>NC_090275.1:131429058-132074683 GCF_040414725.1 Anabrus simplex | reverse complement strand
ATTTATAAGTTAGGTCTCATTCGAACCGACGTATTGTTGTCAATCTTATGTTAATTTTAAGGACACTTCCTCTAAAGCATTACTTTGTCAATTTATATATTTTTCATCTAAACAGTGTTATGTGGCTGAAGATGTTGATAACATATGAAACATGTACCACTTTTAACCATTAAAAATTGCCGTAAGCAATCGTTGTATCGACTAGGTGGAAAATAAATAAATACTTAATTGTGAATCTATTGAAGTGCGATACCGACCATATGAGAAACATATCAGCGCGGAATAAATATCGCGAAATAAGCCGTGTGCTAGAGATAAAGTACAGTGGTGATGAATAGAAGTCTTATTTTAACATTTAATCCTTTAAATATGGCAGACTTCAGTGACTGCTTATGATGCAATCATCAGACAAAGGGCAAACGCATCAGGTTGTTTAGAAGTAGTGAGACAGCCAATTATATTCAGTAATTAATAATGGCTGATTTAAAAGCATTTAAACAGTGAGTGACACTCAGTAAAATTATAAGAACGATGTTCGTGATAGGAAGAATGTTTGCATACTCCAAGGACACTCGTGGTAACAATTAGTCAGACTTTGTGATTAATGGGGAAATGAATAGTGATTTATACAAACTTACCACTATTTGGGTTAGTCCATTTGAAGTTATAAGTGGATCTAATCATCAGTAGGTTCTTTGAAAACACAGTGTTTATTAACTAATTTTCCCATTTTTGCCTGTATGTTCGTGAGTGATTGTCGAGCCCCAGAATTGGAATCAACGAGAATCGCGCCTAAAGTGCCAGCATTCATCTCTTCAGGGAACGTCTAGAGATTCCAACAACAGAAGACCACAATTCGGGACATGGATGATGTGAGGAGGAAGAAGAACCAAGGATTATTTAAGAGTGGAGCTGTCGTTATGAAGGTCTAAAATCCCAAGTGTATCCTCGAGATGGCAGCGAACCACAGGCAGTATCTGATAAGTACATTTTTAAAATATATTAAACCATGAGATTTGCATGCTAGTATCAACTTTTATTTGTAAATTTTAAAAAAAGTTGTAATTGATAATATTAAATGTAGGGAGCACTATACGCGTGTGACTGCGAAATATTATTCTATTAATTTAATTAGGATTTCTCCTGTGATTTAAGGATAATCACTAATATTCCAGCGGGTTTATTTGCATGAATTAGTACATAGAAACCATAAATCTTTGGTGCGTGTGAAACACATATTTTGAGGAAAATGGTACTTCAGCTAAGTTTATAATTTCTTCCTAATGTTACTAACTGGTAAGGATCTTCATAATAGTTTGAATATAGATCATGTGTTCGCTTCACAGGGTGATTCAGGTATTTTATAAATCCCATATAATAAATATATGATCATTGAAGAGATTCAAACCGAGGTGTAATTTGTGAAATTATATAGATACACGAGTGGAACTGAATTAGTTAAATAACTTGTGAGAATAGAGTCTTCTATATAAATGAATAAAGTGGATTTGAGATGCAGTAGCATGAATGGGGAATATGAAATGTTTGAGATGATGGCTGTTGTGATGTTTGAATTAGGCTGTATATGGCCTGAATAATAAGACATAAGAATTGTCGGCCCTTAAATACATGTTTACTTGGGACGAGCCAAGATGAGAAGAAATAAAAAGAAAGAAAGAAAGAAAGAAAGACATAGAAAGTGTCTTTTGGGCCACAGGCTAGGACACTAGCCATTGTGAAAGAGACAGATTTACGACGTAAAAGGATTCGTCTGGTCTGAGGGGGACCGTGTTGTCTCCATATGATCTCAAAATTTTGCTTTGTAAGTTTTATTTCATTCACCACTACAATTTCAATCCCATGCTAATGATACATTATGAGTAGCGTTGATAATTTTATGATTCTGCGAAGGACGTATTTTTTTTCTCCCCATTTTTATGAATGAAATTAGCTCGTGATAGGAGTTTCAGATTTTGTACCTCAGAAGCTGGAGAACGTGGGTTCGACCCGTGCAAAACGATCGATTTAACTTGACACTATGTGGCTTGACTAGGCCATATCTTCAAGATGTATTGTTTGCTTTATGTTTGATATTTTTACTATGTAATGTATTTATGTATTTCATTATTCCCAAGTCTTTATGGTGATGGGTTAGATACCAGCGTTAGTTGGTTCGCTTCGAATATAATAGGGTCAGGTAAACCCAGGATACGTGTGTGTGTGTTCAGTATAATATGTAATTCATGTGGTCAAATAGACCATGTGTTTGATCTGTGGCAATGCAGTCTCGTGAGTGGAAAAAAAAAGTATTAATCAATACGCATAAATTCCATAACCATGACAGTTAACTAATATTATGACTTAATGAGAGAATGCCATCCTGACTTCTGGTTACATCATTGTTTAGAAATAAATAAATTTGCATTTGTGAAATGTGTACATAGTATGAGTGCGCGTTAATAAAGCGATAAGCACAACAGCGTTAAGGCATTGCTTTACAATTAACTATCTCATGTGTCAGTTTAATAAAATGTTTAGTAAATATTGTTAACAAAGATAAATGTTTTCCTCTTACATTATAGAGAACCCTACCTTCCTTATATTTTATGTGGTGCCTATTTTTCTTTTACGAACATTCCATTACCCGTATGCTTCTGAGCTTTAGCCGTTGATGCAATGAAAGTAGTGAGGATGGGACTTCGAACACCGCGAAGTGGTTTCCGAAGGTTCTCATCCAGGAATTCCATTTATGTATTTGTTTGTGAAGACGAATTATGTAATTGTTGCCCTGATATGCCCAGGATGGGTACAATATAAAGTATGAGAATATATTCTTTATTATTCCCCAAAATTACAGATGTTTCTTTAATCATCGTTATCCGGCCGATTAGATTATCGGTTTGCCTTTTTCTACCACTACGAGTGCTAATGCGAGTCAGTGCAGGGTTTCACTTAAGCCCTTATAACTACATTCAGTGTGGACATTTTAAAAAATCAAAATATGAGTGAAATGGAATGGCGTATGCCTTTAACTCCCGTAGGCAACTGCGCATCGTGATGAGGATGAAATGATGATGAAGACGACACATACACCCAACTCCCGTGCCAGCGTAATTAACCAATGACGGTTAAAATTCCAGACCATGCCGGGAATCAAACCCAGGGATCCTGTGACCAAAGGCCAGCGCGTTAAGCATTTAGCCATGGAGCAGGACTAAAATATGCCTGAGGGTATTGAACCAAGGAACACATTACAGAAATAATAATGTAAATAAGTTAATTTGGCCAGGATTTGAATAAAAAAGACAAAAAGTAAAGAAACAAGCGGAATTAGGCTGTTATTCTGGAGCTGCATTTAGGCGGTAAATGATTTTTCAAAATTAGTTTTTTAGTTTGATAGAGCTCTCGCAGGCTCCAGGCTCCAGGCTCTTTGGCCTTACAACTGAGGAAATTGCTTACGATAGGGTGGGGAGCTCTACTTTATGTTACAATACCTCGCCGTGGTCAATGTGGAGCAAGCCACACGTCCAGAGCGCGCTAGGCTCACTGCTGTGTGTGGGGAGCTCTACTTTATGTTACAATACCTCGCCGTGGTCAATGTGGAGCAAGCCACACGTCCAGAGCGCGCTAGGCTCACTGCTGTGTGTGGGGAGCTCTACTTTATGTTACAATAGCTCGCCGTGGTCTATGTGGAGCAAGCCACACGTCCAGAGCGCGCTGGACTCACTGCTGTGTGTGGGGAGCTCTACTTTATGTTACAATACCTCGCCGTGGTCAATGTGGAGCAAGCCTCACGTCCAGAGCGCGCTAGACTCACTGCTGTGTGTGGGGAGCTCTACTTTATGTCACAATACCTCGCCATGGTCAATGTGGAGCAAGCCACACGTCCAGAGCGCGCTAGACTCACTGCTGTGTGTGGGGAGCTCTACTTTATGTTACAATACCTCGCCGTGGTCAATGTGGAGCAAGCCACACGTCCAGAGCGCGCTAGACTCACTGCTGTGTGTGGGGAGCTCTACTTTATGTTATAATACCTCGCCGTGACCGTGGTCTATGTGGAGCAAGCCACACGTCCAGAGCGCGCTAGACTCACTCCTGTGTGTGGGGAGCTCTACTTTATGTTACAATACCTCGCCGTGGTCTATGTGGAGCAAGCCACACGTCCAGAGCGCGCTAGGCTCACTGCTGTGTGTGGGGAGCTCTACTTTATGTTACAATACCTCGCCGTGGTCAATGTGGAGCAAGCCACACGTCCAGAGCGCGCTGGACTCACTGCTGTGTGTGGGGAGCTCTACTTTATGTTACAATACCTCGCCGTGGTCAATGTGGAGCAAGCCACACGTCCAGAGCGCGCTAGGCTCACTGCTGTGTGTGGGGAGCTCTACTTTATGTTACAATACCTCGCCGTGGTCAATGTGGAGCAAGCCACACGTCCAGAGCGCGCTAGGCTCACTGCTGTGTGTGGGGAGCTCTACTTTATGTTACAATACCTCGCCGTGGTCTATGTGGAGCAAGCCACACGTCCAGAGCGCGCTAGGCTCACTGCTGTGTGTGGGGAGCTCTACTTTATGTTACAATACCTCGCCATGGTCAATGTGGAGCAAGCCACACGTCCAGAGCGCGCTAGGCTCACTGCTGTGTGTGGGGAGCTCTACTTTATGTTACAATAGCTCGCCGTGGTCAATGTGGAGCAAGCCACACGTCTAGAGCGCGCTAGACTCACTGCTGTGTGTGGGGAGCTCTACTTTATGTTACAATACCTCGCCATGGTCAATGTGGAGCAAGCCACACGTCCAGAGCGCGCTAGGCTCACTGCTGTGTGTGGGGAGCTCTACTTTATGTTACAAGTAAGGCCTATAAGTTGCGTTGAATTTTAGTTAAAACGAAAGCTTTACTGAACAAGAACAATTAAAACTTGTCAATATGAATCCTAGGCTCCCGGAAACTAGAGCTTTGCCCAAAATACGTAAAAATTATATTCCGATTCGTCCGATTATTAATTGCCGAAATTCTCCCACGCAAAAAATCTCCAAATACATTCATAATTTTTTGAAAAGACATTACACTTGTAATAATAAACAACTATTAAGAAATTCCATTGACTTGTGTGACATTTTGCTTAAATTTGGCGTGCGTCCAAACCAGATGATTTGTTCGTATGACGTAGTGAATATGTTCCCGAATATTCCGACAGATAAAACTGTTAATATCATTCATGATAATATTTGTAAACACAGTAATCTTAGTAAAATGGAAGTAGAAGAATTCACTACATTGTTAAATTTCGTATTAGACAATAATTACTTCTCATTTAACAATAATATTTATAAACAGAATGGATTAGCAATGGGTGACCCAATATCGGACATCCTTGTCGACATATTTATGGATTCAATCGAACACAAAGGAATAATAGCAAAAATTAAAGGAATTGATTTATGGTTGAGATATGTAGATGATACATTTGTAATCATAAACAAAGATATCAGTAATTGTCAAGAAATCTTAAATAAATTAAATGAATTCGAACCTAATTTGAAATTCACGAAAGAGGACGAAGTCGATAACTCATTGAATTTTCTAGATATAACAGTTACGTGTAAAGGCCGGTCTCCACTGATTAACATTTAACACCAACATGTTAAATTTAACATGTTACAATTGACATGTATATTGTGTTTGTGTCTTCCAATTGACTTTGCATGTTAACTCAGAATGTTGAGGTTAACACTTTTAACATGTTGGCGTGTTTTCCGCTTCAAGTGGAAAACATGTCAAGTCAATTCATTGTTCGTGAGATGTTGGCACAGCGTCGGCAACTTCCTTGCCGTTTCCATGTCAACAGATAGCCAAACGACGTGCTTCTCGTGAAGTAGGATTATAGTTACAACACTCCGCAACACTCATTCTCTTTGTTATAAGCTACAAATACAGTACCAGTACCGGTACGCGTACGCGTGTCGTTCTGTCTGCACTATACTAAAATTTATAGTCAGAAATGGAGTGGAGCAAGATTCCTTTGGACTTAATTAATGATATAATAGAAAGGCCTTGTTTGTGGGATGTCTCATCAAAGGAATACAGAGATAAAGCGAAGAAAGCCGACAATTTCCAGGAACTCTATATTATAATTATTCCCGCGAGTGCATTGAAAAACCTAGCGTACCTCCGCTCTCTGTACAGTCGAGTATTGCAAAAAATCAGAAAAAGTCTGAAGGCGGGGGCGGGAACGGACGAAGTTTATACCTACTTCATAGTGTCTTGCTTTTGAAGCAATGAGCAGGATGAGGGGAGGAAATGTGTCTAATAAAACTGCATTTGTAAATCATAACAAGAAGCAACAGTGGCAATAACAAAGGCCACATCTTTTTCATCTGAGTCCTTTGTCCTTGTTTGAAAATACTAGACACCACCTAAATTTATTACCGCAAACTGATATGATGAACTACCTACATATAAACAAAGTTAAGTTTAACATGTTTATTAAGTGTGGACACAATGTTAAATGAAACAGTATTCAACATTTAACATTTAACATGTTGATGGTGTCACCAGTTAACATTTAACACTTTTAACATTTAAAATGTTGTTGTTAAATGTTAATCAGTGGAGACCGGCCTTAAGGTTAACACTTTTGATTTCCAAATATTTAGACAACCGATACAATCATCTACAACTATAAACATTCTTCTTTACACCCGAGTTCACATAAACAAGCATCTTATCACAGTCTGATTTATAGAGCACTTAAAAAAATTAATCAATAAAATTAAGAACAAGTTATCTACGAATCTGATACCAGAAAAGACCAAAAAAACTGAGTATGCTAATTTCACTAACGTATTCAAGAAACATAATTTTAATATAGCTTTTAGAACTACTAATACTAACCAGTCCATATTCTTTAATCTTAAAAAAGTTAATTATGATAAAAATCGTTATTTGGGATCGGAAGTATACAGACTCAAATGTACTCAGTGTAATTTTTCATATGTTGGACAGACTGGGAGAAGTTTTATGACAAGATACATGGAACATGTTAACGCGGAAAAACATAAGAAAGACTTAGCGATAATTAGAAACATACAAAAAGGAAGAATGCTGAACGAATTAGAAAGTTTAAATATCTATTTAGATCAGACGAACAATAAACAACAGAATCTTAATGAAACCACGGACAATAAAAGTATGATACATGAATTAATGCCGAAATTATTAAAGTCAGTTAGTTGGAATAAATTTAGGATACCTAATATATTTAACTCTTCAAACTCTAATACTCCTCCCATACCCACAGATATTAGGCCTACTTCCAGCAATACGGTTGACTCCGCCCCTTTGTCAGCCTCGTCACAATTGACTCCACCCATCCTCTCCTCCCTTCCGCACTCCCCTATTCCTTCCCCTCCGAGTTCACTGCCGCCTCTGCAGCACAGTTACAACACCAGACTCAGAGCCAACAGACGGGCAGCAATCAACACAACAGTAGATAACAAATAAGAACTTCCACTTACATGTAAGTCGTCATCTGTTTCAATTTTATGTAAACCGAATTCTCTCCTTACGTTCAATTTCTTATTTCTTCTTTTCCTTCTCTTACAGAAAACATTATTTCTGCATCTACTGACATTTTCTGGCAAGGTTTCAGCCATTTTTATTACCTACCGGTGCTAAGGGCCACTTACAATTTTTCAACAGATGATTCTGTCTCACTTGCTGACGAATTTCATCAGCGGCCTTGGAAAGATTGTATTCATGACAATCAAGTTTATGCTTGTGTTCACGCCCTCATGTCGTTGGCTTTATATTATTACCACTTTGGTTTTCCACTAATATTTTATATGAACTGTTTTTAATTAGAATTTTAATAGAAGAAGTTCTAGTCTACGACAAGATTATAGTTTAATCATAAGACAGTTTTCCATTAACATCTTTATATATTGTATCACTTTTCACATTTTTATGTTCCGAATTTTAATAACTGACTAAACTTTTAACTTCCACTTTTAATTTAGTTGTATTGTTGATGATTGTGTTTAGGCTGAAGATGCCCTTAATTGAGGGCGAAACATGTCCCATGTAACTAAGAATCTGTTTATGTAACCACTATAAGTGAAAATATAAGTATTGAATAGGTGGAGCAAATTAAAACACCTTTATTATTGTTGAACTGTAAAATTTTCAATACGGACCTAAAATGAGGTTTATAACATGTAATAAAAAGTTCAAGCCCGAGGCTATCAATGTGGCTCTTATACAAGAACCATGGGTAGTTAAGGGGAGAGTAGCAGGACTCGCGGAATCTGGAGGTAAGCTAATGTGCAATACTACATCGAATATGCCTAGAACATGTTTACTTATGAGCAAAAAACTAAAATGCCTTCTGTTGCAGGATCATTGTTCAAAGGACTTAGTGGCAGCCAAGATAAAACTTGGAAATTGGGAAGGTCCCAGAGAAATAACCATAGGCTCTGCATACCTCCTATATGACTCACCTAATCTGCCCCCATCAGAAGAAGTTGAGAACCTAATTTGCAACGCAAAGAGGAAAGGCGAACACCTAGTCCTTCGAGCAGATGCAAATTCACACCATACGGCATGGGGCAGTACGAACTGCAATGCAAGAGGCGAGTGTTTACTAGAGTTTATTATTGGAACTGAGTTGACGATACTAAACCTAGAAAACAAGACTACATTTATAAATAAAAATCGTAGGAAGGTATTAGACATTACACTAAGCACTAATAATGGAGTTTTAATTATTTTCTTATTATCTCTGTGTAATGCAGTTACGAAATTTGAGTCGATTGAATTGTCCGGGAGTTATTAAAATGTCACCTCATCCTGTGTTTGCTTGGAGAACACATCCGTATTTGTCTGAGCGGATGACTGTACGCTGATGCTATCTTGCGGTATCCTATGAAAGTGACTTGATCGTCAACTCATGAGAGGAGACAATGCCTCGTTATTCGGTTGTTTTTGTTTTGCCAAGTTGAAGAAGGAAGCATGTCACGTACTGCTGCCAGGGAAGCTAATTATTCTGGAAATTAGATAAGAAGAGATTATGTTTGGTTTTGATCTGGGCTGAGTCAATCGCCAATTTGGAGTGAAGCCTATCAAATTGGATATTAAAAATTAAAAATAACCTCGCCGACAACTGTAAGTAGCTTAGGCATGTAATCTGTATTTGTTCGAAACCGGAGTCGCCATTGGATTCAACTAGGAAAGTGCAGTGGCCTTATGTGTCATTTTACATTGTTTCGTTAGTACGAGGACTACTGATATCCACGAGTTTATATTTTCACAACTCTAAGCACCCCACTTGTACTTTGTTCCGAACTTCTTTGTATATATTATTAATTACTACTCACCTGTACCATACTAACATTTCTCATCTCATTACCACACTTCACTTTTAAAAAAAATCCATAAGATTATTACAGTTAAAAATATATGCTTCAGGATTCGACAAAACTTATGTATGCTTTAATATGGCTGATGATGACCCCTAGGTGGGTCGAAACTAGTTCCATGTAATTTATAATATTGTAAATACATATTAGTACTGAATAGGTGGAAAACTTTACTGGATTACTATTCATATTTAATTACCTAAACATCATTTCTTATAGCCAGCGATGGTTATTTATGTAAGGTTATTTACTAAAGAATTAATTTCATTATATATTTAAAAAGGGATCCTGTTGTCATACTTATTAATTTATCTTCAAAACCTTGCCTGAGTTTTTTAATTGTTCACACTAATTGATTTGGAGGATTTAGATAATCAATAATTAGGATACTTTTCTTAATTTCAGTTATTCGTTGTTGTCGGAGTTTGAGGTAAATCATTTCAGTTCTCTTATTGGAATAAGTCTCGTCATTTCAGTCAGAAATTTAATAATAATAATAATAATAATAATAATAATAATAATAATAATAATAATAATAATAAGGTAAAAATAAAAAATAAAATAAAAATAAAAATATACCCCGTGTTTGTTCGACCTCTTGTGTCCAGCCTTCTGCACAATGCGACGACTTTACTTGGGATCATGAGTTGGTAAGTGTTCCTGAAATATTATGTTATTGTTTTAATGTTTACTGATCCATGGTCGTGCGAGGTGCTCTCGCTCTATTAATGGCCGGTTTCTGGTACACCAAAGTTACCTGTGAGTTACCTAAAAGCGATTGTAACTTTAATGAGTTTCCGGAATCTTAAATCCAGATTTATAAGCCCTGGTAATAAACAGTACAGTTATCGTCATGTTTAGTACCTCTCGTCTTCCGATAGATGTCTCTACGCAAATGTTTTAGGGTTATTTTGGTAATATCTAGTTACTTTTACTAACAGAAGTTTTCTACAATGAAAAATAGTTAGCAAATACTTACACAGTCATGTCAATCAGCCTGATTCAGCATGTAATAATCTCTCGTAATATGAAAATACGTACGATCTAATGATGCAAAAATTAGGTATATGTATTACTTCCTCTTATTTGTTATTGACAGTTTGCAGACATCATCTTAAATTTCACCTTGAACGTTGTCGTCAATCAGATCGAGAACTTCAATCGAACGTAGCGAGCTAACCCTGACTCAGGGTGTGAAGTGTGTTGAAACAGATAATAAAATGACAAACTACAGCTCTCTGCAAGACTTTTAATATTAAAGAAGTCCAGATGTTTTATGTTTATTAGGAGTCTATGAGACCTCACGTCACCGGTTAAAGGATATAATAGCATTAAAAAAGCAATGAAAAATCGATATTTATTATTCAGCAGGTTAATATTAAATACATACCGGTACCTAAGATATTTATTATTTGGTACAAATGTACATATTATTGGTAAATCCTCCATAATTTCAGATTGTGTTCACTATGGTAACTGTTGGTGGGACTCATGATTCAAAGCATGACGAAAGAGATCTTAACATTATAGCTGCACTGAAAGATCAGTTAGAGCGTGATAAAAATCCATTCGACTCGAGATCTATTTTATTTGACGATTCATTTCCCGTATTGGAAGATATATCTACAGTAGAGGCGTCATGCTCCGAGAAGATTATAACCTAAACAGCTGGGACAGATGACATCATACAAGTGTAATCAGCGACTAAAGCCAGTGATAACATGGAAGTAAACGTACTAACCGAAATATTGTCGAGTCCAGCACACCCAAGCACGTTAAAACTACAATGAATGGCTGTAAATATATTATAACCACTTCATTATCACTTTCTAATGTTTACGAAAGTAATATAAGACCTTGTACGAAACAGTATGGAGTGGCGCCTCATAGCGGTATTTGTTGGAATCAGGTCTAACATAGAGGTAACTACAGCACTAGCTGCAGTTACCAGTCGTGACGCAGGTAACTGTGAAGAAGCCGATAACTGTTATTTCGGAAACTCATTTTAAACATATCGCCATGTAAAGTCACTGGTAACTACCCATCTGCAGATAACTGTCATTTCAGAAACCGGTCATAAGTGTTGTTTGGTGGTGAGACACTACACATATTGCAAACTTTATTAAAGACTGGAAGGTGCTTGAAGAACCATCATTGGCAGACCACCAGTACATCAGATTTGCAATAGATATGAGACTATGTGGGACTGAGATGTACAGAGACCCAAAAAGAACTAACTGCGATAGGTACAGAGAAGTTTTAGCGAGGGTAGTACAAAAAATTCCAACTAACGTGAGAGGACAGAAAGAATTGGATGAGGCAGTGGAACTATTAGAAGAGGCCATTATAGACTCATTCCATGGCAACTATCCTCTCAAAGAAAAGAAAAACACCAAAAAAGGTGGTGGAACAACAAACTACCCAAAATGAAAAAGGAGGTTAGGATATTGTATAGAATATCATCTAGAAATGGTATGTGGGATGTATACCATAGGAAACTCACTGAGTATAATCTAGAGATACGGAAAGCAAAAAGAAAATCTTGGAGACTGTTCAGTGAGAAAGTGGAATCGCACACTGAAATAGCAAGGCTCCATAAGGTTCTTAAAGCAACCCATATAAATCAGGGGGGGCACTGGAGAAGCCAGATGGGTCGTTTACTCCGGCGGGGATGGACACGACGCTGGAGATGCTAATGGCGTGTCACTTTCCTGAGGCTGAGGGGATAACAGAAGAAGAAACAGTTGGAACAGAGACCGGAGCTCGAAGAGCAGACTGGAAATGTGCCAACAGAATAATAAAACGTAACCATGTAAAATGGGCAATCGACACGTTTCTTACTGTAAATGCTCTGGGGTCAGATGAGATACTTCCCATACTCCTACAGGAAGGATGTGAGATAATCGTCAATGCCCTAACGGACCTCTTCAGAGGGTACGTGCCGAAATCATGGTCTGAAGCTAAAGCAGTATTTATACCGAAGCCTGGAAGAGCAAACAATGCCCAAGCCAAATCATACAGACCATTATGTTTAACCTCCTCCATGCTGAAAGCAATGGAGAAAATTCTGGATAAGTATATCAGAAGAACGGTGCAACTGAACTCAGCGTTACATTAAAATCAGTTTTCACATAGACCTGGCAGATCCACTGAAGTAGCACTCCACCAGTTGGTTTGTAAACTAGAGGAATGCCTAGAATATAAAGAAATTGCACTGGCGGCATTTCTAGATATAGAAGGAGACTTCAGCAGTACAACCTCTGACTCTATGATCAAAGCATTGGAAAAGAGCAAGGTGAGTAAAACCGTCGTCAAATGGATTAAATCCACGTTAGACGGAAGGAAGTTAAAAGCAGCCCTGTTTGAAGAAACGCTGACGGTTAGGGCCACCCGAGGCTGTGCTCTGGGAGGAGTTCTTTCTCCTCTGCTGTGGAACCTTGTGCTGAACAGAATTATAGCTAAGGGTTTTTATACACAAGGATACGCAGATGATCTAGTGATTGTGGTACGAGGTAAGATGATGAGGGTTATCCAGGACCTCATGCAAAGATCACTCAACCTTGTGGAGAACTGGTGTCGGGAAGAATAACTATCATTCAACCCGAACAAGGTAACGCTGGTCCCTTTTACAAGAAGGAGAAAACTAGAGGGAAAGAGAACACTGAAGCTATTTGGGCAAGATATATATATATACATATATATGGAAGAACAGGCACTGCACCTAGGTGTAGTGTCAGATAAAGATATAACCTGGAATCCACATATAGAAAGGAACATAACCGAGGCCAAGAACTTGCTGTATGCATGTCAAAGTGCTGTCGGGAAGACATGGGGCCTAAGACCATCAGTGGTAATGTGGATATATACAATGATCACTAGACCGTTGATGGCCTATCCTGCAATCATCTGGTGGCAGAAAGTAAGTCAATGAAAAGTTAGAAGTAGATTGGATAGCCTACAGAGAATGGCATGCATAGCCATAACTGGGGCTATGAGAACTATGCCGACAGAAGCCTTGAATTCTTTACTAGACCTTCCATCACTATGCAATTTCATAAAAGGACAGGCTAGAATGAGTTCATATAGATTGGCACAGAGTGCTGGTATGCACAAAGACCCAATCTAGGACACTGTAAAATTCTTCTTCTTAATGTGCCATCTTCTAGCGAAGGTTGGCGGTCAACATGGTGATCTTGAATTTGGATGCAGCGACACGGAAGAGAGCCATCGTGTCCAGCCCATACCAGTCTACGAGGTTCTTCATCCTTAGAGTTCGTCGTCTATCAGGACTCCTACGTCCTTCTATTCTTCCTCGTATAACAAGCTGCAGGATTCTGTACTTATCATTCCGCATTATATGGCCAAAGTATTCCAGCTTCCGCCTTTTAATGGTCAGCATGACTTCAGTTTTCTTTCCAAGTCGATCCAACACCTCGGAATTCCGGATTTTGTCTGTCCACGAAATGCGAAGCATCCGTCTTTACACCCACATTTCGAATGCTTCTAGTCTTTTACAGAGGGATTGAGTAAGTGTCCAGCCTTCCATTCCATAAAGTAACGTGGGAAAGACGTAGGCACGGACCAGACGGAGCCTTAGGTTTAGTTGTAGGTTGCGGTTGTTGAGCAGTTTCTTCATCTGCATGAAGATGCTTCTCGCATGTTCCAATGCGGACCCGTATTTCTTGGCTGCAGTCCCATTTCTGGTTGAGGTAACATCCTAGATACTGGTATTGGTGAATCCTAGCCATGTCGAGAGTGAGCTGCACGTGGACATCTTGCCGTTTACTGACGACCATGAACTGGGTTTCCTTAATGTTTATCTCCAGTCCTCTGTTGTTGCAAGCAACATTCACTTTGTCTAATAATACTTGACTGCTAGCAATACCGTGTCTTCAGCATAACGGAGGTTGTTTAGACGTTCCCCGTTGATAATGATGCCCATGGTAGACGGTTCTTCCAGAGCTTCTGATAGCCTCTGAGTAAATGTTGAAGAGCAGAGGCGAGAATACGCAGCCTTGTTGAACACTACGGCGGATGTCTATTTCTTCTGACAGGTTTTCCTCAATCTTGACTGCTGCTTTCTGACCCCAGTACAAGTTGGCAATAATACGAATATCTCGGTTGTCAAGTCTGATATTCTGCAGAATTTCCATCAACTTCCCGTGGACAAGTATTTGAATACAGAAAAGTGTATCGCTAGTCCCAAGACCATTCCTGAATCCGAACTGTGTTTCACTTATCACTTCTTCACATTTAGCACGGATTCTGCAATGAATGATCTTTAAGAATATCTTTAGGATATGGCTCATCAGACTGATGGTTCTCTGTGCTCTTCGCATCGTCTGGCATTTGTATTTTTGGGGAGAGTGATAAAAGTGGACCTAAGCCAGTCTTCTGGGATGATTCCATTTGAGTAGATTTTGTTGAATAGCTCTGTCAGAATACTGATACCATTGTCGTCCAGGAGTGTGAGGGGCCCTTCCATTCTTCGTCTGGCAGATGACACGCCTCAGGACCTGGTTTTGTCTCGTTCACGCCATGTTCGTTAGGTCTATCATCTTCTATGTATGACTTCCAGACTTTGAGTTTGTCAGTGATGTCAGTCACATCCTCTGACCATCTAAGGTCTGCCGGGGACTGAGGGCCGTGTTTCTTGTGTTTTCAGCCATGTTGATTGTACTAGGAATAATTCATAATGCGGTGGTTTTCCGTTGCCTTCCGCATCTCAGAATCACATCCGTACCGCTGTTCCAGCTCCGCATGTGACTATCTGATCTTGCGCCCTTTTGGTGCGTGAAGTCCTCTTCGGCCTCAAGTCAGTTCTGTTGAAGCTGCAGCCCTCCAACAAGATGGGTTCCAGTAGCATTTCCTCTACTGTGGGGCTATCACCCTCCCTGGGGGCAGTTCCTACGCCCGAAGCCGCTGACGTCCCCAGGGGAGCCAGATTAATTAACCGCCGCCCGACATTCGGCATGGTCTACTCCGTTACCATGGCAGGAGAACCTGGCCAGACATGCATGCCTTCTGATCATATGATACCAAAGTACAACTTTGAAAAACCGTTTGAGACCCAGATAATAAAAAAAGAAGACTGGGATATCAACAGATGGAATACTGAAAAAGATGATATAGTGTGGTGGACTGATGACTGGGGATGGCACAGGAGGAGGGATCAACGGGGGAAGACCTGAGAGATCAAATCCAGATGAGCCTGGGCAGACACACCACAGTCTTTCAAGAGGAAGTGATAGCTATCACAACATGTCTTGAAGAAAATCTGAAAATGAACAATATTAATAAGAATATTTTCATTTTTACAGACAGCCAAGCACCCACTAAGGCACTAGAGGCATTCTGGATAATGTCCAGAATTGTCTGGTATTGCCACTCACTTCTCCTGAAGCTCTCAAAGTACAACTTTGTCAAAATAAAATGGGTACCAGGGCATGCAGATAACGTGGCCAGGGAAGGGGCAGAAACACATTTTGTAGGCCCAGAAGCTGTATGCAGGATTTCCTATGGACAAGCTCCACACTACATAGGAAAATGGGTACAAAAGAAACAAATGGAAAACTGGAAAAATACTCCAGGATGCAAATGAACTGATAAAAGGACCAAACAAGAAGCATACTAAAGAACTGTTGAAACGCAGCAGAGAAAATATAAGATGGGTAGTAGGACTGTTGACAGGACACTGCCATTAGAAAGAACACCTACATAGAACTGGAGTAATAAGAGACAATGTATGTAGAAAATGCAATGAAGCAGAGGAATCAGCTGAACACTTACTTTTCGAATGTGAGGCGCTGGGTAGAATCAGACTCTCCACTAGGACTACCAGGTGAAGAGACAGAAAAAATCCAAAAAGACCCAATAAGAACAACCTGCAGCTTTTTGAAGGGAGCAGGTATATCTAGGTGTGGATGACGGAAAAACATGGTTGCAAAAGATCTTAGAGGTCGACGCTAATTAGGAACTAATATTTAGAGGCCCCATGAAGAGAAGAAGCAGATAAGACAACAAGGCTTGTACAAATAGCTTTTTAAAATAATTCCTAGTTCCAGCTGGCTGTAGTGGAATAAGAATGTAATGTTTGCTCCACAAAGTCGGTGGGGGTGGCGACTATCTCTCCTCGCCCCACCCTCTAATCGCCGCTATTGTTTGTAAACATGCCAAAGATGCAGAAATGGAAATTTTATAACTTATTAATTTATACACACGTAGACATTCCACTCAATAAAAGAGTTGCTTGTATGAAACACAAACTAACACTGTTCGGCAAAGTATGTGTGTAGAAGGCATATGTCTGTTTAGAGCTTCGGCTGCATTCCGACCAGGTTGTCCAGATTAAAATAATGTCTGTGTATTCGTTGCTGCTGAACACACTAGCTATTGCCGATACGCAGACAGCACGGGGTTCATTAGACCTGTAGCGCTGCTGGCAGTAGTGCCCCTGTGAAAATCAGTTGCTAGACATTATCTGTGCATGCAGGACATTTATGAGTAGAAAGTATGGCGTTCGGGAACCAGCTGGTATGTCCAGAAAGTAAGCAGAGCAGAGCGTATCTATTAATTATCATCGAAATCCCTGCTTCATTGTCTGATTTCATCAACAACAACGTTTGGTGGTTGGCCTTGTGCGCTGTCAGATCCTCTAGCTCCGCGTGCCCTCATGAGACGTTTCAAAGACCAACTGAAACAAAGCCACAAATGTGGAAAACACTTGCGAAGTGTTTGTGTTTGAACGCCGCAGGCAAGCGGCAGGAACGCAAACTTCGGCAAATCCAGCCAAGATCTCGGCTCTGCAAGAAGTTTAAACACTAACTGCTGTTAATTGAAGTGAGCTATTAGCCAGGAAATCTGCCGCCGCCGCCGCCGAGAGAGAGAGAGAGTGAGAACGTTTAGGCCGATATTTGTAGACAAGTGTACTGCAATTTGCTCTGTTGTGAACTTCGCCTCCTGGTTGTTCACAAGGGGCCTAACATCTAAGGTCGTCAGCACCATTTCAGTATTGCCTTGTTGGTTTTGTGAATTGTGCTTCGATATTTGGAGAAACTATTTTTTCTTTTGTGTGACTGGATTATGATTTTAAAATTTCTCCGGAAATTTAATTTGTTGATGACCCACTTTCAAGCTTCATGATATTGTGGTTTGAGTCTTAAATGGAGACTCAATGAAAAATAAATTTGTAGGCAACAATTATTATTTAACTGTGTGAAATTTGTAGAAGGTTACGATGAAATATTTCTGGTGAATTAAGGGCAACTTCATTTATTTTGCGTAGGCCTCTGAATTTTATTGGATTACAGAGTCCAGGATAATAATGTAAACAGTACTATTTGGTCAGTAAAAGAAAAGATAATTAATTTTCTTAAATATTCATCTATTAGTTACGTATTTCTTGAAGATATGCTAGTGCATTACGTATTTCTTGCGCTTCAATTTAATTGTGTGTGTTCATATTAATTTATTCACATTTTATTTAACTTGATTTTTCATTTATTTGAATTTACTTAGTATATTCAGTCATTTAATCTGTATTTTAAAAAATTATAGCAGGAAGACAACAGAGAAGGCCCAGAAATAGGTGAACAAATACGATCAAGGAGAGTAAAGAGAAGAGAGGAGTAAAAGTAGAAGAAATATTGCACGTAGGACGTCGTTGATTCACAACCTGACTCAGACTGGTGATGATCTTCATTAATAGATAAGGAAGGTCAAATAGAACCAAACATGTCCTAATACATGTATTTATATCTTTTTCAGTATTAAATGGGGCAAAATATATAATATTCCATTCACAGGAGTAATTATTCTCTTTCGAGAAGGTATCCTTAACATAACCCAAGTGGAATCCTGATGATATTAAAATTCAGTTTCCCTAAAGTAGAAATGAAGAACTGTTTGGTACGATTGGACCTGCCTTAAGAGACACCTCATGAAATCAATTATATTACATATAACAGTAACTGAACACATTACTATATGAAGTTTCCTGGTCGCATTATAGTTTATTTTTTGTGTTTTCCTAACCATTTGGAAGTACATTAAATATCTGTAATGCAAAGAACCTGGAATATTACGTACTCCGGTCAGGGAATATATTCCGAAAACATCAGATCACATGAGAGGATAATACAGCGAGGAAGAGAAAACTCAACAATAGGATACCAGTACAATACAATGAGTTTGTTCATTGTCAGAATATCACGTAGAAATACACTCACATACAAGAAACATCCTCACATGTTGATAGAACAAGTGTTTGCTCAAAATTCTGCAACCCTATCACGCTTTGCATGATACTCTCAATCAGAGTGCAGAATTCTCCAAGGAAACTCCTTGAGGCACAATACGGTACATCAGTGTGTAGAGTACACCAAGGACACTCCCGGAGGCACAATACTCTACGTCAGTGTGTAGAGTACACCAAGGACACTCCCGGAGGCATAATACTCTACGTCAGTGTGTAGAGTACACCAAGGACACTCCCGGAGGCATAATACGCTACGTCAGTGTGTAGAGTACACCAAGGACACTCCCGGAGGCACAATACTCTACGTCAGTGTGTAGAGTACACCAAGGACACTCCCGGAGGCATAATACTCTACGTCAGTGTGTAGAGTACACCAAGGACACTCCCGGAGGCACAATACGCTACGTCAGTGTGTAAAGTACACCAAGGACACTCCCGGAGGCATAATACTCTACGTCAGTGTGTAGAATACTCCAAGGAGACTCCCGGAGGCATAATACTCTACGTCAGTGTGTAAAGTACACCAAGGACACTCCCGGAGGCATAATACTCTACGTCAGTGTGTAGAATACTCCAAGGAGACTCCCGGAGACATAATACGCTACGTCAGTATGTAGAGTACACCAAGGACACTCCCGGAGGCATAATACTCTACGTCAGTGTGTAGAATACTCCAAGGAGACTCCCGGAGACATAATACGCTACGTCAGTGTGTAGAGTACACCAAGGACACTCCCGGAGGCATAATACACTACATCAGTGTGTAGCGTTCTCTAAGGAGACTGCCTGAGGTGTAATACTCTACATCAGTATGTAGCGTTCTCTAAGGAGACTGCCTGAGGTGTAATACTCTACATCAGTGTGTAGCGTTCTCTAATTAGACTGCCTGATGGGCAATACTCTACATCAGTGTGTAGCGTTCACTAAGGAGACTGCCTGAGGTGTAATACTCTACATCAGTATGTAGCGTTCACTAAGGAGACTGCCTGAGGTGTAATACTCTACATCAGTGTGTAGCGTTCTCTAAGGAGACTGCCTGATGAGCAATACTCTACATCAGTGTGTAGCGTTCTCTAAGGAGACTGCCTGATGGGCAATACTCTACATCAGTATGTAGCGTTCTCTAAGGAGACTGCCCGAGGTGCAATACTCTACATCAGTGTGTAGCGTTCTCTAATTAGACTGCCTGATGGGCGATACTCTACATCAGTGTGTAGCGTTCACTAATTAGACTGCCTGATGGGCAATACTCTACATCAGTGTGTAGCGTTCTCTAAGGAGTCTGCCTGATGGGCGATACTCTACATCAGTGTGTAGCGTTCTCTAATTAGACTGCCTGATGGGCAATACTCTACATCAGTGTGTAGCGTTCACTAAGGAGACTGCCTGAGGTGTAATACTCTACATCAGTATGTAGCGTTCTCTAAGGAGACTGCCTGATGGGCAATACTCTACATCACTGTGTAGCGTTCACTAATTAGACTGCCTGATGGGCAATACTCTACATCAGTGTGTAGCGTTCACTAATTAGACTGCCTGATGGGCAATACTCTACATCAGTGTGTAGCGTTCACTAATTAGTCTGCCTGATGGGCAATACTCTACATCAGTGTGTAGTGTTCTCTAAGGAGACTGCCTGATGGGCAATACTCTACATCAGTGTGTAGCGTTCTCTAAGGAGACTGCCTGATGGGCAATACTCTACATCAGTATGTAGCGGTCTCTAATTAGACTGCCTGATGGGCGATACTCTACATCAGTGTGTAGCGTTCTCTAATTAGACTGCCTGATGGGCAATACTCTACATCAGTGTGTAGCGTTCTCTAAGGAGACTGCCTGATGGGCAATACTCTACATCAGTATGTAGCGTTCTCTAATTAGACTGCCTGATGGGCGATACTCTACATCAGTGTGTAGCGTTCTCTAATTAGACTGCCTGATGGGCAATACTCTACATCAGTGTGTAGCGTTCTCTAAGGAGACTGCCTGAGGTGTAATACTCTACATCAGTGTGTAGCGTTCTCTAAGGAGACTGCCTGATGGGCAATACTCTACATCAGTATGTAGCGTTCTCTAAGGAGACTGCCCGAGGTGCAATACTCTACATCACTGTGTAGCGTTCACTAATTAGACTGCCTGATGGGCAATACTCTACATCAGTGTGTAGCGTTCTCTAAGGAGACTGCCTGATGGGCAATACTCTACATCAGTGTGTAGCGTTCTCTAAGGAGACTGCCTGATGGGCAATACTCTACATCAGTGTGTAGCGTTCACTAATTAGACTGCCTGATGGGCAATACTCTACATCAGTGTGTAGCGTTCTCTAAGGAGACTGCCTGATGGGCAATACTCTACATCAGTGTGTAGCGTTCTCTAAGAAGTCTGCCTGATGGGCAATACTCTACGTCAGTGTGTAGCGTTCTCTAATTAGACTGCCTGATGGGCAATACTCTACGTCAGTGTGTAGCGTTCTCTAAGGAGACTGCCTGAGGTGTAATACTCTACATCAGTGTGTAGCGTTCTCTAAGGAGACTGCCTGATGGGCAATACTCTACATCAGTGTGTAGCGTTCACTAAGGAGACTGCCTGATGGGCAATACTCTACATCAGTGTGTAGCGTTCACTAATTAGACTGCCTGATGGGCAATACTCTACATCAGTGTGTAGCGTTCACTAATTAGACTGCCTGATGGGCAATACTCTACATCAGTGTGTAGCGTTCACTAATTAGACTGCCTGATGGGCAATACTCTACATCAGTGTGTAGCGTTCTCTAAGGAGACTGCCTGATGGGCAATACTCTACATCAGTGTGTAGCGTTCTCTAAGAAGTCTGCCTGATGGGCAATACTCTACATCAGTGTGTAGCGTTCTCTAAGGAGACTGCCTGATGGGCAATACTCTACATCAGTGTGTAGCGTTCTCTAAGGAGACTGCCTGATGGGCAATACTCTACATCAGTATGTAGCGTTCTCTAAGGAGACTGCCCGAGGTGCAATACTCTACATCAGTGTGTAGCGTTCTCTAAGGAGACTGCCTGATGGGCAATACTCTACATCAGTGTGTAGCGTTCTCTAAGAAGTCTGCCTGATGGGCAATACTCTACATCAGTGTGTAGCGTTCTCTAAGAAGTCTGCCTGATGGGCAATACTCTACATCAGTGTGTAGCGTTCTCTAAGAAGTCTGCCTGATGGGCAATACTCTACGTCAGTGTGTAGCGTTCTCTAAGAAGTCTGCCTGATGGGCAATACTCTACGTCAGTGTGTAGCGTTCTCTAAGGAGACTGCCTGAGGTGTAATACTCTACATCAGTGTGTAGCGTTCTCTAAGGAGACTGCCTGATGGGCAATACTCTACATCAGTGTGTAGCGTTCTCTAAGAAGTCTGCCTGATGGGCAATACTCTACGTCAGTGTGTAGCGTTCTCTAAGAAGTCTGCCTGATGGGCAATACTCTACGTCAGTGTGTAGCGTTCTCTAAGAAGTCTGCCTGATGGGCAATACTCTACATCAGTGTGTAGCGTTCTCTAAGGAGACTGCCTGATGGGCAATACTCTACATCAGTGTGTAGCGTTCTCTAAGAAGTCTGCCTGATGGGCAATACTCTACATCAGTGTGTAGCGTTCTCTAAGGAGACTGCCTGATGGGCAATACTCTACATCAGTGTGTAGCGTTCTCTAAGAAGTCTGCCTGATGGGCAATACTCTACGTCAGTGTGTAGCGTTCTCTAAGGAGACTGCCTGAGGTGTAATACTCTACATCAGTGTGTAGCGTTCTCTAAGGAGACTGCCTGATGGGCAATACTCTACATCAGTGTGTAGCGTTCTCTAAGGAGACTGCCTGACGGGCAATACTCTACGTCACTGTGTAGCGTTCTCTAAGGAGACTGCCTGATGGGCAATACTCTACACTGGATGCTCTTCCTTTCAGTGCTCACGAAAATAATCGACTTTTTCGTTCCTTCAAAATGAGTATATTGGGATCACAGAATTGTTTTCCCCCTCTGGAAAAACTTCACGTGTCCTCACCCCACCAACACCTTCATCTCTTTAATACTTTAGGAGCCTTTGCGATTTATCGTTATCCGGCGACTGTTGAGTTGAATGAAGATGGTTCAACCTTGGAATATTATACAAATAATGTACCCTGATGAGATAGGCCCTAGTTTCATGATTTGATTTTGATATGCGAAATACAGATATATAGAAATATTAAATGAAATACAGTGTCAGTTTTGTGTGGACGGGATAATTTCAACATAGCTAGACATATCGCGACTCTCAGTCGCCACAGTGTAAGCTTGTCATTAAGGGGAAAATGTTTCTTGGCCAGAAGATAAGAGGATTAAATCTAGAGCTCACAACAACAGAATAATGACTTCGAGGAAGTGAAAGAGTATACATTTCGGACCAAGGGCGAGCAAATGTATCACCAATACCGAGAATGTGACGTGCCAGTTTTTCCACGCCCAAGGCATTTGGTGTTGTCAACGTTACAAGGAAGAGATTTCAAACTAACCGAAGCGGTGTTGACCAATGAGAAAATTTATCACAGGCCCGCAGATAAACCAACATAAGAAAAACTCAGAGTGAACTCCAGTTAGCTTCTCCGATAACAATAATTAAATTATTCCAACCACATAATTGAATAGAGGGGATTTTTGTGATATCATTCCCATGTTGATTAATTGTAATCGTAATAAATTAAAGTAATGAATTCGTGGAAATGACCCACGCTATCTCGCCATTGGTCGAGATGAGCACGCCATCAGGGACGCCGAGTTAGCGCGCGAAAGGTGGAGGACAGAAATTAAGTGATATTTCCATGATCACCGAACGATAGGAGTTCAGAATACGACACATGAATGTGTATCGCCAGTGTATTAAGTAGGATAAAGCAAGAGATCCAAATCCGCCTGCATATGCCGATTTAGGATAACCAACCCCCCTCTCCAGGAGTTGACCGCGGATGACCCCGGCGGGAAATCATATCGTCCATAAAAGTCCAGTAGCGAACCTCACATCACTCAGTTCTTACCAGTCACCAGTCGTTATCGGTCACCAGTCGTGTCAGTCGTAATGAAGTAGTTGAGACTCTGACACGTTGACTCTGTAAGTCAGTACCTCGGGACGCATTCGAAGTCAGTTAAAGCTGAAAGTGCGTGAATTATTAGGAGAATGAATACGAACAGTGAAATTATCCATAGTACCGAGTGTAACTAATCAGTACAACTGTATGTTGAATTTAATCAATGTCATGTGATTAAATAATAAATAACTAACGGAACGCCGATAGTACCTTTGGAAGGCAGTGTGCGGAGCCTGAAGTAAACACCTCAAGACAGACGGTGAATAACTATCCGAGCAGGGAACCATAGGAGCTAGGCGATTATCAAGACGGCTTAGAAATAAACCAGGAAGTGCCGGTTGAAGACGCGATACGCGCCGGTTCAAATGTACGACATTTCGTCGCAATGTGTCACGACGTGTGTTTCGGGCTTATATGAAGATTATATATTGTGCGAGTGTCAGGGGTCTAGGAGCACCTATAAGTGTTTTTTTGTTATTAGTATTCTTGTGTAAAATAGTGTAATAAGGTATTAATCATGGGTAGTCACCCAGAAGTGTTTTATTGTGTTAAATTTGTATTGTGCGACATGATGGACGAGTAGATCATCATGGGGCCGTAAGGCCTATATCTCCTCCGCTACGAGACAATGGAATTCTACATAGGAATGAGTACACAATTTTGATATTGGGGGATGTTATCGCGACTAAACGGGGTTCAGTGTAAATTAATTATGGTTACTTAACATGGTCCGCTTCCCGAGTCCATGATTTTATTTTTTTGTTAGGCGGACGAACTAATTTATATTAACGTAATAATGGGTTAGATTAATTAATTTGAGTATTTGTTTGTTGTATATAATGTAAATATGGGATATATTTCTTTCAATTAATGCATGCTGTTTGTAATACTTTGAATTAAGTTCATTTCAAGTGTTAAATTGTTTTTTGTGCCAACCCATTTATTTGAATTTCATTCACTGCGGTGATTATTTGTATTTTAATTAGGAATAATTTCTATTAGACAGCCAGATTATGAAAGAGCCAGAGGATGTAAGATTTGTGTTGCGTACGGAAGGTCATTAAAATACTAATAATAATCATGTTTGTGTGTCGACAAAGGAAAGTAAAATAATAATAATAATAACATTTGGGCGTGTGCAAGTTAAAGTATAATAATAATAATGACGGTGCTTCGCGAGTTAGCCAGTGCAAATATAATAATCAATGTGGAGATGACATGTAGCGTTAAAGACTTCATTCGCGTAATCAGTTTGATTTTATGTTTTTGGACTTTAATTTAACCATTAAAATTTTGTTTAAAAGCGATATAGGCACGTGAATTAGAATGGTCACGATATGTTAAAAGCCCAGAATGATTTGAGCCCATATTTAGAGTTGGAAGTCATGAGGGACGAATATCCGGCGTGAAATAAATTGAGCCGTATTGTTTGTAATGATGAAATAGATGAGTCTCAAGGCCTAAGATGATATAAATGCATATGCCGGTGTTATTAGTGGTAGAATCCACGCACCGAGGATTATTTTATGAATTAAATGTTTGAAGAGTTCCGATGAAAGGAAATGGACTTCAAATTTGAAGGAATAGTTTAGCAATCGCCGGCATTGGATGTATTTGCCCAGCCGCGATGTGCCATAGGTTGTGAGATGTGTCTTGGGAGGACAGGTGTCCCCATATAAAATTAACGGCAGTACGAAAGTGAAGGTACGGTCCCGAATACCGTGTTGTCCCGACCGATATAAAGCAGATCTTAGTGGTTCATAACGGGATTTAACATATGTGACTAAATTCTAAAGAGTGGAAACTAAAATATCATCTTTCCATTTTTAATAATAATAATAACAATAATCATACTCCAAGTAAATCTTGTCTTAAATCAAGTGCTTAGTGCCAGGATAAATCGGAATTGTAAAAGGGGTTATGCGTTAAACATATTAAGAGTGAACTACCGTGTAACAGGCGAAATTAATTTTTTTAAGTAATAATAATAATATATAAAAACTAAGATACTTTTTTTTGTTTTTGAAGAATTTACTTTTTTTATATTTTGGACATAATAATGATGTTGGGAGTTGAAATGAAAGATTTGAGAATTTTAACTAATAATAATAATAAATAAAATATTTGAAGAAGGAGAAGAATAACCAATGAAGCTACTTTTTTTTAATTTATATTTTTTCTGATGAAAATAATAAGAGCGAGAAGTTGAAGTATTATAGCAAGGATGATTACGGGTTACGATAATCACGATTTCCACTAATAATAATAATAATAATAATAATAATAATAATAATAATAATGAAAAATTGAAGGAGCAGAAGATAAAGAACTTGCAATAATAATTTGAGAATAATAATTATGATGAAAGGAAATTAAGATATTTAATGGGCGATGATTCATTGTTACGAATATCATAATAATAATAATAATAATAATAATAATAAAATATTTATGAGGAAGCTGATCATTATATTGTGCGGATAAATTAGGAGGAAGAACGACCCTTCGTTTGAAACGTCGGCAAGGGTTGGCA
This sequence comes from Anabrus simplex, assembly GCF_040414725.1. Lineage (NCBI taxonomy): Eukaryota > Metazoa > Arthropoda > Insecta > Orthoptera > Tettigoniidae > Anabrus > Anabrus simplex. Next base: position 132,048,397 of record NC_090275.1, on the reverse strand, counting down.
TATAATCATCCCGGATGACAAATGATAATAATCAAATACAGGATTATAATTGAAATTAATGATAATAATAAAATTAATTGATGGTAGTCAAAGAATATGATAATGATCAGATAAAGAATGGTAATGATATTATTTAATAATCATAGGAGGATATGATAGGGACAGTCATCCTGTGTCGAACCGCTCCGAACCAGATGTTGGGTTTTCACGGGGAGATTGTTAGCGGGAGATACGTAAATAACCCACGGACGGCACATGTTTTCATGGTCAGAGCATAGTAATGAACCTTTCCGTACGTCTTGTCGTATTGACAAGTGTAAATATTGAAATAGGCTTTGAGTTAATGAACTCTACCTGGCGTGTTTGTGAATCTGGAAATAATAGGCTAGAGTTTGTCCGTATTATAAATTCCCGTTTTTTCGAGGCGATAACATTTTCTACGGTGGGTGTCCGGCTCACCAGAATGTACATACCGGAAGTGTCTCATGTCCAACGGAACGAGGAGACGACAGTAAAAAGTTACTGTCGTGCCTTCGTCTCCGAAAGAAGATCTCCAGCAGTGAAACGTCCAATCATACGGATGTGAATTCGATCCCCAGTAACCAATTGGGGCGAATTCACCAGATGTTTTACACTACCAGAGTAGTGAGGTAAAATCCAAGTATTATGTCATTTATTTTTCAGGATGAAAGTGTCCCAATGTAAAATTGTCATCATGTGTAGTATGCAAAATAAGTGAATAAATTGCTCCTCATTGCAATTTAAATAGGAAACAGTTTCCATATCTTTTCATTGTAGTTAGTCCAGTATGCCCATGGAATTTAAGTTGTCACTTCCCAGTCCTATTGTGGAGTCAAAAATTTGTATCCATGAATGAGTCGTCCCCCGTAACCTTAAATTTGCATGCCCCGTTCATCCCTGTGTTCATTTGATGCGCCGATATATATATTTTTTTGAATTTCTTTATATAAATTTTTTTTATCGTTTTCGAACTGATCACCCCTGAGATAAATGCTAGTCTGGGACTCAGGAGGTTGAGCGGGTGCAATAAGAAATATAAGCTTTATAACTGGTACAACACACAGTGCTTCACAAACAGCAACTTCACATTCTATTGGCTTTTACACTTATTTGTGATCGGCTGATGATGACCGGCACCAATTATAATTAAGTGGGAATGTCGAACTTACATTTCTTTTTAACAGTATTGAAGGGTTGAACTATTCTTTCACCTTGATAGTGAACTCGCTTTAATATGTAACACTACGAAATTCTTATCTCTTAATTATCCGACAAGACCATTACGCGTTAGCATTAGAAACGTCCAGTAAGTAAATAAGGATTGGCCAGTACCATTTTCTAAGTTGTAGTCTGGTTCTGTATGTTGCCACTAACTGATCTATTAGATCTATGCCCCCCAGGAGCCAAAAAGTGTAGGCTGCTTGACTGTCACCATGGTAACAACATTGTTATCCTTGCATCAGACAGCAAGTAGTATGGCAGGTTCCATGACGGCAATTTCTTATTTCTCAGTACGACCTTGCTGAATAGTTCCCGTTGCAGAAAAACCTTCATCAGACAGGTGTTTGAGCAATTTCACTGATGTGAATTAGTTATCAAAGTATATCTTGAACTGTTTGTGTAGACTTTATTAGTATGCTCAGGCACAGGTATTGGTTCACAAATAGTTTTCAACATCGGATGAGGATCCGATTTCCTCCACGTAAAATTTTGGTTTTCCCTGACAGGAACACGTTTCCTCTTTGGCAGAAGTTCGCTATCTCCATCTGTTTCGGGTAAACCAGACGCGATATGTTCTGGTGTAAGTTCGTAAGAATTTGTAGTTTCTTAAGGGTCTGCGTCATTAGTCTGTATGATCATCCTTCTGTTCTGCATCACACTGTGAGACTGCACTGTACAAGGAGAACAATGCAAGACTGCTTTGCATGTGTTACCATTTTTCGGATGCATGAAAATAAATCACACCAAGGTGAGTGGCTCAGACGGTTAAGGCGCTGGCCTTCTGACCCCAACGTGGCAGGTTCGATCCTGGCTCAGTCCGGTGGTATCTGAAGGTGCTCAAATACGACAGCCCCGTGTCGGTAGATTTACTGGCACGTAAAACAACTCCCGCGGGACTAAATTCCGGCACCTCGGCGTCTCCGAAGACCGAAAAAGTAGTTAGTGGGACGTAAAGCAATTAACATTAAAATTAAAATAAATCACATAATTTCCAAAATGTATGAATATACTAGTCCAAAATGCATATCAAACAAACACAACAAATAAGAGTACAGATAAGTGATGTTTGTTTGTCCAACCCTTGTCCCGTTTCTCTACGAGGTCGGGTATGAGGCGAGATGAATCTGTCGTCAGAAGAGTTAAGATGAAATGAATGACGTGATATTTGATAGTAGGGAGAATAGCACCAAGGCTTAACGTCCCCATCCGACGGACAGCGTCATATGCCCTCGCTCCATATGAGCACTGCTTTTGGCACACCACCATCCCTAACCTGCCGGCCAACATTCTGATGATGAATTTTTTCGAGCAACGGGACTCGAACCGGCTAATCTCGGTGTCAGACCGTTTAGACTTCAGCGCCTTAACGATCACGGCAGCCAGGCGGGCTTATCTTATAAATAAGTGATATTTAAAAAAATACTTACCACATACTGTGAACAGTGCTTCTCTGAGACGCCATGTTGTCTTCTAATTAATATTGTACTGCACACACTCACTAATGGTGCTGACTTGTTCAGAAGCAATTATTGAACAGATATGAAAGTGGAAAGAACAGAAAATTACACAATTAGCAAATTTAAAGACCGAAATACCAAGATCCAATTTTTCGGATTATATACACTAATGGGTTAAGTGGCAAATGAAGTGGAGCTAAGCGTGCTCGGGAATCAAGTCAATGCGGAACAAACATGCTTTCCATCAATTTAGATTTAAGTGGATAGTTTAAACTTGTATCGAATACCTGGACCATTAGAAAAAAATTCATGTTGAATGATTGCCATAGAATATCAAGTGAATACGGTCACTTGGTTCAACCACCATTAAAACTGCGAACTTGAGCATGGTGCAGGCCAGCTGTCACGCCACTGTGAGAGCATGGTCTGGAGTTCCTCAGCATAGCGGAGACCACTGAAATGGAATATTCTTAATCCAATTTGCTCTGTGACATCAGAAGTTAAGCAAATTTGAAGATAGAAATGGTGTTTGTTCTACAACACGACGCTCCGATTCAGAAAGTCTAGCTCCCTCTCAGCAGCAGATTACTGCCCGTCAAAGGAATGTGACACTCCCTGTTTTTGGTGAGTCTAGCCCAAGCGATTCCAACTGAGGTGCTCCCTCGGCCCCGGCGCTGTGCTATAGCACCGTTGAGGTGGTGGAGGAAGTGACAGGCAGAACCACAGGTCGTGAAGTCAGCGCGCAGCTTATGAAAACAATGTTATTTATGACAGTTCTGTGAACACATACACACACAATTTATTCTGTACATACTTTGCGTTTGCCTTAATGTACATTTAGCGTTTAAGTCGATTGCTGGCATCGTTTTGCGGGGGTACACAGTGTCAGACTGTACGTACTACGCTTTCCGTTTGCTGCGTGCTCAGTCTCCAACTGCCTCTGTCTCCTTCAAGGAGACTGGACATGCTGAGATCTCTGGTCCTGCGACTCATGTGAGCGTGATTCCCGAGAACACTTATCTGCACACGATTTGGCACTAAAGTTACGTCTCTTTCCAGAAGGGATCCTAATGTCATTAAAGTTTACTTTTCCCAAAGTAGAAGTGAAGAACTGTTTGGTATGGTTGAATCTGCCCTCATGGACTTTTATTTCCATGCAACCGATTTTATTTTACATAAGACACGGTTAAAATAGGCCTCATTTAAGCGGACGCCTCGAACTGTGGACATCGGACGAGTCCATTTGTCTTAAGGGAACACTTTACACGTTCTACGACAATCTCTTGGCTGTGTCCCTCTTTCTGCAGACATACGAGAATTCCTTTTGCATGTTTCTACTATTTTGTGTCCAAGGAAAGAAACGTACATAGGATTGCTGAAGTTGCCGTGAAATTAATTGCTCTTTCCGAATCTTTTGTTTGGGTTGTCTTGTATTCTAATTAGTGTACATTCTGAGAATTCTAGTTACCGGGGAATGTGGAAGTGACTGTTTACTTGCAGGTTACCGAGAGATTTTCTAGCTTATCTTGCATCAGTCTGTTGATAACTCAGATTGTCGCTGCTAAGGTCGAGGTCAAGTAGATAAGTTAAACTGACAACGCAGAAATACCACAGCATTTCAATCGCCCAGTAACATGAGTAGGAGCGACGAGCGGGTTTAGATATATAGTGAGAAATTAAACCGAGGGAAAACACAACTGTGAAGAGTAAAAATTATATTTTATGTGAGTGGCAGGAAAATACGAATCGAGAAATGAAAAGAAAGTGAGTGTGTGTTTTTTGCAGAAGTGAACATTGTGGTATATGAGTGATTCAAATCTGAGCACAGAATCTGTGAGTGAGTGGGCCAATGTTACAAGAAAAAGCACGATAAATCACAAATAACCTGAAAGTTCATGTTAATTAAATAAGGAATTTGTGTGCCATGCTGGGATGTAATTCCCTTTTCCAGAATATCGCAGTAAAGCAAAATTGAAACTAGAGAAACAAAAATAAATACCTCACAAAATAACGTGTTCATTTTCGAACGTGTTAAATTTGTACAGCCAGGTGAATGATTACTGTAATGAGTGTAAAGGCTGTAAGATCTCTTGTGACATCTGGCAGGAAAATAGAACAAGCAAAATAAAGATGTATGCTTATAATGAGGTGGATGTTCTTTGCCATTAAAATATTCAATTCATTTTTAGAACATTAATGAACCTGAAAATGTCACTCAACTAGACCATGAACCTTATGATTTTGGCAGCACAAAAACCACTACTCTGACATGGTTGAAAGTAGAGACAGCAATATCTTAGCTGGAAAACAACACATCAACTGGATCAGATGAATTAAGTGTTGAGATGATCAAAGCACTAGGAGAGATTGGACAACAGTGGAATGTACAGGCTGCTAAATAGAATCTGGAAAGAGAATGTAATACACAATGACTGGAACCAAGGAGTCATCATCCCATTGTTGAAAAAAGGTGATAGAAATGTACCAACTACAGAGGTATAACTCTGCTGTCACACGGCCTCAAAATCTACGAATCCATCCTTGAGAGCAGGATTAGAAAATACCGTATTTACGTGAATAATCCCCGCACCCTAACTATAGGAAGGTTCATTTTGAACAAAAATGCCAATATTGACGCAAATAAAACTCGCACCCCAATTTTGTGCCTCAATTTAAAAAATGTGGGTATTCATCATCATCATTTCCCAACTCCAGTTTCCCGGGTGTGGCGTACAAGCACATTCCATCTCCTTCTGTATTCATACATCTTCTGTTCCAGTACATCCTCTCAATTGTGTCCTCTCTCCTCTATATCTGATCTTACAGTCTCTATCCAACGTTTTCTTGTCCTTCCCTGAGGTCTTCTTCCTACGAGATTAAGGTCAAATTATTTTCTGGTAGGTTTTTTCCTGTTCATTCTCATTATGTGCCCATACCACTGAAGTCTGAGTTTCTTTATTACACTGGTAATAGGAACCTCGATACCAGCTTTCCTATTCACTTCATTTCTGATCTTGTTCTTTCTGGTTGTTTGGTTCATGGTTCTAATGAATCTCATTTCAGTTGCTTGGATTCTACTGAAGTCTTTGTTTAGTAGGGTGCATGTCTCTTGACCTTACGTGAAGATTGATACGAAGTAAGTGTGGTACCTGATTGTTTTCGCTTTTTGTGGTATTTTGCAGTCCCAGAGAAGATTTCTGACTTGACTGTAGAAGTTCGATGCTTTCTGTGTCCTGCCCCTCATAATGGTATTTCCTGCCTAACAGTGTTGTCTTTCGAGATTGTGCTTCCGAGGTATTTGAAGTGGGAAGCTGATTCGATTTTTGCTCCTTCCAGAAATATATTTCAGCTTGTTCCTTCCCTGTTGATGGTCATTTCCATTGTCTTTGTTTTGCTCATCTTCAGTCCAAAATGTTTGAATGTGTTGTTCCATTCATGAAGTTTCTTCTGAATTTCAGCTTCTGTCTCTCCCCATAAAAGCACATCATCAGCAAATACCAGGTCGTTTGTTTCACTGTCCATTTTCTTGATAGATTTGATGACCTTGTCCATTACTATTACGAACAGGAGTGGTGACAGGGCACTTCCTTGTTGGACACCTCTCTTTGTTTCAAACCATTTTGATGTCCGTTGCCTATCTGGACACAGCTGTAGCACTTCTGGTATAGCGTCTTGACTTTGTCAATTAAGTATTTTGGCACCTTTAGATCTTGCAGACATTCCCATATCTCGTTTCGAGGAACACTGTCATATGCTTTTACAATGTCCACAAATGCAATCACAAGATTTCTTCCGTATTCCCAGTACTTTTCTGTCAGCATCTTTACTGCAAAGATAAGATCCACAGTACGTCGACCTTTCCTGAACCTGTGTTGTTCTTCCTCAAGCAAAGGTTCCACTATCTTCCTAAGTCTTGTTTCTATGATCTTTTCCAGCAGCTTCAGCGAGTGTGACAACAGCGTGATGCCTCTGTAATTTCCACATCTCCGTCGGTTGTCCTTTTTGAACAGTGGGATGATGACTCCTTTACTCCAATCTCCTGGAATGTTGTTACTTTCCCAAATCACTGATAGCACTCTATATAGCCAGTCCAAGCCTGGTATTCCAGCTGCCTTTATCATGTCTGAGCTGAGATCATCAAAGCCTGGGGACTTCCCATTTCGCATGCTCTTTAGTGCTGTTTCTACCTCAAGCCATGTTAATGGGTATTTGTTGTTTTTGCCTTCATCTACACTACAATCATTGGTAGTGGTGTTGTCCCCATTTCCATTTAACAGCATGTTGAAGTACTTCTTCATTTCATCCCTGATCTCTTCCTCTGTTTGTATTAAGCTACCATCACCTGTTTCCAGTGCAAGGATGTTTTGTAACAACACTACAGTATAAGAGCCAACTCTACCTTGGTGTCTCCAAAATCTTTCTCAATCGGTAGCGGTTGGACAACACAGGACCTTCCAAGAAACTACCGAAATGAATTACTTACCACTAGGTCCTAAGAAGAGGAAGCGTGCAAACAAACACTCGGTCCTAGAGGCTATGCGAATCAAAACCAAGAAATCGTACTGACAAAGGAAAAGACAACTTAAAAATTTGAATCAGGATTTCAATTATCAAAGAACAGTAATAACCTTCCGGCTTACAATACGAAGATTAAAGGAAATGAAGAAAATGATCATCACACTAAAAGAAAAGATAATGTAACGTGGGTCGACCCTTGAAAATATAAGAAATAATCCTTTGGATCACAACCCTTGAAAATCAAAATTATCAATCAATTAAATTAGTTGAGTAGCGGTGAATTAAATAACGGTAAGCTGAGACTTGTTTCTCGACACTTCTGATATGAATTCAGTGAAATAACCGAAGGGTAAATTAATGTTACCAAGTTTTAGGCGAAATAGAACAAAATCATCAATAAATTAAAACATGGGAAAGGAAGACGCATTTCAATTTTAGGATAGAAAATCGGAGTGCAATACGAGTCCTCACACCGGATCAAAGATACAATCGGCAGCCACCAGCTGTTTTTATCAACACAGGGAGTCCATGTTTGTTTACAACAGTTCCCATAGAAACGAATCACTTGTCACGATTAAAACATGGCTTCCAAACATTATCAGATAGACATCAACCAAACAACTCAACTTACCGATTTTCATCTGTGATCCTCCGAATAACGCTTAACTAAGTGTTACAAGAAGTTTTGAAATGAAAATTTACAAACACATAAGAAATCTGATTCCCGATTTTAAGAAAAATTACATATTATTAACGCCAGAGTAGGAGCTACCACGTGATCAAAGGAATTCCTCTTGATAACCATAGTTCAAAACATACTCCCAATTCGAATCTTCTAACCTTTCAGTCCAAACAAACTATCTAGAGCATTCTGGAGATACCTCAGTAGGAAAGGGTATTCATGCAGATTTCATCATGCAGGGTACTTACAATTTCTCGGAAGTAAATATAACATGTTAAACAAACCACCAATCCAACCAGAATTTGTCGCCGGTTGCCACAATCTTTAGCGGGGTCGAAAATCAGCCTCATCTCGCCCCCTTTCTCTTCTTATTGATTAGGTTTCTATTAAAAACCAAGTATCTGCGACTAGGTTCCAATACTTTTTCTTCACGATCTCAAACAATAACTAGAAAAACAAAAAACAACCCCACATCCATTGTCGTGCTCAATCGATAATTCTCCGTTCGACCCAGTAGTTCACGGCGCACTCACAGATGCTAGTTGAACGCAGTTCAAATGGAACACTCAGTCTGACAATTACCGCCGAGCGCTCGTCAACGGTATTACTAGTAAGAACCCGCTTCTTATGAATCGTGTACAATTCCATCGACTTCGAACGACCTTTAAATAATTTTAAAGTCCATGCATACTCGAAATGCGTGATATATATGCATACGTCATAGCCTCCCCCAGCAAAAGCTCAACACGGGTGAGCCCAACCGCCCACCAGGGAAACCCTTTTTTTTAAACAGATGGATATCACATTGAAAAACTTCCTCAGCCTCAGTTTATATATTCATTTCTTTTATTGTTTACTATTTTGTACAGTAGTTTTCTACTTTCTTGACAGTCTTCCTCTATCCTTATAGTAAAGTCATCCCAGCACTTTTCCTTTTCTTCCTGGATCAGTCTTTTTACAGCCAGTGTCTTTTTCCGGTATTCCTGTGCTAGATGTTCAATTTCTAATTTATTTCGTCTATCATCTGTTTTTTTGTTTTTCGAGGTCTAATTTTCTTTTTAATATATTTCTATCTTTTACTGCTGTCTTCACTCGGTCATTCCACCGAGGCGTTTCCTCCTTTTTTGGCGTGCCACTTGTTTTTCCACAAATTTCTATGGCTTCTTTTACAAGGGTTTCTTTGAATAAGGACCATTCTTCTTCTACTCCCCCTTTCTCGGTTTTGGGTAATTTGGCTGTTACCCTCGCTTCATAGTTTCCTTTCCTCTCCGTGTCCTTCAACAGCCATGTCTTAATCTTTCGCACTTTCTTTTGTTTAATTTTGGGCACATGGACATCTTTTAGGTCAGCGATTAGTAGCCGATGGTCGCTGTCTGGGCACTCGCTGGGTATGGCTTTAATATCTGTAACATACCAACCCGCTTTTCTATCAGCGATGATGAAGTCGGTCATAGTCTTGAGCTTTCCATCCCAGCTTATGGCTGTCCCTCTTCTCATACCATGTGTTCTGTATGGTTAAGTTGTTTCGCACACAGAAATCAATCAGGTTCTCTCCTTCAGAGTTTCTGTTACCATAGCTATGGGGGCCAACGATGTTTTCACAGTCTAGTCTTTCTTTACCAACTTGGACATTCAGATCACTCATAATGATGTGCTCTCCTCTGTTATTTGTTCCTCAAGTTCGATAAGGAATTGCTCTTTCTCTTCTGTGGTAATCCTGTCTGCGGTGCATATACTTGCAGGAGAGTATGATGCGCATTACCAACACTTAGTCTCATCTGGATGATCCTATCATTCACATATTTGACATCTGTCTGTGTGTCTGTATCTTTATGAAGGTGGAAGCCAACTCCATTTTTGGACAAGATGAAGTTGAATTGATCAATTTGGCTTCAGAAGAAATGTAGGAACACGTGAAGCATGAGCCATGCTAATATGGCATGTTCATAAAGATGATGTTTCCCATATTGCAAAGACCTTGTATCGGCCTCACCTCAATTGACTTAACTGTTTCCATGATTGTACCCGAGAGAGTTTAGCTCCCTCGGTCATGAGCACGGAAGATCATTCTTTCGGCGAGACAGTAGTTTTATCTCTTTGAAGCGATGCTTAGCATTGTTATGTGTGTGGAATATAAACATGGACCCCACGCAGATTGGAGTGGCGTTTTATGCCATTAATGGGTTTTCAATAGATTTAAACTTGACCCATACTACCATCCTTCTTGTTACTTTGATTATTGATATTACAGATATGGTAATCCTTGTATTTATATTTTTACATCGGTTAAATTGTACCGTTTGCCTCTTCTAATGATGGCCGATTGATATGAGTCCTTCTGATCTACTGCATGAATGAGCTGCGTGCTAGTTGTCTTTATTGTGATTGAGTTATGATGTTAGGTGGGTCTCTGATTGATTTTATTTACGTGCACTACATTGCGAAGTATTTCGCCGTCAATGAATGAATGCCCTGCATGTCGACGCGGAGATCCATTCGTGTCGTACGGAGTGCGTGAGCTGATGGGTTTGTGTGTGACCACAGGGTCTCTATTATCCTACTGCTAATTGCCTGCGCCGTGCACATTATCTCTGATGTATGTAAGACCTTTGTTTGTGACCATGAGAGTCATACTATATGAGATTGTGTTCAACTTATTAACTGGATTGTTTGCCGATACCGGCAATGTCTGAATGTTTGGGTGTGTGCTGGTGAGTGAAAGGGGAGAAAGGATGACGAATCGGTCACTTCATTAATCTTGTTTCTGTGCCTCATGTTTGTTGCCGGCACGGTGATATTTATTTTGTCTTGGTTTCTATCACGGCCTTTTGCTTGCCCACGAGGCCGCCATGTTCTTTTCTTATTCAGGCTATGCGCTGCCTGTGATTCTCTTTGGGTTTACATTTTTTTCTATGGTCCAGAGATATTTCTCTGTGCTATGTTGCGATCTCTCGCATCTTATTTTACCTTCTCTAGACCCTTTTTCTTCTCCATGTCGCGTGGGAGCTTTGATCTTTGTGATAATTGTTGTGACGATGTGGAAGTTAAATAGACGCGTATGTAATGAATTCTATTAATCTCCCGGAAAGAATGACCGAGTTGATCCGTGTGGATTGTATTCACACTACCACATTATGTAGCGAGATTGCAATTGAGACGCTGGGCCCGTCTTATGAATAATTTAAGCTTGGTGTTTGAAAAAGCTGTGCTCACGCATCAGTGTTATGACTTCAATTGGATGAGCTCTGCATACGTACGTATTCTTTATTGTTTTCAATTGCTGGCTTCATTTCTTGTTTCCTTTTGATTTTATTATATCAATAAACCCTCATTTAAATTTAGTTGGGTTTTTATTGCTAGTAGCTTTAGTCTCATTCCTGTTCTACTTTTTTGAAATGAAGACCGTTTCCAGTTCAGGGCTGTGTTTGGCCTTTCCTAGTCGCGGTCCACGCCCCGAATCTACCGACGTGTGTTTTATGGTGAGGTAGGTTGTCGATAAGGGAGGGGGTGCGGCTCAAGCAATCCTGACTTTATGTCTGATCTTAGAGGATCGAATCAAGAAGGACAAGCCCACGTACATGGCATTCATAGATCTAGAAAAAGCATTCGATGATGTTGATTGGACCAAGCTGTTTAAGATTCCGAAGATGATTGGGATCAGATACCGAGAACGAAGAATGATCTACAATCTGTATAAGAATCAGTCTGCACTGATAAAAATCGAGGGCTTTGAAAAAGAAGCAGCAAATCCAGAAAGGAGTGAGGCAAGGCTGCAGTTTGTCCCCTCTTCTTTTCATTGTTTACATAGAACAGGCAGTAAAGGAAATCAAAGAAGAATTTGGAAACGGAATCACAATCCAAGGAGAGGAAATCAAAACCTTGAGATTTGCCGATGATATTGCTATTTTATCTGAGACTTCAGAAGATCTTGAGAAGCTGCTGAATGGCATGGACGAAGTCTTGGATAAGGAGTACAAGATGAAAATAAATAAGTCCAAACAAAAGTAATGGAGTGCAGTCGGATGAAGGCAGGTGATGCAGGAAATATTAAATTAGGAAATGAAGTCTTAAAGGAAGTAAATGAATATTGTTACTTAGGTAGCAAAATAACTAACGATGGCAGAAGTAAGGACATAAAATGCAGACTAGCACAAGCAAGGAAGAGCTTTCTTAAGAAAAGAAATTTGCCCACTTCAAACATTGATATAGGAATTAGAAAGATGTTTTTGAACACTTTTGTGTGGAGCGTGGCATTATATGGAAGTGAAACATGGACGATAACTAGCTCAGAAAGAAAGAGAATAGAAGCTTTTGAAATGTGGTGTTACAAAAGAATGCTGAAGGTGAGATGGATAGATTGAATCACAAATGAAGAGATACTGAATCGAATTGGCGAGAGGAGATCGATTTGGCTAAATTTGACAAGAAGAGATAGAATGAGAGGACACATCTTAAGACACCCAGGACTTGTTCAGTTTGTTTTTGAAGGAAGTGTAGGTGGCAAGAACGATAGGGTTAGACCAAGGTATGAATATAACAAGCAGATTAGAGCAGATGTAGGATGCAATAGTTACGTAGAAATGAAAAGGTTAGCACAGGATAGGGTGGCATGGAGGGATGCATCAAATCAGTCTATGGACTGATGACTCAAACAACAACATATTGTTCCCACTCCAGTACAGCACATATCCATTTGTCAAGGACTTCTTCCCATATCCTTTCCATTTTGTCTCACTCAACCCCAATATCTTGAGCTTATGCCTCTCCATAAGATCTACAAGTTCTTCATATTTGTTGGTGAGAGTGAGGATATTGAGTGTACCAATTTTCAGTCACTCCTTCTTGGGAGGGTTTTGTGTCTTCTGGTATCTCTGATGAGCAGCAGGCTTTTGGCCATCATAAATTTGGACGGTTTGAGAAGAACTGTCATGTCCAGTATTTAATTTAATCTTCCATCCGAGGCTTGTTTTAGGTTTAAAAGCAGTATATTCATACTCAACTGTTGACGTGCTAGGTTTAACATAGGTGAGGGTTTTCTTTCGGGGTTTACTCCCTTAGCCTCTGAAGATCCCTCTTCTCCACAAGGCAGTGGTGTCCTCTTCTAATTATCGCCAGGGAGGATGGGTTGCTTCATCCGCCATCTCTGCCATTCCGAAGATCTCCTTCTCTGCCAAAGATGCTGTTAAGGTCTTCGCCCGTAACCCTGGGCATGGGTTACACGTTATACCCCGTGGTGCTGGGTCCTTGCCTGAACTTAGCCATCCTTTTACACCGGCCTGCTGATGTGGAGGATGCCCACCCCCGCAGCGTGGATGCGCCAGGCAAGAATTACTCAAGGTGACCCTCCTTCCCGTGAGCTGGGTTAATGGTTGCATATGATGCCACAACCAATCGGTATTATTCGCGTAAATACGGTATGTTGAACCTACACTTGAGGAGGAACAACATGGATCAGATCAACTATAGACCCCATTTTTGCCACCAAAATGCACTATGAGAAGTATTGGGAGAAAGGTAAAACACTTATATCTGTTTTTCTGGACATCGAGAAAGCATATGACCATGTACCAAGCAGGCATATATGGGAATGTATGAGACATAAGAAAGTGCCCGATGACATAACACGAGTACAACGATTATATGATGAAACCAAGTGTTGTGTCCAGGTCTAGGATGGAAGGTCAGGTTGGTTCGAAACAAAGAGTGGAGTCCAGCAAGGAAGTTGTCTTTCACCACTTCTCTTCATAATCATAATGGGTGAAGTTTTAAAAAGCAGTTAAAAGAAAGGATTCAACAACTAATGCCCTGGTTTTTGCTGATGATGTAATGGTATGGGGCGAGACAGAAGCGGAGTTACAAACTAGACTAGATCTCTGGCATGAAGCTTTTACAACCTTGGTGATGAGCAGAAACTCTCCAACAGTTCATCTAAGAATTAGAGATGAGGAGATGGATATTGTAGACAACTTCCAGTATTTAGGTAGTGTTCTGTCATCAGACAATACCATACATCAAGAGATTAGCAACAGAATAGCAAAAGCTTCCAAATTCTATCACGCTGTACGTCAAATACTTTGGGATGAAACGTTTCCGTTAGTTTCCAAGATCAGCTTGTACAAAATATGTCTAGTACCTATATTGATGTATGGCCTAGAAGCAGCAACACTTACTGGACCAACAAAGAGTCGTCTTCGGGCAACAGAAATTAAGTTCCTCCGTTCTTGTCTACAAAAATGGATAAAATAAGGAATGTTGATATCCGACAACAGCTTGGATTGGAAAGAAGCTTGCTGGAGACTCTAGAAGTGATGAGATGGCAATGGTATGGTCACATGAAAAGAATGAACCCTAACAGGACTCCTGGAACATACTTTGATCACAATGTTCCTGGGAAGAGACCAAGAGGAAGACCTCGTGATGTTTGGGAAAAACAGATAATGAAGGACCTTGGAATTAGAGATGTGAACTGGTGTCGCATATATGAGCAGCATCTGTGGATGGATAGAAGAAACTGGAGGAGGCTCGTACACAACGGCACACGGCTTGCTGGAGCGAAGAAATAATGATGATGATGATCATTTTAGGTTTCTGTTAAGATCCACATTGACAACTAATGATTTAACAACCTGTGAGACAACATGGCTAATAGCCTGTCAATACAAATTGATTTACACTATCAGTATGTGGTAATTACTACTGTAATTTAATTCATTTCATCATTCGTCATCGTGAATGTTTCGAGAAAATGATCATTTCTCTTCTTCACCGATAATAGTAAAAACTGTAAAATATCCAAACAGGAAAACACAATTCTGTTTCAATGTCACTTATCTTATATTCTCTTGACGAAAAACCTTGTTTTAGCGCACATTTCTCCGCTGAACGGACGGTGTCTGCAGAAGAGAGGTTCAACTGCCTTCTGTAACAACAAATATGATACTGAAACTTAGCATACAGATACCTCTTTAGTAGTTGACCAAGATGTGATATCCTACAACATTATCCTCTATACTGCCATGTTTTACACATGTTGATGAATGCTTTGGTAGATGTACAAATAACGCACACATTTAGCACTAAAAGAAGGGCTAAAATGTTTTCTTTATGACAAATCAATAGCACCTTGGCAAGCACGGCCAGATGTACAATGCCGTAAGGTTTCCATTGTAGTTAGTATCTGGCTCTTTTACAGGACCACCATTCATATTTCCCTTTTTTTCACTGTATCAAAGTAAAAACAGGCATATAACAAAAAAGATTGGAAATATTATTCTAATTAAATTTTGTCTTGAGCAATTTTCCTTTAAAATTAACCCTAACAGCTTCCCTACAAAGTTCTCCTCCTGATGAGATTTTTTGAACAAACTATAGCTAAGATCGCATTTGCCATATTCCAAACTTTGCTTATACAGATTACCAGGCTGCAAGTTTACTGGAATGCTTTCATTTATGTAAAACTCTTTTGTTATTTTCACATTTAATGTAAGTTGTGATATGACCACTAAGTCAAAGATTACAGCCTTGTCTAAGAACGTACGGCGCTAAACTTGTACTTTCACTTCTCCCTGAAACAAGGAGCAAAAGTCGCAGAACCATCTGTCTTGTAATCAATCAACGAGACAGACAGTTCTGATAGTACAGGGTAAGAAAACCACAACATACGAGGTTCAAACAAAATTTTAATTTCTCCGAAATTTCGATATAGTCAACACACACAAAACAAAAAGAGTTGCTCAAATAGCGAAGCTACAACGTACAAAGAAATACTGTGAAACTCTGCGTTCTGGTGCTCCTTGGATAGTGGCTACCAGCCTCCACGTGTGCGACACTTTGTATTGTGTTTCTACACTTCTAGTAAACAGGAGCAAACCAGTTTTATTATTGCTGGATATGGTCAGCCAAGTTTTATAAACATCACCACTAAAATACTCAGTATTAGAAATTGTTACATTCACTGTTTTAACAGGTTATAAAATACGCCACATTTAGAGCTATACGTGGTCAAAAACGCCTTACCATAATAAATTTTTAGGGCCAATTGCAGAAAAGATGACTACTTTAAAGCCTTTGACAATGTCTACCTAAACAACATCTAAACTGAGCATGATCTTCCACTGCAGAAACAATGTTCAGCCGTTGTTTAACTAAATATTGTTTAAAAGATTCAGTAATGGTTTGAAAATGGAGGTAGAAGTATCTATCATGAAACTCTTTGCTTACCGCAACCAATGAACGCGCCGAACCCCGGTCAGCTGTTTGTCTTCCTACACATTACTCAAATATGGCTAAGCACAAGCATGACTTGCCCACAGATAAGAGTATCGCTTTCAACGGATATTAATCTCATAATGTTATCGATACTAAAGCGACATGCCACGGTACAGGGAAGTGTAGCTTTGATTATAGTGTTGTTACGGTGACTGTAATCTACTTGTAAACAGCTTCAACAAAGTGATGATGAAACAATAGTAATGTGGAATCGAATGTGTTGTACGGGCCATATAGATGTAGCTTGCATTCTGGAGATCGTAGGTTCGAAACGTATCATTGGCAGTCCTGAAGATTGATTTTTTTTTTTGTAGTTTCCCCTATTTTTACACCAGGCAAATAGTAGGGCTGTTAGTATGGCCATGTCTCTTCTTCCCCAGTCCTCCTTTTTAAACAATAATCACTCCCATCACCACCACTTGCCTTTTCCTGTCTCATAGTTGTCAAAAACTTATCTGAATTAGCGTGACAATTATAAATATAAAAACTACATACAACCTACTTTTTAGTTTTCACTATTATGTGTGTTTACTTGGCAGTAAATATCACTGAATCTCTCCCCATTGATGTATGTCCCTCTGGCGACTGGGACAAGTCATTCTGACATGTACGAAGTCAAAGTGACCTATAATTCCACATAAATTACCCCATGTATAATAAAATATATCAGTTGCCAAGAACTGTATTCAAGTTGACAGTTACGGGACTGTCCTTTTGTCAGTCTCAAGAAACAAGTCTCTTGAAAAGCAAAACTTTTTTTAAGCTCCACCTCCCCGTACATTTCTGTGATTTCGCAGGTACCTATAGAGAGGCCATCGGACTAACCTTTGTTATAGTTCAAAAGCAATGAAGGTATTTATTAAACCACCTGTTCAATATTGTACGTCCACTTTTAAGTGCTTACATATGAGGAGCATCGTTTCAAATCGTATTAAGTGCACAGATTATAATTTTACAGGAAGTTAAAAAAATGTTTTACTTCCTAACCAAATAAGACATGTCAAAATTCTAAACGGCAAAATCTAGATATTGGGGTTATGTTCCCCAATCAGTCATGATTCAAATAATTTCCCAATATATGAAGGCGTCATACTAATTGTAAAATTTCACTTAATACATTTTGAACCAATTCACTGAACAAAATACGTTTTGATACAACCTTTTATTCATAATATACGATTTGAAACGTTCATTTGACCCAAAGATTTTTATTGACTTTATTGTTAGCAGCAGCACATCATGTACAATAAATTAAGCTTATTATTAACACATTGTTAATGCTATATGGATTTTTATCGTCTTGCAAGTAATCCTTCTTCCTCATGCAAACGGTCACAGTCGTCATCATGAGTCGGCCTGCCAGTATCTGACGTTGAACCAATGTTTAGTGCTGAAACATAAAAGTGTAAACTATCGAACTCCTTCCAGTTGTCTCCAAATCTGGTTTTCAGCAGGTTCTCGACATCCAGTTTTTTAGCGTCACGCAATGCTCTCGGTTTATCGATTATGGGTGGTTCATGTACTTGGCCCAGCCTTATGCCTCGTTTCAGAAGGTTTACGAATCGCTTTGAGGGGTCACCAAATCTGTACGTCAGTTCCATCTTTACTGTGACGTGGTACTGACCAATTTTCTCGCTTTTCTTCAGAATCACCATCTTCATTTCTTTAATCTCGTCCAATTTCTTAAAATGCTTGGTGAGGATCTTGTAGTCCCTTATAATCATTCTTTTCCTCGGTGTTTTACAGTCCCCACAGACTGATAGATCTCTGGGTATTCCTCAGGAGTAACGATGTCAGAACACTTACGAAGAAACTTTTCTACAACACCAAAAACCTTGTCTGCGGGTAAAAAGGAATGTCCTCTGACAGGAAAGATGACAACAATCATGGAAATGTTAGCGGGTGTTTTGGTTTGTAGCCATAAACTAGAGCATGGATAATATGCGTTCTTGTTTTGGCCTCCACATCCGTCTGCGAACAGCCTGATACAGGTGATCGATCCTAAAAACGAAGTAACAGCTGATGACACCCTGTTTTGCCCTCTTCCAGCCTGAATCTCATTCCATACATAAAATTTTGGATTCTGAATAATGACATCGCTAACACACAGTGCGTAAAATGATATTTGACGGAAATGGAACGCTTCGCCAATCGATAATTTAGGAAGTGGTTGTACCTGTTGCAAATCAAAGCAGAAGAACATTGTGTCAGCAGGTCGTTCCCTCATAAGTTTGTGAAAAGCCTGTGAGCGAATTTTATCCGTTCCTAAGTCAGCTAGTAAACTACCTTTTTCAGATTTAATCTGAAACAGCATTCGAGCGCAGTAACTACGAACTTCCGTGGATTGTGTCCCAAACCCAATGTTAAACTGTGTACGGAAAATATTCTGGAAGAACCACTTTTTCACTTTCAGGTCCGCGGAAACACTCACCTGCGGGTAAGTAGCCCTCCATGGGAATCGAAAGTGAACGGGCATGCAAGCAATACAACACTCTCAAGTACGATATAAAAATAGCGAGAACAAGCAACAAAAGAGAGGGATAAATGCAGGCTGGGAAACATTATCGTGAACCGTTCGCCGTGGTGCACATAATACGATTTGTTCCAAATCATGTTTTTCAGCACTGAATTCCTATGGGAAAGAATACGAAATGACCCACAGCATTAAAGAGCATATCCTAATTGGCAGGAAACTGTTTTAAAACATATTGTGACCTCGAGCGCATTTGAAACGATGCTCCTCATATGTATATTAACTTAATATTTTGGGGACATGTTTTGCCCCTAATTTTAGGGCATCTTCAGCCTAAAATACAACCTTAAAAAGTTACACATATTATTATTTACATTTTATGCCCTTCATTGGACCACTCTAGCCAACTTTATAGAAAGAATTTTTCAGTCTCCTGTCAGACCAGTACTTCTTATCCTTCCTATTGTCTGTGAGTTTCCTCATTTTGTTGCTTTTGTTACACATAAGAGAAGCTAAAAGATTAGCCTTGTAGCCTAAGGTACACTTACTGTGAATAGTATACACGTTATTGGAGCATTGTCTATGGTAATTCTAAAATTAATGACTCCGAGACTAAAACTGCTTATAGAATTACGTGGTTCTGTTCAAATAAAAATAGGCTGCTATTTCACCTAATGTGATATTGCGTATATTGCCAACAAAATAAAGGCGGTTAATGTCGTAAACATGAAGATATAAATAATGAGGAAACAGAAACGTCAGTTGATTATCGTATAAAATGTAGTCCCTTTGTACAGGTAGTATCGTAGGGAACCTTTCCCAAGAGATACCGGTAGTATTCTGGAATAATGTTCTCTGTAAGAGAAGGAAAGAACATGTTAAAAAGGATAAACACACGGAGAGAATCCTTTGACTTTGATCAGAATAGATGAGGACTTAACATGTTTTTTTGTAAGCTGTTCTACATTATCTTCCACTGCGTTAGTAACCACCATTCTGTTGGCTCTGTTTCTCGTATTGTATCTGTGCTGTAGAGGCGGTAGCGAACTCGAAAGGGAAGGGAGGAGAGGATGGGTGGAGCTAACTGTGCCGAGATTGACAAAGGGGCGGAGTAAGCGTACTATAACAGCCAATTTTATTAGAACCACATAATTTTATAAGAAGTTTTATTCTCGGACTCATTAATTTTAGAATTACTATAGACAATGCTCCAATAACATGTTTCTTTAATGTATTATTCACATTAAGTTTAGCAATTTTTAGTAATTAGGATACAAGGCTAATCTTTTAGCTTCCCTTTTAATAATATGTGTAACTTTTTAAGGTTGTACTTCAGGCTGAAGATGCCCTAAATTAGGGGCAAAACATGTTCCAAAAATATTAAGTATTGTTATATTTATGTAACCACTTAAAAGTGGATGTAAAGTATTGAACAGGTGGTTTAATAAATACCTCCATTATTTTGAACCATACTATAACAATTTTCAATACGGATCAATAATGAAGTTTATAACTTTCTTCCCGAAATCATCTCAGCACGATGATACAGGTGCATATCGTCTGATTGTGATTCACTCCTCTCATTTGAGGTTAAACAGTGTTTAAACATGGCCGGTTGAACATCGGTTTTAGACAGTGATAAATAACGTCTCTGCAATGTGGCAGCCATACTTAGGCATTCTTTAATCGTAGACATCATCTAAATCCCGTTTCTGCAGTAGAGACTATGAATCTCATTGTTGAATCTGTATTGATGGTTGTACAAAACTATTTTAATCCTCCTAGTCAATACTAACAGTTTCTGCAATCAGCCCTTAGTATCTCGCATTTTGCTGGAAATGTGTTTATTTCTGCCTTCCCCATTTGGAGGCGAAGTGCATTGACAACTACAAAGGTTGTGTAAAATATGTAATAAATTATCCATTGGAGTGAAAATCGTATCTATGTGCAGGGCTGCCTCAGAAACTGTGAAGCATTAAAGAACAGAGTCCAGGCATCCTGTTGATGATGCTTCTTATTTAAAGGGGCCTAACATCTAGGACATCGGCCCCTCACCGAGCATCCTAATGTGGAAGCAGGTTACACTGTGCACTATGAGCGAGAGTTGCTCCTCTATGTCTCCTTCTTCACACTATTCCACGTGCTTTTAACAATGGATGAGCAAGAACTAAACAAACACTCCAATCTCTAAAATTCCTTGCTAATCTACCAGTGTATGCAGTTTATGTTCCCCTACCTTTCTTCCATTCTATGTAATCGTAATCAGTATAATAATATGTCTTCATCACAAAATAAAAAAAGGAAGAGGAAGAAGAAACCAGAGGTAACACAGGAGTTAACGTCTCTTCTCTGTCACTCCATGTGAGGAGCAATTTGCATCCCCGTTTATAAAAGGTCTTAGTGTCCATTTCCAATTTTCATGCACTTCAACTGATTTCTCCCTTACTGGGTAACTGTAGAGGTAAGATTATGAATTTTAAAGATGTGAAAATAGAATTTGCATTTATTTATAGCACAAGTTGCAGAGTTTCCAGAACAGAAGGAACAAAGGTCTAGTAAGACTGTTGTAGGATCTTTATGGCACTTGTTCACTTGTCGTAGTGGAGCCTAGTAGCTACTATAAGGAACTTGAAGCATTTCATAGACAGTAGCACTATACAGTACTTTAAAGGAATGTTTTTTTAAATAATATCGACCCAAGACTGACCAGTGCCAGGGACATTAATGTTTAAGATTCAATATTTCCTCACAAAGGTTTCACAATATTTGGGCTTAATTGGAATATTGCAAGATTTAGTTCTAAGTAGCAGATAAAAATATGCAAGGAAAAGTTAAATGTAGATCAAAATAAACCATTGGATAGGAGAATTCTTTCGAAAGTACCGTCTAATGCACAAGCACAACTTTCTTTGTAAAAAGCACCATTTTCAATGTAGTCTGAATACCTTCCTGTAAAGTGTCCCTATATAGGACAGAACACCAGAACGCAACAGACGGGAGGATCTTCCCACCATTATTGCAACAGCCCAACATTTCCATGCTTTTATCACAGAAACTAAAATGTTTTAAACATAAGAGACTAGCATGGGTTGGTGTCCACCACATCTGTTTTTTAAATGCACTTCTAAAAAATTTGAGCAACAAGAGTGTTGAGAGTAGTGGGCCGTCTACGCCGAGTCTTCCTATGTGTTAACAAATGGTGTAAAATGAGATACAATTTTGGAATGCCTTGAAGTGAACATCTCCACTCTTCACACAATATAATACTTGAGGATTATTATAATTTATACCAGTAGCCATAAGTCTGGAATGATTTCAGCATCACAACACAATATCGATGGTTACAGTTCTGAACTTTGAATGGGAGTCACTGAGTTACATGTACTAAGACAGTTTACTAGTTTCGTTGTGATATTGTGCCTCCATAAGAAGAGGGCAAAAATCCAACATACTACAGTGAGGTAGCCACAGGCTCACATCAAACATAAGTTGAGCATGCAAATCAATTAAAAATTAGGAGGGACTTTGTATAAACGTGGAGGAGGATGGCAAGCCTTAGCACATGCACTGTTGTGGAGCCAGGTTACACAGTTCTTGCGATGATGGTAGCTACCTTTCCATACTTCTTTAAATTTTCAATCGGTAATGCCCACTTCCACAAAATAGAGGTTCCTCCTTCTGGTTGTGGTAGACTTTGACTATTGCTCAAGTTCAATACATTTATTTTGGCAATTGAGGTTTTAGTATACTGGAGCTTAAAAAGCAAGTGTACTGGGGGAGTTGGCTGTGCGGTTAGGGGCACGGAGCTGTGAGCTTGCATCCCGGAGATACTGGGTTTGAACCTCACTGCTGGCAGTCCTGAAGATGGTTTTCCATGGTTTCCCATTTTCACACAAGGCAAATGCTGGGCTATACCTTAATTAAGGCTAAGGCCACTTCCTTCCCACTCTTATTCCATCGTCGAAATAAGACCTATCTGTGTCGGTGCAACGTAAAGAGATTTCTTGTTCATAAAAGACAAGTTTGCTCATTATGCAGTGCTATGCGAAGAACTCATCTGACATGGACTGCCACAGATTATCTGGGATTTGTGGTGCGTAATTCAGTGGAGTAGATGTTCACCACTATCAGACTAGGAAATTAATTCTTTTTACAGAGGTAGAGCTTGATGTACATCTCCATCACCCACCAGATCCTCTAGTTTTAATGACCTTTGCATACAGCAAATTACACAAAATATCTCACAGCCCGATGCTGAGCCGTGTCATCACAGATTGTATTTGGTCCCCAGCTTCCATACTTCTTTCTTGATTTGGGAGTTTAATCCCCCCCTCCTTAATGTATTTCTCTGGCTTCTCCCTGATGTAGCTGTCGGTCAGGTCGTCTTCATTCTTATTCCCTGAAAAGTATCAGGAGAACAGTAAACACTCCATGTTGACCCCGGTCAAATCATTTACAACCCCCAGACTTTACAGCGACCAACCCTGAATGAACTGTTATTTCTCTATCAATATGCAATCTTCCAGGGGCTCACAACTTAAGAAGTAGTACCACTCCTGGGTGTGCCTGGCTCCCTATTTCCTATCGAACCTCCCTCAGTCAAATCTCATATTTCCCGTCTCCAACCACTTCACAACCCGATAGAGAGTTCAGAACTGTAACCTAGCTACGCCTGTCGCTCAGTGCTACGACAAAAACTCCCTTTCTAGTTCACCGACGGAGGGCTTGCGTGACCTAGAGCCCTCTCCGCTCAGACGTCGTAACCTCCTCGTCACGGCCTGCAGCGGAATCGTCACATCTTGAGTCTGACCGTGCACGGGAATGTCCAACAATGTATCGCGGGTGGCGCTCGTGACCGGAGAAAAACGAACCCGCGAGATGGAAGAATACGAACCTTCCTTGGCCGACACGTAGCTGCTGTCTTCGCTGGTGAGCGAGTCCGGCGGCGTGGGATTCGTTGGCGTCCCTGCTCCACCGGACGAAGACGAACCTCCGGTGCCTGTCGTGGGGATTTTGGGCGACACGCCGCCGCCTGTAGATCGGCTACTGCCGCTGCCGGTCGACGTTGGAGTATAATTATACCTTTTGAGACTGGAACGAAGTCTTGTCGAGCCACTAACTTCTAGAGTTCCCGGTCTGTCGCTACTGGACTCGTGCGAGTTCTGACGAGAAAAGTATGGTGGAGGGGCGTACTCATAATCTACAATGCCCCTCCGGTAATAGTGGTGCGTTGGAGTATTATACTGGGAATGTGTTGCTCCAGAAACATATTCCGACTCATCCTCAAGCCGAAAGCTCGGATTGATGTTCGAGCTGCTGTTGTTAGTAGTAGATGAAGACGCATTTGATACATTTGATGGAGTCCTCCGGTGTCCAAAAGTGCTGCACAACCGTGACGGAGTTCGTGTATTGTTTGATGCACTATTCGTCAAACTGCTAATACTACTGCTGGGATTGTCATAAGCGAGATGGTAACTCGTGTCCGATACAAACTCTGGATACATTCGATCTGCGTAGTTGTACTCGTGTGCGTGGTAGGCAGAACTGTAAGGATACGGAGACGACTCTGCCCGGTACAACTCGGGTCGAGGGGAGTACTGGCTGACGTAATGCACTGGCGGTCGATCCAGCAGCATCACTCCACCCTCGTACGGCCGCTCCAACATCCCTCCTGATGGGGCAGGAGGTGGTGGAGGATATGTCATCTGCAACAAACCACAATACTTTAATTTCCCCACACAAACCCTCTGCCACAATGTTAACACACAATTAGAAGCTTGTTTTCAAATGCACCAAATCCATAAAAATTGAACTTAACATAATCTTATACCTTTCTCTACATTAAGTTTCACATTAATAAAATGTCCTTGTCGAATTACAAATTGGAATCTATGTACATTAGACTCGATATCTGCAGGTGGATTAACTTTGGTGGTCTAAAAACATGTAAAAATGTTTCTAGAACTAAAACTTTTGCACATGATTGTACTCACAACACTTGGCCTCGACCACTATTCGTTGGTTTCTGTCTTTTACTTATAACATGGGTGAAATGACATTCGGAGCAGCTCCGACTCATCCAAAGTGGAAAACAATGAAAATGTCTTCTTGCGCAGAACTAAATAAAGGCAGGTTCGAGCACGAGGTATGCACCAAATAGGCCCAATTTACTTTTTCAAATTACTGTCTGGTTGGCTAACAAGATTTAAACAACCATATTAAAGTCACTTAGCTCCATACTATTTTAAAGTACTAAAATTTTGTCAATAACTATTCCACCTCATTTGCGGATTCATCATCATCATCATCCTTTCCCTTTATCCAGCTGTAGCCGGGTAGGGACAAATATGGTTCCTCTCCACTTTCTTCGGATTGCGGATTGCTTGTACATAACAGAGTGTGACAGGCCGAGTGTTAGCTCCTGAGAAGTTACAATACATGGCACCTTGTGTGAGTGTTTTAGAAATATTCATTGCTGCAGATTCACCAGAAACTTGGAAGAATGCAGTTTAAAATAAAATTGGTAGATGTTAGTAAGTGTATGTATTTCGAATATTCCCCTCCATTAATTTTATCACCTTCAAGTAAAATTACTCCAAGTCCACTTGTATAGTATAGTTTAAAAATAAATTGGTGCCATAAAGTATACCCCCAATAAAAACACCACTAGAGAACATCAATCCCCCCACAATAAAGGAAGTCTACCAAGCACTGAATAAATTAAAAAACTACAGAGCGCCAGGAGAAGATCAGACCTTTGCAGAAATCTGGAAATATGCAGGAAGATCAACAAAAGATGCCCTCCATCAACAACTTGTCTGTATCTGGATTAAAGAAGAACTGCCAGAACACTGGACAACAGCCCTCATTCACCCACTGCATAAAAAAGGAGACAAAACCGACCCCAACACTACAGGGGAATCTCACTCTTAGACATAACATACAAAATATTTTCAATAATCATCCTTAATAGGATAAGTTTACAACTTGAGAAAGAACTAGGAGAATATCAAGGAGGTTTCAGACCCTGGAGGAGCTGTCCTGATCAGATCATGAGTCTTAAGTTGATAATGGACTATAACAGGAGAAGAAACAGAGATATGGTGATAACATTTGTAGATTTCAAGAAAGCTTATGATTGCATCCATAGAGAATCTCTGTTCAAAATTTTAAGATACCTTGGAGTACACCGCAGATTAATAAACATAATAAAATTGACTCTCGCTAACACCAAATCAAAAGTGAAGTTTAGGGGTGAAACGTCAGAGACGTTTGAAATTAAAACTGGACTACGGCAGGGAGATGGGCTCTCACCGTTATTATTTAATTGTGCTCTAGAAATGGTAATGAGGGAAAGGTTTAGAAAATGTCCCCCCAAAATAAAGATTGGCCGAAAAATGAAAACAAATTGCCTGGGTTTCGCTGACGATTTAGCACTAAGAGCAGCGGACATAAAAGAAGCAAAAACCCAGATATCAGAACTTCAAAACATTGCAAATAAAATTGGGCTCAAAATATCATTTGAAAAAACAGAAATTATGACCCAAAAACCAACACAACTAAAAGAAGTTACCATAAATGGTAATAAAATCAAAATAGTAACTCAATTTAAATATCTTGGAGCAATAATAACACATAACCTAAATGAAGAAATCTCAACCCAAACAAAAACAAATAGATTAGCTAAAGCACAAAAGTTAACATGGGATATCTACAAAAATAAATGTCTATCAATAAATGCAAAAATAAAACTCTACAACACAGTTATAAAACCAGAAGCTACATATGCAGCAGAAACACTTTTTTCATTTGAATAAACAGTCAAAGACTGACAGACTTCAGAAAATTGAAAGGAGGATTGGAAGAATCTGGATCAACAAAAAATACCAGAAAGATGGACAGTGGCAGATAATACCTAACAAAGTTGCATACAGATACTATGTGTAAGAGGAGACTGGGATTCTTTGGACATATCACGAGGATGCGAAACACTAGCACAATACAAAAAATACCACAGGAGGATGTAAATGGAAAAGAGAAGTAAGAGAGGATTTGAAGGAAATAGGCCTTACAACAGAAGACACCATAAATAAGATAAAACTGAATACAAAACTCAAGAATGCAAACCTCTGCTTTATTCTTATACGAAACAAACCAACAACACGCATATTTTCAACCGAGGAAAGGGCACGAAGATCAGAACGTCTGAAGAAGTACTGGGAGGACCGCAAAGCCCGAACAATCCCTTCAAAGAAACCTGAATGATGGACTGACTAAAGTGATCCTATGTGGTCATAAAAGAAGAAGGAGGAGGAGAAGAAGAAGAAGAAGAAGGAGAAGGAGGAGAAGAAGAAGAAAGTACACTCACTGGCAAAAAAAAAAGTGAAACACTACGTATTTCAGACAAAATTTAAGGTAGGTCCATTTGAAACCTTGTATAAATTAAATGCTATGACATTAGAACAATATGGCAATATATTGTAAGTTGATTAGCCCATTTGAGAATTGATAAACATTACTGATCGTAACACCAATACTGCTGTCTCGTTGTAATGGGCCGTAGAGGATGGACGCAGTATACTCTATGTAGCAGACGTCGATGCCAGCTGTGGAGGCCAGAACATCAGTGAAAGGAGGTTGTATGAAGCCACCGCTCATAGAGCTTGGTGCTGTTCACAGACGAATCCAGATTCTGTCCGAGGGCGCCGGACGGAAGGGAGAGCACGGAGAAGGTCCGAGGAACGTTATTCCCCTGTACTTTCTCTGTAAGGGTACCGTTCCACGAAGGCTCCGTGATGGTCTGGGCTGGGATTACCACGGAGCTTGTGTTCGTCGAGAATAAAAGCCTGAGAGCCCACCGATATATCAGGGAGCTTTTAATGGATTACGTGGTGCATTTTGCACCTGTCATCGGCGAGAACTTTATCCTGATGCTTGACAATTCTCGACCACACGTTGCCGTTTGTGTACGAGAGTACCCGGATGAAGTAAAAATTGAGCACACGGAGTGGCCTGCTCGTAGTATCGATCTGAACCCGACAGAGCACGTCTGGGATATGCTTGGGAGATGTGCTAGGAGTCATTCCCCTGACACAATGGCTCAACTTCAGGCTGTGCTCCAGGCAGAATAGGAGCTCACAAGACAAGAGAACATTCGAGATTCTGTCCTCATTGAATCACTGTGGCTAGAGGTGGTAATCCCCATTACCGAGGCAATGGAAATGTGTTGAAAACATGTGGACAAAAGGACTGCAGACGAAACTGTGCAGAGCTCCAGTTTTTGCCATTTCCAAATTCATGTTGGTGGACTTGTGATTATCACGATCAATAATCTTTATCAATTATTGCGTTGAAACTTCTCAAATAACTTATGATACATAGATATTGTTGTAATGTCATAATATTTGATTTTTACCATGTTTCGAATGACCTAAGATTAAATTTTGTCTGAAATACGTAGTGTTTCACTTTTTTTCTTTGCCGGCGAGTGTATTTACTGCTTTGACGTTAATTTACAGCAGACATTTCTTATCTTGGTCATTTTTCATTTCAAAATAAGGTTGTCAACACAGAAAATCCCTGGCTTGGCAGTTTGGGAGGGGTTTTGAACTCCGAGTAAACGAATCATGATCTTGTGCCCATTAAATACAAAAACCAATAACAGTGCAAAAAAAAAAAAAACCTTAAGATTTATTTTCTTTAAAATGTACAATACACAAATATGGAAGATTAACACAATAAATGAAGGTTATAATTATGGTTGCCTACCCGAGGTATAAAGGCATGCTCGGTTCACCTGGAAGGACATGGGTTAAATTCCTCGTCAGGAAGTTGAAAAATTGAGGAGTTGGATGCAATAACAGTATCAGTAGATTTACATTATTTTAAGAAACAGAAGCATAAAGTTTATAAATGTTCCAAGTTAACAGTAATACATTTGGAATCAAACTGAATTTTATTCATCACTTAGCTCATAACAGAGATTTATTTAAAATTTTATTTTATACGCTGTTCTTGCATGTAGCAGTATTGCTCAGGGAGTTAGGAAACTATGATCGCTCACCATATCCCAAAATGTCTACCAGATTCCTAAAGAAACCAAAAATGTGTCAACTTTAAAACAAGTTAAAAATTAAAAAATTAAAGTTGATTTTTTCCTATTTATTACGCACCTTTTTTTCTTCTGAGAGAGATTTATTGATGTACTCTCCCCAACTAACGTACTAGGCTACAGACACACCCGCCACCACCCCCGACAAAAAATTGGACCGTTACAAAAATTATAAATATTCCTTTCTGAAGAATAACTGTTTTCATTTACAAAGTGATTTCCTAAAAACCAAACAAATTACAAAGTACATAATTTTCCTTGTTTGAAATACTCATTGACCAAAATTATGATAACTCATCTTCACATGCTGCATCATTACACACCAACATGACTTACATCCTCAGTATTTCATTAGTAAAAGAACATAAACCTTTTTGTCTGCTTTTACATCAGGTTTTCAAGTAGCCTCAAATAATTAAAACAGAGAAAGCTCATTAAAAAGGTAAAAAGGAGTGTAGGACTGTGACCATTATTCACCACAAAACGGTAATGAAGTCGCACAAATTCCTATATCGTGTATCTATTGCCTTTAGCACATGACATTCTTAGAAACATAGGTCCACTCGTCCAAACAAAGAACTCGCCACTTGTGAAGCACACCTCATGCAATAGTATAATAGGGTTTGAGGGCTGTTCCACCATTCAACATACAAACACACATACATTCATTATCATTATAGACTGTTATGCCTTCCAGCGTTCAGTCTGCAAGCCTCTGTGAATTTACTAAACGTCGCCACAATCCTCGATTTGCAACTAGTGTTGTGGCCTCATTTAGTTCTATACGTCTTATCTTCAAATCGTTAGAAACCGAGCCTAACCATCATCGTCTTGGTCTCCCTCTACTTCTCTTACCCTCCATAGCAGAGTTCATTATTCTCCTAGGTAATCTATCCTCCTCCATTCACCTCACATGAGCCCACCACCGAAGCTGGTTTATGCGTACAGCTTCATCCATCGAGTTCATTCCTAAATTAGCCTTTATCTCCTCATTCCAAGTACCCTCCTGCCATTGTTCCCACCTGTTTGCACCAGCAATCATTCTTGCTATTTTCATGTCTGTTACTTCTAACTTATGAATAAGATATCCTGAGTCCACCCAACTTTCTCTCCCATAAAGTAAAGTTGGTCTGAAAACAGACCGATGTAAAGATAGTTTCGTCTGGGAGTTGACTTCCTTCTTACAGAATACTGTTGATCGCAGCTGCGAGCTCACTGCATTAGCTTTACGACACCTTGATTCCATCTCACTTACTATATTACCATCCTGTGATAACACACAAAATAAATACTCGAAATTACCGACCTGTTCTAGCTTTGTATCACCAATCTGACATTCAATTCTGTTGAATTTCTTACCTACTGACATCAGTTTAGTCTTCAAGAGGCTAATTTTCATACCATACACATTGCACCTACTTTCAAGTTCCAAGATATTAGACTGCAGGCTTTCGGCACAGTCTGCCATTAAGACCAAGTCGTCAGCATAGGCCAAACTGCTTACTACATTTCCACCTAACTGAATCCCTCCCTGCCATTTTATACCTTTCAGCAGATGATCCATGTAAACTACGAACAGCAAAAGTGAAAGATTACAGCCTTGTCAAACCCCTGTAGGTACCCTGAACCAAGAACTCATTCTAGCATCAATTCTCACTGAAGCCCAATTGTCAACATAAATGCTTTTGATTGATTTTAATAATCTACATTTAATTCCATAGTCCCCCAGTATAGTGAACATCTTTTCCCTCGGTACCCTGCCATATGCTTTCTCTAGATCTACGAAACATAAACACAACTGCCTATTCCTCTCGTAACATTTTTCAATTACCTGGCGCATACTGAAAATCTGATCCCGACAGCCTCTCTGTCGTCTGAAACCACACTGATTTTCATCCAACTTCCTCTCAACGATTGATCGCACCCTCCCTTCCAAGATGCCAGTAAATACTTTGCCTGGTATACTAATCAATGAGATATCTCGATAGTTGTTGCAACCCTTCCTGTTCCCTTGCTTATAGGCTTATAGATAGGTGCAATTACTGCCTTTGCCCAATCTGAAGGTACCTTACCAACACTCCACGCTAATTTTACTACTCTATGAAGCCATTTTATCTCTGCCTTCCCAATATACTTCACCATTTCAAGTCTAACTTCATCTATTCCTGCTGCCTTATGACAATGGAGTTTATTTACCATCCTTTCCACTTCCTCAAGCATAATTTCACCAACATCATTTTCCTCCTCCCCATAAGCTTGGCTGTTTGCAACACCACCATGATGATTTCCTTTTACATTGAGAAGATGTTCAAAATATTCCCTCCACCTCTCCAGTGATTCCCTGGGATCTATTATGAGTTCACCTGAATTACTCTCGAAATCAAGAAACATCCGAACAACATAAATTTAGAAGGATATAAAATCAGCAATTCTTGGATGCCTATCATTCATAGTTTAAGACATACAGACCACAACATAAACACACGGGCCGCAACCCCATTACTAAGGGCCTTATTTTTTGGTGAAATAAAACTGTTGATTTCGGTGTTAAAACTAACACTATTTCGGTAGGTATTTCGTGAAATAAATTGTCATACTGATCGATGTTTCTTGTGAAATATTCCTTATGGTATGGGGTAAACCTAATTTTGTGATTAGGGGTTTCAAAGTGAACACTTGTAATAGATGAAATTGTTATTAAACCTTAGAACAACCAAATATACAAAATGTTATTTTTCTCTCGACCTGAGGGCTGGTTCGAGGTCCACTCAGCCTACCAGATTAGAATTGAGGAGCTATCTGACGGTGAGATGGCGGCCCCGGTCTCGAAAGCCCAGAATAACGGCCGAGAGGATGCGTCGTGCTGACCACACGACCCCTCGTAATCTGCAGGCCTTCAGGCTGAGCAGTGGTCACTGAGCAGGCCAAGGCCCTTTCAGGGCATTAAGTGCCGTAGGGTTTGGTTTGGTTCTGTACGTTTTTACATTTTGAATGACTTGTCTCCAAAGTAAAAACTACGCATGGTTTCAACATTATCAAGTTCAGAGTTGTGCGGCAGTCAGAAAGTATATTTTTGTAAACAAAGCAGCCCCTTTCACTGACCACATTAGACGTCTGAAACCATAATGCTTGCGAACACTTGGTGCAAATTTACTGTGGTCTTCTATCGAACCTCCTAAAACTTCACTAACAATGTCTTCTTTCTTCTCTTCTATCAGACGTGCTTTCACTGCATTTTGCAAAGCCATATATCCCTGGAGGATATTTATGGATATGCTGGTGCTGCCCGGCCGGGGATGAGTAACTCAGACAGTTAAGGCGTTGGCTTTCTGAGCCCAAGTTGGTAGGTTAAATCCTGGCTCAGTCCGGTGCTCAAATATGTCAGCCCCGTGTTACTAGTTTTATTGGCGCGTAAAGAACTCCTGTGGGAAAACATTCCGACATCTCGGCGTCTCCGAAAACCGTAAAAGTAGTTAGTGGGACGTAAAAACAATATCATTATTACAACTCAGCCAGGCGATTCCTTTTTTTGCTATTTGCTTTATGTCGCACCGGCACAGATATGTCTTACAGCGACGATGGGATGGGAAGGGCCTAGGAATTGGAAGGAAGCGGCCGTGGCCTTAATTAAGGTACAGCCCTGGCATTTGCCTGGTGTGAAAATGGGAAACCACGGAAAACCATATTCAGGGCTGCCGACAGTGGGGCTCGAACCCACTATCTCCCGATTACTGGATACTGGCCGCACTTAAGCGACTGTAGCTATCGTGCTCGGTGCGATTTATTTACAATAGGCCTACTAATATCGTCATATTTTATAATAAATTCGGTATTATTTATTTTTCCTTTTATATTCATCCATGTCCTCGTGCCAGGATTATCCAGTTTTTCTATAGAAATGCTGGTTTACATGAATGATTTTGCTGTGTCTATTACAAATTGCTCTCTACCACTTTTCAACTCCTTTGCGATGTGTAAAGTATCGCCGATTGTTATTTGCCGCTTAAAATTATGTTCATTTGCTTCATTCTTCTTATTTTTGTGTGTTTCTGATTCTCTACAGTATTTGTCTCTTCGTTTTCACGTAATGCGAACGTTACAGCACTTACACATTAGAATCTTTCTTGCAGCATCAAATACATAGAAGGCCTCACTGTTGTATTCCTCGGCCCTCGGAAAAACTGTTGTGACTTTAGTTTTCAGCATTTTTGTACTTAAATGCTGGACATTTGCTGATAAAGTTTCATAAGTGGCGAACTCTCACTGCTGTATCTACAACCGATCTTGCTACGAACACAACGCCATTTGCTGTAATCGATACCAGATATCGATTTTTAATGATTGCCTTAGAGATCGCGGAACTGAATACACATACCTCCGATACACAGGGCTCATCGCTTTGTGTACATTTGTGTAGAGAATATACATCGCTTTCAATCAACTGAAAAGGAAACTACTATAGTCAAGTTCTCTGAAGCATTTAAACGATTATTGGAGATCTTTTCCGATACGATTTCGCATTTTTCGTACCAAGTGGGGTATATTTCGTGATTATTTGCGCGATTCGCGTAATAAATCAGATTTCGCGATATTTCGCGAGTTCATTTCGCTAAAATACGTTACGGTACGGTACCTACAAGGTCATACATAGGCTAGAAGGAAGATATGAAAAAATTCGTGCTTATCGCTATTACCAAAAAATACGGCCCCTACCCATTACATAACAGCACGGGCAAGCCCCCACTACCTGGCTGTGACACACACCTTCCAGAATACTCACGAGACAGCCAGGGATTACGTTAGCCAGAAAGGCTAGGATATAAAAGGCCAAGATGAGGGACACTCTAGTAGTGTAATTTCTGCCTGGGAGACTGATTACCTCGGATCTAGTAGAGGTATTTCAGTCGCCTTGACAAAGAATACTGCAATGTATTCGAAACGTTGGCAAACTGTACGTGATATGCAGACAAGTACAACACGGTTCAACCTGGAAATTAAACTAAAAAATACTCACAACACTGTTCATTTCCTTTTTCCCTCCTTTCCTAAGATTCTTTATTACTGTCCAGAAAGATTTCCCTGCTGCTTGACCTAGCCTTTCCAGGTTATTACCAAAATCTTCCCACGACTTCTTTTTGGATTCAACAACTATTTGTTTCGCTCTGTTTCTGTCATCTACGTCCAAATCCCTGTCTGCCTCGGCCCTTGTTTGGAGCCATTTCTGATAAGCCTTCTTTTTACGTTTGCAGGCTGCTCTCACTTCATCATTCCACCAAGATGTTCGCTTTTCCCATCTTTACACACAGTTGTTCCTAGGCATTCCTTTGCTGTTTCTACTACAGCATCCCTGTATGCCACCCATTCACTTTGTATATCCTGAACCTGCTTATTGTCTACTGTTCGAAACTTCTCACAAATCATATCCATGTACTTCTGTCTCAAATTCCTCGTCGTGGAGATTTTCTACCCTTATTCATTTTCAGACAGATTTCACTTTCTCTACCCTAGGCCTAGAGATACTTAGTTCACTACAGATCAGATAGTGGTCTGTATCATCAAAAAATCCGCAATAAACTCGTACATTCCTAACAGATTTCCTGAATTCAAAGTCTGTTAAGATATAGTCTATTCTGGATCTGGTACCACTAGCCTCCCATGTGTAGCGGTGAATAGCCTTATGCTTGAAGAATGTATTCGTAACTGCTAAACCCATACTAGCACAGAAGTCCTGCAAACGCTTCCCATTCCCATTAGCTTCCATATCTTCCCCACATTTACCAATCACCCTTTCGTATCCTTCAGTTCTATTCCCAACTCTCGCATTGAAATTGCCCATTAGCACTATTCTATCCTTGCTGTTGACCCTGACCACGATGTCACTCTATGCTTCATAAAACTTGTCAACTTCATTCTCATCTGCACCCTCACATGGTGAATACACGGACACAATTCTTGTCCTAATTCCTCCAACTGACAAATCTACCCACATCATTCGCTCATTTACGTGCCTAACAGAAACTATGTTGCGTGCAATGGTATTCCTGATAAAGAGCCCTACCCCAGACTCTGCCCTTCCCTTAACACCCGTCAAGTACACTTTATTATCTCCTATCTCTTTCTCGTTATCTCCCCTTACCCGAATATCACTTACTCCTAGCACATCCAGAAGCATCCTCTTTGCTGACTCAGCCAGTTCTACCTTCTTTCTTCCATAAGCCCCATTAATATTGATAGCTCCCCATCAAATTCCATTTCGTTCACCAAGTTGTTTCCAAGGAGTCCCTCGCCTGTCAAATGGGAGTGGGACTTCGTTACTCCCATAGGTCCGAGGCTTGCTTAAAATGTTCTGAGCTCAGTAAATTATGATGCTACCCTACTTGCACATAGTCCAAGTGAGATCTCTCCTCTAATGGGTTATGGACCACCGGTGAATTGTTTAGTAGGGTTGGGCAGACCGGAACATTAACTTGTTCCGCAACATTAGGAACTTGAGGCGGAGTGTTTCGGTACAGAGTGCCGAGACACGGGACACAGGACACGGGACTGTAACTGCGTCCTAGAGAGAACTTCGAGAGGCAACAGGACATGCTCTGCTTCAACTAGAACGTGCCTGAACAGAACGTGCTGTGCCAAGGCCGCACTAGATAGATTAGTTGGCCTTGGCTGTGTGCCACCCTGTGTTGGAGTGTCAACATTTTTTCATCCAGTTATATCTTTAATTCCAAAGCAATGACCCATATTTTTCTTGGGCTTAAAAGTTTCCTTAAAGTGCAAATTAATTTTTAACATCAATCCCTGAGAAAGTGTTGAGGGAAATTTTCAAGATATTGAAGAAAGTAAATGGAAGTTGAGAGGGAAGGAATTCGAAGTGCAGAGAGCATAAGGCACATTGGGACGCAGGTGAAGCAGCTAAAGTAGTGCAGCGCAGAGCAGATTTTTGTAATCCACACAAATCATTGCACCATCGCAAGTTGACAGACAGGGCAGGACAGAGCAGAGCAGGCCGGTTCTGCACCTACTTACGCCTACCACGCGCAGTCTTCGAAACACAGTTTTCTGCGCACGTGTCACACAGTTAGTTAAGAAATGGAGGAGAAAATTACCACAGCCATTCAGTCTCCCCATGTTTTGTAGGTACTATGTGAATCATGTGGACTGCAATGCAGTATGTACGTATGTATGTATGTATGTATGTATGTATGTATGTTGTATGTATGTATGTATGTATGTATGTATGTATGTTCGTGAGAAAATGGCTGAACAGAATTTAATGAAAATCGGTATGTAAATTCGGGGAATAAGGCACTACAGTCTAGGCTATAAATTATTTTATTCACACTGCGTAACAAGGTAGTTTAGAGAAAGGCCTAAAATGTAATCCACCGAGCAAGTGGCCGTGCGGTTAGGGTCGCGCATCTGTGAGCTTGCATTTGGGAGATAGTGGGTTCGAACCCCACTTTGGCAGCCCTGAAGATGGTTTTCCGTGGTTTCCTATTTTCACACTAGGCAAATGCTGGGGCTGTACCTTAATTAAGGCCACGCCCGCTACCTTCCCAATCTTCGACCCTTCTTCCGTCGCCGAAAACCTTTGATATATTAGTGCGACGTTAAACAAACAGCAAACAAAACAATGTAATCCTCATATATCTATGAAACAATCCGTGACCCAAGTTCTCGCAACATATAGAATTTAAGACAAAGATCTAATGCTGATTATGGAGAGCATCATCGCCGACTCCGTCGCCGTCATCCATCATCACATTTATGTGAAGAGATAAATACGGAAAATCATTTATCATGTCTTGTCAAATATAAATGCAAACGCTGTCAAATATAAATGCAAACGCGTTCACAACAGATTGTCAATGTTGATTGATTTTAGTATCTTGTGTCTTGTGACAACTACATGAAAATCTAGCAGTACATTTGTAAATACATATTTTTCCCTCTCCCCCACTGTGATCCTATTAATGAATTTACCATGCAAGTTGGTCGTGCGGTTAGGATCGCCTTGCTATGAGCTTGCATTCGGGAGATAGGGGGTTCGAACCCCACTGTCGGCAACCGTGAAGATAGTTTTCCGTGGTTTCCAATTTTCACACCAGGCTAATGCTGGGGGGGCTGTACCTTAATTAAGGCCTCGGTCGCTTCCTTACCATTCCTAGCCCTTTCCTATTCCATCGTTGCCATGAGACCTATCTGTGTCGGTGCGACGTAAAAAAATATAAAAATTATCATGAATTAAATTCTTTGCTTAGTTCATATGAACGCCGAACATCGGTAACAGAGAAATATTGTTCAGTCTTGTAAACTGGCGAAGGTGGTTGTTTTTATTGTGATTGTCTTAAGCTGAATAACCGCGTTGCCATCAGCACAAGGGAAATTGTGAAGGTGACTAACAAAATGAGAAAAATCGCGAATGCTTGAAGAAAAAGAAAAAAAGAGCCTCTTTATACTGGATGCCCCAGTATCACAGAGTCTAAAGAAAACATGTTATTTCTGAAAACCGACGAGAGCCTGCGTGGCAATGTGCGCTCACGTCCACTTTGCAGTTTCGTAAGCTTCGCGCTGTTCTGCTCTGCTCTTCCCTGCTCTGCGGCCAACTGCTTCTCAATGTGCGCCTGGTCTAACAGCACAAAAGTACAACAATGTATTCATCCAGTTATATTTTTAATTCCAAAGCGACAACCCATATTTTTCTTGGGCTTAAAAGTTTCCTTAAAGTCCAAATTAATGTTTAACGTCAATCCCCGAGAAAGTGTTGAGGGAAATTTTCGAGATATTAATTACTCACTAATTACTCACAATACAGGCCAATACATTCAACTGGTGAAAATATTCTTGAATTGGTTACTTTTAAACACCTGCACTGCCACTGTAACCGTGTTATGAGTATTTTATATTGACCGGAAAAATCTTCACCTAAAAGCAGCCTTTAACGTGATTATTGGGCGCGAATTTCAGTGTTCCGACTGTTCGTTCATGTTCCCTGCAGCTTTATGCTGGACCATGGCCATAACTACACACAGGCACACACCACACAGCATGTTCCGTACAGGTACATTCCCAGTTCCCACTGGCGCGGAGCATGTAATGTTGCCTCTCGAAGTTCTCTCTACACTGCGCAGTTACAGTCCCGTGCGCCCGCTGCACAGTTCAGCTAGTAGGCGAAGGGCAGTGCATAGTAGCGCTTCTGATGGGACATCGAGTCAGTGTCTCCGGCTCGCTTGAGAATGTTTCGGAACAATTGACACTCGGTGTTCTGGAACAGCGGAACATAACTGTGCACCGGCACCTTGTGCCGAAACAGGGACATAGTGCCCAACCCTATTGTAAAGTCCTAGCCGCCTGAGCACAAGGAGGGCCATGACTCAGAATATGTCCGAGATCCCACTCCCATTCCATAGCAACTGGCATCCCGACTCTCAGGACCACTTACTAGGCCACTCAGCCGTTGCCCATGGTTCACGAACTACGACGTGACTACAGTAACCCACAAACATGAACCATTCCACCATTCAACACATTGTAAAATATTTGAAATTTATTAAGTGAAGATTGGTTTCGGCTTCCTTGGAGTCATCATCAGTTCTTGTAGTATAATTAAATCATAGGGAAATCTGATAACAATTACCATGAGGATTGCCTACATACATCTCAATAGGTTGACATAAAACATAACGACAAGCTTGGCACTTTAAGAAAGTTCTTGGATCTGGGTTAAAAATACTGCCGTGTGTTTGTAGAATACGGAACAGACTTGTCGGTCTAGTTTCAATCAACTTGGAAATGTTATTACAAGATATTAGAATCATTCTGTAATGATGGTTTTCACTTTACAACGGAAAAATTAAATATATCCTCCTAATTCAATACAAAACATAATTCCATCATTAGATGGAGTAATAAAATTCAAACATTTTTTGACTCGTTTGAGCCATCTTCAGTGAAATGGGGGGGGTTCAAGTAATCTACATAATACAAGCTAAAAACATAATGAAGGAACAAAAGAGACATGACGGAAATAAAAACAGTAACAATATACAATATTTACATCACTAGAGGGAGCAATAAATAACTCGCTGAGACAAATTCAGTGAAAAAAAAGTTCATATAAAACATAATTGAATCCAAAAAGTGTGTTAAAACTAGGAAGAAAATAAAATAAATGATACAGATGGAAACCAAACAATAAGTGCTAATTGTGAGGTTGCAGACCTTTTATAAAAGTTTTAGTTTGATAACAATTCAAAAACACAACGAAATCACTGTGTTGAAAATTCAGGCTGACAGTCTGTCTTTGTAGAAACACCATCACCACGAATGGCTGGGAGGGGAGCAAGAAAGCTTGAGAAACCAAGTTTGAGGGGAGACAATGTGTCTGGTGAAAATGTATGTGATAAGTGATGGAAAAACGCTTATGAATTTAAAATTTTAGAATAGCAGCATTCTCAATTTCTTCT
Source organism: Anabrus simplex (assembly GCF_040414725.1). Classification (NCBI taxonomy): domain Eukaryota; kingdom Metazoa; phylum Arthropoda; class Insecta; order Orthoptera; family Tettigoniidae; genus Anabrus; species Anabrus simplex. The sequence continues at coordinate 132,009,183 of NC_090275.1, read as the reverse complement.
CAGTCTAGTGGTCCCGTTCTTGAAGATTATTTCCAATGTTGACTGGGTGTGTTTGGTCAGGAGGCCAGCGACAAAACTGAGAAGCTGCGTTAGAGAAGTAACAGGTGCATGGTAAACTGTAAGTGACCGCAATGAAGTTCCAATCTGTAATGGAAAAAATGAGGTTGTGTAAGAAACTTGGGCTGATAAGTAAAAAATGTGAAATGGGTGTGAAGAAATCTTTAAACTTACGGTACCTAAAAGGTGGTCGTTGACCTCTTGAACCAGCCTGGGCTTCTCAATGTTAATGGTCCCGTTCGTACGATCGAGTCTATTGTTGGCTCAGCTGTGTTTGAGAGGATGGGAACAGTGGAGGGGGAAGGGGGTGCAGGGTTGGTGGGGATGGGGAGGGGGAATGGTGGTGAGTTGGAGAGATGGAGGCAGGGTTTGTTTTTATTATAGAAGTTTTGACAAATAAATGGAATGAATGTTTTAAGTAGAACGTTATTTTTTCGTTGATTTCATTTAAATTGGGAGAGGGGTTCATAAACTGACCTAAATCGATATGGATGCTCTCAAGAATGTTGAGTAAAGTGCCTTTTTGCTCATAACGCAAGAGCTTAAGATTTTTATCTATTGATGTGTATTCGTGGCTGGATGCTTTATGATGTTCACTCATAGCTGAAAAATGATTATGTTTCACAGCGTTGCGATGTTCGGCGTATCTTATGACAAAATCTTATGATGGCATTCAACAGATGACATGTTTGTTATTTTGGACTGTCGTGTTACTAACAGCAACACAGTACTTGAATTTCTCAACTCCAATGACCCACATGTGAAATTCACCATAGAGTCAAAAAACAATAAAGCCCTCGATTACCTGGACTTAACCATTATGTGGAACTGCAACAACTCTTTAACCTTTATTATATACAGGAAACCCACCCACATCATCAATACCATCCAACAAACTTCTGTGCACCCAGACATACATAAGCATGATACAATATGTCCCTTTACCCTGCAAGAATTACAAAAAAGAAATTAATACTATTTACAATATCGCAGAACACAACGGTTTCAGTAGAACCTTCATCAGCAGAATCATCAACAGATATAAGAGCAGACCCAAGACTACCCTGCTCCTAAAGAAAAGTTTTCCGCATTCACTTTCAACAATAACAACATTTACCAAGTTTCTAATATTTAAAAAAGCACATCATAATAGCGTTTAGAACCTTCAAACTCACTGTCAACAATAGACAGTTGAACTCCAGAGTTTACAAATTAGAATGCCAATCCTGTAATTCCAGCTATGTAGGTCAAACAGGCCGCAATTCTGTCATAATATACGCCAAACAGTGGAACGCTCTCAAATATAATTGTTTTTCAGCTATGAGTGAACATCATAAAGCATCCAGCCACGAATACACATCAATAAGGCACCTTACTCCTGAGAGCATCCATATCGATTTAGGTCAGTTTATGAAGAACCCCTCTCCCAATTTAAATGAAATCAACGAAAACAAGAACATTCTATTTGAAACACTCATTCCACATATTTGTCAAAACTTCTATAATAAAAACAAACCCCGCCTCCATCTCTCCAACTCACCACCTCTCCCCCTCCGCTCCTCCCGTCCTCGCAAACAATAGACTCGATCGTACGAACGGGACCATTAACAGTTCGAGAGGACAATCACCTTTCATGTACTTCTTCACACCCATTTCACATTTTTTACTTATCAGCCCAAGTTTCTTACACAACCTCATTTTTTCCATTACAGATTGGAACTTCATTGCGGTCACTTACAGTTTACCATGCACCTGTTACTTCTCTAACACAGCTTCTCAGTTTTGTCGCTGGCCTCCTGACCAAACACACCCAGTCAACACTGGAAATAATCTTCAAGAACGGGACCACTAGAGTGAGAAGAAATTGAGAATGTTGCTATTCTAAAATTTTAAATTCATAAGCGTTTTTCCATCACTTATCACATACATTTTCACCAGACACATTGTCTCCCCTCAAACTTGGTTTCTCAAGCTTTCTTGCTCCCCTCCCAGCCATTCGTGGTGATGGTGTTTCTACAAAGACAGACTGTCAGCCTGAATTTTCAACACAGTGATTTCGTCGTGTTTTTGAATTGTTATCAAACTAAAACTTTTATAAAAGGTCTGCAACCTCACAATTAGCACTTATTGTTTGGTTTCCATCTGTATCATTTATTTTATTTTCTTCTTAGTTTTAGCACACTTTTTGGGTTCAATTATGTTTTATATTAACCTTTTTTCACTGAATTTGTCTCAGCAAGTTGTTTATTGCTCCATCTTGATGTAAATATTGTATATTGTTATTGTTTTAATTTCTGCCATGTCTCTTTTGTTCCTTCATTATGTTTTTAGCTGGTATTATGTAGATTCCTTTAATCCCCCTTATTTCACTGAAGATGGCTCAAATGAGTCGAAACAGGTTTGAACTATATTGCTCCATCTAATGAAGGAATTATATTTTGTATTGAATTAGGATACATTTAATTTTTCCTTTGTAAAGTGAAAATATATGAACTGGTTGGAATAAAATACATTTGACAATGAAACATATGACAAATATAGAAGTTGTTTGCTGTAGGTCACGTATTCTTGCAGAGCTCATGTTAAGATTAAATTAGCTGAGGGGTTGGGGGAACATTCTTCGTCGCCTGCTATTGTTGATGATGGTTTATAGCACTGTGTCATGTAGGATGCGCTCTGTTCGACACCTAATTTAATCTTAACATGAGCTCTCCACAGTCTGATCCATACAGTACAAAAGCACTGCAAGAATACGTGACCTAGAGCAAACAACTTCTATATTTGTCATGTTTCACTGTCAAATGTGTTTTATTTTAACTAGTTCATATGTTTTCAAGTTGACTGAAACAAGACTGACGAGTCTTTTGCGTGTTCTACAAACACACGGCAGTATTTTTAACCCAGATCCAAGAACTTTCTTAAAGTGCCAAGCTTGTCGTTATGTTTTATGTCAACCTATTGAGATGTATGTAGGCAATCCTCATGGTGATTGTTATCGGATTTCCCTTTGATTTAATTATTCTAGAAGAACTGATGATGACTCCAAAGGAGTCGAAACCGGTCTTCGCTTAATAAATTTCAAATATTTTATATTGTGTTGAATGGTGGAACATCCCACATACGTCAACACGGAAATGAAAATCATAACGTATGATCATGCCATAGTGCCTGTTTTAGTGACCTCCTGACCTGTAGCGGCATCCTAGTAGACTAAGACCTAGACTTGGTTATAGTAAAGGGACTGGGAAATTTGGAAATGGTATTCCTCAATTAAGAAATGAGATTTCAACTTCATGAGGCCCTGAGGTTCACTTAGCCTACAGTAATGCGGCCAGGCGTAGAGATAACCAGTCGAGGTTACGGACACCACTCCACCTTCATGACCTGTACAGAGCGTGTGAGTGTGGAAGAGGATCAAGATATAACTCTCATATTCGTAACAAAGAAGATGATTGTTGTTTTCTCGTTAATGAATTACAATGCTAAAGATAGAATTTAATTAATAACTTTCTTCACACTGAACATATAAAATTATTCTTATGTTTAACTTAATGCTAATTCCATTAAAATTTTAGAAATAGAATTTAAAAATTGTTTCAAAGCTACCTTGGCTAGTTTCTCTCAAAACAGATTCCTCTTATTACAGTGGAACCTAGATTCTCTGTTTTTGGAGGGACTATGAAAATAGAATGTACAATACGGGAAAAAGGCAAATCCGGGAATGAATGAAAACCATCAACAATTTGGCTAAACGTCACAAAAATGAAATATATATATAAAATTATAATCAGACAAATATTCCTAAACCAAACCAAACTACATCCCCAATGGGCCTTTGCCTGCCAAGCGACCGGTGCTCGGCCCGAAGGCCTGCAGATCACGAGGTGACGCACGGTCTACGAGATGAATTCTCTCGGCCTTTATTCCTGGCTCTAGACCGAGGTCGCCATCACCCCGTTAGATCGCTCCTCGATTAAACGTAATCACGTAGGCCGAGTGGACCTGGAACGAGCCCTTATATCCAGGTAAAAATGCCTAACCAGGCCAGGAATCGAACCCAGGCCCTCTGGATGAGAGACAGGCAAGTTAGACCGCAAAACCGGCATCAAACATTAGTACGCGAGTTCAAAATCTCGATACTTTATATTCAATTTTACAGGGGAAACTTTGTCAGCTTCCCATGAAAACTTCTTTCAGTTCAGTAACTTTGATTAGCCAAACACTTAGAAAAATCTAATGACGCCAAAACAAACGACAATTGACCACAAGTAGTTTTTAATTCTATCATTTAATAAAATAAAGCACATTAGATAGAAAAGCGCCCAACATGATGGCAAAATCCCTTCTTTTCTTAATCTTCCATTGTATTTTGGTCTCCGCCATACTGTTCGTAGTCACTTTCTGGAAATCTTGTACCGCATAAGTTAGACGTACATCGACTTTTAAAGGTCATGTTGAACTCGAGAACATGGTTTCAAAAGTAAGTATCGATTCTCAAAATTTCTCGAATGCATTATATTCAATTCTGCCCATCACAAACCCAATCAAAATCGAAAGAGAAAAAAAGGATCATCAAAACTTCAGAAATTACGGTTATTCGTGGCCTTGAACTCAGCTGGAAAGCGCGCTCACTGCACATGTCAGCACGAGTTGGAAATGGTACAAACCATTTTAATGTACATACATTATCTTTTTTTTTTTTTGCTAGTTGTTTTACATCGCACCGACACAGATAGGTCTTACGGCGACGATGGGACAGGAAAGGGCTAGGAGTGGGAAGGAAGCGGCCATGGCCTTAAGTAAGGTACAGCCCCAGTATTTGCCTGGTGTGAAAATGTGAAACCACGGAAAACCATTTTCAGGCCTGCCGACAGTGGGGTTCGAACCTACTATCTCCCGAATACTGGATACTGGCCGCACTTAAGCGACTGCAGCTATCGAGCTCGGTCCACACATACATTATCATTATAGACTGTTATGCCTTTCAGCGTTCAGTCTGCACGCCTCTGTGAAATTACTAAACGTCGCCACAATCCTCGATTTGCAACTAGTGTTGTGGCCTCATTTAGTTCCATACCTCTTATCTTTAAATCGTTAGAAACCGAGTCTAACCATCGTCGTCTTGGTCTCCCTCTACTTCTCTTACCCTCCATAGCAGAGTTCATTATTCTCCCAGGTAACCTATCCTCCTCCATTCGCCTCACATGACCCCACCACCGAAGCCAGTTTATGCGTACAGCTTCATCAATCGAGTTCACTCCTAAATTAGCCTTTATCTCCTCATTCTGAGTACCCTCCTGCCATTGTTCCCACCTGTTTGTACCAGCAATCATTCTTGCTACTTTCATGTCTGTTACTTCTAACTTATGAATAAGATATCCCAATTCTAACCAGCTTTTGCTCTCGTAAAGCAAAATTGGTCTGAAAACAGACCAATGTAAAGATAGTTTCGTCAGGGAGCTGACTTCCTTCTTACAGAATACTGCTGATCGCAGCTGCGAGCTCACTGGATTAGCTTTACTACACCTTGATTCAATCTCACTTACTATATTACCATCCTGGGAGAACACACAACCTAAATACTTGAAATTATTGACCTGTTCTAGCTTTGGATCACCAATCTGACATTCAATTCTGTTGAGTTTCTTACCTACTGACATCAATTTAGTCTTTGATAGGCTAATTTTCATACCATACTCATTGCACCTATTTTCAAGTTCCAAGATATTAGACTGCAGGCTTTCGGCACAGTCTGCCATTAAGACCAATCGTCAGCTTAGGCCAAACTGCTTACTACATTTCCACCTAACTGAATCCCTCCCTGCCATTTTATACCTTTCAGCAGATAATCCATGTAAACTACGAACAGCAAAGGTGAAAGATTACAGCCTTGTCTAACCCCTGTAAGTACCCTGAACCAAGAACTCATTCTACCATCAATTCTCACTGAAGCCAATTGTCAACATAAATGCCTTTGATTGATTTTAATAATCTACCTTTAATTCCATAGTCCCCCAGTATAGCGTACATCTTCTCCCTCAGTACCCTGTTATATGCTTTCTCTAGATCTACGAAACATAAACACAACTGCCTATTCCTCTCGTAACATTTTTCAATTACCTGGCGCATACTGAAAATCTGATTCTGACAGCCTCTCTGTGGTCTGAAACCACACTGGTTTTCATCCAACTTCCTCTCAACTACTGATGTCACCCTCCCTTCCAGGATGCCAGTGAATACTTTGCCTGGTATATTAATCAATGAGATACCTCGATAGTTGTTGCAATCCTTCCTGTTCCCTTGCTTATAGATAGGTGCAATTACTGATTTTGTCCAATCTGAAGGTACCTTACCAACACTCCACGCTAGTTTTACTACTCTATGAAGCCATTTTATCCCCGCCTTCCCACTATACTTCACCATTTCAGGTCTAATTTCATCTATTTCTGCTGCTTTATGAGAATAGAGTTTATTTACCATCCTTTCCACTTCCTCAAGCGTAATTTCACCAACATCATTTTCCTCCCCCACGAGCTTGGCTGTTCGTAACACCACTACGATGATTTCCTTTTACATTGAGAAGACGTTCAAAATATTCCCTCCACCTCTCCAGTGATTCCGTGGGATCTATTATGAGTTCACCTGAACTACTCAAAACAACGTTCATTTCCTTTTCTCCTCCCTTCCTAAGATTCTTTATTACTGTCCAGAAAGGTTTCCCTGCTGCTTGACCTAGCCTTTCCAGGTTATTACCAAAATCTTCCCAGGACTTCTTTTTGGATTCAACAACTATTTGTTTCACTCTGCTTCTTTCACCTACGTACAAATCCCCGTCTATCTTGTCCCTTATTTGGAGCCATTTCTGATAAGCCTTCTTTTTACGTTTACAGGCTGCTCTCACTTGTTCGCCTTTTCCCATCTTTACACACAGTTGTTCCCAGGCATTCCCTTGCTGTTTCTACTACAGCATCCCTGTATGCCACCCATTCACTTTGTATGTCCTGAACCTGCTTACTGTCTACTGTTCGAAACTTCTCACTAATCATATCCATGTACTTCTGTCTCAAATTCCTCGTCGTGGAGATTTTCTAGCCTTATTCGTTTGCAGACAGATTTCACTTTCTCTACCCTAGGCCTAGAGATACTTAGTTCACTACAGATCAGATAGTGGTCTGTATCATCGAAAAATCCGCAATAAACTCGTACATTCCTAACAGATTTACTGAATTCAAAGTCTGTTAAATATAGTCTATTCTGGATCTGGTACCACTAGCCTCCCATGTGTAGCGGTGAATAGCCTTATGCTTGAAGAATGTATTCGTAACTGCTAAACCCATACTAGCACAGAAGTCCAGCAAACGCTTCCCGTTCCCATTAGCTTCCATATCTTCCCCACATTTACCAATCACCCTTTCGTATCCTTCAGTTCTATTCCCAACTCTTGTATTGAAATCGCCCATTAGCACTATTCTATCCTTGCTGCTGACCCTGGCCACGATGGCACTCAGTGCTTCATAAAACTTGTCAACTTCATCCTCATCTGCACCCTCACATGGTGAATACACGGACAGAATTCTAGTCCTAATTCCTCCAACTGACAAATCTACCCACACCATTCGCTCATTTACGTGCCTAACAGAAACTATGTTGCGTGCTATGGTATTCCTGATAAAGAGCCCTACCCCAGACTCTGCCCTTTCCTTTCTAACACCCGTCAAGTACACTTTATAATCTCCTATCTCTTCCTCGTTATCTCCCCTTACCCGAATATCACTACTCCTAGCACATCGAGATGCATCCTCTTTGCTGACTCAGCCAGTTCTACTTTCTTTCTTCCATAGGCCCCATTAATATTGATAGCTCCCCCATCGAATTCCATTTCGTTCGCCAAGTTGTTTCCAAGGAGTCCCTCGCCTGTCAAATGGGAGTGGGACTCCGTTACTCCCATAGGTCCGAGGCTCGCTTAAAATATTCTGAGCTCGGTAAATTCATGAAGCAGGATGCTACCCTACTTGCACATAGTCCAAGTGAGGATCTCTCCTCTAACGGGTTATGGACCACCGGTGAATTGTATAGCACAAGGAATGACTCAGAATATGTCCGAGATGCCCACTCCCATTCCATAGCAACTGGCATCCCGACTCTCAGGACCACTTACTAGGCCACTCAGCCGTTGCCCATGGTTCACGAATTAGGACATGACTACAGTAACTCACACCGTGAACCATCCATTTTAATGTAACGTGCCCAAATAAAATTACTGCGGTTTTACGACATTTTAACACAGAAACATAAAATTCCCATTTTTATATTACGGCCAAAACAGTAATACGCAATCCTAATGGATGGTACAGTGACTCGCATAATTATTCGGAGAGACATGATTTATTACATTTTCCTTCGTATTAGTGATTTCGGTAATAATAAATCACTGATATAAAATGAATACTACGTCCATCATATGAACACTGTCAATGAAAATATAATAATTAAAAAACAAAATAAACCAAAACCAATATTGCACAAAATTATTCTGACATTTCCTTTTTTACTTATGATCCTAAAGGTTGTTTAATTACTTCTCTGAGTCAACTTGGCATGCTCTCCACCAATTTCTGGGTGTAATCGGGAGATATCTTCTGCCACTCTTCTTGAAGTCGGTTTTTCAGCTGTTCTCTACATGTCATTGTTGTTTTTCTTATTTCTTTACCAAGTTTTTCCCAAAGGTTGTCAATCACATTTAAGTCTGGTGATTAAGGGGAAGGATGAAGCACCTTTGGGCAATTAAACAATAACCACATCCTCACATTCCAGGCCATATATCTTGATAAAACTTAAAATGTTCACCAATCCCCATATTTTCAGCACTCTTTTTCATATTGTCCCTCAGTATTCTAAGGTATTGAAAGTGGTCAATAAAAACCAATTCACCAACTCCATTATTATACTATTACATGTCCACAGTTGCTTTCAGACTTCTCTCTTGAAGCTCAGTATTGAACACCACCAAACTGTTATCCTCTCATAATATGTTAACTCTGCTCTCATCAGCAAATATAACATCATTCCACCACTCATTGGCCTCTCCAACATGCTCTTTGGCACACAGCATTCTCTTTGTTTTATTTATTTGATTTATGAAGGCCTTCCTTCTTGCAATATGGCCTCTTCTGAGCACTCTCCGTATTGTTTTGGGATGCACTTTCTTTCCGGTGTCTGTGGCAATCTCCATAATGAGTTCTGGAGCACTTAACTTGGGTTCCTTTTTTGTCTTTCTGGTGATATAACTCTCTTCTCTCACAGAAAAAGTATATGTTCAATTCTATCTTCCTCCCGGAATCTTGTGATAATATCAGAGACTGTACTTTTCTTCATTTCTAACATTTCAGCAATTTGACGACAACTTTTATCTTTAGCATAGTGGAAAAATGACTAGCTGCCACTGTTCGATTGTAGTCTCTCTTCCTCTGCGGGCCATTATCTCTTACGTTCATACTGTCCATGACTACTGCACGGCAACTGACTTGTTTAAGCATGTGAACTGCGACACTGGTTCTCTCCTGTTTACTAAAAGTACACATTTCAACGCTGTGTTTTGGGTTCTGACAGAAACCAGTTTGCGTGTACAATATTTTCTCTGAACCACAGACCCAGTGTGTAGCAAAGGAAACAATTATGTGAGTTACTGTAGGTGCAACATCTATTCTGGTCTCGATAACATAATCGTATACGATAATAGATTTGTGTTAAGAAGGAGCAGTTTCGATTCCTGCCTGAAAGCCCAGTAACTATACAGTGCCCTGAGGAAAGTGCCGAAAGCCTGTTTGGTAATGCAATAAAAAAAGTAAAAATATTAACATCTAACTCTGGACATAATGTGGACATTTGACGAAACTCATTCCGTCTTCAAGCAGAGCTGTTGAAATGCGCTGTCTCTCCTCACAGTTTTATTGTTGTGGCCACTCTCTGCTTTATGAGTTCCAAGATTCTCTAAACAAAACCACCCGAATGTAATGCTAAAATGGTCCCTTATGCAAGTTCACCGCCGATCGCTTTTTTAGTACAGTAGGCCCTACTTGCTCTAATTATTGCAATGACGGGGCGTTAACGCCAACATCCATAAATGTGCCATAGGCGTCCTTTCGTGAGACACAGTTTATTAAAAAACGCTTGATCAAGGATTTACCGTTGATGGGACTGAAGTTTCTGGACGGTTGATCCGGGAAATCGTTTCTTCGAGAAACGGACAATGCAGGATTTTTACAACGTGATTTAATTACGATGGAAGATAGGAAACTTAAAAGGGTCCACCTTTTCAATACAAAAATGTTATAGTTTATTTACAACATATATTTACACTTGGAACTAGTTTCGACGCTGTTTGGCGTCATCTTCAGCCAAAATGTGGGAAATAGGCTAGCATGTAGACATTTATATTACACAAGGCGTTACATTAAACAATTCATATCTTACGAGGAGATAAAAACAGGGACGAATATAGAAACAAATGAATCGTTGAGAAAGCAAAAGTTATAAATATTAAAAATAACCTTAACCACACATCTTACAGTGCGAAAATATTCGCCTTGAATGATTCCTGAATACAAAACGCACGCGCACACATTTCTGAAGAGCCAGCAGGCAGGAAAAAGTAAAGTGAAACCTTAAGAGTTCTTCTGAGAAGAGTTCATCATTTTTTCTATGTTCCGACTAACTAATGAAGTCTCCCTTGAGTTCCTGATAAACATACACAACAGGAAATTCTCCTTCACTCTCAACAATAGCTAGAAAGACTAACGGTAAATTGCATTTTAAATATTGTGCAGAGACGTGAAAGCATGATCTTGAACATGATATAACTTCTTCATTTAACCCAATTTTTTACACAAGGTGTTACATTAAACAATACACATCTTACGAGGAGATAAAAACAGGGACAAATATAGAAACAAATGAATGCCTGGCTCTTCAGAAATGTGTGCGCGTGCGTTTTGTATTCAGGAATCATTCAAGGCGAATATTTTCGCACTGTAAGATGTGTGGTTAAGGTTATTTTTAATATTTATAACTTTTGCTTTCTCAACGATTCATTCGTTTCTATATTCGTCCCTGTTTTTATCTCCTCGTAAGATATGTATTGTTTAATGTAACGCCTTGTGTAATATAAATGTCTACATGCTAGTCTATTTCCCACATTTTGGCTGAAGATGACGCCAAACAGCGTCGAAACTAGTTCCAAGTGTAAATATATGTTGTAAATAAACTATAACATTTTTGTATTGAAAAGGTGGACCCTTTTAAGTTTCCTATCTTCCATTCTCAGTTCAATACGGACAAAAATGAAATTCTTAGATTTAAATTAATTACGATGTTCGTGGGACCACATAATTTCAACGCATATTCCGGGAAAACATAATTTACGGGAACGGATAATCGAGGTTCCAGTGTACTAAGTTATGGCATTCTTCTCCCTAGCCAGGGAACGGATAATGTTCAATTCCTTAGAATTTTGTATGCACAGAGTAGGGAATAAGGGGACGTCAATGAGACAGTTCTAGACTTCTTGTTCTGGGTGTGGTGTAAGTGGCCCTTGATTTCAATGTATATTTATTATTGACATCTGTAGAATACCACAAGATATAAATTTACAAGTAATAAACTTCATTTGAGTTCTGTACTGACTTTGAACATCTAAGACGAAATTCTAAAAAGAATTCATTTATATTTTATATTTTGCGACTCCTCATATTCTGCTTTTTATTTCCACTTTCAGATACATGCGTTCTCTGTGATGCAATACAACGGAACTTTTAAAAACTTTACTTTGTTTTCCAGAAACATGACCAATTAGAACAACATCTAACTGTCTCCACTATTCTTTAAGTATTTCCTCCAGCAAACTAACATAGTACTAAATACGGTTGGACACACACTCTCAACTTATTTTGTCCAAGTTTGAAACCATGTACATTTTTAACAGTTTTCCATTGTGTCTGTTTGAATATATTTTTAATATTGTAGCCAAGTACATTTTAACGTAAACTCCCATTGCATTTGTTGACTGTGTTTTATCTCCACTGTTTGTCGTATGTCTTTCTTTTTTTTGTTATGTTGCTGATAATGACCTCTTAAGCCAGGTCGAAACATGTCCAAGGTTTTTTAAAAAACTTTGTAGCTTTCAAAGAGACCATTTAATTAATGGCAGAAATGTAATATAATATAATTTAATTCTTTTTAGAATTTTGTCTTAGATATAAATTTCACATTTCCGTGTTGACAGCTATCATCTTAATCAATACACAATGGTTGCATATTTAAAATTCACATTTATCACATCTAAACATCTTTCGACTCGATCATCTTCAGTAGAATGTTAAATTAGAACAAGATATGTTACTGTTAAAAACGTTACTGAGATGATGTACTCGAGTTGTGGTAAAATCTTCCGTATACACTTAACAAAACTGGGCAGTATTTGATGAGCGTTTAATGTTTCATGCTGCCATTAAGGAGTTTCTTTAGAAAAACAAATGTTGTGGTGATAAAAAGGCCTAAATTAATTAGATGTAAAGAGGAATGTAATCATGTGTTTAGAAGGAGTAAAATATGACTAACCTCCCATTGGCCAGTAGAATTGTCCTGTTTCTCTATGAAGTGAGATGAATCTGTCGTGGCAGCTTTTTATGACCGGATGCCCTTCCTCACGTAAACCTCATCAGAGGAGTTAATGAGATGAAATAAATGACGTGATATATGATAGTAGGAAGAAAGAGGGTGAAACCCGGTGCCGGCCCATAGCCTACTCCAGTCAAATAGCACAAAGGGGTCTGCTCAAGGTTTAACGTCACCATCCCACGAACAAATCACCATCAACAGCGTCATATGCTGTCACTCCATATGAGCACTGCGGAAAGATTTGGAATTCAATCCAGGCTTTTGGCATGCGATCTAGTGATTAGAAATTGTAAACTACCTCCTCCCCTACCCTGCTGGCCAACTTTCTGATGGTAAAACTTTTTTTCAACCAACGGGACTCAAATCTGCTAACTATGGTGTCAGACCTTATGATGGCCACGAGGCGGTCTCCATTGTCTAGTAGAATGATGTATTCAAGTGCATGGTGCAGTGCATATATATAAATTTTTTTAGAACTTGCTTTACGTTGTACTGACACAGATAGGTCTTATGGTGACGATGGGAGAGTAAAGGGCAGGAGTGGGAAGGAAGCGGCTGGTGTGAAAATGGGAACACCATCTTGAGGGCTGCCGACAGTGGTATCTCCCGGATGCAAACTCACATCTAATCTATACTAATCAGGCTTGTTATGATGTTGAGAGAGGGGAGGTAAGGAGCTTGAAGGAGAGGTAGGGAAACTCAATGGGGCCATGTGTTATTGGAACAAAGGATTCAAATAAAGAATTTCACTTTCCGTTAATTTCATTCAAATTATATTCCGAGTTAATATTCTGATCTATATGAAAATGTATATTTTCTAAGATGTTTAGTAAGGGGCCTTTCTGTGCTAGATTAACAATCTTGTTCGACTGATGAGTAACTGTGATTAGATTCCTTCATATGCATGCTCATCTGACGGCATTAACATGTTCTTGATATTTTGTTACAAAATTCCTTGAAGTTTGTCCCACGTAAGATGTTTTGCAGGATCGACAATTAATTTTGTATACTCCTGACATGAGATAATTTTATTTATTTTACATTTTATGGCTTTCATTGGATCACTTTAGCCAATTATACAGTTATACAATTATACAGCCCAGTACTTCTTCACTCTCTCTGATCTTGATTTTCTCTCCTCGGTTGAAATCACTCTTCCCATGGTTTGTCTGTTGATCTTGGTCTGTAGTCTTGTGTCTATGTTTTTGACAGTCTTGATTCTGTGGGTCTTGTATTTTAAATCCTCTACTGTGATTTGTAGCTCCTTCATATCTTCTTTTATTTCTGTAATCCACTTAATATTACTCTTACTGTTCCACAATTTTTCTATTTTTATCCTGTTGATTCTATTTTCGGGTGTTCTAATTAGGTGACCAAAGAACGAGATTCGTTTCTTTCCTGATAGTGCTATTTCTTTGTAGACTGTTTCATTAGAAGTTAGCCTCTAGTGTCCATTCTCTTGGTATTTTTTTGTTTATACGTGTTCTGATTCCATATCTCACATGGAGTGCCTGGGATATGAACCATGGAACTCAGCGGTGAGAGGCCGGTGCGCTGCCACCTGAGCCACGGAGGTTCCAATGAAACATATAATAGGGTAAAATATTCAAATCTCTAATTCTATCAACCAGTGCTATTGTGTTTTTCATTGAAGTCTTAGCCTGAAAATGGTAAAGGGATTTAAGGAATTGGGATAGCTTCCAGCCTAGTGTATCTTGGGTAAGTATAAGTTTATACGTTTCTCGGTCATCTAGTATAATCATGACGCTTATTAGCATGCTTTTAAGGCCTCTTTGTATTCTAGCAGTGGGATCTTTTTTAATGATTGGGAAGTGGTTTTCTTTAAAAATATGTGCATTTTACTATTATAATCATTCTTGTCCATAATCACTGTTGCGTTTCCTTTATCTGCCTTGGTAATGATTAAACTGTTGTCTTCAATTTTCTTACAAAGGTTAACCAGTTGATTATTATTGCTATCATTGTTGAATTAATTTAAGACTTTTTGTTTACAGGTATTTTTAACACCATGACATTTGTTTTCTAAAAAAAACTCCTTATTGGCAGCTAGCCTAATTGACTCGGTTATTTCAGAAACCATACATGTGGCATTTTTGTCTTTTTGAGAAAACTAAAAAAAAAGTGCTTTATTCCACCAATAATTGTCTTCAAGAACTGGAAAAAAAAAAAAAAGAAAAAAAATGGACATTTGTTAATCATAATTTGGAAGATATACGTCATCTTTGAATTAAAAAAACAAATTAAAATATTTGTACAAGTGTTGTTTCTGCATAAAAAAACCTTTTCAGAAACTGAAGTACACTTTTTAAAATTTTATACACATGAATATGATAAATGGGCACAAATATTTCACTCACTGCAGGTCTGCTACAATAATGTGAAAATCAGAAGAGTTCCATAACACTATTCTAGTCTTCTTCGTCTTAAACATCTGAGGGAATGGCACGAACCAGTTCTTTGTCTGTTGGCCAATTGAGAATCTGACTGTAAAACCATTCATAGCCACGAGTGTACATTTCCAGTGCACTTCGAGTCCTCTATCTAGTTTTTCTTCTGGGTATGCTTTCTTGCTAGGAAGAGACGGAGCACTAGCTATTTTAGAAAAGCTGAAGGTATTTTGACACAGTCCATTAATGAATGTGTTGGTAACTACCTTCCCTTTCTTCTGGCAACTGTAAGAAAATTCCTTGAATGCAGAGATCTTGAAAGGCACTTTATTTTCCTTGGGCACTCCTCGTCTAGACAACTCATCTGAGCTTGTAGACTTCTTATAGTAAGCCTGTCACCAGTCTTTGAATGACAGAATATCATTGGTCACTACTTCACGAACGCTGAACCTGTTACTAACATTGGCTCGTTTAATCAGTTTATCATACCGTTTGCGAGTGTAAATCCTATCTACCCTTTGGATAACTTGATTGATGCTGCCAAAGTCACAATCACGGGGTAGGAAGGAGTGCCCCGGAACAAGGAAAAAGTGCTTGATTGATTCAAACCTACCATTGTCACATAAACATAATAAAAATTGTACAACTGTGGCCACATCACTAAAAAGCAAGAGTTTCTTCACAGTAGGGGGCAGTTCATTTTCTAGATTGTCCAATAAGAAGGTGCACACTGCATCAGGAGATTTATTAGCCTGTCCCTCAGAGTACGCATAATATTTTGCTGTATTATTTTTCAAGTTATGGACACAGAATATGTTGACCCACAGTTGGCAGAGGTAAAACACTTCTTGTACAGGGATTAGTGGAAGAGGTTGATTTTCCATATAATCGAAGGCTAGGGCTGCAGTATCATCCTCATCATTTTAAGATGCTGCTTTCAATGTAGTGTATAACTTTTTGGCACGTCACATTCCTTTTGGCATTGTATGATCTAACATGTTTACTTTTAAAATTTCATATTTGCTGCACACGTCTACTTGTGGTCTGCCAAATGTATAATCGAAGTTTTCTAAGAGGTATTTTCATACAAAATGTATTTAATCTTATTTACATATTCGGGGTGATCATTCAGGAATGTCCGACTCGTTGGCTGAACGGTCAGCGTACTGGCCTTCGGTTCAGAGGGTCCCGGGTTCGATTCCCGGCCGGGTCGGGGATTTTAACCTTAATTGGTTAATTCCAATGGCACGGGGGCTGGGTGTATGTGTTGTCTTCATCATCATTTCATCCTCATCACGACGCGCAGGTCGCCTACGGGGGTCAAATAGAAAGACCTGCACCTGGCGAGCCGAACCCGTCCTGGGATATCCCGGCACTAAAAGCCATACGACATTTAATTCAGGAATGTCTCATGCATAATCTTCACATCTAAATAATGCTTCGGTCTCCCACCATAGTGACTCTCTTTAACTTCAAATTCGGAAATGTGATTAGGAATCATTACACAAATCTTACCACTTCGGTTCATCCCTCTTAGATCTTTAGGACTGTTCCCAGCAACAAGTAGATTACAAAGTCTGCAAACTTTATTTGCAGTAATGCCATGGAAGTTTTACGTACCTCTTGTATCTTGGTAAGTAAAGAGGTGGTTCTTCACCTTATGTCCACAATCTGGAATAGCTTTGCTCCCTCACCTTCCTCTTCTGTTTACACTCTCTCTTCTAAATCAGGCTCTGTATCTTGTACATTTTTACTTTCCATTGAATAAAAGCAAGTCCATAAATCACTCTTAGTTTCTTCTATGACTCTGGAATAACATTTGCACACATATGAATCTTAAACCCTTCCAGGCATATTTTTGCCTTTATATCCCTTTCAGACCATGTACGCACAATAGGGAACGTGCATAATTTTCAAAAATTTTTTTTTTTTGAAAAGCACACCAATGAAATAGTACGCAAATGTATTACACTGTGGTAAGTTGCCTTGTTTTATACCATTAAAAAAATATTTTAAAGTGGCTTTCCACAAGGCGAGTGAAACGGCCTCTGACGTAAGCGGCGCGCTGTGACGTCACGATCCAGTACCGCATGCAGCTCTACCAGCCATTTCCATCAGCCGTTACTAAAAGCCGATTGTTTATTATTCGTGACCGCGAATAACTTCAGAATGACAGAAGAAAGGTTCAAAACAGCACAGTCAGACAATCTACCATGTGTAGATGTCATCATTCTTGAAGAAAGTAACTTTTGTGGCCGCAGAAAATCGCGGATAAAAAGCAAGTTTGTAAGTGGCATCTTTTACATACGTGCAATGTACTGTAACCCATAGTATTAGGATAACAATGAACCTGGATAGAAATCACATCACTTTCAACATTTCCTTCTAGAATGATTCCCATATTAAAGAATAACATTACATTTTCGGGCTTTCAGCATTAGTAAAGTAAGAAATCGGATTTCAGCACTAACATAAATATATAGGTAGTCTGATAGTACTAGTCTGCCTCTGTGGTGTAGTGGTTAATGTGATTAGCTGCCACCCCCGGAGGCCCGGTTTCGATTCCTAGCTCTGCCATGGAAGTTGAAAACAAATAGTACAAGGACTTGAACGGGGTCTACTCAGCCTCGGGATGTCAACTGAGTAGAGGGGTTTTGAATCCCACCTCAGCCATTCTCGAAGCGATTTTTCGTATTTTCCCACTTCTCCTCCAGACACCTAAGGCCACGGCCATTTCCTTCCCTCTTCCTTGTCTATCCCTTCCGATCTTCCCATCCTCCAACAAGGCCCCTGTTGAGCACAGCAGGTGAGGCCGCCTGGGCAAGGTAATGGCCCTCCTCACCAGTTGTATCACCATACCCAAAGTCTCACGCTACAGGACACTGCCCTAGAAGTGGTAGAGGTAAATCCCTTGCTGAGTCCGAGGGAAAAACCAACCCTGAAGGATAAACTGATTAAGAAAGAAGGAAAGATCATAGTTCTGTAGGTCTATAATCTATTATTCCCGAAAAAATATATATTTATGGTTGGGGCAACTGGTCTACCCACTTCCGGGGCCCATGAAAGAGAAACATTAAATATCTTGGTGGAGGGAAAAAAACATGACAAAGATAAAGATAAATATGACTTTATCTAGTTTTCACAAGTCGGGCTGAGTGGTTCAGATGGTTGAGATGCTGGCCTTCTGACCCCAACTTGGCAGGTTCGATCCTGGATTAGTCCGGTGGTAGTTGAAGGTGCTCACATACAGTACGTCAGCCTCATGTCGGTAGATTTACTGGCATGTAAAAGAACTCCTGCAGGACTAAATTCCTGCACATCGGCATCTCCGAAAACTGTCGAAGTAGTTAGCGGGGCGTAAAGCCAATAACATTAATTACATTTGGCTTTTAACAAGCTGAGCATATCATGCAGGAAAAGTGTCTTGGTGACATTTTAGTCGTTCAATACAGGAATGTCTTTGGGTGCTGTGACTTTTACTTTTTTTTTTTCTATTTGCTTTACGTCGCACCGTCACAGATAGGTCTTACGGCAACGATGGGACAGGAAAGGCCTAGCGATGGGAAGGAAGCGGCTATAGCCTTAATTAAGGTACATCCCCAGCATTTGCCTAGTGTGAAAATGGGAAACGTTGGAAAACCATCTTCAGGGCTGCTGACAGTGGGGTTCGAACCCACTATCTCCCGGATGCGAGCTCAGAGCTGCGTGCTCCTAACCGCACGGCCAACTCGTCCAGTATTTTTACCCTTTGGTTTATTGACTTGGCTTGTATAACCTAAAACTTAGGCTAAGTTGGATAATATTTTAAACACCAACATCACTATTTTCACCTGTGTGCAATTATGTTATTTATTTCATTAATATTATGATAATTATTATAATTGAGCTTTGTTAACTTATAAGACCCCAACAGACAAGCATTGGTTTTGTGCAGAGATATACATTTGTTAAATTCACGTTGTTTTCTTTCATGATGTACATGCCTATTTTTTGTTATATTATAGAGTATTTAGCTATAGCCTAAATTTCTTTACAAATGTAAGCTCTTCAATAAAGACATAAATAACTGTTGCATGCCAAGATAAATTGGTATAATTAGAGCTGTCAATATGGTTCATAACCCCTTTGGTTTATTACCTTGACATGGATCACCCAAAACATAGGCTAGGTTTGGAGAATACTTTAATAATCAGCATTAATTAATGCACTGTTTATTACTTTCATATTCCAAGATGTAATTGAAGCATTTAATTAAAGCATCATACATTAAAATTTAAAGTTTTACTGCTAGAACAGCTAACATGGAAAAGTGATTGAAAATTCAAACAAATTCAACTTATGTTAAAATGATCTTTAAAAAAAAATAAACTGCAGACTTTTCCGATATATCACCAGCATTTCGCCGGCTTGCCAAAATCCATTTCTCCCCAGTTTTAGCGTCTTTGGAACATTTATAAACAATTTGTTTGGGATGGTGTGCTATTGCACATCGGAACTATACACCATTTATAAGTTTTCTGCCTCACTGTCTGCGCAGGATTCATTTTAAGTCTAAAATACACCGCTCAGATTATTATCCAATGTATAGACCTCGAATTTCACTATACCAGGCACCAAGATAAAGTAGAAATACGCAAAGTGTATCCTTCTTCTCACAGCACACTATGTGTTATCTTGTCTGCTAATTCAGTCAACCTATACAATGACGTCAGACCAATGAGATCGCGTACTTGCGTCACGTGACATTTTCGTACTTTAATTTAGATTTTTATCATGTTTGGAGTTATTATTTGTACATTCTGATCACATTTTTGAATTCTGCATGAAATTTTGAATCAGATTAGCATATTTTAAATTAAAACCCCGGATCATGCATGTTCCCTATTGCGCGGGTTCGTATTTTATTTATGTCTGAGCTTATTTGACGTTTTCTTGGCGCTAGACCGAACTGCAGTGCTTGTGCGGGACACGTAGCATGTACTTCAGTTGTTTTTATTTAGTACTTGATCACCAGGGGGCAGGAAGAAGAGTTTAAAAATACAGTTCATTAGCAAGATGGCAGGAAGCAGTAATGCCTAAATTAAGTTTTTTTTTTTGCATCAGCAAACTTAAATTGTGAACTTACAATATCGTACCATGAGGTTTTGAATGTTGATACGCACAAATGTGCGGGCTAGGTTTCCTTACAGGCAATGCATGCAGGAGTGCTGGGTGCTGTCATGAAAAGGACTGTGAAAGCAAAACTCGTACTCTACATGAGAAATGTAATGTATAGGATTTTAATTGTTTAAAATCGTTCCACACTGTAAAATAGAACATTTGATCATGTACATGTGCATATTCACAAGTACTGAGTTGAATTTTTTATTTTTTTATTTTTTGCAAGTAGTGAATGAAGTCCTGACACGCACAATTGTGTGGGTTCTGTTTTTCAGCTGATAGTTCTTATTTTGTAAAATAAACTGTAAAAACATGTACTTGAGAGCATTTTACTAAGTTTTTGACGTTTTGACACCTCCAGATTTCTTTCAGGTCTGACGACAAGCTGCTGCTGCCAAAAGGGCAGTAAAAGCAAAACTCTTCCTCAATGTAGAAAATGTAAAGTTTACTTGTGTTTGAACGACGATTTAATTGTTTTAAATTATTCCCCACTGTAAAATAGACCATTTGATCATGTACACATGTATATTCACATGCAATGAGGTAATTTTTCATTTTTGTAAACAGTGAAGTAAGTCCTGACACGCACAATTGTGCGGGTGCTTTTTTCCAGATGTTAAATTTTATTTTGTAGAATAAACTAAAAATATATGTATTTAAGAGCATTTTAGTCAGTTTTTGACGTACAAACAAAAATTCACACCGCCAGTTTTCTTTCAGGTCTGAAAGGGATATGACTTGTAAGCAATACCTTTCACCCTTGCATTTTGAATATTTCTCTGATATTTATCTTCATCTACTACATCCTTTCATTTTTTTACTACAACTTCTGAATCAGAATCACTAAAGGAATTTCAACACTCCCTACAACTAAACTCAAGTAACTTTAACCTCTTAACATGAAAGCCCGAGTATACTCGGGAATGTCGCTCATTGATCGGTACCTAATTTAAAAGCCCGAATATACTCGTTCCTTGTTGTTTCTCAATATTTCCGCCAGATGTTTATGAAATTATTACTTTAGGGTCCTATTTTTGCCAACAGATGTCTCTGACTCAACCGTAGTGGATGTCGGTGACTCAGGCAGTTCATTTTCGCGGCTTTCCCGTATTTGTTGCTATCTAAGTGTACTTTGTCTGTTAAATGAAAATGGAGAGTGAAGAAGAGTTTGACTTTGAGTTTAGTGAGTCTGATAGTTCTGAAGAAGTTTCTGAAGACAGTTCAGAAGAAGAAAGTGGTAGTTCTAGTTCATCTGATTGTGATATTGCAAGTGCCAGACAGTGGTGTGAAATTGATACTTCCGGAACACTACCACCTGCCCCACCATGTTTTCCTTTCAAGGCTAATCCTAAAATACATTTCCAGTCGTGTTGTGAGGATGTTTAGTACTGTGTTATTTATTTTAGAACCCGTAAAATGTATCATGAGTATACTCGGGATTTTAAAACAGGAACTTTTCGGTGGCTTATATTTCATTGTTAAGTTCGAAAAATGTATTTTCATTGTTACCACTGTCATTAGTTTTCAATAAATAGCCCATTTTAACAATTAAAAAATAGGTAAAAAAATCACAATTTTGTAAATAATTGGTATGTTAAGAGGTTAATGAACTACTCGTGTTAATAATGAAACAGACTAATAATGCATGCTGTTATGAAGTCAGGATAGCAACTGTTGGTCACAGAGCAGGGTAGCCAATGATGACAAACAATTCCCATTTATTGCAGAATGTGCTACACATGTGTTGTTGCTGCAGTAACCAGAAAATCCTAAAAATTAAAAAATTATGTTTAAAGATGGAACACATGCATGATGTATTCTGGTGTACTGTATATGGATCAAGTCTAACTCAAAACCGCCAAAAATGTCGTGTGTGGTTTCTGAAATAACTGATTCAATTATGAAACATTAAATGCTCATCAAATACCGCCCAATTTTGTGAAGTGACTTCTAATTATTTAATGGCCATTGTCCGATCCCAAGTTCGGAATAAGAAAGGAGGAGGGTTGGCTGGTCTGGCACCAACTGTAAAACTGCTAACGCCAAATGTTGGGCGGCGGTAAATAACCTGACTCCCTACAGAGGCCAACGGCTTCAGGCGGATGAGCTCCCTTAGATGGGGTGATGGTCCCCTCAGTGGAGGAAATGACACTGGAATCTATCACTTGAAGACTCAACGGCAAACAAGCGGAGGAGAAACCTCTCTCTTCCGTTCCCAATGGTTGTGGAGGCGGATGAGGTCATGCTAGACGGACTGGCTGTGAAGGCAGTCCGTTGCAATCTCGGTGCCTAACCCTGCACGTCTCATCTCACATGTGCAGCAGGATATGGCTTCGAGACCATAGTGTGAGGGTCACTTCCTGGCAAGTTGGGATTCTCCTTAAACAAATCTACACCAGTGGCACTACTTTCTTCACTTCGATCAAGTCCAACGGCGATGGGGCAAGGATGGTGGAGGCAGGTTTAGGGAAAAATGGGAGCCTTTAGTCCAGACCTGCATGTTGGCGGCAGATGTGTGATAATACCAATATAAATGGTCCGTTATTGGACATTATAAATTTTCCAGCTAACTCATTCCTGGTTGCCAGCGTTTCGCCCCCGTGTGCTAGGCTGGGCTCATCAGTTGGTACCTAGCACACCTACCAAGACGCTGGATAGTGCATACCGTGGAGGCCACTGCGTAGGCTAACATCGCTGCACTAAGTGAAACTAAAGGGAAAATCACTGAGTCCGGATTAGGCTACACCATCTTTTGGAAAGAGAAGGAGGATGGAGAGAACCGTATTCATGGGGTTCGATTCGCAGTTAAGACGAAACTGGTAAATGATTATCAGCTCACATCCACTCTCCGGAGATAGGTTCATCACACTCATCTCTGCATATGCCCCCACCCTGAAAGCCGATGAAGAAACTAAGAACCATTTCTACCATCAGCTGAACTCCATCATCACCAATATAGCACCATCACTGCTTGGAGACTTCAATGCCACAGTGGGAAGTGTAATGGGCAAACATGGAATTGGTAATTGCAATGCAGAACACGAGCTGTTCATCGCCAACGCTCCGTATCGCCTACAAGACCACGTGGATGCACCCACGACCTAAGCACTATGCCATCACCCAACAGTGTGACAAGAAAGATGTTCTCATCGCTAAGACTGCGAGGAGTACTGATGATTGTTGGAGAGATCACAAACTTTTGATCTGCCGACCGAGAATATCGTTCTGTCGGAATCCAACCGTGCATCACCCAAGTCAGCCCCCGACGCAAGTTTGCCACTTTCAAGCTCTCAGATAAATCCACATCATCAGACTTCCAAAATGCAATCGTGAACGGGTTGGCAAGCAATCCAGTACGCACAAATTACGCAGAGCAAGAACGGTCAACACTCCGGCCGAGGAAATCATCGACAACGAGAAAAGAAAGAGGCAAGACTGGTTTGAGAACAACAATGAAGAATACCAAACGGGAAGTCCACCTATCCCTTCTTCAAGATCCATCATGCAATGTGAAGAAAGCTGTGTTTCAAGAAGTGTCCGACTCAAAGAAGAACAACTGGTCTATGCGGTCCATCTCGCTCTTCAATTGGAACAGTTGAGCGCTCCACTCTTTTAAACCGAACAACCCTCCCCCGTCAACCATGGATGGCAATGCCACCAACTTATTAGGAATTCTGTGTGCCACTTGTTAGGCTGAATCCTAGGAAAGCACCTGGACCAGACAACATCCCTCAGGAACTACCTTTGAAAACAAGGCTCTTTACCCTCATCCTCTCAATTTGGGAAACCCAAAAAATACCCTGCTATCTGAAAAATGCCAATATCATTACTATTTTCAAGAAAGGTGACCATAGGATACGTGACGATTTTCGTGGCATTTCTCTACTATCCATTATAGGTAAACTTCTCGCAAGGATCCTGCTTAGCCGCCTGCAGGACTCTACCAGAGCCTCGATGTGATTTCCGAGCCTCCAGAGGTACTGCTGGCATGATCTTTTGTGCAATGCAGAAAACAACAGAAGCTTCTCTATTTTGTGTTTTATGACCCGGAAAAGGCCTTCGATAGTGTTCCAAGACTCGCGATGTGGGCAGTTCCGAGACGCTTTGGCTGCCCTGATCATTTTGTGGGCCTGGTACAAGCACTTCATGATGGTACGACTGGACAGATTCTCCATCAAAACAACTTCTCTGAACCATTCCACATCACACATTGAAGCAGAGTTGCTTAGTTGCACCAACTCTGTTTGCATTGTATCTGGCGGCCATGCTTTATGAAACAACAGACAGCCCCGGTGTAGAGATTAAATACCGCTTTGATGGTGGCCTCTTCAACTTGGCCAGACTTCACTCGCAAAGACATACCAATGTTACTAGAGTAACTGAAATGCAGTATGCTGATGATACCGCATCACCGGCTCTTACACTTGAGCAACTGCAACAGTCAGTCAACAGTTTCAAGGATGCATATCACCTTTTTGGCCTCACCATCAACACCAAAAATACCAAGGTACTTGCTCAGCCTCCATCAGGGACTAACATCCCAGAATTTAACATTACCATCTCAAACACCAAACTAGAACAAGTAGACCACTTCATTTACCTTGGGAGTGTCTTGTCAAAGAGTTGTATTTCAGAAAATGATGTGAAAAACAGGCTTCGTGCTGTCCATGTCGCCTTTGGCCGACTATCATACAGAGTCTTCAGGAATAAAAACCTTACAATTCACACAAAACTAATGGTGTACCAGGCTGTAGTCATCTCTACACTTCTCTATGGCTGCAATACGTGGACCTTATACTGCCATGACATCAAAAAGCTGGAGGGCTTTCACGAGCAAAAACTACGCTCCAACATGAACATCAAGAGGGAAAACTACATCTCTAGTGTTGAAGTTCTCGAGAAAGCACGTGCTAAGAGCTTAGAAGTATCGCCTCAGATGGGCAGGACATTGGACTACCGCGCCAGATCCTCTGTGGTGAACTTAGTTCCGGTTCAAGACCAAGGGGTGCCGCCCAGAGACGTTTCAAAGACCAACTTAAACAAGAAATTAACTCACAAACCTGGGAAATACCTGCCAAGGACCATTTAGTGTCTGTGCCTCATTTCAACACTTCAAACAAGAACACCGCAACTTTGCCAAACCCAGCCAAGATCTTCCCCGTCCCTCAGCTGTGCAATGTGTGGACGTATGTTCTATGCAAAAATTGGCCTGTACAGTCACCGGAAGTTTGAACCCAAACTGCTGTGAATTGAAGTGAGCTATTAGCCAGGAAATCTGTAAACTCGGAAAAGACTAACTGCTGTCGCCACCGAACTATTTAAGCATCAAGAGACAACATCTGGACAACTAGTCGTTAGTGTACAGCAGAAGTCCGTTATAACGAGAATTCATAAGAGCAAAAAACTTATTCGCTATAGCAGAGTGTCGCAATATCTGATTTTTGTAAAATTCCGGTAGGGAGCTCACACACATCAAAATCAGTATGCAACAGCAATCAGTTCATTCAACACTTGAGTTTTCGCATATTTTTTTACTACGGTTTACTCTTTCTTTTCTTTTTAAATTCTGACATGTGAAAGCATATGTTCAATTTCATCACTCCTGTGGCAATCCTTATTCAAACAGCATCACTCAGCCTAACTTAGCCTCATATGAATAATGAAAACATATTTCAAGCACCAGTAGCTTTCAGCCTTTCTGGAATTTAACCAGATGTTCCTCATTACGACGATTTCTCGCTTAGCACCTCGTAAATGCCAAGTCCCGGTTCAATTCGGATTAAATTTATACAAAAATACGTCACTTATCGCGTCACAAATTTTCACCATTACCGTTTTAAATAATTGCTGTTCTTTGTCATCCCTCGTGAAAGGAATGTGATTGGAGCCCTCGCCACAGGAGACAGGCTGGGGAAACGGCCTTGAATTCCTCAACTTTACAGGGTAAATTACACCTTCTGGAAGCAAGCCTCACGAAAGTTCAATTTTGTTTGCTGAATAACCCATTAGGCCTGTTTGTCCTTGTATTTTGCATTACATTCAGAAGCTATAATCTATTAGCCAGAAAGTCAGTGATTCTTGATAAACTCTTAGAACTGTATCCAACCTCAGCAAATATAATTTTTGAAATATGTAGAAATCATGGGGCCATGGAAAAAGTCCTCTAACCCCCAAAACTGTACCATATGTATATATCTTAACCTTAAGTATTTTTTAGAATACGGCATTCATGTTTATTTTAATGGTACTCGTGTTTAATTTTAATTTTAGTAGTATTTATTCTGTACAGTCACTATTAAGCACGTTCTTCAACAGCTGAAGATAACCTATTTACACGTCAAAACCGGTACTGTCCTTTTATTACAAGTAATAAATCTCATTGTAGACCTTTCCAATACTTATCTTATATACTTATAAGTATTGGAAAGGTGGTGTTAACTATTATTCTTATTTTAATGTTCATAAACTGTCCTTTTATGTAAATAATATTGATACTATGTAAAATAAAGTATTGATTAGGTGGAGAGCTCATCCTTCATACTAGTGTGTTACATTCAGAAGTTCTGTGTTGAGTAACACACTGAAGGGTAGTGATTATTTGTTGTGTGATAGCAACATAATCATGTGAGGTTGACTAGTATGGTACATATTTGTCTGAAAACGTCGTGAAATTGCTGTAAATCCCATAAGTGGACAGTCATCCGCATCTTTCAATGGTCACATTCAATTTTACAAAGTATACATTTATTATTCACCTATTCAATACTTACAATACCACATTTTGTGGTTACATAATCATAAAAGATTAAAAAGTTGTGGACATGTTTCACCCTTCTTATTGGGCATCATCAGCATTTTTTTTAAGAATGATTACATTATTGATTATGAAAAATCGACATGAGCTATGTTGTGATATTAAATTTTATTTCTTTGAATCCGTAGTTAAGAAATTTGACATGGGAAGTACGAGCACATGATAAAATTAATGTAATATATTTTACAATATTGTCTAAACAATTATTTGTAATAAGAAGTTTTTAAAATCGGCATGTGTCTGGAAACTGAAATGGATCCTTTTCTTAGTAAAAGTCAGTAATATTTGCCGCGGTCGCTGCTAAGTAGGTCAGAGGATGAATTTAATTTTAAATGATACGTTCCAACTGTTGAATTTAGGTTAAGAAGAAACAAATGGTGTTTCTTCGTTGAGTTGAATTGATTTAAGATACACTCTGGCGTAATCGTTGAAATGGAGTATAAGTTGAAGAATTATCTGTGTTTGAAAGTTGTGTTGATTTTCACTTATAAGTTTAGTCTTCCAGATGTTGTAGGAATCTCGACGGAATAGAATGTTGTTAAACTGCAAAAGAATAAAAAGACGTATTTGATGTGTGTGTTTAAAACGTATGTGATTGTACAGTGTTGTGAATTGCGTAAAATTGGATACTTACTCAAATGCCGTGTGAGTATCTATCTTGTTTTGTTAGCAGCGTTGGTCTGAATGGAGTTCCTACTTCGCATGTTGTATGGGCGTGACGGAGGGAGGGGGCGAGTTGAGGGAGGGTAGAACTGGGCGGAGTATTACATGTTGGTGTCGGTGTGGGAGGGGAACTATTTGGAGGGGCAGTTGTAGGCTTAGTAGTCGGGGGAATAAGTGGGGTTGTTGAAATGACAATTTTAAGTGTTGCGTGGGATCTTATTTTGCTTTGGAATGACTTGTTTTTAATAACTTGGGCGCTAATGCAAACAAAGAACTCTTAACCTCCGTGTCGTCGTTAAGGTTGCGATCTTTATTAAATGTTTTGTCTAGAAAAATATAAATATTCTCTAATTAATTTAGTAGTTAACCCTTATTAGTAATCCTGATTATTGTAAGATCCTAAATGGTGACCTGTTTCCTTCATATGCGTACTCATAGCGGAATACTTGTTGTGTTTATCAGCTTGAAATGTTCCATGTATCTTATAAAGAAACTTCGTCCAGTCTGACCAACGTATGAAAATCCACACTGTGAACATGTTGACCTGTACACTCCTGAGCCTGAATATTTACTGTTATTATTATTTATTTTATTATAATTGAAAAATATGTTTTGTGTTGTGTTGGTTGTTCTGAAGGCTATGTTTATGTTATATTTGTTGAAGGTATCAGTAATTTGGTGGATAGTTGGATTACTATAAGTAAAAATGGCGTATTTATTTCTGTTAGGTTTGTCTGGTATAAGGTTTGTGGACAACTTGTTTTTAATCTTATGTATTAGGCGGTTTACCCTTTCGATCTTATATCCATTAATTTTGGCAAGATTCATTATGTAATTTAGTTCAGTTTTTTAAGTTTATAGGGGATAATGGAATTCCTAAAGCTTGGTATATCAGGCTGTAAAAAGATGCCTATTTCTGTGATCCGGGCTGTAGTGAAGAATTATTTATGGTTAATGACGAATGTGTAGGTTTTCTGACCTACTTAGCAGTGACCGTGGCAAATATTACTGACTTTTACTAAGAAAAGGATCCTTTTCAGTTTCCAGACACATGCCGATTTTAAAAACTTCTTATTACAAATAACTGTTTAGACAATATTATAAAATATATTACAATAATTTTATCATGTGCTCGTACTTCCCATGTCAAATTTCTTAACTACCGATTCAAAGAAAAAAAAAATTAATATCACAACATAGCTCATGTCAATTTTTCATAATCTATAATGTATTCATTCTTAAAAAAATTGTTTGTTTTAAGATTAACTAAAATGCTGATGATGCCCAATAAGAAGGGCGAAACATGTCCACAACTTTTTAATCTTTTATGATTATGTAACCACAAAACGTGGTATTGTAAGTATTGAATAGGTGAATAATAAATGTATACTTTGTAAAATTGAATGTGATCACTGTTGTCAATACTGACCAAAAAAATGAGATTAATGACTTGTAATCTTTCAATGGTTGCGAGTTATAGAGAAACTCGCAACTTCGAGTTATGACTCTAGCCGATCGAAATGTTGTAGCGTTGAAGGAGACGGTCAAAGTCATTCTCTGGCACATGGCCAAGTTTAACCTCCAAATAATTCATGGACAGAAAATATGTTTAATATCCCATTGGTCTGAAACACGAGGCTTCAGCTGACACTTGTTTTAGAAAGAATGTGTGATCTGCAATAATGCATGTTTATGAGCCCCAGTGCAGATGTTTTTATATCTGTTGTCTGGTGTTTTAGACTGTTGTTATTTAATAATCCCCAGAGGAAAAGGTTTTCGTATTTGTTTTCACGTCTTTTAATACTCTCATCTCATTTTTATACAAATGGTAGATAGCTGGTATCTTTCACAGTATCCGTACATACATGACGAAAAATGCACGTATGTCGAGAAAGAAAAACACATTATTAAGTGGATAGTTTTAATTCATGTATTCAACAGTATGTTTTCTCGCTTAACACATTCTCTTTCCTCTGCAGGAAGGTTTTACTCAATGAATTACCCTCTGAAATCAGTCATCCAATCTGCATCATTTTTTGAGGTGTATCACATTCTTATTTTCAATACATAGCATTAAAATTACGCGATTGTTTATTTCAACCTTTATTTCTAAGGAGTTAACGACTGCTATCGGCCACGATGGTATTTATGCATTTACTACTGAGAATGTTTAAAGAACACTAGTCAACGAGTATTCCGATATTCCCTACGAGTTTGAATGAAAGAGCACACAGCGAGAAAACTAACCAAAGATGATCGATTGCATTCGATATAATCGCTGAAGAGCATTAATATCGATAACGGATATATAATGGACGCTCAATCGCTTGTAATAACGGATGCATCAGAGATTGGCCTCTCGCAATAACCAAAGTATAGTACACAGTTTAATATAGGGATTTTCAAGGGACAGAAAAATCTGTCGTTAAAACAGAGTTCTCGCTATAGCGAACTTCTATTGTATATGAAAGATTTTATCACAACTCACTGAGTACATGAACTCATTAAGAACGTTTTAACAGTGACATCATATCTTCTTCTAATTAAAGTGTTTTAACCATTATACGTGCCAATTTTAACATTCTACTGAAGATGATCCAATCTGAGTCGAAATATGTTTAGCTGTGATAAATGTGAATTTTACATTTGTTGTCGTCTGCAGGGTACACCACTTACCTCGCTACCCTCGTTGCTGGTGCTCGAGGACTTCCGTCGCGGAGAGGGTGTGGGGACGGCGTAGTGCTGGGGCGAGTCCGTGAAGCGAAGAGGCTTCGCTCCGTCCAAACCATCTCCGAGGCTGTTGAGGAGCGGGCGGTAGTGCCGTGCGGGACCGTGATAGGTGTTGTGCGGGTAGCCGGACGTGCTCGAGAACTCGTAGTCCGGGCCCAAGTAGGCCGAGCTGCGGTCCACGTTGAACCACCAGCGACGTTCCTCTTGCTCCTCCTCCGGCCTGCCGCACCACAAACATGACTGTTATACTTCTTTCCTGACCAGCTGGGTAGAAAAAACCACCCTCACCATTCACAGAACGACAAGTTTCAGTAATAATACCAATATAAATGGTCCGTTACTGGACATTATAAATTCTAAATTTTCCAGCTAACTATAAATTATAAATTTTCCATCTAACTATAATGTCCAATAACGGACCAGTTATATTGGTATTATAAATTTACTTATTCAGGACAAATATTTCAGGTTCCCTATGGGATTCAACATGTATATCATCTGATGGCCAGGCAGGCATCAATTTTTGGTAATAAGACAAAGTCTCTCACAGTGCATTGGCACAGCCGGTGGTTCCAAGTAGCCTACGCAGTGGCCTCCACGGTATGCACTAGCCATGCATCTTGGTGGGTGTGCTATTTACCAACTGATGATCTGAACATAGCACACTGGGGCGAAATGCTGGCAACCAGGAATGAGTTAGCCGGAAAATTTGTAATGTCCAATAACGGACCATTTATATTGGTATTATAAATTTACTCATTCAGGACATCTATAAGATTCACTAAGTCGATATTCATTATGCATACATGTTTCACCTTGTTCAGTGTATTCATTAGATGAACACTGTTCCATGCCACCCGACACTGTGCTGTGCTACATCCTCCATCTGCTTGGTCTACCCCTAACTGCCTTCTATCTCTTTTTCTTGTCAAATTTAGCCAAAAATCAGATCAAAAATTAGATGGATGGCTTTTCCGGCGTTTGCTCTATTAACCAGCGTTTCGTCTTAGGTCTGACACTAGACTCTTCAGAGTGGGATGTGTCAGACCTGGGAACTTAGAAAAATTTAGCCAAATCGATCTCCTCTCACCAATTTGATTCAGTAACTCTTCATTTGTAATTTGATCCACCCATCTCGCCTTCTGTAACACCACATTTCATTTCTTTCTGAGCTAGTTATCGTTCATATTTCACTTCCATACACTGCCACGCTTCGGACGAAAATCTTCAGAAACATCTTTCTAATTCTGTATCAACGTTAAAAGTGAGCAATTCTGCTACTTCATCTCCTAATCTAACATTTCTTGCATCACCTAACTGCACTCTTTTGTTTTTGACTTATTACTCGTACTTCTCCAAGACTCAGCAATTTGGAGACTCAGATAAAATAACAATATCATCAGCAAATCTCAGCTTTGATTTCCTCTCCTTGGATTGTAATTCCTTTTCCAAATTCCTCTTTACCACCTGTTCTATATAAACATTGAAAAGGAGCTTTGCCTCACTCCTTTACGGATTGCTGCTTCTTTTTCAAATCCCTCAATTCTTATCACTGTAGAGTGATGTTTGTATGGATTGTAGACAACAATTCTTTGTCAGTATTATGATCCTGATCACCTTCAGAACCCTAAATAGCTTGGTTCAATCAACATTATCGAATGCCTCATTACCATCTACTTCTTTAACTTTTCTTTAACTGTATGATTAAGTATGCTTCTGACACGAGTAAATAAATAAATCTACTTCTTTCAGTTGATACAATTGTTGAATATGTTTTTGTCATCTTTCTGCCTTCTCCTCTTTTTCCATCTGAGCTCTTAATATTCATACACCTAGTTTTCCTTTCTCCAAAGGTTTCCTTGATTTTCCTGTATACATATGCATCATCTACCACACAACC
This sequence comes from Anabrus simplex, assembly GCF_040414725.1. Classification (NCBI taxonomy): domain Eukaryota; kingdom Metazoa; phylum Arthropoda; class Insecta; order Orthoptera; family Tettigoniidae; genus Anabrus; species Anabrus simplex. The sequence continues at coordinate 131,976,776 of NC_090275.1, read as the reverse complement.
TTCAACATCCTTGCACTTCTCTTTCAGCCAGTCTTCCTTAGCAGTCTTGCACTTTCTATCCACTTCATTCTTTAATCACCTATATTCTTTTGAGCTTTTCTAATTTTCTACTTTCTTGTGCTTTCACCATTCGTCAATCAGGTCTAATATCTTCCAAGTTATCCACTGATTCTTACTTGATCTTTCCTTTCTTTAGGAGTCCTACTGATCTCCTTCACAACTGCCCAATCTTCATCTACTGTGTTTCCTTCAGCCTTTTTATTTAGTCCTTGTGCAACATATTTGTTGAAACAATCTCTCATACTCTTTCCTTTCAACTTGTCTAGATCCCATCTCCTTGCAATCCTTCCTTTCTTCAATTTTAGATGGCATTTTGTGACCAACAAGTCGTGGTCACAGTCCACGTCTGCTCCCGGGAAGTTCGTGCAATCCCACACCTGGTTTCTGAATGTCTGCCTAATCATAATGCATTCTACTTGATACCTTCCAGGTCTCATCCACATATACAGATATTGTTTCTGTTTGAACCAAGTAATAGCAAGGGCAAAATTATTACTGCTGCAGAACTGAACCAGCCGACTTCCTCTTTCATTCCCTTGTCCCAGCCTGAATTCTCATATGGCATTACCTTCATTCCATTTCACTGCATTCCAGTCTCCCATCACAATTACATTCTTGTCATCTTTTACCTTTTTTATTAAATTTTATATCTCTTCATATATTCACTGACCAAGGTTTCCATGGGAAAATAAGCCAGGATGAAGCATACCACGAATCCAACGAGGACTGCATCTGCAAACTGTACAACCAAGCACCGTTTTGCAAAATGTGGAGACAGAAGTCAATCTTTAAAGACTGGTGAATGTACACATTGTGTTTAGTAAAATTATTACATTCTTTTGATTTATTCATCATCCGCTGAACTAGTAGTGGTGGGCACTCACAGCTTACCCGCTGCACTATTCAGCTCCTGCATTGTGTTGATAATTGTCTAGTTGCCTGCTCTTCTTGCCAATTTACTTCATCTAACTTTAGTATATCCATCTCCCTTTTCAGACTATTTTTTTTTTTTTTTTTGCAAGTTGCTTAACGTCGGACCGACACAGACAGGTCTTATGGCGACGATGGGGCAGGAAGGAGCTAGGAGTGGGAAGAAAGAGGCCGTGGCGTTAATTAGGTACAGCCCCAGCATTTGCCTGGTGTGAAAATGGGAAACCATGGAAAACCATCTTCAGGGCTGCCGACAGTGGGGTTCGAACCCATTATCGCCCGAATTCTGAATAATATAACAAGTAACTATTCTCATTTTGGTTCCATATTGAAGTTGACATATGTCTCATATATTATTACAATATTTATAAGTCCACCTGTTCAATACAATACAATATAATCCACTATTTCATATGGTTAAAATTTATACACAATACATAAAAGTCAATGGTACATGTTTCACCCTCCTTTATGGGCATCATTAGCCTATATTAATCTTAAAAATAATACATATGGAGTCTTTCCAATCTTATAAATTATAGGGTAAAATGTTGAACAATGATTTCGTAAAATATTATACAATAACATCTAAAACAATGATATTGCACCAAAGTGTGTTGTAAATTAACAGTTTTTGAAGATTAAAACGTGGTTAAACATGAATATTTGAGAGTTTAAAAATAAAATGGATCCTTCGGTTATATATCATTAAGACTGTGACGGCCTTGAGTATGAATCCAAGATGGTAAAATCACTCAGTTATTTGAAACAGAAGTGTGAACGTAATAAATATGTTAAAATGTATACGGTTGATATATCTGAAAGTAGAAAAGAAAATGGAACACCTGCGCGCAAGGATCCACCCACACTTACCCCCTCCATGTCCTTCACTGTCTCAGCCACACCGTTATAGTACTAGAAGTAGAAAGCTCAGTCAAGCTAGCGTTGCTGGAACAGCCCGACGTACTTAATATGCACCGTGCGAGTAAGTACCGCCTTAGGCATTTTTGAAGTACGGGAAGTCTCTTGTACAGTACTATTTAACTAACTTTCTTTAACATTTTGTTTCAGAAAAAACTCGATCATTTCTTCCAACAAATGTTGCAACGGGGTTATAACACCTACTTGACCGTCTTTTGGATCCAATTGATTACCACACCGACATAATTACTGACATCCGCTAGCTTCGACATAACATTTTATCATTAGCAACGCCTCCACAAGAAGTTCCATTTTCTTTTCTACTTTCAGATATATCAACCGTATACATTTTAACATATTTATTACGTTCACACTTCTGTTTCAAATAACTGAGTGATTTTACCATCTTGGATTCATACTCAAGGCCGTCACAGTCTTAATGATATATAACAAAAGGATCCATTTTAGTTTTAAACTCTCAAATATTCATGTTTAACCACGTTTTAATCTTCAAAAACTGTTAATTTACAACACACTTTGGTGCAATATCATTGTTTTAGATGTTACTGTATAATATTTTACGAAATCATTGTTCAACATTTTACCCTATAATTTATAAGATTGGAAAGACTCCATATGTATTATTTTTAAGATTGATATAGGCTGATGAACAAGAAGAATTTCAAAGGGAAATAATACCCTTGGTACCCAGGACAGAGGTGGGGAATGTTGAAGAGGAATGGAAAAGATTTAAGGAAGCACCGGTTGGATGTGCAGAAAAGGTGTGTGGTAGAACATCAGGAAATGTGAAAGACAAAGAAACACACTGGTGGAATGATAGGGTAAAGATTAAAGTGAAGGAAAACAAAATGGCATGGAAAGCATAGAAAACATCTAAGACTGAAGAAAGTAGAAGAAAATATGTGGAGGCAAAGAATTTGGCCAAGAAAGTAGTGGAGGAAGAAAAGAGGAAAAGCTGGGCCTTATTCACACAGACATTGAGAGATGATACACAGGGCAGCAAGAAATTACTGTATGGTATCTTAAGAAACAAAAAGAGAGATCAAGTAAACACCAGATTTGTGAAGGATGAAGGTGGCATAATTTTAACAAAGCCAGAAGAAATAAGAAATAGATGGAGGGAGTATTTTCAGAAGCTGCTGAACATAAGAACGGATGACAGTCATTCAATGGACGACCAGGAAAGGCAATTAGTTGACGAAGAAATGGATAAAGAAATTACAATGAATAAAATTGAAATGGCAGTAAGAAAGATGAAAAATGGAAAAACTGCTGGAATAGATGAAATTTCAGTGGAGATGATAAAGGCAGCTGGAGCTGTAGGCCTGCAGTGGACATATCGGATTCTCAGGAATGTCTGGGAGAATAAGGAGGTCCCTGAGGATTGGCAAAAAGGAATAATCATCCCAATTTTCAAGAAAGGTGATAAGAAAGTTTTGAAGAACTACAGGGGAATTACTCTAATATCCCATGTTGCTAAGATAATGGAAAGGATACTGAAAAGTAGAATAAGGTTGAGGGTTGAGAAGCAGATACAGGAAAATCAGTTTGGTTTCAGAAGTGGAAGGTCAACAATAGAGCCCATTTTCATTATGAGACAACTAACGGAAAAGCATTGGGAGTACGGGAATTATATGGTGATGACATTCATTGATATTGAAAAGGCATATGACAGTGTCCCTAGGACGAAAGTCTGGGACAGTCTGGTGCAAAAAGGAATTGGACAGGGATTAATAAAAATGATCATGGCATTGTACAAGGAATGTTGTAGTTGCGTGCAAACACAAGTTGGTTCAAAATCACTAGCGGGCTGAGACAGGGAAGTGTTCTATCACCAATCCTGTTTACAATAGTAATGGATGACATCATGAGAATGGCAAAAGCAGCATATTGAGGAAGAGAAATGAACATGATGTTATTTGCAGATGATATTGTGATTTGGGGAGAAGACGACAGGAAGGTTCAAGAACAGTTGAATGTGGTGAATCGGAAGATTGAAGAATGTGGATTGAAAATAAGTGTAGAAAAGAGTAAAACTCTTGTTATGACTAGAGGGGAGAAAAAAGGGAAAGGTCAGATTAGACTTGCAGACAAGCCCCTGGAAGTAGTGGAAACATTTAAATATCTGGGGAGTGAATTAATGGAGAATGCTCGACTGGATGCTGAGATTAGTAAAAGGATTCAAGCTGGAAGTCGTTTCTATCATAGTGTAAGAAATATGTTATGGGACAAAGATGTGCCAATGGAAGCAAAGGATACTATGTACAAGATGTATTACGTACCCATAACAACTTACGGAGCAGAAACTTGGACAATGACAAAGAAGGATGAGAGTCGAATACAGGCAGCCGAAATGAAATTCTTGAGGAGTATGATACAGAAGAGTAGAAGAGACAAAATAAGGAATGAGAAAATCCGGGAAGAAATTGGATTAGAAAAAATGAATGATAGAATAGAGAAGAGCCGACTAAGATGGTTTGGGCACATAAAGCGAATGAGCGACAAAAGAATGCCAAAAAAGGTGATGGAAATGCAAATTCAAGGAAGGAGAGGCCGTGGACGACCACGATTGAGATGGAAGGATACCATCCAACGCAGCATTATAGAAAGAAACCTGGACTGGGACACAGTGTTGGAGGAGGAGTGGTGGAAAGACCGAAGAAAGTGGAGAAGAACCATATTTGCCCCTACGCGGCTACAGCTGGATAAAGGGAAATGATGATGATGATGATGATGATGATGATGATGATGATGATAGGCTGATGATGCCCATAAAGGAGGGTGAAACATGTACCATTGACTTTTATGTATTATGTATAAAATTTTGACCAAATGAAATAGTGGATCATATTGTATTGTATTGAACAGGTGGACTTAAAATATTGTAATGATATTTGAGACAAAGGTCACATGGTCCGCAGGGGAGGAGATCAACATTATAATTATTCATCGATAATGATTAAGTGATATCAAATTATATGTTTAGTAATATTTCTATTATTGATCTAAAGAATACCACACGTTACATTTAATGGAACTGAGTCTTCAATATTACATTTTTTGCTAGTATCTGTATTAAAGTTTTTGGCACTGCAAATGACATCCATTTTGTAAAGGTTTTCAATAACTCACATAGTTAATAAATACTACAAATATCTTAATCACATTTAGTTTTGGACTAATTGTTTTTGAAGACTTAATATGAATAACTTCTCATTATAGAATGTTTAATATACAGCATAATGATTGAGCTTTATCAATTTATATGTTATGCATAATGTGTTAAAGCATTTAATGCACTGCAGAAGACTTTTAAACAGGGTGAAACATGTATGCTGCATAATGATTACTGTATCGACAAGCTGACTGCATGTTAATAGTACATACACACAAATTCTACTGCCGTTAAGGATCACCTAAATATATAAGTTTGCCGAGTGCATCCAGTGATGTAAGGCTTGCAGTACAGCAGTGCCTTGGGGAGGTTGTGATTTTTCTACTGGGAGGAAAGTTTTAAATACAGGGTAGCCTATATTTATGTGTGTTACTGTTCAAAAACTACCAATATTAAGAACCGTAATGGCATGGCCCATTCAGATTGACAAATAGTGACTGTGGATATGACGTTCAAACACCCCACGGCCGACAATCCAGCGTTGTGGGAATATTTTGTCGCACTGGTACAATGTAGGGTGGCAGTTCAGTTCTCCGGACACACACTGTTGTGATTTTGGCTTCTCAGGGAAAGTTCAAAGGGTATTCACCACATGAGTTGAAACTCCTGGGACCACCTGTTCCCTTTCCTTGAGAAACATTACCAATGGTGTCAAATTTTGGTGTTATTCTTGTAACTTTTACATTCAGTACCTCCGACCTCATCTGTTCCACCTCCTGTTTGTTTTGTAATACCTAAAGGCACACACTACACAGAGGTGCGATCTTGCTTCTGGGCCACATGACAGCCACTTTTTAAATGTTTTAGACTGTACAAAACAAGCAAAACACTGACCTGTCGGGATGCAGTCGTGGGTGAACGGGCGACACGTTGGAAAGTCGCACGTCGTATCCCGAGGCGACGCTGGCCAGCATGGCCGCCATGTTGTAGAGGACGAGCTCGACGATAGAGAGCTTGGGCTTGCCTTGCTTGCTGGACTCCACGGTCGTCCCATTGTAGAGCGTCGGCATGGGAACGGGCAGGGGGAGGACGAAGGGGGGTCCCTTCGGCAGAGGGTACTCTGGGGGCCAGTCGGGGTCACTTGCTGCGTAATCTGCAAAGTGACACAAATTAACCCACCCCCCACAACAACACATACCTCTCCGTCTTCTTCCTAGTCAGTGCAACACCTTAAATAAAAGAACATAAATGCCAAGTCCAGGCCCAGGTTTTACACAATTATTTACACTAGAAGAGATTAGCGAGCATGTGCTAGTTGCTAGAGCTCAATTCAGTACAGGAAGAGAGCAGGAAGGAGAGAAGAGTACAGGACATCATGACCTCCAGTTTTATGCGGAATCCAAACCACAGGAAAAGGATATCTTGTTTCAAAAATCCCACATGCATTTGCTGGCAATTGAACCACGGCTCCCTTGGTGGGAAACGAGAAGAGCTGTCAAGCCCCCGACAGGAAGAGTTTGTGAAGTAAGAACGACTAATACCAAGGATGGAACATTCACTTGTGTAAATCGTTAAGTAACGTACATTTATTTACTAGGTGAGGCAAAATAAACTATGTACAATGAAGTCACATCTTTTAATTATTAAGTCTCTCTCCCAGCGTGGCGCTAGTTTCAATATACCTCGTTCGTATAACTCCGTCTCAACTCATTTGAATTGAACTGTTGGCCATCCAGGAACTTCTTCACTGGAACACCTCCCAACCCACCGCCACGAACAGAAGGCACAGGGTGATCAGACGGACATTTGGATTGTTAGGGCACGACACAACTTTACTGAAGTTCTTTCGTAATTTGAAGCATTCACAGTGGTCCCTTGCATAGGAACACCATGAATATCTAGAAATGTTTATGCAGATTGTGTCACTTTGCTGGGGAGTGTCATCATTTACTCGCCTTTCTGGTCATCTGCCAGGTTCCTTGGCAAGCACAGATATTGTTGTTACCCTACGACAAGGTTCATTACCAACGGCTGTGACATTCTGCGGTCACAGGTCGCGTGAAACATATGGCGATGCTGACAAGTCCAACATTTCGTTCAGGTTTAGTCTTTCACCCACAAGGAACCAATTATACCTCGTTGCTCTTCACAAGTTGGCACACTTCAAACCGTACGTCAACTATCCAGCCAAAATAACATTGCGGGTAAAAATGATCCGCTCTCACGTGTGACGGAGTTGAGTAAAAGACGTATTTGCAGAAAATGAAAAACAAGCAAGTCATTGCAGCAATAAGAATATATTACTGAAGAGTTTACTCAGAAGAAGAAGCATGACAATGTTAACATTAAGGACACCAACACCAGATGAGAGGAGTACTTCATGCAGTAATATGGCAAAAGCTTTCAATAAACTGCAAACAACTTAAGGAATTTTAAAAATGTAACACTGGGCTACGACTATAATCCAGCCACTCCACAAAAACGGAGATAAAGGCAATCCCAATAACTACAGAGGTATCTCTCACCTGAACTGCAACAAGAACAAGAATTAGGTGAATACCAGGGAGACTTGAGACCTTGCACTTTAAAATTAGTCAAGCTTATTACAGAAAACAAAACAGGCCTCTTTGTAGACTTTAAGAAGCCATTGAAACTCTTAAGAAATTTTTGATTCCATCCAAAATTAATCAAATTGATAGAACTCACCTCAACAACACAAAATCTAAAGTCAAGTTCAGAGTGGAATTTTCTGAGCCATTCCTCATAAAAGCAGGGTTAAGACAGAGATTCCTTGTCACCACTGCTGTTCAACTGTGCGTTGGATTATGTAATGAGAGGATGGTACAAGAATAACCCGAAGAGAACATAAATTTAAAGTGCCTGCTCTCCTGTCCAACAACGTTCAGGTAGCTGGACAACAAGTTAAATCATTACAGAAAATTGGCCTCAAAATATCCTTTAAAAAGACAGAAATTATGTAAACTACCACCACTCGTCAATAAAATCACAATAGAAGAACAGGAAATCAAAATCCCAGATAAATTTAAATATTTAGGAGAAATAATAACATATAACCTCCATGAAAGACCATCATGGCATAAGGTATGTAAGTTGGGTATTCAGCCCGAAGGCTGGTTGGATCCTCAACAGGTTCACCATTAGCTGTCATAGATGGCTTAGGTGTCATTGAAGAGGCGTGCTAGGTAAATGAGAAGTGAGGTAGTTTCCTATTGCTTTCCTCACTCATAACATAACTCCTCATGTCATAACACAATTCATAAAATGACCAGAGCAAAATATATCAGCAATAACACTTACAATAAAAAAGGCCTCTTGATAGCCACAAAATTCAAACGCAAGAAAACAGTTACTCAACCAGAAATAATATATGCAAGTGAAATCATTTTCAAAACAACAAACACTGCAGAAATAGAAAAATTACTCAATATTGAAAGAAGAAGAATGCTTAAACAAAACCTAGCAAGGAAATGGACATTGGAGAGACCTATTTCTAATGAAATGGTGTACAAGGAAATGGAACGAGTAATGAGCACAATCAGGAAAAAATTAAGCTCATTCTTTGGACATTGTACTCAGGAAAGATTATCGAAGAGTAACAGATGGATTACAGAAATCAAGGAACTACACATTATAATAGAAGATTTAAAAACAAAACAGACAAACAAAACAAGATCAACAGAGGGACAGGAGATTACGGTCCGAGAGAATGAAGAAGTATTTGGGGCTGACAGGAAATTGAAGTGGTCCAATGAAAGCCAACTGACAGGTTGAGATATGAGAACAGAAATGATAAAGTGTGGTGGACTGATGTGTGAAAACAGAAATATATCTTCAAGAAAGAAGGTAATAATTATTATACAATGTGACAATTGATCATGTTGTCAGAATAAATCAAATATTCATATCCAAAAAGCCCAATTACTTCTGCCATTCCTTTTCTCTTGTATCCCACACTCACTTCCACATCCTTTATTTCTCTCTCCAGTGTCTGCAGGAATTTGTCCGTATCTTCTTCTTTGGATCCAGACTGGGGTGCATATACTCCATTCACTAAGATCTTGTTGGTTATTACCCTTCGTCAACTTCTTCTCTTCACTTTACCTCACTAAATCCAATCATAGTTCTCCATGAAATGAATTTGCATATAGTTGATATAAAAGTGCCTTATATCAGTCAACATTCCTCCTCCATGTGCGCTCATCTATCTGTTGTAAATATATACTCTCAAGGCTTTGTCATCTCATGTCAAACTGCGGCCTTTGATTCTAGTTATTCACTGAGCAACTTGGCCCTGCAGTAAGGGTCACGCAGCTATGAGCTTGCGTTCAGGAGATGGCGAGTTAAAATCCCACCATCGCAGCCCTCAACATGGTTTTCCATTTTTACACCAGGTAAATGCTGAGGCTGGGGTGACAATGCAAAAACACAAAAAACCATCTTGAGAGCTGCTGACGGTGTGACTTGAACCCTGAAAAATACAAAAGCATGGGAAGTATGAGACAGCAATAAAGTGGAAGAAAGTAGATTAAGAAATGAGAAAATGTGCAAGAAAATAGTAAGCGAAGAAAAGCTGCGAAGGATTTACATGAAAGTTGGAAGATGATATTGTGTTGTGCGGAGCAAACACAGAAGAAGTACAAGTACAACACGACAGGTTAAGTGACATTATTGAAAATAATGCAATAAAATTCAGTGTGGAGAAGACAATGGTGGTGACTTGAGGAGAAAGGGAAGGGACAAAACCTTGAAACTGTAGAGATCTTCAAGTACTTGAGAAGCAAACTGATGCAACACTCAACATGGAGATGAACAGGACAATACATCCTACCAGAGTGTGAGAAACCTGGTGTGGAGCCAGTGAAATGGATAGGGAAGTGGTGGTTATTGTTTTAGGATGAAGTACAACTAGGCAACCATCTTCTATTAATCAGAGGGTGGGAAAAATGGAAGGGGTCTGAAAATTTGAAAATTGAAGGTATTGGTCAGAGGGGCAGGAAGGGCATGAAAATGAAAGACTCCCTAGGCATCAGATGCTCTAATAACCAGGGTAGGAAAAGAACAAGAGATGGCCAAGGGAGGTCAGGTAGGATAGAGTAAGAAGTAAGTAAATTGGAGTGGAAAAGCTTTACAACAGAATGGAGAGGGATAAACTTAAGATGATAGAGACGGTTAAAAACGATCAAGAATAGCATAATTAGAACACAGTCATCCCAAACCAGAGAGAACTGGACAAGGATGACGACGTATGTAAATGTACTTCAGAGTTTAGCATCTTCGTTACTGATAATGCTGCTTTTAAAGCTTCTTTCCTCAATCTCAGGCTACAACAAAACTAAACAAAACCATGTCCACAGCTCAACTTTACTTCATAAAACTGACAAATACTCTTAGCATAACAAGTCCTATCTATAGGTTATTCTGGGGCCAGAGGAGATTAATAAACAATGCTGGAAGACGGGCATCAAAGAAAAGGCTCTATACTATTCTAATATGGCTTAAAAACTTTAGGGAAAAAAGTATTTACAGTAAAAATCAGAAAATACTTACCACATGTGCCATACATACTGAGAAGGTGACAAAGCAAGCATGGCACTTCACTTCATAGCAAGGGGGCAACTCTAACTACTAGGTCATGTGATGTCACACAGGAACTTCAACAGTCAACTTCTTTGTAGAAAATCACTCAATTTCTTGAATTTCATCTGCTTCTGGACAAGCGCTCATCTCAGCACTCTCTCAACCACAAGCGTGGGCTCATGCCTTAATGCACAAAGTGAACTTTTGTGTGAAAAAGCAATAAATCAAGATAAGTTTTCTAAGGGTTGTTGTAAAAGTAGTGAATTTGATCTACTCTACAAGTTTGTGGTACTGAGAATATAAGATTTTCTTAAAGAGTCTTGATTCATAATTGAGCGACATCATTTATTGCACTGAAAGCAGTGGTAGAATGAGTGTTTTTTCTTGAGCATTAATTTCACGGAGAAAAAGAGGAAGCGGTAAAGACAGCAGTCCAAGGCCATCTTGGAAGAAGTTGATAAACACAGTTTTCTTGATGAATGAAGGCCAATGCTGAAGTAGTCCAGGAAGGAAGACATCTAATCAATTAGAACAAAGTCTTCCCCAGGATATACTGACACAGAGGAGGAACACTCCAGGTTAAACCACACCAAACATGGCTAACAGCTCAACTGCACACCAGCAAATAAAGAAATAGAGGAATAATGGCAGGCAGTACATACACAAGAACCAGGATGGAGTTGTTACACATTCTTTTGAAAATTATGTTTGGAATTTCTTTATCAAACATCTTGTGATGGAAAGTAATTGTTTTAAATGTTAGATTATCAAAGTTTCTATACCGCGAACCATAGTCCAGTTTAATAGGAATAATTTCGTCAACAATTGTAAGAGTGACGTGAAACCCTAACTTAATGTCATTTAATAAAATATACTTATTTATATTAATAGTAAAAACTGGCATTATTATTGCAGTATGTAACAATGCTTCAAAGTTATTTAATTAGGCATATCATTCTCGTGCCCATACCACGTACCCTGCAGATGGGAGACAGATCCCCGATAAGAAAGCTCGTGATGACGAGGAAAGATCTTCGTGCTTGTGGAGTTTATCCGTGGTAATTCAACTCGATTCTGTCCTCACTGGAGCATCTGACTTGCGAGTTTGATATCGGCCGAGATAGGATGTTGGCATGTCAGTGTCAGTGAACTCAGCTGCAGTAGTACAATTCCACCTTTGTTGCTAGATGGTAGCACAAGGCACATCCTCATAACGCTAGCTAAGGCCGTACTCTGCACTATGTTCAACTTTACTACATTAGGCATCTCGTATAACAAGGACTTCATCTTGCTCATTGATATTTGAAAGACATGCAATGTTTGATTTGAATATTCTTGAAATTTGTGATCTGTAAGGAACAGGTTGAGACCCTCAATCAAAATCCTACATTTCAAACACGAATGGAAAGAAGTCCATGAATCATTCATTGTTGAGCAGATTGTTAGTTTGAACAGTGTTGCAGCTTAATCAAAGAGAAGAAAGGTGTTTGAAAAACCACAAGATAACTCATTTTCATTTTTACAAAAAGTAAAGTTACTAATGTGAAGAATCCTGTCTCTTACCTATAATGTCCATGATCCATCCTGCGAGAAAACACAACGTAAAATTTGCAAATGGAGTCGCTTAATTATGCCTCCCAGTAAATGATCTATTTCATGAGTGTCTTGCTTTTGAATTAACAATTCATGCTGACATCTCCTCTTACCGAGAATACAATCCGAAATCTCTTCTCTGCCATCCAGTCAGTTGGTACAGTAGCTCAGCAAAATCCACTCCTTCACAGGGTGGGTCAGAAGTCACGGTTAGAAACTATTTTAAGTAACTCGTAGTTTTGCGGTTACATGAATCTGGAAATGTGTTCTAGGTTGAGAATAATGTTTATCTCTGCCCGTAATATGTCTGTCTTCTGGTAGATGTCGCTCAAATTACAACAATCCAGACGATAATTGCTAGGCGTCACTCCATGAAAATACGGCATACGATCGTGTTTTGTTTTGCTTGTGGTTCTGGCAACAGCTACCAAGGTGATACTATTGTAAACATTTGAGTTGTTATGGCAGAGGCAAGCAGATTCACAATTGAAGAACGTCTTCTCCTTGGCTAATGGATACATGAAAAGGAACGAATGGGTGATGACATTAGGGAAAACGTTTTTAATCGCTTCAATAAAGAAGCCCCAACAGAAGCTGTTCGGAAACTGAAAATAAAGACCTTTGCAACTGGGTCTGTGTTAGATGTGCCACGCAGTGGAAGATCCAAGAAGTATGACAACGATAATGAAGTCACTGAACACTTAAAGGCATCATTGCTTCGTTCACCAAAATAATCTGCAAGGAAGCGGTCAGCGGTGATCTTCGACCCGGCAGCATCAGTGCAATATGAATACGCAACATGATTCGTGCAAATAAGTTAGTTACTTGCAGCTGTTCCAACATTAGCAACTTGTCATTAAGGTTATGACAGATGAATGTTTTGTGTATCTTAGTTCCTGGTCTTGAAATGTTTATATCTGGGCGAAAGACAACCCTCACTATTATGAAGAAATTAAGCAACACCAACCTCATGTTATGCTCTGGGCCGGTGTCATATTTCTTCAATGGATCTGTGACCAGATGTTATCTCACTGGCTGTTACCTGAACTCGACAAAGTTGGTCTGCTCAACGACGTAGTTATGCAACAGGCTGGTCCCCCGGACACTACGCGACTCCTGGTCAAGACTGGTTGAACAACCATTTTCCGTTATGGACTGAATACATCAATATAAATTAAAATGTACTGATTAGGTGGGGAATCCAGCTTTATAATTGTGATCGTTGGAACTGTCAATATGGGGTTAACAAAGCTAATAAATTATGAGGGACTGAACGTGGAGGGCCTCTTATATGGCGACCCAGAAGCCCAGAATTAACAACAAGTGATAACTGGTTGTGGTCGTTCTTAAAGGAAAATATTTCCACAACTCATATGACTTCTATTGAAGAGCTGAAAGAAGAGATTACCTGTACCCTGGGAATGATCACTCCCAAAATACTGCGCTGAACAAGCAGACACACATGGCAGCGAATCCAACTCTGTGCCAAGAATGATTGTCAGCATACAGAGAGAGTTTGAAACATGTAAGAACATTCATTTCGGTCTTCTTCTTGTTTCAGTACAATAACCTGTAACTTCTAGCCCACCCTTGTCTTGCTTCTACAATTTGTGGTTCAAAGTTCCAAGATTCCCAAGGAAATGCTATTTCACGTGTCTACTGTATTCTGGCTTCGTCTGTCTCACAACATGTTTCAACAACATCTGGATTGAGAAAGAGAGCATATTATTTGCCAAGTATATTCTATTATGTGCAGTACTCCGTAAGCAAGAAGGCTACTTCATTACGACAGGATAATGTAGTTTACTACAGTAACACTGGTGTTGTGATCGATATGATAAATGCCCTTTCTTCAACAGGTCTGTAGCTTCACTAAACTAACTTTTGGAGTTTCTTGTACAAAAAGCCGAGACAAATGGAAAGGCTAAATCGTGATTCATGCAGTCCAATAACACAATACTAAAAGCATTCTGTAGATCTCAAAATAAGAGCAAATTCTAACGTCTGATGGGAGTCAGAATTTTGTTCTCCAAGAGTTCTTTAAAATGTTCGACGCTAACAATGTGAAAGCCTACATTCAAGATGGAAAGTTTATGAGTGGAGGCCACCAAGACTGGATGCTGGAAAGAACACATGTGAGGTAAGCTCATTGTGTTTAACATGTCATTTACATTCCTTGTGGTCACAAAGGAACTACAAGTTGCTATTCAAAATGAATTCTAAAATAAACTTGTGAATTGTCACCAACAACAATACTACTACTGTAGTGAACTGAGCAGAATGACTGATTACTCTTTAGATCTCTGTTTCTTCTGGCCCTTGAGACTAGGAGTAATACCCCACAGCTCTCAGATTTTTACAATTATTCTGCTAGACTCTGGAATTGTCTCCGACCTCAGATTTTATAGAGGCTGTCAGGAAGAATTGAACTGTGGATATGTAACCAGAGTGGGTATGTGTAATAAACTGATTACATGTGAATAGCACTGCTGTGTTCCTTTCACTGCAACCTGTAAAGCTAAACTGCCTTAAAACTCAGAGAAAATTCTTTGACTCCCAACTCAAAGTATGCAAAGTGTCAATGTCGTTTATTTTCAAAATAATGTTTCTTACAATCATCATCATTTCTTCGCTCCAGTCCGTTCTGTCCACCCACATATGTGACGCCACTTTACATTTCTAATTTCAAGGTCCTTGAAAATCTGCTTCTCCCAAACATCACGAGGTCGTCGAGTATGCTCCAGAACTCCTGTCCGGATCCATTCTTTTCGTGTGATCATACCAGTTCTAGGGTCTCCAGCAAGCTGCTGCCGGGTATCCATATTCCTTATTTTATCCATTTGGTTTTTGAAAAGAAAGGACATTAAATAGTGATGAAGTCTTCACAGTATAACGAGGAAGGCAGGTATCCATGTTCTTCTTTATACCTCCTCCCCGACGGAGCCACGAATTTAATTCGGGACCATTCATCCAAGTAATCGAATCTCTCTTATCTCTATTCTTTTTTGTCCCTTAATCGTTGCTGAAAATCTCCTGTGTTCTTACACTAGTGAAATCCCTATAGTTTCGATCCACACAAAGGTGAAGTCCTACAATTGCCAATAGCAGCAGAGAAGTAAACATACAAGTTTATGGGCTTTATTCTATCAGAACTTCATTTTACTTTTAGCAAGGAAGAAGGCAGAGTCTAGTGGTGGTCTGGTCATGTCTGTGTCCATTGGGCTGAGAATTCTAGAAAACGAAGCACAAAAGGCTGAAAGTACTGGCAACAAGTGGTACAAACATCAATATTACATAATGTATAATGTATGTACATAATATTAAGAGTGACAACATATTTCTCTTTAGTAAAACTTGAGTTAACTTTCTGATTCATAAAATACTTCACCAAAAGAGTTTCACTTTTTTAGCGCATTTGGAAGTTAGACAGAGACACTGCAATGATAAGCGAGGAATTCCAGACATCTCATGATGTGAAGTCTTCATTCTCATTTCACTACAAATGATCTTGTCGATGTCTACATGTTACGCATGCATCATCATCATCATGCTCATGTCTTGTATATACAAGGAGAGAGATATAATGGGAAAGAGAAAAAAATAGTTTGGAACAAAATATAGCAAAAACCTACATTTTAAAATTATTTATTGAGAACCAAAATCCAAAACAATACAGGGCAAACAGCAATAACAATACAATGTGGGGTGGTGGCCCTAACATACATACAACTACTAGTAAAGCTTAAACAAGGTAAAATAAAAACATGCAAACTACTGCTCACGAGTCAACTTACGACAGCGAGCTAGCAGACGCTCCCGGGAATGGCCTGGACAAACAATGGACCCACACCAGTATTAGAACACCTCCACCTCACGTTAAGTAGTACACAGAGGACAGTGGTTCACCGTGGCTACACCACCACAGCGACCAGGGATCCGCACTCTGCCCTTTCATCACATCATGTACTTCAAAAATATGACAGAGTGTGCATGGATTCCTGGACGTCATCCTGCAGATGGAGTAACCACTCAGTGAGGTGGGATGAGTTGAGTATGAGGATCTTCGCTGAAGTCATCATCATCCATACCTATTTCTTGCAGGGCACCTATGTTGGCAATCCCGCCCCGTTTCTCGAGGTTGGGAGCGCTTTTGCTCCAGCGCTTCTGTCCCGCTCCGTCAACCACCCGGGTTATGATCTGCCCGCGCTCTCGCTGGTGGCAAGTGCTAGGCCCCCACGTCTTACCCTTCACCCCGTCGGCAGGTACTACAACACACCACCACACAGGATGCTGTAAGTAACACTCTTAAAGGGTGACCAGTTTTCAAATAGTTTACAACACACTTCTTCTGGAGCAGACATCAAGTATTTTATACAAGTATGGCTTTTGCCCCATTACCTTGCTCTATCATTCTACATCCCTAGGAAAACTCCACTTTTGGCAGGAAAAAAACAAACAAACAAACAAACAAACAAACATTCACTCCTTTGAAAAAATAAAATAAAGATCATTTTGTCTTTGACAGTAAATACATTTGAATTATTAAGTCACTGTGCAAGCAAATGGAAAGTTGAAGAGTCAAGGGTAGCAGAGACATTGTGGTAAAGTAGTTTTAACCACAAATTTAATTCAGGGACTGACCTTCTGTAGGGTGAACGCAAAGTAGGTTGTGACAAACATGAGCATCATCAGGAGGGCAGGCTGGGGGCTGAGAGGAGGAGATTGTCCTTGCCCTTTCGAGCTTTCTTTGGTTTACAGCTCCAGTTTCCGATCTCCTCAAACTTGACGACAATATCCACGATCCTTCCTGTCTTCACTGTTTTCCTTCTTCGCCTCGACTGTTCTTGTAGCCTTCAACCTGGATGTGCTGACTCTGCTTCCCACCTCACCTCCTCATTTCTTAACCTCTTCATCCCGGACCTCAGGAACTTCTCTCTGATTGTTAATAAACTTAACCATGATAGGTTAATATTGTGTTTGGTCCGTATTGACTGGTCTGAATGTATAATATAACTATTTATAATAGTTTATTAAATCCGCCTTGATCAATACACTCATTGGTCAAGATCGTTTCAACACTGCAAATTTTGCTTTCTTTGGACTCTAAACATCTCCAATAGAGTTCAGTTCAACATCCACAATTACCCTGGGCTGGCACAGTCTTTCCTTCCTCTTCTGCAATCTTTCAGATTTTAGTCATGTAAAGGAGACAAACTGCATGGCAGGGTTGGTGATATATCCACTTTCTTTATCCATTCCTCCATTCTTTCAATTTTCTGTCAAATCATACAATACATACATCTCTATGAAAACCAGATGTGTTTTAACCAATCCCCACCTAAAGTTGCCGTACGGCAATAAATAACTCTGTTTTTAAAAGGTACTCGGCTACTACCGAATCAATTGCTCCAGGCTTTGACGAGCTTAAATAGTCACAAGTCTCACATGTGTACGTTAAAAGGAGCACCGGCAGGTGCGCCACAGAGCGGAAGGAGCAGACGAAGGAAGGGTTGGCACGAGGCCTCTATATTGGGCATCCTCAGGGAGTGCAAAATTATCGCAACCCCTTTGTCGGCAGCAAGGGCAGGTCACCCATCGACCGAGGGTAACAAACCAACTCATATGTAGAACACAAGACAAAAATTGAAAATATGTACAAGAGAAACAGTTGTTGGAAAGGTACAAAAGCAATCGTTTGGTGTGTGCTGCTGCGTGAACCCTACTTCAATGTATCTGTTGGGGGACACTCAACAGCGAAGTGTTTAGGTCAATCCGCTTTTTTTAAAATATTGAGGTCAAATGTCATGACGCAGGATCCACTTTGGACCAAGTGGACGTGATAGAACACTAAAAAGCGAACAAATTTTATATAACACGTCAGGTCCGCAATCTAATAATTTCCGAAAAATTGATGAATCTTCGATTCCAACGCAACGTGTATATACTTGGAGAGTTACACCGCAGTCGAATGGAACAGTAGTTGTCTGCGAAACGCGATGACGTGAGTTCCACTCTCATCGCAGCTGTAATTTTTGTACAAAATAAATTATTATCTGAGGGAACGTGAAGATAAAAAAATGGAACAAAAATATTACACAAACTGCAATGCACTTTATTTTCTAAATGAAATTAATACAGGCCTAAACGTTCTCATAAGGCCATATCTACGTTGGCGCGATGGAAAGCAACTTGTAAATATATATACGATGATGTACCCGTGCTTCACTATCAAATTCTAGGTTACGTAGTATACATATTGTGAGTAAGGCTGTATTAAATTCAATAGCTCTTAATGTTACCCCAGAAATGCGACAGGGAAGTCACCAAACATCTTTCTTAGTGTTAAGACTGCGTTAGGGAATTTTCATTGTAATGGTAGGCCCTCTTGCCTACCATCAGTCACAATCCGCCTGCTAACTTTTACATCATCAGAAAGACTGCCTTACTGGGTGAGTTGGCCGTGCGGTTAGAGGCACAGAGCTCTGAGCTTGCATTCGGGAGAGAGTGGGTTTGAACCCCACTGTCGGCAACCCTGAATATGGTTTTCCGTGGTTTCCCATTTTCACACCAGGCAAATGCTAGGACTGTTCCTTAATTAAGGCCATGGCCGCTTCCTTCCCACTCTTAGGCCTTTCCTGTCCCATTGTTGCCATAAGACCTATCTGTGTCGGTGCAATGTATAGCAAATTGAAAAAAAAAAAAAAAATAGCCTGCCTTAGTAGTTTTCCTAACCGAAATCAACATATATCGTTACAATGATGTCAGTAGGAATGTTGCAAATAAAAACAATGCTATCATATGAAATACTTGATCAAATTAAAAACTACACATTTTCTCACTTTTAACAAACAGTCCAAAGTTCCAGAGCTGGAATGGCGAGGCCACAGACAGCTGTGAACACTCTTCTGCCATTATTCTGTTTAGTGTGCACACAGAGTAGGGATCGAATAGCTGAACCAGTGTGTTAGGTACCATCAGTATCAGAAAATGTACGAACCAGAGGAATGGCATGCGAAAGAAGAAAGTTATCTCACTCCCCAGCTATTTCCCGCCAATATTCAGGCACACTGTTATACTCTGTACACAGCACTAATCCCATCTATCGGAGATGAGTGGCAGCGTAAGAGACAAAGAACATCACAAAAAACAATGGTCAAAGTAATGTTATTGTTGATCAATTTTACGAGCTTTCAATACTGCAGGTTTTCACATTTAGTTTTCTTCTGACTCTGATATATCACTCTTATCATAACTGGTATGGTAAAACCGAATAAAACATAAATAATCGGAAACAGTAGGCTACTTCTAGATAGGACGAATAACATAGGTATTAAAAAATTAAATTTTAGCCACTTCCCCTAAACTACCATTTCATCCACGCTGAATCAAATTATTTATAGCCTAGACTGTAGTTATTTATTCCCCGACTGTACATACTGATTTTCATTAAATTCTGTTTACCCATTTTCGCGTGGCTCGGCGTTGATATAGACTTAGCAACAAAATACGAATTCATGAACACCTCTGTTATCATAGGAACATATTTATAAGCTATAAATTTAATTTTTGTTCCGTATCAAAGTTCAATTATAAGAACTAAATTGACAAGTTTTGGGACTAGTTTCAGCAAAAGTGTGGAAGACATATATGATCAGAAATTTAATTCTTTATTTATTTTTTTATTTATTTAGTCTGATCCAGGACACCCTAGATTTGCCATAAGGCACAGAATAATACGCAATAACAATTTTGAGGGAAGATAAAAGAGATTAATGTTTAAAAAAATGGTAGGTTAGAATTAACCATGTTAAATGGCATGAACTCCATATAAATGGTGACGAAGAATCGAAACGGAGTATTTGATGAGCGAGACGACTATCTCATCTTGTAGGCTTCTCGCTAGCTTATATTTTTGTCGTCCTATCTAAAAGTAGCCTACTGTTTCCGATTATTTATGTTTTATTCGGTTTTACCATACCAGTTATGATAAGAGTGATATATCAGAGTCAGAAGAAAACTAAATGTGAAAACCTGCAGTATTGAAAGCTTGTAAAATTGATCAACAATAACATTACTTTGACCATATTGTATTTATCCATAGGACCACTAATAACAAAATATTGGAGAATTAAGTTTTAGGTCTTCCCCTAAACTACCATTTCACTCAGTGTGAATAAAATTATTTATAGTCTAGATTGTAGTGGCTTTTCGTACTGATTTTCATTAAATTCTCTTCAGCCATTTTCTCAACATACACACATCTGTATAAAAGTTTTGTCTGTACATTGCTCAGAATTTAAAAAGGAGGGTATTGTTGTACCAATCGTGTTCACGGTGACAAGGAAATGCACTTTTTAATTTTCTGTAATTTCTGTCTGTCGGTATGCAAAGTCGGGGAATACGGAACTAAGTTATAAATAATTTTATAAGACGCCCTAATATCACAAAGTTGAAAGAAAACTAAATTTGAAGGTCTACAATATACAAAGCTCATAAAATTGATCAACAATAACATTACAATGACCATTGTTTGTTGTAATGTGCTTTGTGTCTTCTGTTGCCACTCACCTCCGATAGATAGGATTACTGCTGCGTGCCGAGTATAAAATTTGCTTTATGTCGCACGGACACAGATAGGTCTTATGGTGATGATGGGATAGGAAAGGGCTAGAAGAGTGAAGGAAGCGGCCTTGGCCTTGATAAAGGTACAGCCCCAGCATTTGCCCGGTGTGAAAATAGGAAACCACGGAATACCATCTTCAGGGCTGTTGACAGTGGGGTTCAAATCCACTATATGCAAGCTCACAACTGTGCCCCCATGACCAGTCGTATCGAATGTTGTTTGTTGTTTGAAGGGGCCTAACATCTAGGTCATCGGCACGAAATGAGCCAAAACATAATGACAATTTAGAAGTCCAAAATCCTCAACTGACCAGAATTCAAAACGTGAGGACGAAGAATGAATGGATTTAAAACAATCAGTGGATCCAACCTGCAATGCCCCACATTCCCAAAAATTAACGTTAAACAATAGTAATGTACTGCTTCTAAAGCACAATACTGAATCCATGATGATTGTAGTCTAAACGGGTCCTCATAATGGTAATTATCGCTAGAAAACTAGAACCATGGTATTTGTCATGTTGCGGTACTAATGAAAATTAGCACAGACTCGTGGTCTTCCAAACATTATGGTACTACTCACAGGCAATGAAATGTGCACATGCAACACAGATCTGTGGCGTTTCTCACATTGCGGCACCATTAACAGGCAATGCAAACCTATGGTGTTCATCACACTGTCGCCACTAATCACAAACCTATATGAACCTAACACTGGGGTACTACGCGCAAGTAAAAGCGACCTATGGTGTTCCCCGCGTGGTGGTACTAGTTACAAGTAGTCTCATTCGATCAACCTTTGGTCACCCTTTTTTAGTCACTTCTTACGATAGGCAGAGGATACCATGGGTGTATTCTTCGTCTGCGTCCCCCACCCACAGGAGGTCGTATTGAGTGTAACGCCCTGCCTGAATATTGGCGGGAAGTAGCTTCTGCTTCATAAATTTTCTGACACTACCAGTACGTCACACACTGGTTCATCATAGCCTTCAAGCTGTTCAATCTCTACTCTAAGATGCTGATTGGAATGAGCAGTGTGCATATTTAACGGAATAACGGCAGAGAGTGTTCACGGCAGTCTGCGGCCTGGTCATTCCAGCTCTGGAACTTTGGACTGTTAGATCGGCACCGTAGTACTGTATGTAGAAGGTTCCAAACAAATTTATAACATGTAATGTAACTGTCGTACTGTTCGTTAAAAGTGAGAAAATGTGTGGTTTTTTCATTTGATCGAGTATTTTATATGATAACATTGTTTTTAACCGCTACATTTCTACTGATGTTTTTGTAATGATCTATACTGACTTTAGTTAGAAAAACCACAAAAACAGTCTTTTTGAGAATGTCGTAGCGAAGCACGGGTACATCAGCTAGTACATACGTATATGACAGAAAATTGAAAAGTGCATTTCCTTGTTACTGTGGGCATGTTCAATACAGAAATATAATTCTTTTAAAATCCTGATCAATGTACAGACAAAACTCTTATTATATATATATTGTACAAAAAAATATAGCTGCGATGAGACTCGAACTTATGTCGACGAGGTTCGTAGACAAGTACGGTGACCACTAGGCCACTGCTCCAGTTGACTGCGGTGAAACTCTTCAAGTACATACATGTTGCACTGGAATCACAGATTCAATTTTTTTTTTTTTTTTTCTTCGGAAATTACTAGATGGTGGACCAGAATGTTTAAGTAAAATTTGTTTGCCTTTAGTGTTCTATCACCTCCACTTGGTCTGAAGCATACGTTATTTTTTTTTTTTTTTTTGAAACGAAAGCATATTGTCCTAAGCCCTTCTACATGAGTTACTGTTGTGTGTCCCCAACAGGTACATTGAAGCTCGTTGAAATCAGTTGGATGTAGGGTCTGGCCTCTCCTTGTTAGATGTATCGATGACTAACTACAGTGACTACGGTATTGAATAGGTGGACCTTCCCATCTTTGTTGATAGTGATCAGTCGTCAATATGGACCAAAATGAAATTAATTTCATATCAGTGGTGATGATAACTTTTTCTGTTAGCCTCCAGAACCACTGATGAGGATCGGAAGGTGATGATGGAGGGCAAGTTATAGTTTTACATACCGAATTTACAAGATTTCTTGGAATTATTATTCTGATTATTATTACTATTATTGTTATGGAGGGGCATGATTAGCTCAATGGTTCAGCTGCTGGCTTCCCACCTGGAATGGTGAGGTTCGAATCCCAGTCAAACCTGGGTTCAGTTTTTCATCTCAAAAATCACGTGGCATCAGGAAGGGCATCTGTTGTTAAACCCCGGCCAAAACGAAAATGAGCCTGCGACCTCAGAAATAACTGGGTAAGCTGCACAAAATTTTTATAAATTATTATTGTTATTGCAGACCAATTGAGAGACCTAAATAGGAACAAGGTACATTGAACTGATGACACTCCCTCTGAATTGCTGACTGCCAGCAATTAGTGTATGAGATCTATAATACACGAGAAGTGTCAAGCCATTTTTCACACAATGTTGTTATAACTTTTCCCAAGAAATTAGCTGCTGACAAGTGTGAAAACTACCGCATCATTAGTTCAGTATCTCACGCCTGCAAACGCTTAACATGTATTATTTACAGAAGAACGGAAAGGCGAGTATGGACAATAATTACCTCAGAAAGAAAGAGAATAGAAGCTATTGAAATGTGGTGTTACAGAAGAATGCTGAACGTGAGATTGAAACACGTATATAGATATTCTGAATCGAACTGATGAGAGGGGAACAATTTGGCGAAATTTGACCAGAAGAAGGAATAGAATGATACGACACATCCAGGACTTGTTCAGTTAGTTTTTAAGGGAAGTCCAGGCGTAGATCAAGGTATGAATATGTCAAACAGAGTAGAGTAGATGTAGGATGTGGTAGTTAGGTTAGCCCAGAATAGGGTGGCATTCAAACCAGTTTATGGACCAATGACCAAAAATACAATGGTCAGATTGACAATCTGACATCCCGACAGCTACACAAGCCATACCTCTGCGCAGCTCGTCACCCACCAACCTCTGTTCAAGGAATCATGGATACAGAAAAGAGAAAAATCCTTGATGGGTAAAAGAGGCAGATTCTGACGTTGAATCTCCTCCTTCATTTCGAAATACAGATTATTCCAGGTATGAAAATACAAGGGTGCATTAAATATAAAAACAGTGGCTTTGGGAGCGAATGGAAAGGGGTTGGGCTTTGAGAGGAACCCACCACCTCCCAAACCGTGTAGCGAACTCTGCAAATCTTTTTCTGCATTTCATTCTTTCTTTTATAATGGTAAAAATTATGACAGCAGCTGTTGCCACACTACTTCACAGGTTACATTCGATGACGAAGTTTCAGGAGGGACAAAAACATGTGATGGGACTTGCGATGGCTTTCCAGGACCAGATATTTGTGTACCATGTACATTATCAGAACTATATGAACCAGTAAATTTTTTAAAAATTATCTTTTATTATTATTATTAATTTTTTTTTAGTTCCGTTTGGGCCTGTTATGGACCACGTGGTTCTTATCTCTAGCAGCTTTCTTCTTTGACCAGTACTCCTTCATTCTTGCACTGTGAATGTCTTTTCGCTCCTGAGTCCATTTCCCACCTCCTCCCGGACGTACTGTTTTTTCTGTTAGTGACTGGAGAGAGTTTGATGTTCTGATCAACGTTCTATACCTATTCCTGTCATAAATTTCACTGGGAGCAATGTCCAATTCTTGAAGGTCTTTTCTGACGAGTCTTGCTCACTTGGCATTAGTCGCTTTCCCTCTAGAGATGGTGTGAAGATTCTGGAGGTGAGCCTCTGATTGTCCATTCTCATGACATGACCGTAGAAGTTCAATCTCCTCTTCCTCATAGATGTTGTAATGCTCTCCAATTGTTGGTACAGTTCGTTGTTGTGCCTGATTCTGTACTTGCCTTCTTCTTTAATGGGGCCCATGATTTTTCTCAGGATCTTCCTTTCCTTCAGCTCCAGTTTTCTAAGTTGCCCTTTTCTTACCATGTTTAGGCATTTTGAGGCGTATAGTACTGACGGTCTCACTACAGTAGTGTAATGCCTGATTTTGAGGTTAAGGGAGAGGGATTTGGATTTGTTCATACTCTTACACAGGTGGTAGGCATTTTCCAATTTGATGCATCTGCTGTTCATGGCCTGATCTTCATTCATGTTTGGGGTTATCCATTCTCTTAGGTATCTGAAGGAGTTAGTCCTTTGTACTGTTTTGTCCCCCAGTGGGATTGATTTGGGTGCATCTTTGATGTTGGTGATAAACTGTGTTTTGTTGATGGCGATCTTCAGCCCTACTTTAGCTGCTATGTGGTCGAGAGAGGATAGTTGATGGATAGCTTCCTCCACACTGGATGCCAGGAGTGTAAGGTCGTCTGCGAAGGCTAAACAGTTGACTGTTAACTTGTCTTTCTTGTAGCCAATTCTCAATCCGGAGTCATCCTGTAGCATTTTCGTCCACTCACGAATGACTTTTTCAGGTAGGCAATTAAAGAGGATTGGAGATAGGCCATCCCCTTGTCTAACACCTGTTTTGATCTCAATTCTCTGGGACAGTTCCCCTCTGAATTTGATTCTGGCAGTAGTGTTGTTTCTTGATCTCCCCCTTTGTTGGTGGGAGAGAGTCCGACTTAGTAACATTCTGAGGTTCGAAATACAGTTTCTCCTTGGGTTCCCTTGAATTTAGAAGGTTGTTGAAATACTCTGCTAGAACTGTGGTGCACTCTTCATTGTTTCAAGGTTTTCTTATCTAGTCCCAGTTCAGCGAGTGCCTGGAAGAGTGACTCTCTATCTACTGAATCGTAGGCCTTCTGAAAGTCAACAAATGTTGCCACGCAGGGTGAGGCGCTTAGGTTTTTGTAAGTGATGATGGTTTTGAGGTTCAGGATTTGTTCGGCGCATGACCCTGACTTGCGAAACCCAGCCTGGTACTCTCCGATGCAGGAATCTAGTTGAGCCTCTACTCTTGTGAGTAATACTTTGGAGAGTATCTTATACGTCACTGATACAAGGGAAATCCCTCTGTAGTTGTTGAGATCTGATTTGTCGCCTTTTTTGTGTAACGGGTGGATGATAGCTGAGGTCCAGTCGCTAGGTAACGCTTCTGTCACGCAGATGTTTGATATGATTTCATGGATACTTTGGATTGACTCCTCATCAGCGTATTTCCAGAGCTCTGCTATGATTCCATCCTCGCCCGCTGCTTTGTTACATTTCAATTCTGAAATGGCTTTCTTGATCTCCCCCTTTGTTGGTGGGAGAGAGTCCGACTTAGTAACATTCTGAGGTTCGAAATGCAGTTTCTCCTTGGGTTCCCTTGAATTTAGAAGGTTGTTGAAATACTCTGCTAGAACTGTGGTGCACTCTTCATTGTTCATTTTCAGATTTCTGTCAGCTCCCCGAAGGTGAAGTGTAGGGGCTGAGTAGGGTGTTATTTGAGATTTAAAAGTTTGGTAGAAGTCTCTAGTGTTGTTTCTTTGAAAATCCCTCTCTGCTTGTTCAATGATATTTTTATTGTACTGCCTCTTGGTGTTCCTGATAATTTTAGTAGCAGTTTTCCTAACTTCTAAGAAGTTTTTATGGTTTTCCAGACTTTTGTTACGGTTCCATTTTAGCCATGGTTGCTTTCTCTCTTCTATTGCTTTGTCACAAGTAGTTGTCCACCATGGATGTTTGTTCTTTCTGACTGCCGGGATGGTGGTTGTCGCTGCATCTATTAGTGCCTTCTGTAGTTGGGGCCAATCTTTTTGTCTTTGTTTTTAGCCAGGGTCTCGGTGAAGTTATTGTTATCTTTCAGCCTGGCTGGATTGAACCTTGGAATTCGCGACTTGATGCAGTGGTTTTCCCTGCTTCTTTTAAGAGGGGTGAAATTTGTTTTGATCAAAGAAAGATAGTGGTCTGAATCAATGTTTGCACTTCTCAATACTTTGACATTCAGCACTTCTTTGCTGTTGCTTCTACTGATGGCTACGTGGTCCAGTTGGAATTCCCCAAGCATTGGGTTAGGACATCTCCAAGTCATGGCTTTTCTAGCAAGGCGTTTGAAAGCTGTAGATCTGAGGACTAAGTTGTAATTTCTGCACAGGTCAATCAGCCTTTCTCCATTCCTGTTGGTCCTCTTGTGGGCTGGGTAATCTCCAACTATGTTCTTGAATTTTCTCTCTTTGCCAATCTGGGCGTTAAAGTCTCCCATTAAAATAGTTATGTGGTGTTTTGGGATCCGGTCCATTGTCTCTTCGAGTACCCTCCAAAAGGTTTCCACATTTTCAATATCTTTCCTGTTGGTGTCATTAGTAGGTGCATGGAAGTTAACAACTGTGTATGCTTTGTTGAGAGTTTTAAAAGCTATAGTGGACGTTCTTCCATTTGGAGATGAAAAGGAGATGATGGAGTTGATCATTTTGCTGCTGACTATGAAGCCTGTCCCCAAGTGAGGCACATTCTTCATCACTCTTTCACCGGGTTGCCCTTTGTAGATCCGATAACCTTGTGATTCTATCACTTCTTGATCGAGGAATCTGGTCTCTTGCACAGCTGTTATCAGGATGTTGTGTTCAGTTAAAACATCTAGCGTATGTTTTAGTTTTCCTGTCTCTAGGAGGGAGTTGATGTTGATGGTCGCCAAGAACTTAAAACGTTTCTTCGTCTCACATGAAGGTGCAAGCTCCCCAGAATCCAAAGGCTTGCTTGCCTCATCAAAACTGGGGGTGGATTTTATACCACCTGGGGTAGTTTTTCCGTTGGTCGTTTTCTCCATGTTGCGAGAGTTAAGAAAAAAGTTTAGGGTGGTTACCTGCAGGTAACAATTTGTTAACTGTCAAGGTTGTAAGCCTTGAAGCCCCCAGCACTGATTATTATTATTATTATTATTATTATTATTATTATTATTGGGTACCTTCTTTCAATGCGTTTCTAAGAAACCGTTTCCCAGTAATTGAGTTCTGTACACATAAATCGTAATGGGGATTTGTCCACAACACGGAGTGAAACACAACGCGTAATGGTCGAGGAACTAGGCTGCTGTACGTAAGCCTAATACTCAAATAACTAAAGATATCTGTGACTGGGAAGCAAGTAACAGGGTAGGAATGCCAGAACTGCCTCTAAACTGTTACAAAATTATCACTCGTAGGTTCTCTTGGTTATCTTAAAACAATTAAGTTTATTAAAATGGTCAACCTATTCAAAACAATACATTCATAAGAATGTTACTAACTTACACATGAAACTCAAATTGGGACATGTTTTGCCCTAGTTCTCATATTGAACCATCTTAACATAATAAGAGTTAAAAATACAATATGTCCGACTTATTACTGACAGGTGAGTTCTTGAGGCAGTCTTTAAAATGAATTAATTAAAATATCTGGTGTTGGGACCTATTAGGTCCTTCATTCTTATGTTTAAAATAAACTATGTACAGTCCCAGGATAAAAGTTATCTGGATGTTAATTGAAATGTTTGTTGTCTGATAACATCTAATGATAGTGTGACCTGTGTTTTTCAAGAAAGGACGAAAAAATTTGTCTTCTAAATTTGATTGTAATGTGTTTTTGTTTTTAATTCAGAGACATCACGAAGTTTCGATCTAGGAAGAATGTACAATTTTAATTTGGACTGGAAAAGAAGAATTATTGAACTAAATTGTATTGTAATTTTGAAATGTGTTTGAAAAGTTTGAAAGGGTCTTTATTTTTGAGGCAACCTATATCGCACATGCAGTTTCCGCTGATGAAAACTTTTGTGTTGCAATAGAAATGTTTGAGAACTTGTGAAAGACTTTATCATCAAAAATGTACTTCTTATTGGTCACAACAAGAACTATTTTAATTGGTTGGATTAACAACCTTGGTAATTTATGAATATTTATGTCTGAATTGTTGCGACCTTGCCGGATTGGCTTTTTGCGTGTTTCTCAATTTCTGGCCTTTGGCTCCTTGGTGGGAGCAGAGCTCTTGTCCGCGTCTTTGGTTTTTGTACGGCTTAACAGCCGGACACACTTCGGGTGTCATCCCGACAGCGGGCTCAAGCCACCTCAGGGTAAGCATGTTTTCTCATCTCGAACTTTAAGTTAATATGTAAATTATCTTTAGATCCGAAGTTTACCTTAGACCTTGGCTTTTGCCACATTTCTTGTAATGCCTTAGCTTTGCAGTTAGGCATATCCTTTTGATTTTGCAGGCAATTCCCTTTTCTTTAATTGTTTACATGTAAAACTAATTTTCCTCTGGGAATGCCTCCCGTAATTCCGTTTTGATTTAATGCATGCACGTTGGAGCTATGCGTCTTTCACTGAAGCGTTTTAGGAAAGCCAGCAACTACAAAGGCCTCTGCATAAGTTTTAAATTCTCAATTTTTTTAAAAAATTCCTTATCAATCAAATTGTAAAGTTGATTCAATTTTCTTCAATGTAACTAAAAAAAAATTACCGTCTGTAATTAGGATGCCGCCAGTTATGTTTCTTTCCTTTTTTTTTTTTTTTTTTTTTTGCTTTACGTCGCACTGACACAGATATGTCTTATGGCAACAATGGGGTAGGAAAGGCTTGGGAAGTGGAAGGAAGCAGCCGTGGCCTTAATTAAGGTACAGCCCCGGCATTTGCCTGGTGTGAAAATGGGAAACCATGGAAAACCACCTTCGGGGCTGCCGACAGTGGGGCTCGAACCCACTATCTCCCGATTACTGGATACTGGCTGCACTTAAGTGACTGCGGCTATCGAGCTTGGTTGGTTATGTTTCATCATGCACTTGTGTGAAGAGTATTGTGGTTTCAGGTTAAATACTCCTTTAAAGAAAAGTAAAGTAGAACTGAAGTGTGGCAGCACAGATTCCTGTAATGTTATTTTTGTGCATTGTGAAAGCCATGGATGTGAACCTTGTGGCTCATTTATATTATTCTTTGTTACACCTTTATTGCCAACGTTACCTTTGTTTTAATTCGCTGTTGTTCTGTTCTCATTTGTCAGTAAATGTGGACTGAAGGGTAACCGCGTTAACGTTTCTTTCCCTACAACGTCAAGTAATACTCCATCCTCTTAGGGATCCCAGCCCATTTTTCCAAATCCTTCACTAGTTGTCATGTTGGTAATCCTGTTTTTTTTAAAAATTTTATCTAGCAACGTGTGTGTCTGAAACTTGCGATGGTAATACCTGTTGTCATTTTATTCTTATTACAATTGGTGTGTTGCCTGTTTTGGGGTGACAGACAGTATTCTTGATATCGTAGTCCTAAGTTCAAGTCTTCCTTACAAAAGGCACAACTGTGAGTTATACTGTTATCTATAGTTGTCTGACGACCTATTTTACACACTGTAATGGTTTCGAGGAATAGTTAGATCAACGATAATTCCAAAGTGTCGTAGGTCGTGTTGACGTATAACTAATGTTATAGAGTTTGAACATCCCTCAAACTCTATTATATATAATTCCAAAGTGCTGGAAGCATGTCAACTGCCACAGTCCTGATGTTGGTTAAATGGGAGACTCTTGAAAAACAGCCTTTAAGGCGGAAGAATGATATCCACTGAAGAAATAAAGTTGTCTCCTTGTGTTTTATGTCACTCGTGTGGCCAGACAACTATAGATCGTTTTAAAATAAGCATGAACCAAGAGCTTGGCTACAGTATAACTCACAGTTGTGCCTCTTGTAAAGAAGACTTGAACTTAGGAGAAAAAAAAAAAAAAAAAAGGACTACAATTTTAGAAACATCAAGAGGATTTTTCCTAATATCCTTTGAACACTATCGATAGATGTTATCAGATAACAAACATTTTAATTAACATCCAGATAACATTTATCTTAAATCTCTCTATCCTGTAAATGTACATGTTCTAATGGGGTGTCCGACTCGTTGGCTGAACGGTCAGCGTACTGGCCTTCGGTTCAGAGGGTCCGAGGTTCGATTCCCGGCCGGGTCGGGCATTCTAACCTTAATTGGTTAATTCCAATGGCAAGGGGCCTGGGTGTATGTGTTGTCTTCATCATCATGACGCGCAGGACACCTACGTGTGTCAAATAGAAAGACCTGCACCCGGCAAGCCGAACCCGTTCTAGGATATCCCGGCACTAAAAGCCATACGACATTCATTCTAATGGGGTGTTTATTTTGTATCAAGTGTTAATGTATCTTTATTTGTTAAACATTGATTTATAAGATGGAGGGTACCTAACCACGCGATAATATTTTAACCCTTTCGCTTTCAAGCTCTCAGCTGATGGATGTGTGAAAACTGACAGCCATATTTAGCACACTATGCATACACTTCTTTTAAAATTGCATTGAAGGCACACCAATGAAGATATCAACATGAAAGTTTGCAAACTTATAGAATATACATCACTTAGTATCACTGCATGTAAGTCATTTCCCTAAACCAAAAGCGTTTAATGTTAAAAAAATAATAAATATAGAAGCAAAGTTATAAATTTCAGATTTTGAAAGTTTGGCAGTAATTCTAGGAAATAGTATTCACAATCGGAGTTTGTTATTCATGTCAGTAGGAAGGCTATATTATTGTTTACTATCATGATAAATATCACGATTCTATGTCCATTACATCCAAGGATAAATTAAAATGTATAAAGTGATGTAACACTGAAAAATGTCAGCCATTTTTGCATAAAACACACATTTCTTAAATCTAATATAAAAGACTCGCCAACTCTACACTTTCCGATTCGGACAGAGAAACATCACCATCACTTGAATAATTTTCAAGATATTCAGTGATATCATCGTCAGCTAAATGAACCTAAATGAACTATATCTTACACTTCACTATCACTATGCACCTAATTACCTAAGAAAACTATTTCAATAATGAACTAACAAGTAAACTAAATATATTGCCTACGATACAGCCTAATTTCGCTATATAATCACGAATGAAAACAGAAGGGAACGCAAGTTTGCCGCCAACCACAATGTAAACAAGACACGGAACTCCAGTGAGCACGTTTCAGACCTCAAGAATAACGATATATACGGTTAGCCAGCAGTTCCCGCGGAGTATAACGTGAGATAAAACTGTACTCTTCTTATCCCGTGCAAAAAAAAAAAAATTCTATTTCGCGCGTAAATAATGAAATAATTATAATAAAGGCGGGTAACGACGGATCGTTACCCTGACAGTTTTCGCAGGACCCG
The DNA here is from genome assembly GCF_040414725.1 of Anabrus simplex. NCBI lineage: Eukaryota > Metazoa > Arthropoda > Insecta > Orthoptera > Tettigoniidae > Anabrus > Anabrus simplex. Next base: position 131,944,749 of record NC_090275.1, on the reverse strand, counting down.
TGGGTACCGATAGATCGTTACCTTGAAAGCCAAAGGGTTAATACGTCTCAACACCAGATATTTTAATTAATTAATTTTGAAGATTGCTTCAAGAACTCCATTAAATAACTGTTCACCTGTCACTAATAAGACCGACATATTGTATTTTTAACTCTTATTATGTTAAGATGGTTCAATATGAGAATATCGGGATCTCAATAACATTTGATTTTGAGGATGAAAGTTAGGCTGAAGATGCCCACAACTAGGGCAAAACATGTCCCAACTTGAGTGTCATGTATAAGTTATAAAGATTCTCATGAATGTACTGTATTGAATAGGTTGACCATTTTGATAAACTTAATTGTTTTAAGATAATATACATTTTTCAATATGGACCACCTTGAAGTTCATTACATGTAGGGTTCCCTTGGTTTTATATTAGGGTCTCTGGTGGAACAGCCTACTGTGATGGAATAGGATACAGTATCATGATACGATACATAGACAATACACACCTTAACAAAATAATCACTATAAAATAATAAACAGTGTACCTTAAATCTGATAGAAAGGATTTAAAATAAGAGTTCTTTTTGATTTCCCTGAGTTGGAACTGACTGCGTAAATTGTCTTTTAATTTTCAAAGCCAGACTCAAGCACTTGCCATTAAAATTTAGATATTGTAGAGCCTGTAAAATATTAGAAGACCTTGACAAGTGCTAAAATGTAGCTATACAGATGTAATAGGAATAAAACATTTTGAGTATCACGTATCATCACAACAGATGATGATATAACTGCTACATTAAAAAGAAGAAATCAATACACTATCGAAAAAAAATGCCTAAGCTTACAGAAAATAAATGCTCTGCCAACTATATCTCCTAACACACCTCCTTACTGCTCTACAACTCTTCCTAAAATGAAATGCCTTACTGATCTCTAAGACAAACATTTAGACCACGCTATTCGAGAAAGGATTGAATCAAACATTATGGTCCGGAAAGTGATCCAGTAAATGATATGACTTTCTTTCATTTAACTACGATCTGGTTCATACTTTTTCTTCCCAATGCACAACCTTAAATAAAGTATCGGCAAAACATTTAATACATGCCGGAAAACATAGTGCAAATGGGCTCTCACTGCCACATGATGATAAACATCAACAATCCATACTTAAATATTCCCTCTTATCCAAAGTCACAACCAAATATACACTAACCCATAGAGCACGGCTGTACAACACACACCTGGACTTCGATAATGAGCTTATTACAATTTACGAACTTCATCGCGTAGATCCGTATTGATACAGTTAAACCTAAGAAACAATACTAGGTTTTGGTCCACCCAATCAATGCACATCACTTTACAAGTGAACTATTTAATTAAAAACATATTTAAAATATTAAGGAACATGTTTTGTGTCTATTTGAGACTTCATCAGCCATAAAATCATGTGGTAGATTATAAAACTCAAATCAGAAAATGAAAAAATGGAAGAACCCAATGTCTTTCCAAGGACTATTTGGGAAATGCAAAAGAGATAAATATATATGTTACAAAATGAAATTAACTTGAAATTGACAAGCCTGTCATAACGTCTCGTCTATATATTTTATATCTTTTGCATTTCCCAAATAGTCCTTAAAAAGACATTGGGTTCTTCCATTTCTTTCAGTTTCTGATTTGAGTTTTGTAATATACCACGTGATTTTATGGCTGATGAATCTCAAATAGAGACAAAACATGTCCCTAAATATTTTTATTATTTTTTTAATTAAATAGTTCACTTGTAAAGTGATGTGTATTGATTGGGTGGACCAAAACCTAGCATTATTTCTTAGTTTTAATAAGCTTATTCTCGCTGATAAAGGTAATATTCGGATTTTACAATGAATTCATTACAGCCATAGCAAATTTACACCGAGGTTTCTCATTACCTTTAGATCTGAAAAGATATTACACTTGTATAAAAGACAACACCGAAGTGAAGGAGTGCAATAAATTGTAACATTGAACAGTTATGCCATGAAAGTCTCTCTGTCTGTCGTTCCCCTCAACCTGATGGTTGGTGGGTAGCATGACTGTCCTCGTCCAACGACCTTCTATCCTGAGCCAGCTGCTTGATTAGTCGATATGGACATCGCCCTTTAATGCCATCGATGAACCCTACTCTTGGGTGTCCTCTTCTAGCCTTTCCTTCCATGAGAGTACACCCAGCAAACATTTCTTTTTAAATTACATTTTAAATATCTAATTCACATTCAATTTATGTATTGCTGTTGTGAAAACTGTTATGAATGGTGGCATTCTTAAATGGTCATGTTATTGGTCACATAAGATAACAATAAGAAAACAGAAAATTAATTATGAAGCAATAACTATACATATACTTCTCTACTAATCTGTCTCTAAATATCATCCATAATATCAGTTCGCAGAAGTGAAATGAACATTCCATAGAAACGCTATGCAATTAAATGAATCAGACGTTTTGTTTTCCACTCTATGATAAGACTAGCACCTTCTACCACTGATGGGTGCAGACAAGGCTACCATGAAGACATCTCATCTTCCCAGTTACACCTATCATCATTTTATGTAGAAATGTTCATCCTCCACACAATATCCGTTTGCCCAGCTTTCACCTTTCATCATAGCAGTAATTACAGGAATGCTACACTGGGTTACTTACAAAATGTCAACTATCCGTATGCTACATCGCGCTGTTCTGTCCGTGGCAAATTTGGAATTATTGCGTTTAGAGTAGAGACTGACTGTCTGTCTCTTCCCCCTGTCCCATTTCTCTATAAAGTGAGATGAATCTTTGTAATGAGTTTTTATGACCAAATGCCCTTCCTGATGTTACCCTCATCAGAGAAGTTAATGAGATGAAATGAATGATGTGATACAATTATGATTGCAGAAAGGTGCTGGCACATAGCCTACTCCTGTCGAGTAGCACCAAGGGGTCTGAATCACCATCAACATTCCACACGAGAGGGGTTTGGAATTGAATCCAGGCTTTTGGGACACTGTCAGATTACAAATACGCTTTCAATGGGTCACAGATTGGATATAAAAAAATCAGGAAAATATGCTAATGCTGTATGCATTGCCTTCTCAGCTCTCAAGAGAAAAGAAAATATGTTTAGTATCTTTCATCTTGGCTTCAAATACTGCTCCTTGCGTAATGAGACAGAATCAACTGGTCACCCTGTCATTTCTTACTGACTATTGTACTTCATCATAAATCTAGAACATCATCTCCTCTTCTTTAAAGGGACTGAAAGAGAGTGGATATAGTCTTGACCCCGGGGATGTCGGCCATGTCCCTCGTCTCGAGCGATGTGAGCTTTGGCAAAAAAATAAAAGAAATAAAAAGTGATACACACATACAAATACAGTGCTCAGTAAATATAAAATAACATCAATTAACAGAACCATGCAAGCGACATCTAGCATGCTGCTACATGCAGACCGAAAGCGTGTCTCCCACATCACAGACATTTGTCGTGTCTCGTTCACTTCATTTCTGTACTCATCACAGGGACTGATGTCTAATTTCCAAGTCTTCAGTGCCAGACGATTTGAATACAATTTCAGCAAATACTTATCCTTGTAAAGACTGACCTTTAAATATCCGGGGACTACAATATCAAATGACGGAACTACAGCGTGCAAAAAGGATCCAACTTCTTCCATCAAGTATGGAACATAGTACGCGCCAAGGGAGTTCCTCAGAGGGCTAAACAGGCCCTGTTTAAGACTTATCTCCTGCACATCATGACATATAGTCTGGAGAGTTGTATCAACTGCAAGCTATTGAAATGAAGTTGCTTAGATCGGCTGTACAGGAAACAAGGAAGCACAGAATTAGAAAATATCAGGTACGAAGAGACCTGCAGGTGAACCTGGTCATGGAAGAAAGGCCGAGTGTTGCAAGGCTGAAGTGGCTACGACACGTTAAGCGGATGCAGGTGACTCGAACACCTAAGAAGTATCCTGAAAAGGTCCTTCCGAGACGAAGACCAATTCGACGCCCTAGAAAAAAGTGGTTAGATCAGATAAGAGAAGACCTAGAGGAGAAACATCAGATGCCCTTTAACATCCTACCTGGCAAGTGGAAGGAACTCATGATCATGATGACTTATCTTCAACCTTCCACCATCCAATGTTCCTACCTGCAGTGTGGTATTGGGCGCTGCTCAGGTACATTCTTACATCGCTACTGTTCCCTGTATCTTGGAGCACGGTTTGAGTAAGCGTACGGATACCGTTGCCATCAATGGCAAGGCACTGCTGCTGGACAAGAAGTGATACACGTGAGAACATGAACTAACTATCTTTATCTACTTGATTCTATTTTTGTTCCAGTTTTCTTTGTAAGCTTTCTATTTTATAGCAATTTAGGTTTGTTACTTTTATCATTTTTGTAGAACTTCTTTTTCTAGGAGGAAAGCATGCCAGAGCGATATGGTCACCCGCAAGTGCAGAAGCTCCACAATCTGACAGTGCAGTCTTGAAATTAAGCCCAATTTATGTTCTGGAGAGTAATGTTTCTCTCTACTGTTGTTGATTCTGATGGACCTTAATAGTTGTTTTAGCTGTGTCTGCTAATGAGAGCTAAACAAGTACACAGTCAACCTGTGTTTTACAACCTCTATTTACATACAGGTTAATGCAAAGCAGGACATTCAAGAAACCAGACCTTTGAAGACCGAATCTCTACAATTTGAGATGTGTTAGACATGGACCAGCAGCAGTGAAATTATTTAGTCAGGCAGGAGAGAGAAAACTCAATCTGCTTTTCACATCCAGAGTAAAATGAACCCTCGGCAAGTCTGATGGAATCTTACTTTCCTTTAACATGATGATGTAAAAGTGTTTGTAGGTGCAAAGAAATATAATTATAAAAATATAATAAGCATAATGTTTGTAAAAATAAAAATAGGATCCAGTCTTTAGTTTTGAGTGACGTCTATATTTACATGGAGGGACATGATACTGGCTAGCCATCTCGGTGAGAAGCCTCCAACTGAGGAATTCTCTCTCTCACCAATTTCAAACACCAATCCTGTCAAAGAGATTGATATCACCAAAGTCAAGACTGCTTAGAAGCATGTGAAGCAAGAAAAAAGTGATTGGTCCAGACAATTTTGCAACAGAGATGTAATGTTCTGCAGCAAGCAAGTTAATTTCCGGACAAACATTGACAACAGAACATCTTCAAAGAAGAAGGGAAGTGATCTAATTACTGTCTGATCTCACTTCTGAACCCTGCAATGTAGATGTATCTGCAAGATCATGAGGATGATGAAAACCAAACTAGATTTGTGAAAAAAGACACAACTGATGCACGTCTCCTATGAGAAAGCATGTACTATGACACAGGCTCTGTTGTTGGTTGAGTAAAACTGTTTTAAGCCACCTCCAAGCTGCTCTACCAAGTTTGGCCATGTCACTACTTCTGTTTGCCTTGTGATAGATTAATTAAGGAATACTTTATAAACTATTGCACCAACTTGTCTCTACCATTAGTTAGCCCTCTCCCTAAGTTCGAACTGTTGTGCTGTCTACTAAGAAAGTACCACATCTAAGAAGTTCTATATATTTTGACAAGAGGTCTCTAATGCTACCTAGTGTAATGTTCTGTAGCTAAACTTACCAAGAATGTTTATGTTTGGAGGTTTGGTTGTTTATTTGTTATTTTGAAGTTGTCACCACTGTTTTAAGGTTTATCAACCTATCAGAATCTGCCTTTAGATTTCACTAATGAGAAAACACATTACATCATTATTTTAGAACTGTTAGCTACCCTCACAATAAATAATGTGAATTTTATCAATCTTCATCGAGACCATAAGAGTGCTATGTAATTGAGGAGGTTTCCCTCGGAAGATGCAGAGCCTGAGGTTGGTGTAAAGAGGTGGCAGAAACTTCAATCTTGCCATGTGAAGTTGGAAAGATTCCAGCGTTCCCCTTAGCGTGTAACGGTTAGGTCGATCTGCGTTAATTTAATGTACGGTTCTGGTTTGTTTTAAAACTTAAAATGTAAGATATTTAGGCAGCCTATGGATATAAGGAGGGGACTTTGTAAAACGTAAGGACGCACGAGTATGTACCCTCCTTTCCCTTCCTCACTTTGTTTTCTGGCAACTAAGTTTCAATTCTTTCTAAATTTCCTCCTTTAATTTAGTTTCTCTTAGTCACCCAGTAAGATGGATCATTCAGCCTTATGCCCTATTAGGTCTTAACCTAGGAGTGCTTGAGAGTGTTCAGTCTGTTCTCGGCTTTTTTTTTTTTTTTTTCTCTTTTCATGGCCATGTAGCGTGAACCTTCTGGGTCATTTGATCCTTACTTTGAAAGATGTTATTCTTAAACCGAAGTTAATATGGCTCCCCTATTATGAAAGTGTAGCAAGGGTAATAGCTGGTTGAGCTTTTAAAAGCACGATGTATATGCTGTTTCAAGTTTTTACAGGTGTTTGACACTAAACATTAATGTAATTTCCTGGCTATTAAAGGGCGTTTGTAATATGTAAATTGTGGTTCAGGGTTCAGGACCCTTCTGAGATAACCTTTTTCTGGAAGCTTTGGCTCCCTTTTGAACTGTGTAAATTTCTATTTTCCATCTGCAATGGGACTTTTATTGTAAAGGCTAGAGATTTCCAAAACCTTGTACATTTATAAGACCTATTGGTCTGAGATTCACTGACTGATTTGTACGAAATGGTAGCCCTTTCTCCCCTTACTGTAAATTAACTATGCTTTTAAGCTTCACTGTATTTCTTGTTAATGTTAAATCTTTGTTATTGTGGTTTCAAAAATATTATCCAATAAGAAAAACACATTATTTCAAAGATTTTGTTACCAGAACTTAAATTTTGGTTCATTCTTCCCCTCTCTGCTCTGCAGAAATTTCCATAACATCAATGATGTCCTCCTAGCTGCTGATAACAAACTTTATCTCCAATGCCAAATCCAAGAATGGAATCTCAAATGGTGCGATATGGGCTGTGATTCGATTCAAAGGAAAGTGGATATACGACATGGGACTACAAACTGAATGATGTGGCTGTCACTTGCAATGACCTGTACCATCATACGATCAGCTAGTGTCACTAAACTGCATAGTGTTAGACTTACGCATGAAAGTGCTGTGAACAGAAGAAGATGAGCTACATGTTGGCATCACTGGGCTAATATGTTATATGAGAAGAGTGTGCCATGGCCCATAACCAAATGTACTGTAGACAGCAAGGTGACGGACCCTGCCACTAGGTCGGACAAACATTGGTGAATAATAATATGTAATTAAGAGAACCAACAGAGCAACAGAACATTACCAGGATAGTACAAACATACTGACTGACATGTACTGCTGGTGTGGCTCAACTATCCAGACGAGGGAAGGAAAGCAAAAGAGTAGTTAGAGAAAACAACAGCAGGATACAGACACATTGGAAAACCTCGAATGAGTTGGACTGAACTAGAAGCAGATTCATGAACAGAAAGAATATATCCTTCGACAGACAGAAGGAAATGGTGAAGGTTCATTCTCAACTGCAACTGGAGCTGGAGAATGATGATGATTAATACATGTCCACCTGGTTGATTTACAATTTAGAAAAGCCTCACAAGATTGCAGCTGGTTGCACTAGAGATAATTGCAGACCGTGTGACTGTGGGAAAAACGCTTTCCGGTACTTCATGCTCTTCACCTACAACAGCTCTGCTGCTCTGTGATGAACAAGGGCTACAGTCTATCCATTCCTGCAACAGAATACTTACGAGCAATGGCACGTAACCGTGGAATGCTGGGCGATCCTGGGGGGCTGTTGGGACTGGAAGGATTACGGGATTTCCGGTCCAGAGCCGTGTGCTGGACCGTGATGGTGTGTCGAAAATCTGTAACAGAACACAAGCTGGAAGTTAGGACGATAAAACGATGCTGAGTTAAGGAGGGTGCCCAGTATGACCCCTTCTGAGACAACTCTAGCGGAAGAGCACGGTTAAATAGTGTAGTGGTTGAATTTAGGCTTCTTTCTTAGTAAGTTACAGCTGCAGATAGTGTGGGTGCAACTGACATAAATATACACAGAATTTGCTTAGTTTATTGAAGTGCAGATTGGACGGTGTTAAAATACCGGTTTTTTAGTTTGTAGTCAAATTACTGTTTTGTCTTTTTCCATTGTGATCTTATAAAGATTTATGTCTGAGAATTCATGGAAGTTTTCAACAATGCCATATTGTGCTGTGGCTATGTGTGAAAAAACAAAACCATTACACATTTCCAAAATACCCAGCTGTTTGTGAACTACGGATTCATGCTTGCAAACAGGGGGATGAAATTAATGTGAAACACACAACTGTGTGTAGTGACCACTTTAATGATGAAGATTGTAAGTTTGACCTGAAATTGGTACTTCTACGATTACAGTCCAAGAAGTTCCTAGTGTGGTGTCTAGTTTAAATTTAATTTCAATTTATATTTATAGATGATCACAGAAATACTCCCTCTCACCCATAAAGAAAAGACTTATTGAATTCCCACTCGAACAAAAACTACAAAAAGAAGTAAGTCTCCTGAAAAGCAATGAGTTGACTAGGCTTAGGGCTAAAACTAGATTCACTTCAGTTAGTCTTGAACACAAAAAATAAACAAACTACTATGCAACAGAACATTAAACTGAATGTTAGCAGAATTCTAGGAAAAGTGCTTAGAGAAACACAAATCAACTGCCTTGCTGGACAAAAGAGAATACAAGCAAAGAACTGACTCTTTGATCCATAGCAAAAATGTACGTATTCTTACGAAAATGTCAGGGCATTCCTTTACCAGCACTCTCAAGTTTAAGGAGATGGGTTTTAAACTCGTTTGTGTGCCGTACAGGGATTTTGGTAGACATCCTTCGTTTAATGAAAACCCAGATGATATATATATTGATTCCCATATATCATCTGATAGCCAAGCAGGCATCAATTTTTGGTAATGAGACAACGTCTCTCATAGTGCATTGGCACTGCCGGTGGGTACAATCAGCCTACGCAGTGGCCTCCACGGTATGCACTAGCCAGCATCTTGGTAGGTGTGCCCAGCCTAGCACACGGGGGTGAAACGCTGGCAACCACGAATGAGTTAGCTGGAAAATTTATAACGTCCAATAATGGACCATTTATATTGGTAATGAAAACCCAGGCAAAGAGTTTCAATACTATGGAGGTATTGTGTATACTGAGCTTCAATGAAACGGCAGCTGCTGTGACCTCATGGACTACAGCCTGATACTCTCAGACGTGTATGTTTTGTGACGTGTCACATCTGAGAAACCATTTCTTAGATGATGGTATTACACTTCCTGGAGGGAATGTATCGTGGAACAGCTCCTGTCATTGGAATGTGGTGAAATCAAACTGTGTCTTATACTTACACCTCGTCTTTTGTCTGTTTCATCATGCATGCCAACTATTCTCTAATCATGTCACACCAAACTGCTAAGTTTAGTAAATGACAGTGTCAATGTACTGAATTCAGTATGAAAATTACAGCTTTACTTCATGCCAGAAAGGCTTTGTTACAATCACTCGATCTGTGATGTGCTGTTTTACAGACTTGAAAATATAACAACTTCTGACATGCGGGTTTAATCAAGACTGTCTAGAAAAGCTTTTTTCTCATGTCACAGTAACTGGGGATACTTATGCCAAATGTTAACTGGGAAGAGAATGCGAATGCGAACGACAGAAAGCATGACCAACAAATGGTCAATAAGTTATTATGGGAAGGACAGCGAAATCAGAACCAACTAGAGGGAAAAGTATTCTAGACGTGGTGCAGATAAAACCAGATGAGCTCTGCAGGAAAACTGTCAGTATTAAAAACAAATGTGTTAGAAAGGAATGTTGTAAAAGTACGACTATTAGGCAATACCATATGGCTGATAGGAGGGGAATGGGGAAATTTTTAAAAAGCAATTATGATCAATGGAAAACGCTAAGTGAAAATGTAAACAGCCTATGGGATAGGTTTAAAGCAATTGTTGAGGAGTGTGAAAATAAATATGTACCTTTAAAAGGAGTAAGAAATAGTAAGGACCAGGCAAAGGAAGAAGGAAATGGAGATAGAGTTAGGAATGGTTGCAGCAGTAAAGAGAGATTGAAGAAGCTGATGGCAAACATAACTGGCAACAATATGAATTTTAGGGAGCAATAGAAGGACATGTTTAAGGCCGAAAATAGGTTCCAGGAAGGATACTACAGGGATCATTAATGAACAAGGGGAGTGTATATGCGAGGACTTATAGAGGGCAGAAGTACAGTTGAACCTGACTTAAATATTATTTTCAACTTGGTCCAGCCTTAAAGAAATCAGATAGTATAAAGCTCCTTTTGCAAACTTAGTAATAAATTCAAAGCATTTTCACTACAACTTTTTGCACTGATGTAACGCCTACACACATTGATTGCACCTAACACTTCACTCAGTTCAGGTGTTTCAAGATTCAAGTCGTTATCTCCATCTCCATCACTGTCACTATCGCTTGTAGCTGGTCCATCACCACCGCGTTGTTGGCATACATGAGCAATAATCTCTTCATCCGGTTGTTCTCCACATACAGCCAGATTATCATTGAAATGCACAAAAGTATCAAATTCTACACCTTCCGGTAGCGTTAGATCATTGCCAGACAAAAGTTCGTCCCCATAATCATCATTAGAGGCAGCCTCTTCTAGTAAGACACCACTTTTGCGGAAACAGTTGAAGATATGTTGGTTCCTTATTGTGGGTAAGTTGTATACCATCAATGTAGATATTTCCAGACTCCTATTGGATTGTCTGTTGTTGAGATGGGAGCAAGTCACCTCTGTTTTTGTTGCATTTTTGGTGGGTCGAACGCAATGTGCTGTGTACGGAGGAGCCAAATCAGACCAAACCACAATTACTTCTGGAGTAATTCAGGGCAGTGTGATAGGGCCCCTCCTGTACACGATTTATGCTCTCGACTTACCGGATTGTGTAAATTCGACCATGGCGCAGTATGCCGATGACACAGTCATTTACAGAGCCATGAAAAACAGTGATGATATTGTACAATTCCAATCGGATCTGGATAGTATAGCTCTGTGGTGGGAGGTAAATAGATTGTATATAAATATTAAGAAGTGTAAATATATAAGACTAAGCAGAGCTAAACAACCACTCCAGAACCAACCTACTCTATGTGGAATCCAACTGCCGACTTCTAACTCCATCAGACTGCTCGGTATTCACATTACGGACAATCTGAAATGGAATAAACACGTGGAGGAAGTGAGGTGTAAGGCATACCGGGCGCTAGGTTTCGTCCGTAGATGTCTCTCGGGAGGAAGAAGTAAAGCCCTATGAACGGCTTATATTTCCCTTGTGCGGCCCATACTAAAATGTGGTCTTCCTTCCTGGCATCCAACTACAACGGAAAATATGAGGAAACTAGAAGGTATCCAGCGACGAGCAGAACGTTTAATTAACAAACACATCCCCTTAAACACAGCCAGGTCATTGCCACCAGTGAACTCGTTATGTACACAAATAGATGTAGCCTTCCTTAGGAAATCCCTGACAGACAACACACACCTCTCCCCTTTCCACCGCCTGCAGCTTAATTACCGCTCTGTTAAAAGAGGCCAAGGAGTTACTCTTGTCCCTCCCTTCGCTAGAACAACCTCATATTTAAATGGGTTTTACTCAAGGGCTGCTCGTACGTGGAACCTTATACCATCTGAGGTAAAGCTACTTCCTCTTCCTCACTTCCTCCGCAAAGTAAAGAAAATGTATATGTAAATAGAAACCCATATGCGATGTATATAACTTGTATAAAGTAGAATTGCAAGAAGGATGGGTGCAAGTACAGGTGTATGTGGGCGAATGTGTATGCGTGCGCGTGTGTGAGTGGTTGTGAATGAGTGTGTATACAGGGGTCTGAGTGAGAGTGTAAATGGCTGGGTGTTCTTACTCTAATATTTTCAGGATAAATCAAGATAATTATTATTCTAAGGGTACAGTGTTTGTAGTGTAAATATGTAAATTTAAAATTGTATACATAAGTTTGTATGTAAATATTCAGTAGAGTTTATGTACACATGTGGAGATGGAAGCACTTCCGTGTAATAATAATAATAATAATAATAATAATAATAATAATAATAATAATAATAATAATAATAATAATAATAATAATAATAACCCTCCATTTACAAAAATACTCTGCAAGCACAGACAAATCAGATGTTAGAGTTTCTCCCAAGGGTTCAAAGCAAGTGTGCCTAGTTGCAATGGCCCAATCATCAGCATATCCAAATTTTTTGCTGACAGTTTCTGGCATATCAGCAATGTAAAGGCTAAAGGGCAGTGGGGCTAGAACAGAACCGTGGGGGAGGCCATTTTGGAGGAATTTCTGGCTACTGGTTTTGTTTCCCATAATGACCTGAAATCCTCTGTTTCCAATTATGTTATCAATAAGCTTTGTAACTTGTTGGCATGGAATAATCTTCATCAGCCTGTAGAGTAGGCCTTGCCGCCAGACAATATCATAGGCTGCTGACAAATCAATGAAAGCCACAGATGTTTTCATCTTCTTCTGAAAACCTACTTCAATATGTGACACGAGTGCTAACTTGATCTGTGCAACTTCGGTTGGGACGAAAGCCAGCTTGTTCTACAGGAATCAATGAAAGTATTGTTTGGCCAATCCTATTAATCAATACTCGTTCCAAGCAATGCAATGGGATGGTAGCTTTGCACATGATCTGTACGTTTTCCTGGTTTAAGGAAAGCATTTATCTTAGCACGTTTAAGCTCTTGAGGTATGTTTCCTGTTTTTAGCATCGAGGTGAAGAATGTCCTCATATATTTTCCAGATTTGATGAGAAACTCGGGGAGTATGCCATGTTTTATATCTGTTATTGCTGCTGCAACCTCTTTCGGGGTGATGTCGTAGAGCCGGCTGTAGCTTTTAGTGTTTTGAGTTCCTGTTTAATATTGCTTGTAGTCGCATGATGAAGTTAGCCAAGCAGGTCGCTTCGCGGCTTTGCGAGGTGGTGTTGCTAAATCTGCACGTGACTTAAGAAGACCAATCAAAGAAACAATTTGTCAGGAGAGAACACGGACCTCGTGCTGTAGTAAGTACGCTATGGTGCCACAGTGGTGGTGGTGATTATTGTTTTAAGTGGAAGTACAACTATGCAACCATCCTCTATATAACACTAATCAGAGAGAAAAATGGAAGGGGTCCGACACTTCGAAAAGTGAAGGTATCGGCCAAAGGAAGACAAGGGCCACGAAGGGCGTGAAAATGAAAGACTTCCTAGCCCTCGCAAACCTAACAGTGTCAGGGTCTGAAAAGAACAGAATTGACCAAGGGACGTCGGATAGGATAGATGAAAGTGAGGAGCCTGGCACAAGTAAGTGGAAGTAATTCCAGGACTCGGTTAAGGGCCCCATGCTCGCCAATCCACGCTCCAAAGTTCAGAGCCCGTAGGGCCCTTTTAGTCTCCTCTTACGTCAGGCAGGGGATACCGTGGGTGTTATTCTACCGCCCCCACCCACAGGAGGTTACAGTGCCACAGTCTGTAACCTGCAGTGCGTTAGTGTTTGATGCCGATTTCTCATCATCGGTAGCTGCTGGGAATTGGTCAGTTACGGAGATCTGGCATTGCAACACAAGTTTATTCAGTAGCAATGGATCGAAATCTTTCTCTGTAAATCCTTGATGCCTCTGCTCCATTTTGCTGAGCAGCACCACAAGCTAAATGCAGGCAATGTCTACGCATGCCTAGCAGCTCCCGATGCCAAGAAATCAGCAGGAAAGACAAACACAAACAATCCCGTCAACTTGGAGGTCCGTGTTCAAATCCCCTCCCTGGTGAAGTTTTCTTCCATTGGTGTTCTGAAGCAGCGTGCAGATTTAGCAAAACCACCTCGCAAAGCCGCAAAGCAATCTGACTGACATGAGCAGCCGATAAAACACGCTTCACGCTCGTATACCCCGCTACGGTACAGCCAGCGTCTCTGAGGCGATGTTGTACGAGATGACATCGAGTAGCATCTGACCCCAGGTTACTTGCCGGCAGTAGGAGTGATGACCCCATCGTAATATGGCATTTTAAATCAGCCTCGTAAAAGCTAGGCTGTTTCCTGGAAGCGATGCACGGTTCTTATGCTGAGCGAACTGTGACAAGTACAGACACCTTGTGTAGGAGGCTTTCAGTGACTGATTTCATGGAGAAGGAGAACATAGCCAGTGAAGAACGGTGGAGAAGCTGAGGAAGGGATACGCTCTACTGGAGTGGAGAAATAACCTGCAAGATCTTTAAATGAGTGTGTAGATAAAGTGGACTACATAACTGGTAGAATAAGAGCAGAGAAAGGAGTGTATGCACCCCAGTCTGAAGACAATGGGGAAGTAACTAACATGGGATACTTAAATGCAATGGTGGCATGCGACAGAAAAGGAATGAAAGAAGTAACTGGACAGTTTGGATATAGAAAGAGGAATGAAGAGGAAGAGAAACTGGTGGATTTTGTGAGAGAAATGGAGTGCAAGGAAGAAGAATAGTAGAAAGAAGGAAAAACAGAAGGACAAAGACAGTAATTTATTGCTTCTTGGTGGAAAGAACAAATAATAGATGGTTGTTAGAAGTAACATCCTTGTCGGAAGTAGCCTTTGATAGACAGCATGAAGTATTTTAGCAAAAAAGTAAGTAGGAAAAAAAATTGAAAATGAAAGAAATAAGAGAATGGAAGTTAACAGATATGGAAGTAAAAGAAAAATTCCAATATCAACAGAAACAACACATACCAAGAACTGAGGTGGAGAGTGTAGAAGTGGAATGGGAGATACTCGAGGAGACATTTTGTAAGCTGTGTAGCGAGTGCTCGCGGTGGAACAGCTGAAAGAGAACCCTCCGCCGAGTAGAAAGAGAAGGTAAAGGAAGCAGTGAAAAATAAGAAAGCATGGCAAATATGGAATAGGGATAAAACAGAAGAAAGTAGAAGAAGAAAGAATCAGGAAATGAAAATAAGGTGCAAGAAAATAGTAAATGAAGAAAAGGTGGGGAAGGATTCACACGAGATTTGGACATGTAACAAGGAGTCTACACAAAGCAAAGCGAACAGAACCAGAGGAGATTATGGAGAAGATAGAAGGATTACTCCTGAATGTGAGGGAGTCCGAGAGTGACATCGCAATGGAAGTTGTCATTGGTCTACAATGGCTGAAATCCGTACTAAATGACTGGAGTAAAGGAATAACAATACCTATATTTAAGGGGGACAAGAAGATAAGTGATAATTTTTGAGGATTCACACTCATATCTGACGTAGATAAAACATTCAAAGGTACTAGAAAAGACGTGAAAGAGCTGGGCTCATCTTCAGTATGAGAATATAGAGATATGGTAATGACATTCCTTGATTTAGAAAAGGCTTATGATAGTGTTCCCAGAGCAAAGGCATGGAAAGTAATACAATGGAAAACAAATAATAGAAACAGTGTCCAGACATGTGGGGAGGACAGAATAAAACTCTGTAATTGTACAAAATCTGAACCCCAAGTCAAGTCAGTTTTTGTATTAACGCCAAATTATAGGTTAGGTATTCATTTTGTATTGTCACTATCAGGACAAGTTTGGCTAGCCAGCTGCAAGCAGAAATACTCTGTGTAATTGTTCATGTATGGACATTGTAAGAACTCTGTATTAAACTAGTGGCAATCTGTATCTGAAAGCAGGAAATCTTTTTAAAAACAAGGAAACTAAATATAGAGGGAGTTGTGCCAACGGTGTGCCACATGTGATAGATACAGAAGATTGGGATTAGCTACTACAGAGAAAATCATGTGACTTGTAGAAGCCTATTTTATGGCTGGTTTGTTGGAAGAGAGGTCTTGTTGGTGTTGAGTAGTGGAAGTACTGAGATCGGGTGGTTGTCCTGCTTGAAGTGTGCGTTGTTTAGCCATATTGTATGCTAAATCGGTCTCGTCTATGGATGTCCAGTTGGGACGCACTGCAGGGTTAGAGATCGTTATATGATATCTACACTAAATATTATATACCCTATGAAGTGCAATGCCAATGCACTTGGCGGAATACGCGACTATGATTTCAATATGAAAAAAGAAACTAAGAACTTGTCACCTAAGTTATTGGACAGTATGACCGAGGCATGGTGGCATTTAACATCAACCTCTAACTATAATCAATCAACCACTACAGATCAATTCAATATGGTGTAATGAGTTATACTGCATAGGTTTGTGACCCCATTATTCAGACTAGCCACATTACATACAAATTCAAGTAAAGGTTTTGTGTGTGTATATATATATATACATACAAACAATGTATTTGGCGTGTGGCAAAGGATGGAGAAAGTCCAAATACAGTGATGATAGAAATGGTCGTCGTACCAGCTAATTTATTAAGAAGAGATAAACAGTGTATGTCTGATGTAATTTATGTTTTATATTATTGAGGAGGTTAAGCTTATAAGTATATTTATGTATTTTAATCGACAATTTTTTATTAAATACTTCATATTTAGTCCATATTGAAAGGAGACTAACATACAATAAAGGAGAGTACAAATGATCCACCTTATATCAATACAAAATATGTTGCTACTACAAGATCACAACATACTAATAAAATGTGATTAATTGAAAGAACCTTACTTGTTGTCCTCATTTCAGGCTTTAATAGTCTCAATCTTCCCAAAAACAGTTTGTTCTTTCAGATTTTACATAACACATTATCGCCCTATCCTTCCCTACCACGCCCCTCTTCCCCTCCCTCCTGATCCACCTCTCTCCCTCCCTTAACAATGTGCTATGCTCCAGCCTTCAGTTCCTCTCCGTACAAACAGGCCCATCAAGGCGAGTCCCTTACTTTAACATTTTTTAATTGAATGCCCCCTTTTCCATCAACTTATTTTAATTGACAATTTTTTCTTTCTCACACTTCAGGTCGCGCATTGGATCGAGAACTTTCTGGTTTCACAATACTTCTGTCAATGCCGTTAACACGATCCACTTCCTTAACTGCTTTATAACTTTATGTTTTCCTTATGAAAACTGATGATACAGGCCACTAACAAGTTACACATTATCGATGATGATGATGATGATGATATTTGCTTTACGTCCCACTAACTTCTTTTACGGTGCCGCGGGAGTTCTTTTACGTGCCAGTAAATCTACCGACACGAGGCTGACACCACCGGACTGAGCCACATTCACGCCACGCTCAAGACTTTACACAGTGACAAAGACTTTTTAAACCATTTGTTAATATTTTGACACTTCTGTTTTATTATTCGACCATCAAGTCCCTAACTTGTAAATTTTGTAAGAATGACTTTTACGTACCATCACGTTGTATATTAATGTTATTTTATTACTAATAGTCTATATTTGTATTGTATTATACATATATCTTTGTTCATTTGACCTATTGTGGCTGATGATGGTGTCCAAGGACATCGAAACCGGTACCTAATAAAAATGTTGTGATCTTGTATTAGCAACATATTTTGTGGATCATTTGTACTCTCCTTTCTTGTATGTTTCCAGAATGTCCTAATCCCTTTACTTTCAGTTCAACAAGTCATCAGGTTAGGAAAGCAAGTTGGGATATCGTCAGCCTATGACCCCACCCTGTCCGGCTCCACGGCTAAATGGTTAGCGTACTGGCCTTTGGTCATACGGGTCCCGGATTCGATTCCCGGCAAGGTCGGGAATTTTAACCATCATTGGTTAATTTCGCTGGCACGGGGGCTGGGTGTATGTGTCGTCCTCCTCATCATTTCATCCTCATCACGACGCGCAGGTCGCCTACGGGCATCACATAAAAAGACCTGAACCTGGCGAGCCGAACATGTCCTCGAACACTCCCGGCACTAAAAGCCATACACCATTGCATTGCATTACTCCACCCTGGAGGATAATTTATTCTCATACTGAATCATCAAGTACACTGGCACCCAATCAGTTTTCTTTTGTCAGCTTTGTTCCAGAACAGTGAATTAAATGTAAATGTATTGGGAGTCCAGAAATCTGTAGATGCTACTTGGATGCTACAGCAGTTTCATTTACATAATGATAATAATTATAATGGATGTATGAGCATTACCATGTGTAGTGCAAGCTTATAGTCTTCGGTAGCTGGTGATCATGTTGTGGAGCTTGTGTGTGCTTGGTACAGTGCAAACCAATGTACAAAATTTTTTGCAACAGTGTCCAGACACGTGGGAAGGACAGAGTGGATTTGGAATGAAACTCAGCAACACAGAGAGCTGGACACCGGCAAAAGGACAGGAGAATAAAATCCAGAAGAGTGAAATTAAATTTTTTATATGATAAGAAAGAAAAAAAAGGACAGAGTAAGGAATGAGGACATCAGGAAGGAAACTGAAGTGGAGAAGCTTTACAACAGAATGGAGAGCGATAAACTTATGATCTGGACATGTTAGGAGGATGACAAAGCAGACAATGGTGGCTGAAAACAATTGAGAATAGCATAATTAGAAGAAACCTAGATTGGAACACAGTTAAGAAGGAACACTGGTGAAAGATAGAAAGATGCCATAAATACCCGAACAGGCCAGGAGTTGGATGAGAGAAATGGATGATGGGGATGATGATATTCCAGGTGGTTTACCAGCCCATTGCAATTTAGTTTTATGCATCCTGCCGCTTTTACTACAATTCCGAAATACATCGGTCCCTCTACCTAAACCAGGGTAATATAACGAGATATGTGGTTACAGGCTAGAAGACAGCACAGATCGTGAGCGCCACTATTAATTCAATATGGGTACCTAGAATGAACCCGTAAAACAAACACAGATAAAAAGAACATGTACTTTACAACAGGAGCAGGTACTGTATAGGCTGGCAACTGCGTGCTGCAAGTCAAGCCTCACAGTAGCTCACATGGCAAGGCGCGATGGGATATGTGACAGTGGACAGGGCTCAAAGGTTTGAATCCAACACAAGTACTACTTTTTTTTTTTTTTAAACAGCCAGTTGCCTGGGATGTGGCAAGGTGGCATACTTAATAGTTTACACAGACTGATTTGTTTATTTGGCCCTGACAATGGCCGTTCGTATGGTGGCATCTGGAATGGAGAGGTTAGGAAACATGCGACAGGATTTCAGTTATCGACAGCACCTGCTCGAGATGATGATGTCCGTGGTCGGTACAGAGCTGCACGCCTGGCACATTGCAGCATGCCAGGACTGGCTGGCTCCTGTGCATGGCCCCACAGAAAACAATCCGGGGGTGTAAGATCGTGCAATGTGACAGGACAGGGGGATACGTCCTCCTCTTCCTATCCATTTATCAGTATACGTCGCATGGACAACCACCGCCACATGTGCTGGAGATCCGTCAAGTTGAAACCAAATCCTGCAGCGGTCAAAGAGTGGCACATGTTCCAAGAATGGTGGGAGTTCATCTTGGAGAAACTGCAAACAGCATTCTCCCGTCAGATGGAGGGGGACCAACGAGGTGATCAACTACGTGTAAAGCTGCCTGTCACACCCAGTGGGGATTATTCATACTCCAGTAATGCATTAACAGTTCTACTGTTATGGAACTGTATATCATTCGTAAATAAGACAGTCGCTAGAAAAGCAGGATCAGTTTCCACGTGCTGTAGGATCCATTGACAGAACGCCAGCCGGGCTTCAAAATCATGACCATGGAGCTTTTGGTGTACGCAATAACCGCATAACAGACACCCGGCTAATGTTTTCCTCACGTGCAATGGCCCGTGTGCTGGTATGAGAGATGGCGTGGAGACTAATAAGCCTGAGTGGAGCTTAAGATCATAACACTGAAGTTGGAATTCAAGATAACAAACAATTATTTATAGGAAGAAAAATTACAGATTGGAATAATTTATGAAGGGAAATGTTCCACAAATTTGGAAAAAGGATTCAGACTGGGTTGCATCACATCCCCAAAGTTATTTAACTTTTATGGCGAATATGTGATAAGGAAACCCCTCAACAGTTATACTCTAGGTATCTCGACTGGTGATCGCTGATGACATCAGTCTTGTAGCTAGTAACGAACAAGAACTGGTAGAGATTTTAGAAAGAGAGAAAAAATATGTTTACAGTATGGATTAAAGATCAATCACGTGAAAGCAGAACAGAACTAGATATGTATGTCAATCGCTCATCAGCAGTACAGGGAATTGTGAGAGAAGAACATAAAGCGGAGGATCTTTGCCAAGAAACAGAACAGTAAAGTAAAGTGTTCTCAACGTTGCATTTAGGATGTGAAACATGGACTTGCGAAGTGTCAGATCCGAAACACATATATCAGTTGGTATGTGTGGCTGGCATTTCTGGGACTGAAAGAGAACAAATACCTAAATCATAGAAGAGCCGAACATCGCCCAACCTTTGTAATTCCGCATATACCTGAGGTTCTTTGTTCTGTGGAGTGAATCCTGAACGACCATCTTACAAGGAAAAATAGAAAGAAGGCCATTATAGATGTGGACTGATCAGGTTTAACAATTAGCAATTTGAGCTGAAGATCGGCAAGGGTTGTGTAGATTTGACAGGATTGCAATAAGAAACTCGATCACAAAACTAAGAAATGAGAAACACATGATGATGACAAACTAGTTAGAAGAACCAGGTGCAGAGGAGGAACTCAAAAAAGGATGAGAATGAAAATAAAAATGAATCCATCCTTTTTTTGTTCCTCACCAGATGGGAAGCTAATGTTCTGGCCTGGCTCTTTCTTGAGCAGCTTGAGGCGACTCCTCTTGAACTTGCCCTTGCGTTTCTTGGGAGTGGGCGTGGCGGACTGTTGCTGGATGATCATGATGTGCAGCTCTCGCTCCAGCAGGTCGATCTCCCGGGCCTCCAGCTCCTGTTCCCTCTGTCGCAGGTTCTCCTCCACCAACTTCTGCTGCAGCTGCGCCTTGGTCAGTTCTTCCTCTCGACATCGCAGCTCCTGTAATTGTAGCATGTGCACGTTAGAGCAGAGCAGAGTGACTACATTTCCCACAGAGATGTAGGACCACTTTAAAAACCCCTACTGCATAGTTGAGGTTCACCTAGAGCCCTCTGTGAACTGGTCAACACCGTGGTCTTACTGTCAGTAACATGAAGGAGCAGGGTGTAACTTATATCAACAGTATGGAATGTCTTCCTCTTGCATACAAACAGTAAACAATCAGACAGACTACATTTTTTGTTTCTGCAATCAAGCTTTCAACAGGTCTCCAAGAGTACAACAATACAACAGATCAGATCATGCTCATTCTCACAACTCTGCTCAGGTTAACATCACTTGATACCAATGTCAGATTCTTACATATTAATGACATGAACATCATACCCAAAAATAGACATGTAAAGGTGAGATAGCCACATCAATTAGGTATCAAGATTTTTGTAGGCAACAGACTTAGAGGATCACTATTGTATTCTTTGAAAAAACACAAGCAACCTTGCAGTTTTATATGGCTGTTGCTAAGGTATCTAAAGTACATGCAGGGTTCTAAGAACTGTAAATACATTGGATAACATTCTACCAATGAGACTACCGATCATTACGTCTGTCTATGGCCTACTCAATACTCTGACCAGGTCTCATTGACAACATGAAGGTGTTCTCTGAGATAAAACGTGGAACAATTTGCTCACAAATAGGAATCACATCTATAGTTCAGAGAGAACCTGAGCAGACTCTTGTATAGAGGAATCCATGTTAGATCTCTTTCTTAGATAGGGATGGGATAAATGGTTACTTTCCAATATCATGTCCCTGTGTATCCGTTACACTGTAGTATTAGGTTATAGTATTATGATATAAAAGTAACATAATACAAGTTGCAGGTCAACTTTTGGAAGGAACGTCCCTAACCGCACCTTAGTAAGTACTATCTTCATCTGGCTTTCTTCTCTCCCACTGTCCCTTTCACCAGCGCGTCACTCACATTCTTAACTATTCCTAGATTGCAATGATCCATTTACATTCCGAAACCAACACTCTGTAACCTTCATGTATGAAAAGCGCCTGGACTGCTATGATGTCCAAGGATCTGTAGTTAAACAGACACTAGGATCAGACTTTATAAATTATGTTGATGAACGAGTGCCATATACACTTCAAATGTCGCCGGAATGGGTCATGAGGTAATAGCCCTATCAGGCAAGACATAAGCAGAGTTTAATCCAGTACTTTTTTGTTGCTTGTTTTTTTACGTTGCACCGACACAGACTGATCTTACAGTGACGACGCGACAGAACTAGGATGAAAGCAACCGTGGCCTTAACTGAGGAACAGTCCCAGCATTTGCTTGATGTGAAAATGGGGAAACCCTGCCAGCAGTGGGGTTCGAATCCACCATCTCTCGAATACAAGCTAACAGCTACGTAACACAAACAGTGTAGCCAACTCGCTCTGTAAATCCAGTATAAAAGGCTCCAAAATCGTATTTCTTCATATACAGAAGGTTGTGGATATTTGGTAAACAACAGTGCAAGCGGTTTGTCCAGCATCGTTTATATCACTCCTTTTTGGTTCTGGTAAAAATTATGATAGCAGCTTTTGCTGCGCTACCTCACAGGTTGCAGTCGATGAGGAAATATAAGATTCACGTGATGGGACTTGCGATAGCTTTTCAGGATCTGATATTTGAATTATCAGAACTATATGAACGGGTAAAATTTTTAATTTTTTATAATAATAATAATAATAATAATAATAATAATAATAATAATAATAATAATAATAATAATAATAATAATAATAGAAGAAACCATTTCCCTGTAATTGAGTTTATGTCCACATAAATCGTATTGAACGTATTTTTTAAAAAAATTATTACATTCACTCACTCATTGTCTAGAATACGGAGTGAAACTTGAGATGCAACTCTTCCGAAGAACTACGCTACTGTATGTATTACTATCAGTAAGCTCGTAATAGACGTAAAAGTTGTAAAATGTATCAAGATTGTGACTGTGTGTGATATCTAAAAGAATGAACTAAAACTACAAACTTTTGTAGATTATTTTGTATTGTACAATATGTGTGTTTTAAGTGAAAAATGTTAATGATTTTAGGGTTGTTTGTTTTTTGCAATTTCATTACGTGTAGATCATTTTTTCTGTAAAGGTATTTTCTTTATAACTTTCGGGGCACGGTGTAGTCGCACGTGCCGGGTTTGACAAGATGCTTCTGGTAGTTTCCGGTTGCATCAGAATGGAGATTTCTCGAAGCTAGGAATGGTATTTTCTCACTGAATTCTCTGAGCCCTCATTGGCCAAAATAAAGCCCCTTCCTATTGGCGAATGTAAGATCTGCGGGTGTGCTAATTGGTTATTTCTTGGTTGCACCACTTCCGGCTGCTGACCACTTGGTCAGAGCCAAGCTTGTTCCCTGTCATTGTGGTTCGACCAGCGGAGGGAGAAGTTGTCTCCTCCATCTGATGGGTCTTCCGGCCCTCCGAGGCGAGTACTATTTAGTTCATGTTTTGGGTTTTAACTTTCAAATGTAGTTTCTTAATTTAAATTTTCTTTGGCCTCCAGAGTTTGCCCGGGATTTCTCCCGTTCGCCAATTTTAATTTCAAATGACTTAGTCTTCGCGGCTAGTCATACCCATTCTGTTTTAGAGGCATTGCCCTTTTCCTTTTGGTTTTATAAACTGTGTAGTAATTATGTACAATTTCATATCCCTTTTCTCGCATTTTTATTGGGTAAAATATGTAAATTTTAAATTCCCTCGGGTTTGCCTCTAGTAGTGCTGTTTCGTCTTAGCTTACTCCCAATCAGGATAAGTTCCTTATTCTGAAGAGTTTTAGAAAAGGCAGCTACCTGATCAGACTCGGAGTTAAGATCTGTCCTGCTTTATACCTTAATATGTAGGTGTGGTTTGTGTCTCCTTTGTTTTAAAATGTATTTGGTTAAATTATTTTTAAATTATCGCCGTGAAACTTGTACTCTTTGTATTATTCATTTCTCTAAATTTGCTGTGTTAACTTTTACTTGCGTCATTGATGGCCCCATCTCTAATGTTATCTTCCAGTTGTTATCAGGTCAGTAGAACCACCGTGAATTTTGTTATCCCGACAACACAATACCTTCTCACAGCTCGGGTAGGGTCCCAACCACTTCCCATCTCTGTTCCTGATAGTTATATTCAGATGTTGTTCTCCAGCATTTATCGTCTGTGAGTGTTTGATTCTATTTGATCTAATCTCAAAGTCATCATTTTCCTTAGTAGTGTTATTATTATTTTTAATTTTTGATGCTGTGTAATCCCGGTGGTTACATAATGCCTTCCCTTCCACCATAACACACGCTCCGATACCAATTAGCCAATTAACGCACCCGCAGATCTTACATTCGCCAATAGGAAGGGGTTTTATTTTAGCCAATGAGGGCCCAGATAATGTGGTGAAAAAATACCTTACATAGCTTCCAGGAATTTCCTTTCTGATGCAACCAGAAACTACCAGAAGCATCTTACCAAAATTGACACGTGCGACTACACCGTGCCCCGAAAGTTATAAAGGAAATACCTTTACGGGATAAATGATCTACACATAATGAAATTGCCAAAAACAAACCACCCTAAAATCATTAATATTTTCACTTAAAACACACATATTTTACAATACAAAATAATCTACAAAATTTCGTAGTTTTAGTTCATTCTTTTAAAAATCACATACAGTCATCTTGAGACATTTTACAACATTCACATCTATTACAAGCCTACTACAAAGCATATCTGTAACCGAACACAAGTAACAGGATAGGAATATCAGTACTGCCACTAAACCGTCACAAAGGTATCGCTCACACCTGCGCAGGACTGTATTCTTAAAGTGAGCTGCTGTGGTTCCTAATATTCTTTAGCCTATCAGAAACTGCCTACCTTTCCCTTGGTTTTGCTGAGACAGTTACTTTTGTATTAGGGTTTCCGGAGAAACGTAATATTTCTGGAACACCTTACCTTTATGGATTAGGATACAGGATCATTAGACTTCGTAGTTTATAGCATTTAAAACTCAGACATTTAGTGTTTTGATTTTCAAATTTAGCATTTTGTAGCAAATTTGTTAAAAATAGGCATAATTTGCAAAATTGCACACAACAGTTGGGAGAAAAATCATACTGTTTAATCACAAATTGCTCGTCATGCAGTTTTGAATACACTAACAAAAATAAGACAAACAACAGCATAAAATTGTAAGAAATATTAACACACACACACGAATATCCATATTTACAAATTTATAAACATAATTTCAACGTGAAAAATACTATTCTGAACGTATTCATCTATCACAATAGAGTAGACCTACAAGGAAGAAGAATTTCAATGATGATTGAAGTACAACAAGTCAATTGTTTGAATTGTGTCCTCCTTCATTCGAGTCTGCCTATCAGTTACAATCATGTTGTACTTGCTAAAACCCTCTCTGCGTCGACACTGTTCGTAGGGGCCCAAATGTACTGCAGTACTGCTGAGGCAAAGGAAGTGGCATCAACATTTGAAGAGTGTAAAAGTGTTTTTGTCCATTCTAATGTTCTGCAGCATCTGTTGGTGATATGCCTCGCAGCACTCGACAAACTGATCGACAATGACACTTCTAAAAAATGGCAACTTATGTTTCCAACACACAAGTGATTTGGGTTCCACAGCACTGTTTTGTCCTGCAACTACAGGATTAAATAAATTGCACACCTCTTTGAAAAAACACGTTAGTATCACTGACGCCCCTGTGCTTCGAGAGCTTAGTTATGTATTTAAGCATACGCTGCTTAAAACGCACCTTAATTTCCTCTTTCTTCATACCATATGTTTCTGAAACTCTCCAGCAGGTCGCTTGTTTCCAACGGAAACCATCCGTCAGCACACCTCTTCAATTCTGCACAAGATGATCCCACAGCTTGTGAGCATGCGGGTAGGACGATCCCTCCAGTACTTTTTACAGATACCTGTGAAACAAACTTTATCGGAAGCATATCCTGATCTCTAAACATATCCGACACTGAATGGCCACTGCTATTTAGGGAATTCTCATCAAGAGAGGTAAAGAACTCTACCAGGGGTGTGAAGTACTTGTCAAGATACTGCACTGAGCGAAACCAAGAGTTCCATCGGGTGATGACAGGAGCTGGGAACAACAGTACATTCTAATCAAGGAAATTATCTTGCAAAAAATTTACATAGGAGTTCTTCAACTTCCTACAGTGGAGAAAAGCCAGCTTAAGTTTTGAAACCAAACTGTTCAACTGTGACAGTTTCTTGAGAATAACATCCCCCACTAGATGCAACTTATGTGCAAAGCACTGGAAGTGAAGAAGATGGTCTCCAATAATCGTCTGTAATGCCTGGAAACGTGTACCCATGTATCTGGTAGAGTCTGACACTAAACCCAGCACGTTCCCATTATCAATGTTATAGTCAATGATGGCTCGGCTGCGTAATGTCCCGTTGGCAACATCCAAAAATGAACAACTTGCCAAATAAACTTGTTCTGCAGTTGGCGTGATCGTCCTGAATAGAACAGCAAAGACACATCTGCCTCAACTGTCCGACGTCTCGTCTGCAATTACTACAATGGGCTTCCCGTCCAATGCAGCATTCACCTCTGCCCTTGCTGAATCTTCGCAACGTGGAATATAATCTCTGCTAAGGGTAATTTAGTTTAGTTTAGTTTAGTTTAGTTTAGTTTAGTTTAGTTTAGTAATGTTTTATTTTACCTGACAAGATTAAGGCCTTCGGGCCTTCTCTTCCATCTAACCAGGAACTGAAATATACATATATTACATTGTATTACTTGCAATAACTAGATCTAATACAAAGTATTATTATTATTATTATTATTATTATTATTATTATTATTATTATTATTATTATTATTATTATTATTATCATCATTATTAAAGCGTCTTTATTGTGGCGAAGTTAGGGCTCCCGGCCCTTTCTTACACTTAACCACTTCGTATATATACAATATAATTTTTTCATAAAATTTAAACATTTGAAATCTTTACAACCTAAAGTATAACTAAAGCAACTAAAGTATCACTAACTAAACTAAGTTGAGTAAAGTATAACTAAAGTATAAACGGGAACACATTACAATAAACAACCATAATCACTCTCATTCATGCATCCCATTCACACTCAAGAAAGACTGGAAGTGCTTATGAGATGACGCTGTCAAAGGATTTTAAATTTTGTCTTAGATTTAGCTTCCCTGATGTCATTGGGGAGTTCATTCCACCAGCTCGTGGTGGTGATCGTGAACGATCTGTTGTAGGTTGCGGTTCGATGCACAGGAATTTCTAGAATACAGCGTGACCAGGTATTGAACAGCTGTAGGGAACTAAGGTAGCGAAATCTGGTGGATTGGTAAGGAGGAGTGTTTTCAGAAAGCACTTGATACACCAAAGTAGTTGCATGGAGTCTACGTCTGTCATTCAGTCGTAACCAAGATAATTGTCTATAGTATGGGGATACGTGGGCATATGGTCATATGTCAAATGCGTACCTGATGCATGCATTTTGGGCACGTTGCAGTCTCATGCCTTGCTCGTTATTGATATCAATAAAAACTGTATCACAGTATTCGAGAATTGGAAACAAAAGTGATTGAATGAGCTTTACTTTCAGGGACCAAGGGAATATATTTTTAAACTGCTTCAGGGGATGCAGGCTTTGATATACCTTTTGGCATACTTTCGGCACTTGTTGCGACCAGTTCAATGTTTCGCTTATAGCCACACGAAGATTCATAACCGATTCATAAATGTTTCGCAGCATGGAATAATGGTATTGTTTAGTACTACAGGAGGAATTTCATATTGTGTTAAGAGGTGTAAGTTTTTCAAAGTACCAATGATTATTGCCTGCGTTTTAAGAGGATTAATTTTGATATTGTTACTCAATGCAAAATTACTTATGAGATTTAAATCTGCATTAACTTGTTGTACAGCACTCTGAATTTTATCAGTTCTTGAGTGGTAGTAGATCTGCAGATCATCAGCATAAAGATGATATTTGCAATGTGTAATCGATTTGACAACATCGTGTAAGTAAATTGCAAGCAGCAATGGTCCAAATACAGACCCTTGGGGGACACCGATGGGTTTGTTAAGCCACTCAGATCTGCTATTATTTACTTTGACACACTGACGGCAATTTTTGAGGTACGAACTGAAAAAGTTTATTGCCATCTTGCTGGAATTTAATTAATCCAATTCTGAAAGTAGCAGTTGAGGAACAACAGTATCAAAAGCACTAGAAAAATCAAGTAGAACCAGTACAGTCACTTGTCGAGGGTCCATTGCGTGTCGGATATCATCAGTTACTTTCGGTAGGGTAGTCGTTGTGCTGTGTCCTTTCTTGAAACCAGATTGGTAAGGGTCAAGCAGTGAGTAGTTAGTCAAGTGAGGACTTGTTCGTGTACCAAGCATTCTAGTACTTTGGAAAGGGATGGGAGAATGGATATAGGGCGATAATCTGATGGTAAACTAGGAGAATTCTTCTTAGGAATGGGAATGACGATACCGTACTTCCACACAGTTGGGAATACTTCCTGTACAAGGCAATGATTAAATATATGCGTCAGAATAGGCAATATTGCACCAATAACAATTTTTATGAAAGATAATGGTATGTTGTCATTACTCAGAGCATCTGACTTGAGGCAGTAAATTACACGCTTCACATCATTCGCACCAACTTTTTTGAATGTGAATTTTACTTTATTTACTCGGGAATTAGCATTTACATAGCATAAGGGCAGCTTAATGAACACATATGAAGATCTATACATTCATCTAGACCAACTTGTAAAGAAAAACGATAACTTTAAAGAGGCTGTAGAATATAAGAACCCATTATATTACCAAATTCTAGTATATTTGAAAATGCTTGAGAAAGATCATGGAAAAAGAATTGGAATTTCTCCACCTACAGGTAGCCCTACAACTTATTCCTCCTCAGTTGAAGCTATAGGTGACAGCAAGGAAGAACGCATCATCAATATTACACCAGGCACAAGACTGTAAAAGAATGACAGAAGTTACTGTTCCAAAGGAAAGCAGGCTTAATAAGAATTGACAACTAGGAATTAGTAATATTTTCATCTGCATTAATAATAAGACCATACTGTGATATTCGGATTTCTTCATTTTGACAATTACTTATAAATTGTATAAGTTTTAATTTATAAATTGACCTTTTTTCATGAATTATTAAGAAAAGAATATTCATTAGGACATATTCTCTATGGAATATTGTACAAGTGTTTCCTTGACGACTGCTTTCAATTGTAGAAATAATTTATATACACTGACTGACAGAGCAAATGCAACACCAAGAAGGAGTGGTTCGAAAGTGATGAAAGTTGGGGAAAAAACAGAGACGGCACGGACGAATAATTGATGTTTATTTCAAACCGATATGCAGGTTACACAATGCGCACGGCATCGACTCAGTAGGATGTAGGACCACCGCGAGCGGCGATGCACGCAGAAACACGTCGCGGTACAGAGTCAATAAGAGTGCGGATGGTGTCCTGAGGGATGGTTCTCCATTCTCTGTCAACCATTTGCCACAGTTGGTCGTCCGTACGAGGCTGGGGCAGAGTTTGCAAACGGCGTCCAAGGAGATCCCACACGTGTTCGATTGGTGAGAGATCCGGAGAGTACGCTGGCCACGGAAGCATCTGTACACCTCGTAGAGCCTGTTGGGAGATGCGAGCAGTGTGTGGGCGGGCATTATCCTGCTGAAACAGAGCATTGGGCAGACCCTGAATGTACGGGAGTGCCACCGGCCGCAGCACATGCTGCACGTAGCGGTGGGCATTTAACGTGCCTTGAATACGCACTAGAGGTGACGTGGAATCATACGCAATAGCGCCCCAAACCATGATGCCGCGTTGTCTAGCGGTAGGGCGCTCCACAGTTACTGCCGGATTTGACCTTTCTCCACGCCGACGCCACACTCGTCTGCGGTGACTATCACTGACAGAACAGAAGCGTGACTCATCGGAGAACACGACGTTCCGCCATTCCCTCATCCAAGTCACTCTAGCCCGGCACCATGCCAGGCGTGCACGTCTATGCTGTGGAGTCAATGGTAGTCTTCTGAGCGGACGCCGCGAGTGCAGGCCTCCTTCAACCAATCGACGGGAAATTGTTCTGGTCGATATTGGAACAGCCAGGGTGTCTTGCACATGCTGAAGAATGGCGGTTGACGTGGCGTGCGGGGCTGCCACCGCTTGGCGGAGGATGCGCCGATCATCGCGTGCTGACGTCACTCGGGCTGCGCCTGGACCCCTCGCACGTGCCACATGTCCCTGCGCCAACCATCTTCGCCACAGGCGCTGCACCGTGGACACATCCCTATGGGTATCGGCTGCGATTTGACGAAGCGACCAACCTGCCCTTCTCAGCCCGATCACCATACCCCTCGTAAAGTCGTCTGTCTGCTGGAAATGCCTCCGTTGACGGCGGCCTGGCATTCTTAGCTATACACGTGTCCTGTGGCACACGACAACACGTTCTACAATGACTGTGGCTGAGAAATCACGGTACGAAGTGGGCCATTTGCCAACGCCGTGTCCCATTTATCGTTCGCTACGTGCGCAGCACAGCGGCGCATTTCACATCATGAGCATACCTCAGTGACGTCAGTCTACCCTGCAATTGGCATAAAGTTCTGACCACTCCTTCTTGGTGTTGCATTTGCTCTGTCAATCAGTGTATTTTCTCTTGAGTTTTTGTTTGTTTTAATGTTGTCAATCTTATGTCAATTTTAAGGACACTTCCTCTAAAGCATTACTTAGTCAATTTATGTATTTTTCATCTAAACAGTATTGTGTGGCTGAAGATGTTGATAATATACAAAACATGTACCACTTTTAACCATTAAATTGCCTTAACCCAATCGCATCATTTGACGACCCTAGCTCGTCATTGTTACTCGTTTTAGTCTTATGAATATAATCATCTTTATGCATGATAATCGTTACATTCCCCTTATCTGCTTTTGTGATAATGAGCTCCTCATCTTTAACTTTCTTTTTAAGTTCTATAATACCCTTTTTATCAATACTGGTGTCCTTGGAAACAGCATCATTTTTATTACCTGTAGCTAGACTATTATGCAACTTTCTTTTCAGATCTATTCTAACCTCCTCCTGTACCTCATGCGGTAGTTTACCAAACAAATCCATTAAGAACTCCATAGAACCGGTTAATAAATTAAGCAATTTCAAATTACAAGATCACCATACATTACATTCATTTGATATTGTCACCATGTTTCCGAGTATTAGTACTAATAAGCTGCTTCCTATGGTTTCTAAAAATCTAAGATCCTACAGTCAGCTAAGTGAACTTGAAATACAAGATTTCATGAAATTGGTTAAGTTGCTTGTAAACAATAATTACTTTGTCTTTGACAAGGTCATTTATAAACAGGATGGTTTGGCAATGGGATCTCCGGCCTCGGGTATCTTGGCGGAGATTTATCTGGATTCATTGGAAACATACATGATGGAGAACGACAAAGTTTTTGATAATATTCTGTTTTGGGCTAGATTTGTTGATGATACTTTAGTAATTTTGGACGAAAGGGTTGGAGATGCAAAGGCTACTCTAGAGGTACTTAATAATATTGACCCACAGATTAAGTTTACGTTGGAGTCAGAAAGTAATAAATCAATTAATTTCCTTGACCTGAAAATTAACAGATTGGGTTCTACTTTTGAGTATAGCATTTTTAGAAAGCCTACACAAACGGCAGTCACTATTAGACAGGACTCAGAACACCCACAGAGTCAAAAAAGATCTACATACAATAGTTTAGTAGAACGAGCTTTTAAGATTTACATGACAAAAGCTAATTTGAAGAAATAACTCAATATAATACGTTCAATAGGTAGGGCTAATGGTTTTAGTGAATGCTTTATTGAATGTATTATTAACAAGTTTAGATTTCGCTTACAAACCACTTTCGTCAAGGACAAACCCAATCATAAGTCATTCGCAACTTTTACTTATATTTTCAAGAAACATAACATGAAGGTTTCATTTCATACTGATAATAATAATACAGTTGTATTGCACAATGCAACTTCAGTTAATAGATCGAACCCTTATACCAAATCGGGAATATATAGATTTAAATGCAAAGACTGTAGTTGCACATATCTAGGCCAAACAGGATGAAGTTTTAAAATTAGATACACTGAACATATTAATGCAATAAAATATAACAGATTTTCAGCAGTTGGCCAACTTGTACATGATCTAAAACATAAATTCACATCCATAGAACAGGACAGTGAGATTTTGGAGAGCTTAGGGAAAGTTAGTTTGCTGGATGTTACGGAGGGCTGTTATATACACTTGGATCAGTATTTTAATCCAAACTTTAATTTAAATGAAATTTCCGAAAAATCAAATATTCTTTTTGATTTTTTTGTTGAGTTTTTTAAAAATGTATATATACCGGACAATAGGACAGTATTTCAGATTATGCGCAATAGCTTCACGTGCTACCTTTCACAATCACGCCCTCCGGAGCTCCAAGAGGTTGCCGCCCCTCATTTGCTCCTCCCTTCTTCCCCTAGTTCCCCTAGTTCCCCTCTTTGACCCAAACTAAGCTTGGACACTTGATTGCTAACACAACAAGGATTCACAATTAAGTATTTATTTATTTTCCACCTAGTCGATACAATGATTGCTTAAGGCAATTTTTAATGGTCAAAAGTGGTACATGTTTCGTATATTATCAACATCTTCAGCCACATAACACTGTTTAGATGAAAAATATATAAAATTGACAAAGTAATGCTTTAGAGGAAGTGTCCTTAAAATGAACATAAGATTGACAACACAACAAGGCTCGCTTAGCTACTCGGTGCTTCGCAAGGACAGCGATCATATGAGGTGAGTCACATAAATGTTTATGTTATAAGACGTAAATTTTATGCTTTCGGTCAAAGTGATAGCTTACTAGATTCCTATTATTTCAGGTCCGTATTGAACTGGGAATGAGATAATTGTTAACATCTTAAAGCACCGGCTTCTCATTTTCCACCTCACTACGATTGCTACAATACAACAGCTTGAAGATTTTATTGAGTTAGTTTTAATACGGTTCTACATGAAAATTTGTATAAAGTGTCAAACAGAGCCAATGTTTTTTAAGAAGATTGTATTTTCAATGGTTGTTTTTGTTAAACCCACGATAATATAAACTATCTTACATCGGATTTTATCAATTCAAAGTTTAACACTTGCAAGTTTTAGATAATATGGACCTGAAATAGTTTAATTACAACATGTTTTTAAATCATCAATATGTTTTTAAAATTTATTTTATTTGACGTAGATAAACTTATATGTTTGCCAAATATTTCCTAGAATGTATTTCAGCTGATGATGATGAAAAATAAGGCATTGAAACTAGTTCTGATAAAATATATGTTGTAATTTCATCTTTGCAACATTTTAATGTATTGAATAAGGTGGATACGAATTTTAATAAATTGTAATAGTTACTCGTGGCATATGAATCAAATGACGAGCTTTGCTCGCGGCGATGCACAGCTGTACATCAATCCATATAGTTCAGTCACTAACCCACAGATGCCACTTGTATGCATTCTGAGCTGAAGTTTACACATGTGGCTTCGGTTTTTTCCCTTTCACCAGGTTCTCGCACACTTCCGGAACAAGAGATAAGAGAATCTTTATTCACATAATTTCGTTCTTGTCAGTTGCCATCATGGCACCAAGCAGATGTGCTGGTGTTGATGAAGAAGGAATACGGAAGCTAATAGATAGTGTTTTAGAGAGTGATATTGAAGGCAGTGATGTTTGTGACGACGAAATAGACCCTGAAGTCCTTAGTTCGAGTACTAGCGATGCGTATAATAGTTCTGATGACACGGAAAGTGAAGCAAATAACAACGGTGTGCCGAGTCTTTCGAAACGAACTCGTACCTCGGCACAGATTAACTTGACTGACTGGAACTGGACAAAAAGTGACAATAAACCTGTTGTACATAAGTTTAGTGAATACAGTGGGGTTAGTGAAAATTTATTGAAAAAGTTTGGTACGCAGCCACTATATGAACTCTCAGTTTTTTGTGAATACATGAGCCCTTTGTTTGACAAAATATCTGTCGAGAGAAATTCATATGCAGCAAAACAGTTGAGCAATGCTGACAGAAAAAAGTTGAAAGACGATGACAAATGGTTTGAGACTACACCCGACGAAATTAGGGCATATTTTGCGTTAGTTATACTAATGTCACAAGTGCGAAAGTCAAGAATACAGTTATACTGGAGTAAAAACAGGTGTATAAACACTCCTATTTTTCGTGAAACCATGAGCAGGGGAAGATTTAGTATAATTTCATGATTTTTACATTTTGTTGACGATGAACAAGTCGATAGTAGTGACCAACTAAGAAAGATTAGGCCTATAATACAACATTTCTGCTCCAAATTTTCAGAATTATATTTACCTTCACAAGACATTGCTCTAGATGAAAGTCTAATGAAATTCAGAGGCCGCCTTTCATATGTCCAGTGTAATAGGTCTAAACGTTCTGGGTTTGAAATAAAAATTTACAAAATTTGTGAATCAAGTTCTGGCTACTGTCTGTCTTTCAAAATTTATGTAGGTCATGATGTAACGGATCGGAGTCTGCCAGCAAGTACAAACATCGTGCTCAACATGTGTGAACCCTTGTTAGGCTGAGGGCATACATTGTTTTTAGATAACTGGTATTCTTCCCCAGATTTATTCAAAAGGCTACACGACAAGCAGATGAATGTAATTGGAACTGTTAGACAGAACCGAAAAACATGCCTCGCGATATCAGTAAGACGAAACTAAAACGTGGAGAGAATGAGACGTGGGCTGCCAACAGTATGTTGTGTGTGAAGTGGAAAGATAACAAGGATGTTTGCTTTCTCACCACTAAACACAGGGACAGGCAAACTTAGACGAAAAAGAGGACAAACCCCGAGGGAAGAAGTTATAAAGCCCAAGTGTGGCCTTGAATACCAGAAGGGGATGGGTGGTGTTGACCTTCAGGATCAGGTTACAGCTCTGTTCCCAGTCATGCGACGCACAGTGAAAGGGTATAGGAAAATATTATTTTACCTCCTAGATATGTGTATTTTCAATTCCTTCACTGTGTATCACAAGATCGCTGCTAACAGAAAGACGAGCTACACGGACTTCCGAACTAGCATTGCGCAGCAGCTACTAGAGACTGTTCAGTTGCCGGAGTACTCAGTTCGAGGCCGACCTTCAGCGAGCACCACCCCAACCAGATTACAAGCTAAATCGTGGGCCCACTTTCCCATGTGTATTCCCCCTACAGAGAAGAAATCAAAAGTCACAAGGTGTGTTGTGTGCTACAGCTGGGATAAAAGAAGTGAAAGTTGCCGGCATTGCAAAAAGTGTGGCGTAGCTCTTCACTTAGAAGAATGTTTTGAGGTGTACCACACCCAGCAGACGTACCAAAATGGCGGCATTGGTAAGTTTATTACTTCTTTATCATGCATGCAAATTTTCAGAAAGGAATATTTACTGGTTGGTTTTGTATGATTTTCTAAATAATAGTGTGATGACGACGGCCGTAGAGTGGTATTTAGATGTGATTTCTTGGTGCACTCCTATGGTATTTAAATGTGAGGCGAATGGGTTAAGGGACACTTGGGACTGAAATTTCTAATTCCTGTAAAAATTAAGACATCACCTTAATGTTTGGTTGGCTCAAGGTATGTACTATTATGCATATCTGTACTAAATTTGATCAGTGTAGCTTTACTAGTTTCATAGATATTAATTATTTTCCAATATTTATATGCAAATTATTCAAATATTCAAAATGTTAAGTGTATGGAAGTGATCCAGATAGCACATTTTTAAAGTAATGATCTAGTTCCTTATATAAATGAAACTGTGCATCATTTTTGAGATTGTATTATTTACTATGATAGGACTTTTTCCCCTGTTGAAGTTTATTTCTTGTAAAATTATTGAAAATTTAAGTTTTGAATATTTTTTTTTACAGGCAAACCAGATTTTCAATCATAAAAGTAATGCACATATTTATGGATAATGTACTAAGGAATATTCATGTGCATTTTCACGGTAATAGCATCATATCTGTAATGTGTATGACATTTTATACATCTGAAAATGTGAAACTGAGAAAATAGCATTTTTCTAAAGTCATGCATATTTTTTTAATATTGTCAGTTGACTTACTCATTAGAACTGTCCTGCAGCATAAGTCACACTCTCTGTCTTCCGTTTTTCAGCCTCTCTCTTCATTTTTGTAACCTTTGCCTACCGTCGATTTGATTTTTTTTCTTCTCAGAGGACGATCGCTGTATTTCATTCTTTCTGCGAGCATCGCCTAAGGACTGATTTTTCTGTCACATGAGAGACTGAAGTTCTTTTGATATCCGACTTCAAGTCTATTGTTGCACTGTACCCCTTACTGAACTCTGCCACAGCACTGCATACACTAATTTCAAGTCTCTTTCTTGATACAAAATTTCCTTTGGACACTTTCTCCAGATGCTAGAATGACTTTCGTTATGATTCTGCGTGGCACCACGGACACATCGGGATAGTACTTCATCAGAGGCCAGCCTCTAATACACAGGCATAATCTTACACACTAATGGCTCAGAAAGCTTGACCGACATTTTATCATGACTCTGAGGTACCATACCTTTTGCTATGCTTATAGAAGCACCAATCATCTGAGTCTTGGGGGCATTCCTTATGTTGGGGCTTACTGTTGGTGGATATGTAATAGTAGAGTGTGGCAGAGACAGCATTTTTCATGTTTGCAACATTAAGTGTGATTTGTACAATACAACTCCTATAATAGCTGGTGTACTTGGTAATTGTAGCATTAGTAAGACCACCTGAACGGCCACCTAACTGCACACCCTTCACTTTCCAAGTTTGTAGCATCTGTCTCAAACCTTTTCCCATTCTCTTAGCAATGTGGTTTACACACTCCTCCTTCAGTACTGTGTTGGTGCCATACACCACATTTCAAAATTATGTGATGAAAAACGCATAAATGCGTGTGCAGGATAATGTTCGGTGAGAATCGAAGAGGAAGCGGTGTTTAAATGGCTGTGCAGCAGGCATTTAAATGTCGCGCTGTGTCTTAAAAAATGGCGGAACGTGGAAAATTATATCGCTAATTTATCCGCAATGGTCAGGGGTAGAGCAGTAAGAGAAAATCGAAAAATCAAAATATTTGATCAAATATGTCTAAAACTCTGTCCCAGTGTCCCTTAAGCAATCATTGTATCGAGTAGGTGGAAAATAAATAAATACTTAGTTGTGAATCTATTGAAGTGTGATACGGACCATGAAGCTGATTTTATGTAATTGTGAATTTTTCTACGTAGGTGGATCAAAGGGTTAGTTGCATTAACGCGTCACAGCAGCGCGCTGTGCGTCGCAAACGTGGGCACAGCGGAAAGGTATCGTAAAGTGGTGTCAGCAATTCGAAGCCGGACGCACCGATATCACGGACAACCATCGCGAAGGCAAGCCCACAACGTCCAGGACCCGTGCAAAGGTCAACAGTGTGAATGCGATCATTAGACAGAACCGGCGCATTAAACTGAGAGAAATCGCAACGCAGCTGAACATGTCGTATGGCAGTGTGTTCGCCATTGTTCACGAGGTCCTTGGATATCGTAAGCTGTGTCAAAGATGGGTCCAACGTCTTCTCACCGATGAGCACAAGTGAACCATGCTCCTTTTGCATGTTTCTCACATGTTATGTTTACTACTCATACAAGTTTTGTTGACCTCAGTTCGAGGAAAAACCTGAGTATATCCCTTGATAGGCCACAGAGCGCAGCACTCTGCGTGGTGTGTATTGACGATCTTTTGCCGTACTAGACTACTGTTTTCATCTTTTGACGCATATCTTTGCCTTCCTCACTCGTGATTTTTTTTTACAATGGAGGCTAGACGATGTGAAATCGCCTTCCTTTGCTTTAGGTGGATTTTTACCTTATTTAAACGTGGGTTTACCACCATTCATGCCATAATTAATGTCTTGATTTAACAGGTATGTGCTTTCTGTTGTCTCTTTATTATTACTACGTTTGCATTACCTTTTTACGATCCCTGATGGGCCGGTCGATGTGCATCTTCTATTTCGGTTCGTGTAAATGGTGTGTGTGACTGTGAGAGGTTAATATTATGATTACTGCTAATTTGGGAATTTGGTCTCGAATCCATCACGTTTTTGGTGCACTTGTTCGGGTGCATTTGTTTTGTTCGTACCTGGCCGCCTTAGAAGTAACGACTTTCGTGTCGACAAAGTTTAATCTGAAGTCGTACGAAACTCAAGCTTAATGTGATTTGGTGCACGATCCTGCCTGTTTTGCCCGATTATACAAAATTCGTATAATCTTATATTGTGCTCCCATAGTGCACGTTATTAGTTCAATATGCGTGATCTGGAACTGTGTTATGGTGAGTCATGTGGCGTGTATTTGTACCTCATGTGAATGTTATGAGTGAATGCTGGTGTCTGAAGCAAGTAGAAGATGGGCTATCGATTGGTTCATTCTTGTTTTATTTCGGTTTCATTTCGATTTTGTTTGGGTACCTCATTTCCTTATCTTGGTACAGTTTTGTCATTTACTTGGCCATGTGTTGGTTGGGGCTCGGCCTAACCGCCGGTCGGCCATGTTGGTATTCTTATTTTTCGTATCTCTGCGCATGCCTGTTTTATTTTGCTGGACCAAAGATGCTGTACTCAGCGCCTTTGGCTGGTTCATTCCTTTTCTCCTTGCGTCTTATGTTGATCTCTGTGGTGACGTAGGTTAAAATGTTCTTGTAGTAGGAGGCTTCTATTATTGTCGTGCGAATGGAGAATGGAAAGATATGCGCTGTGAATAATTTAATCTGAAGTTTAAAAAAATAAAAAAATATATATTGGCTGTATTACCGTGCGCACGGCAAATTTAATTGAAATATTAATGGTAATGAGGTCATTACTGTATCAGTGAGCTGATAACGATATATTTGGTGTGTGTTATAATTATTTATGTTGAGCTCACCCCACGACCTCGGCAGAAACGCTTGTGAAGGTATGTTTACGTCTTGTTTTTTGTTTTCTCTGTTATGCGATTGGCTTCTTTTTCCATGTTTGGATTCTATTATTAATTTACTAATAAACCTTGTCCTTATGTTTATTCTACGTTTCATTTATGGTAGTGTTCTATAATCGTCCTCGTTGGTTAATAACGAGGCCCATCTTGAGCTCAGGGCCGTTTTCTGCCTTCCCTAATCGCGGTCCGCACCTCATTCTCCCGTTACGTTTGTTTCATTTTCGTCATATGCTATCCGTAAGGGAGGGGTTTGGCACACAAGGGACGTTTCCAATCCTCCCTAGCATTTTTGCAACGCTATGCCGCAGGCGGCAACGGGTTTCTGCGGCTAATCGTCACAGGTGATGAAATGTGGGTCCACCACTTCACCCCCGAAACAAAGTGAACATAAATGGAATGGGTGCACCCTTCATCACCACAACGAAAGAATGCCAAGGTTCAACCTTAGCCAGTAAGGTTATGGTAACAGTGTTCTTTGACATGGAGGGTTTGCTGCATGTGGAATTCATGCCGAAAGGAATGACGATTAACACGGCGTCATATTGTTAAAAGTTGCACCGGTTGTGTAAAGCGATTAAAGAGAAACGCCAGGGGAAATTGAGCGCCGGTGTGATTTTGTTGCACGATAACGCAACACCTCACAAGGCCTGCCAAACGAGAGAACTGCTGCAGCGTTGCAAGTGGGAGGTCTGGCAACATCCACTCTACAGTCCCGACCTAGCGCCATGTGACTTTCATCTGTTCGGTAAGCTCAAAACGGAGCTCGGTGGTCGACGTTTCCAGACCGATGAGGAGGTGAGGGCCGCTGTCTTCGAGTGGTTGCAGAACCCTGGAGGAAATTTCTATGCATCCGGCATCGACAAGTTGGTTATGGGTTCGCAGAAATGTTTGGAGTCTCTTGGAAACTATGTGGAAAAGTGGCGTTAGAGTGTACGAGGACGGTTTGAAAAGTTCTCGGAATCACCGCTATATGTCAGTGCTAGAGCAACGAGGTTCCTGCACAATAATCACACATCGTAAAGTGGTGTCAGCAATTCGAAGCCGGACGCACGGATATCACGGACAACCATCGGAAAGGCAGGCCCACAACGTCCAGGACCCGTGCAAAGGTCAACAGTGTGAATGCGATCATTAGACAGAACCGGCGCATTAAACTGAGAGAAATCGCGACGCAGCTGAACATTAATTAAAAGAAATAAGTTTCATAATGATAGATCCGTATTGAATTGTGATTACAATAGAGTAAAATAATATATTATTATTGGTCCACCTTTGCAATACAAAATAAAAATAGTTAAATTACATAGGGACTAGTTTCGACCTAGTAATAGGTCATCATCAGCCTGAAGTAAATTAAAGCGTAAATATCTAAGAAAACACAAACAATGTAAACACAAGTGCAGTCTTTTTAAAGGTACATACCATGTGGGAAATTGAGTAGCAATATATTAAAAAAATAATTACTCTTCCAATTGACGAAGCACTGAGCGGAAGTTATGTAAAGTTCGGTGCGCCGTATATCATAAAAGTCCATGTTGTATGTCCTCCGCTCTCTCCGCTCAGCGCCAGCCAGCCGCACGCACGCAAGCGTGGATAATTCAAGACTCGACGCGCAGCCTTCAGTGCACGTGTCCGTACCGTCATGTGCAGTAAAAAAGGAGCTCCCTGTCTGCCACTCACCAAGGATTCTCCCCAGTGTCCTGCTCCAGAATACACTGTACGTCGAACACGGAGGCTACTCCTCTTAAAAATGTGTCTCGACCAGGTGGACGGAATTCTGGTAGTATGAGGTTTCACCTCAGGTCACTGCTCCAATTCCCCGTTCCTTCATTCCAGTCGAGCCCCGATGCTGTACTCTACACATCCCTAATCTCACTCAGGCTCTGACACACACACATTAGATTCTCTAATTGTGTACTTAGCTTTCCTTCAGTGCAAACTCATAAACTCAGACACTGCAAGTTAGAAGGAACTCTCTTCACTAATCTATGCAAGTGAAACTGATAGTTTTCGACTATCACGAACTGAACATTCCTACGAACTATCTTTTCAAGATAGAAGCTAGTGTAAATACATTCCAAGTGTATATAGTGTACAGAAACCGAAACTCTTTCAAGATTTATTATCTACTTTGCTTCAAGACAATTTTATGTTTATTCTTGTAAATTTCTATGTGAAGCAAATAAATAAGTTGTGTTCTTGTAAACCTTATCCTGTTTACAACACAACACATTGGCGACGAGGTAAAAAAACTATGTGCTATCTGCCACCAACTCATTCGCGACGAGGTACAAAACTGTGCGCAATCTGTCACCAACTCATTGGCGACGAAGTACAACAGTGGTCAGTGTGTCGCCCACTCTTTCGCATCGAGGTACCAAACTGCTTACATTCTTTCGTCCACTCATTCGCGACAAGGAAACAACCTCTTACAGTGTATTGTCAACTCATTGGCAAAGTGACACTATACTCCGTAACTATCACCACTCCACATTGGAACCTGTACGGACTCTACCAGCAGTTAGCCTTTTCTACAGTGCAGCCTCCTTCGAACTACGGACAGGCAGCCTACATTCCAAGGCTCTCTCTCTCTCTCTCTCGCTCGCAGCACCTGTCAGGCACGCTTCAGCTTGCTTGC
This sequence comes from Anabrus simplex, assembly GCF_040414725.1. Classification (NCBI taxonomy): domain Eukaryota; kingdom Metazoa; phylum Arthropoda; class Insecta; order Orthoptera; family Tettigoniidae; genus Anabrus; species Anabrus simplex. Next base: position 131,902,890 of record NC_090275.1, on the reverse strand, counting down.
TCTCTCACACACTCCCAGCTGTTCCGGTGAAGGTCTCGCCTTACGCCAGCTCTGTACACGCTGCTCCACAAGTTCTTTTCGCTCACGCATCTCAACATGGCTACAGCCGAGCAACTGGCTGCCGTCTTGCAAGCTCTCCAACAGCAACAACAGCAATTCATGCAGCAACAACAAGCCGCATTGCTCACAGCTATTCAAGCTCTTTCTGTTTCTACACAGCCCTCAGCAATTCCTCCGTTCACTGCTTTTGATCCAGCTAAGGAAGAATGGTCAGTCTATTTCGCCCGCCTACAGCAGCATTTTATATGCCATTCCGTCACGGATGACTAGCGCCAACGTGCACTATTTCTCAGTTCGGTTGGCAATGCTATGTGCGAATTACTACAAAAATTAAGTCCAGAGGAGCAACTCTCTGAAGTGCCGTTCGCACAGCTCTTGGCCCGTATCACTGAGCACTATGCTAAAGCCCCACACATAGTGGACGCTCGCTACAATTTTTTTCAGAGCAGGAAGCAACCGCATCAGACTCATGCTGAGTGGATAGCAGAATTAAGAGGTCTAGCTAAACCCTGCCAGTTTATATGTTCCAAGGACGGTTGTGGTACACCCTATACCGATTCCCTCATTCGGGATATGGTCATTCTGCATACTCCTCAGGACAAAGTTCGTTTTGACGCTGTCAAGAAGAGTAACCCTTCTTTAGAAGACGCCCAGCGTATTGCTACGGTCTACGAACTTACTACCAAAACTGCCGCAGAAATAGCTTCTAAACACAAAGTCGCTCAAGTCTCTACCCCAGCCCGCCAGTCATCTGCTACCTTGAACCACGCAGCCAAGTCGCTCTCTGCCAAGCATTCTCGCCCGGTTCCCTCTCGTTCTTCTACAAGGAAGCCCACTTCTAAACGCAAGTCACAACTCCTGCCTTCCTGCAGAGGATGTTTCAAACATCATGAACGTCGTGCCTGTCATTTTTTCAAAGCCACTTGTAAAAGATGTAATAAAGTAGGACACATCAAGACTGTATGTCAGAGTTCGCTCCGCCCTGCTAAGACTCCTGCAGCGCGCCCGAAGCGTCTACAGCACCGACAGGACATGGAAGTTGATCAGATAAATCTTGTTCTTCCTACCAAGAATTCTCACAAGATCATCGTTCCTCTATCATTCTCTGATCGCTCTATCGATTTTCAGTTAGACACTGGATCACCTGTCTCTATCATTAACCTGGCTACATATCACGACTTAGGTTCACCTTCATGCTCTCCAGCTGACATCCAGCTTGTTACATTTAACAAACGGAAGATTGACATTAAAGGCCAAATCACGCTTCCAGCCAGTTATAAAGGAATTCAGAAGGTCATTCCACTACTCGTAGTCAACAACTACACCGCATCGAACATTATGGGCATGGATCTCTTTAATTTATTCGGCTTCCAGATTCATGACAACGTCAACGTAGTCTCTACTTTGCAACCTACTTCTGATATTACGGCTCTCCTCGAGCAGTTTCCTGAAGTCTTTGACTCTACGCTCGGAACCGCCAAAAACTATACAGATCACATACAGCTGAAATCAGGAGCTAAGCCGCGCTTTTTCAAAGCACGTCGAGTACCCCTGGCACTTCAAGACCAGGTCACTAAGGAGTTAGAAAGATGGGTAGAAGATGGAATAGTGGCACCAATCAATTCCAGTCAATGGGCCACTCCACTAGTTGTAATCAAGAAACCTGATGGCAATGTACGACTTTGTGGCGATTTCCGATCTACGATCAACTCACAAATTGACACAGATGTATTTCCAATTCCCCGTCCAGAGGACTTATTCCGTCGTCTAGCTGGTGGACAATTCTTCTCTAGAGTGGATCTTAAAGAAGCCTATCTACAGCTACTTTTAGACGAAGAATCCAAACAATTTCTCACACTCAACACTCCTATTGGACTACTCCAGCTCCAGCGTCTCCCGTTCGGCGTCTCTTCCTCAGCTGCTATTTTTCAGCGCTATTTAGCTCAACTCACCGCCTCCATTCCCGGTTGTGCTAACTACCTTGATGATATTATTGTGACCGGCAAAGATCACCAAGAACATCTCCATAATCTGCACCTCCTTCTCACGAAGTTGAAAGACAATGGCCTACGAGCGAATCTCGCTAAATGCACTTTATTTCAGCCGCAAGTTCACTACCTGGGACACATCCTTGATAAAAACGGCATTCAACCTAGTGAACGGAATGTCTCGGCGATTATAAACATGCCTGTACCACAGAACATCAAGCAGCTCCAATCCTTCCTAGGCAAAGCGAACTACTATAACAAGTTCATTCCCCGCTTCGCTTCAGTTGCAGCTCCATTAAACGCCCTACGCAAAAAAGGTGTTAAATTTCAGTGGTCTCCGCAATGCCAACAGGCCTGGCAAACGATCACCAAAGCCCTTGTTCAAGCTGTTAAACTCACTCATTTTTAGCCTGGCAAGCTCATCAAGCTAGCTACTGACGCATCAGATTACGGCGTCGGTGCCGTTCTCTCCCAGAAGGATCGTCACGGACAAGAACGCCCCATCGCCTTCGCTTCGAAGACACTTAATGAGCATCAACGTCGGTACACACAGATAGAAAAAGAAGCTTTAGCCATCATCTTTGGTATTTGCCGTTTCAATGAATATCTCTATGGCAACCATTTCCTGATCATTACTGTTTTTACAATGCTTAGTAAAGCTAAAGGTTCCACCTATTCAATACGTTATAACGTATTGAATAGGTGGAACCTTTAGCTTTACTAAGCATTGTAAAATCTTGAGTCAATACGGACAAAAAATGAAGTTTTTAATACTAAAAAAATGATCATTACTGATCACAAGCCTCTAGTACACTTATTCCATCCTGGTAATAAGATCCCTGAGCATTCCCTCAGAAAGCTTCAAAGATGGTCCATGTTCCTTTCTGATTATTCCTATCAGATCGCCTATCGTGCCACATCCCAGCATTGTAATGCTGATGCCCTCTCTCGCTTACCAGTAGGTCCTGATACCGCCTTCGATTCTCAAGAATCCGAATGTCTTCAGTTAGACATAGAACTCGAAGACACCGTATCCAGCTTTCCTATTGACGCTACCTGCATTGCTAAAGCTACGGATAAGGACAGTACACTTGCTACAGTACGTACTTACATCCGCAACGGTTGGCCTCTTCAGAACAAACTTCCTGCCCACCTTGCGCCTTACCATCGTATTCAGCATCGTCTTACGACTCGTGCCAGAGTTATACTCCTGGAAACCGGCACCACCTTCCGAGTGGTTATCCCACTTAGTCTACGGCAACAAGTTCTCGACTTGTTACACCAGTCATTGGGGCATATCCCGCACTAAGCAACTGGCACGTCAACACTGCTACTGGCCTGGTATTGATGCCGCCATCGAAAAGCTCATCCGCCATTGTGAACAATGTCAAATTAATCAGAACGCCCCGTCTTCTGATCTAGCTTCATGGCCTCCTGCTACTTCTCCATGGGAACGAGTTCACATCGATTTCGCAGGTCCTTTCCTCAATTCCATGTGGCTCATCGTCATAGATTCTCTATCGAACTTTCCCTATGTAGTGGATATGCATTCGACTACTACTACAGAAGCTACCATTAGTGCTCTTCAGAAAATATTTACAACTGAAGGCTTACCTCAAGTCCTAATTTCTGACAATGGACCGCAATTTACAGCTACTGCTTTTAAGAACTTCTGTACATATAATGGAATTCGCCATATCCTAGCACCGCCTTTTCACCCTCAATCTAATGGTGAAGCTGAACGCTTTGTACAAACTTTTAAGAAAAGTATGAAAAAAGCTGTCTCTTCAGGCTTAACTAAAGACCAAGCATTGCTACAACTCTTAAGCAACTACAGAACTCTGCCCGGTGCTGATAATGTCACTCCCGCACAAAAGCTTCATGGACGACCTCACAGAACTTTACTTTCTCTGTTGCAGCCTCTTCCGGCCCAGCCTAAGACATCGCCAACAAAGTTCACCGTCAACGACAGCGTCTACATCAGGACATTCAAGTCAAACCCGCTGTGGTTACCTGGTGTCATCCACAGATCTTTGGGCCATCGTCTCTACGAGATTCAGACTGCTGAGAAAAACATTTGCCGCCACCAGGACCAGATACGCCTGCGCTACCGTCCATATCCGGCTATTGATTCTCTTGTTAAGCCAGATAAATCTATTTCTGAACGAGCTTTAGACCATTTAATAACAATGGGTTCCTTTCAGGACGATGCAGCGCCACTCCGCCCAGTCACAGCTCCGGACAATACAACAGAGACGTCAGAAGCTCCTGCCCAGCATCGTAGCCGCCGCCAGCGCCGCTGCTTCACGCCGTATCGGTGTATTTTTTTTTTTTTTTGCTAGGGGCTTTACGTCGCACCGACACAGATAGGTCTTATGGCGACGATGGGATGGGAATGGCCTAGGAGTTGGAAGGAAGCGGCCGTGGCCTTAATTAAGGTACAGCCCCAGCATTTGCCTGGTGTGAAAATGGGAAACCACGGAAAACCATCTTCAGGGCTGCCGACAGTGGGATTCGAACCCCCTATCTCCCGGATGCAAGCTCACAGCCGCGCGCCTCAACGCGCACGGCCAACTCGCCCGGTCGGTGTATTTAGGAGGGGAGGGTGTTGTATGTCCTCCGCTCTCTCCGCTCAGCGCCAGCCAGCCGCACGCACGCAAGCGTGGATAATTCAAGACTCGGCGCGCAGCCTTCAGTGCGCGTGTCCGTACCGTCATGTGCAGTATAAAAGGAGCTCCCTGTCTGCCACTCACCAAGGATTCTCCCCAGTGTCCTGCTCCAGAATACACTGTACGTCGATCACGGAGGCTACTCCTCTTAAGAATGTGTCTCGACCAGGTGGACGGAATTCTGGTAGTATGAGGTTTCACCTCAGGTCACTGCTCCAATTCCCCGTTCCTTCATTCCAGTCGAGCCCCGATGCTGTACTCTACACATCCCTAATCTCACTCAGGCTCTGACACACACACACATTAGATTCTCTAATTGTGTACTTAGCTTTCCTTCAGTGCAAACTCAAACTCAGACACTGCAAGTTAGAAGGAACTCTCTTAACTAATCTATGCAAGTGAAACTGATAGTTTTCGACTATCACGAACTGAACATTCCTACGAACTATCTTTTCAAGATAGAAGCTAGTGTAAATACATTCCAAGTGTATATAGTGTACAGAAACCGAAACTCTTTCAAGATTTATTATCTACTTTGCTTCAAGACAATTTTATGTTTATTCTTGTAAATTTCTATGTGAAGCAAATAAATAAGTTGTGTTCTTGTAAACCTTATCCTGTTTACAACACAACTGTGTGCATTAAATGATGTTATAAAGAAGAATTAACAGTTGAATACTGGCTTCTTGAGTTTGCTGTTGTATATTCGAAGAAGTTACATAATTTTTTGAGGTATTGATAGACGTCAAAATACATGGATGTTGGAAAGGCTCTTCAGTTTTTTGGAACAAGGCATTTGTTGTGCGTGGAGGCTTAGGAAACCAGAGAAGCGCTATATTATGTTAAAAAATAGAGATCCTTAAAAAAGGTCCCGTGGGTCGTATAAAAATGACAAGTTGTGAAAGTGGAAATCGAAAAAACTTTGTTTTTAAGCGATGATGTTGTTCATTCAATTGAAAATAAAGTATCGTAACATTGTCTTCTCAAGATGTTTATAAACTAGAATTAAATGTCGATGCGAAGTAGGATGCTACGAGAAAGCAGAAGAGCAGAACAGGTATTGAGTATACAATACTGTATCACTCCACTCTACATCATCATCATTTTACAGTTCCAGTTTCGTGGGTACTGTTGACAAGCCTCTTCCAGTCTGTCTTACTGAGATCCGTTCTGATATCGTCCCATCTGTTTTACACGTTAACACGAGCTCCATCCACATCAAATGCCGGAGCCACCCGAGTCTGGACATGCTGACAATGATGTCTCAATCACAGCTTCCTTTCAAACCATGTCATTCATTAGCTTCTCCAGTTTTGTTTTTGAATTGTGAAGTTCAGGAACTTCATCTCAGATGCCTGCAACCTTGATGAATTCCTCTTAGTGAGGGTGCAGGTTTCTACACCATAGGTTAATACTCATAGGAAGTACTGAGTGAACATCACCAGCTTGGACTTTCTTGGTACTTTGTGTGACGTGAAAATGGGAACTAATATTTACTGGACATAACTGAATTATAACATCAAAGCATCTAAGAGTATTTATTTATTCATCTGTCATGTCGACTTGTATATCGAGCCATTATCAATATTATCGGCCATTGTTGGAACTGTTACCTAACTGTGGAGGTTACCAGACAAATTTAATTCAAGTTACTTATCCATTATTGTCACGCATTTGATTGGACCATGTGATGCGCTGAATTATCATTTGTGACTTCTGCACACCTTCGCGGTGCACGCGTTGAATCATGGGACTGGCTACTTTTCCAGATCAGTGCGAGCTCAGCAGTCTGCTCGCCGCTACACTCCAAGATGGCTGTGTTGTGTGAAGCTCCCAAGTGGACGGCTTGGCAAGAAGGGAAAGCGATTGCAATGGAGCCTGACTCCGGTGGTTAAATGATGATGTTACGGCTAGGCCCTGTTATTCTTTTGAAAGTTATCCAGTGTGCTCCAACCTTAATATTTTCTTAATGTAACATGTAAACTTGGTGCTGCGAGTTAACCATTATCGGTATGAAAAGTTTTAAGTGTCTTGTAAGTTGGATATCTTAACTCCAAGCAAGTACTGAAAATTATAATTTATTGAAGGGATTCCGTTCGTTCAGACACTAGAGTGAGTAATTTCATCGTGGACATGACCAACATCATAAACGCAACTTTTGGTATAGTGTAACCTTGTAAACAAAATTTGATATTTATTTGAACTGAATCGGTTGGAAAAAGAAAATTAATGTAATGTAGGGAAATCGGGATCGCTAGTTATGCGTCTATGAGGTGGTATTTTGTGTAAGTGATTTTATCTTATGGTTTTGTCGGTGTGCATTATTGCCAACTGTTCTTCTTGATGTTCATAAGGATGATGCAATATTATTATTATTATTATTATTATTATTATTATTATTATTATTATTATTATTATTACTACTTTTTTTTTCTTTTGTAATTCATTTCGGTCCATGTTTTCTCCCTTAATTTTTCCCTGGTTGGTGGTATTTGCTGTCTGATTTTAGTCCTATTGCCTTCGTGGTTGATTATTTGTACGTGATTATTATTGCATTGTTCCGGGCGTTAATTAATGACACCTCATATTCGCATCGTAGCACAATCCAGGGCCCCCTCTGTTCTAAAGTATGTAAGCCGCAGGGGAATTGATTAACTAAAGCTAATGTAAACTGGTACTATCACCTGTTGGATAAATAATAATAATTATTATCATTTTTAATAACTTAAAATCTTAAAATTGAAATTTGCTGGTCGAAATTGGGAGTCTTCTTTCGTTGTCTTTATTACGTCATGTCACTGCACTTGTTCCTCGGTTTCTCCCCAGATCATAACATCATCAGCGAAAGGCATCATATTTAGTTGACCACAGGTTTTCCTGAGGTTCTTCATTATGTCATCTATGATGGTGATAAACAATAATGGGTTCTGTTGGTCTGGAAAGAGGATGAATGTCAGCCGTGTAGTGGAGCTCTTCAAGCTCAAGTGTTAAACTCCACTGCTTGTACAGCACTTCCACATCCTTGTTGTTTGTTGTCATTGGGATAATTGATTTTAATTATTTATTTAATGCATGCAGACTCCCAAAGTAAAAGCTGTTGAGCGATAACGTCACTATACAGCATCACTTACAGGAAATCATTAAAACTTTACCTTTGCATAGTATTTTCAAAATTCGGTAGTTTTGAACAACAGAAATGTCATTAATAAAAGTTAGAAGCGGCACAATTCTGTCCCAAACAAAGGTCCATTCTGTGACATCATGCTGCCTACATCAACCGGTTCATTTTCTGTGGCTTGTTCTGTTACTTCTTGTCATGTCGATATTTGCGAGAAGAAGAGAAGACTGTACCCTACAGTCAAGTTGACACGACCTCTGATCCCTTAGCCGAGTCTGGCATTGCTTCCAGCCTCGCTTCTGTACCGACGCTAACAGTACTACGTTTGCGAGGCCTACATACCCAGACCTCTCCTCTCCAATTACAGTTGGTAGAGGATGGCACGACGTGACGGCTGTATCTAGTGAACTGCTATGACCTCGAGCTAGTAGTGCGACATTAGCACGACATTCTCATGCCTGGGGTGTCATCACATCCCTTTGTGTCATTTCCTCTGTGCATTTCAGCTATTACCAGCCCTGTACCGCCCTTCCCACCCTCGCAAACACAGCTGAGCCAACAATAGAGTCGATCGTACGAACGAGACCGTTAACTTTGAGAAGGCCAGGCCTGTACGAGAGGACAACCACCTTTTAAGTACCGTAAGTTTAAAGATTTCTTCACACCCATTTCACATTTTTACTTATCAGCCAAGTTTCTCACACATCATAGTTTCCATTACAGATTGGAACTTCATTGCGGTCACTTACAGTTTACCATGCACCTGTTACTTCTCTAACACAGCTTCTCAGTTTTGTCGCTGGCCTTCTGACCATTTAAAATAAGGCAAACACACCCAGTCAACATTGGAAATAATCTTCAAGAACGGGACCACTAGACTGAGAAGAAATTGAGAATGCTGCTATTCTAAAATTTTAAATTCATTGACGTTTTTCCATCACTTATCACATACATTTCACCTGGCATATTGTCTCCTCTCAAAACTGGTTTCTCAAGCTTTTTTGTTCCCCTCCTAGCCATTCTCGTGGGATGGTGATTTCTACAAAGACAGACTGTCAGCCTGAATTTTCAAGACAGTGATTTTGTCCTATTTCTTGAAGTGTTATCGAACTAAAAATTTTCAGTCTAAGAGGTTCGCAACCTCACTATTAGGAATTATTGTTTCATTTCCGTCTGTTATCTTTTATTTTATTTTCTTAGGGTTAGCATACTTTTTGATTCAATTATGTTTGATATTAACCCTTTGTTCATTGAATTTGTCTTGAAGAGTTATTTATTGCTCCATCTAGTGATGTAAATATTCTATATGTTATTGTTTTTATTCCCATCTGTCTCTCTTTGTTTTTCATTTGTTCCTTCATTATATTTTTAGCACATTATTAGCTTATATTATGTAGATTACTTCAACCCCTCCCTTCCCATTTCACTGAAGATGGCTCAAATGAGTCAAAATATGTTTGAATTTTATTGCTCCATCTAATGATGGAATTATGTTTTCTACTGAATTAGGAGGATACATTTAATTTTTTGCTTTGTAACGTTCAGCTATAGCGAAAATATGCAGTCTCAAGTTAGAGGAGACTAGAATTCAAAAACAACTCAAAGAGGACAAACCTGCTGTGGAATACACCAACACTTTAATTCTTAGTCAAGTTGTCTTAATGTGAGGGCAAGTCAATAAGTATCTGCAATCAAGAGTACACACTTTTTATTGATATAAATTTTCAACACAGTGTGCACATGTTCCACCATTTCCGATACCCTGGATTTTGGTTGTGCACCGCTTCCTTCACCACTTAGAGAGCATTTTTAAGTGAACCAAACAGATGGTCATCGGGACTGTACGCAGGATGCTCCAACACCTTCAAACGCGTTTGAGCGGTGTGGACGGGCATTGTCATGGAACAAAATAACTCCTTTTGACAATCGACCTGCGAATTGCACTGTTTACTGTTCCCCCCTTTTTCTGGCAATGTTTCAGGATTGGCCCTTGAGAGTCCCAAAACACTGTGAGCATCACTTTTCCTGCCGAAGGTTGACTGTTGAATTTCGGTCGGTCGGTCGGTCAGGACATGTTATTTTATATGTATAGATAATGGCCCAAAAGGGTTGAAACATGTATCAATCTTATAGACTGAATTACAAAGTACTGAATACATGGATAAATGAAGGTTTTTTTTCTTATTTGTGATCCATTATGTGCAGACTGGTTATCGTAGGTACCGAGTGACAGTAAATGGGATATTAACTGATGATTAACGGCCAACACTAAACGAGGGCAACCGTAAACAGAAATTCTTGCACATTTCAACACAATAAGTACATAAAAGGCAGAAACAGAGCATTCCTACTACACTGTGCTGAGAAACACTGCTTTGGAAGGCATCACACCATACAGACTACAGTGCTAAGTTTCGGTGTTGATATCTTGAATACTAAAGTAGTTTGAGTGCAGCAGTGTAATTTCTTTCTTGGAGCCTTCAACTACATGGCTTAGCAGTCTCCGTTCGGGGCCCGTCCTCGGTGTGTTAACAGAAAAATAGGACTTAAACTCTTGAATTTGAATTTTGTACACGATGCTTTGCTTTTAAGTACATATTTGTTTATTTCTGTCATAACTGAAATGATTTGTACACTGAAATATTAATAATACGTAGCTGAAGATGGATCAAAACATGTTCTACCTAAATATGTTTTTGTGAATGTTCAACTGGACTATAAATTAGTATTGATTGGGTAGGTCAATAGCAAGGAGGAAGAGGCGCAGATCGGCCAAGTTCGCACAGACGATAAGGATGGCCACTGCAAGTACACACTAGTAAGTTGCTATACCATCGCCGATGCAAAGAGAGCAGGCCATTAACAAATGTCTCCACATATCGCTGCCTCCTTGGCACACTCATCAGCTAACTCATTTCTTGCAGTGCCCAAGTGGTTGGAAGCTGCACTAATGTATTCTGGTGTTCACTTTAGACAATCCTGCTAGCAGATATGTTGCACCAGGGGCTAGGCTGGAACAAGCTCAAAGAGTCAGTGCACAAAAGGTAATGCTGACATCCATTGGACAGCATGTACCACAGCACGAAGCTCTGCTGGGTACACCAGTGGCGGCTCGTAACATTTTACTGTACCGCCATTTCTTCCTCCTCCCCACTGGCCATCACCACAATACTTTTAGTTGAATAATAATAATAATAATAATAATAATAATAATAATAATAATAATAATAATAATAATAATAATAATAATAATAATAATAATAATAATTAAAAAAAAAAAATAAAGCTTCAAGTTTCACGTGCAATATTTTTTCCCAGTTTGACCAAGCTAAAATTATGGCAATGATTCAGGGTGGACGTACACAAGCAGCAATATCACGCATTGCAGGGGTTACCCTAAGTGTAGTATAAAAATAATGGAAAAGGTACCAGGAGACTAACAAAGTCACGGACAGACGAAGGGAAGGTTAACCGAGGCAGACACTGCCACGTCAATCCACATAGCACCGCAGTGGAGACCAACTGCGACTGCTCAACGATTATGAGATGAATTATTATCAAACTATATACAATTGCCTGCATAGTGCCCAATAGAGGTAATTTCAATGTGTTCCACGTGAGAATACTCATCATACTGACAAGGGAGCATCGACAATGGTCAAGTCGCCGATCGCGATGAAACTTGGAAAACACATTGAGGTACACGTAAAAACAATGTCGGCATCAATTTTGGGTGCCAACATTCATTAGGGCGTTAACTAAGGGGCCTAAAAGTTGCGACATTTCAAATTCCGCGCGGTCAGCGATGAATACCTGCTGGCCAATGCTAAGCCAGCACACTGCGTGCTTGGAGACACGCCTCTGCACCTCCTCCCCTCCCGCTCCAACTGGTTCGCCACCGCAAGTTTACCTTCTCCCAGCGCTTGCCGGCTGCTTAGCTGTTCAACGGGACCGACTCTATACTTTGCTTCTTTTCGTACTATAATTATTGAAATACTTCAAATAACGTTCCGTTTCACACATAATGATAATAAATAACCCACACTAATATACCCGTATTTTATTCAAATGTCATATTTTCATTCCTGCTAATTCCGGTGAGTTGTCACATTCGTGGCTACAACTCCGAGTTAAGTATCACCGGGCGTGGTCAAACGTGGGATGGGGTACTGCGTTTAAATTATTATTTACTTCTAAAATGCCTTAAAGCTGTCGGTAGTGTCCTTTAGATTTGACATACACATGGAATGAATTAAATTAAATCGCCCACCACTAAATAAATCTCCCACCTTTAAACAACGTTAAATACCTTTTTATGTAAAGAAATTATGTGCCCGGGTAGAGGATCTCATTTAATGTAATGAGATACGATACCTCGGGATATCAAAACCTGGTTATAAGTCCAGATCTTCTTTTTATGTCCCCTTCCCCCCCCCCCCCATTTTGTGTACGCTATCAGTTGTGTCATAACGAAACGACATCGCGGACGACAACAGCAACAATTATAAACTCTGAGTTTGAAACCACTGGTATTTTCCGTACTGCGTACTCTGGTATAAGGAATAGGCCTATAGGTAGAATGTTTTTATTTGCGCTTGTACTGAACGATTTATTTATGTTTTGCAGTGGCAGGCACAACACATTTCAATTGCAGCAATGGTTGTCGAATATAAATAAATTTAATGCATAGGCAACTTTGATATGAGTATGACATGGAATGTAGTAAAGTTTGACGTAATAAGAAAAGCCTTGAAACATAAAAAAGATGTGCATTTATATATGCAGTGGATATACAGTAATCACAGGCAGGCCTGTAGTCTTACTGTACCGGTACTTTTGCGTTATAGCTGACGAAGGTCTATGTATTCAAAAGTACCGATATTAAAGTATCACACTACAGTCTTCTGGGTATAATGGCAGTTATATACGCAAAAAGTTACATGGCTATTGTACAAACTGGTAGAACAACAAACAATTACAAGGCAACACAATAAATGACTCCGTATACATTACATCGGGCAAACTCCCCACCAGTAACTGATAGTAAACAAAAGCAATCTTTGGTCTATTCGAAACATTAAAAAATAATTAAAAGAAAACCGAAATAAAACACAATTAACAACAGGCACCATACTTTTTTTTTCAGCTAATTGCTTTACGTCACACCAACACAGATAGGTTTTATGGCGACGATGGGATAGGAATGGCCTAGGAGTCGGAAGGAAGCGACCGTGGCCTTAATTAAGGTTCAACCCCAGCATTTGCCTGGTATGAAAATGGGAAACCGTGCAAAACAATCTTGAGGGCTGACGACAGTGGGATTCGAACCCATAATCTCCCGGATGCAAGCTCACAGTCGTGCACTTCTAACCGCACGGCCAACTCACCAGGTGCAAACGTTTTCATAAACATTTCAGAAAACGTAAACTGACTAATACAATGTGGAAATTACAAAGGAGAGATATGAGGAAGGCTGAGAGTACCCAAAGTGTGGCACTGGTTCTCTTCGACAGCTAAGAAAACGGGCTGGCGAGGGGTGAAGGGAAACGTGCGGTGGCGAACCAATTGGAGCGTGGAGGGGAGGAGGTGCAGAGGCGTGTCTCCAAGCATGCAGTGTGCAGGCTTAGCATTGGCCAGCAGGTATTCATCACTGATCGCGCGGAATTTGAAATGTCGTAACTTTTAGGCCCATAGTTAACGCCGTAATGAATGTTGGCACCCAAAATTGATGCCAACATCATTTTTACGTGTACCTCAATGTGTTTTCCAAGTTTCATCGCGATCGGCGATTTAACCATTGCCGATGTTTCCTTGTGAGAGGAGAAAATGGGTCCTCTAACATCTTAACGCTGTAATGTCAGGCATACAGATATCACGTATAGGGTGAAAGTCTAATTCCAACTGGCCATTCACCCTCATTGAGATGAGAGCTAATTCCTCAGCCTGCCAGAGTGAAAAACATTATTACTCATTATTTGCATTAGATATTGGAAGAAAAATATCTGAGTTAGTAAAAGTTCACACATTTCCAGGTTGTGTTTTTCTCTATGATACAATAAGCAACATTCTGCATTGATTTTCTCCCCCTCACCCGGTGTATATTTTCAACAATTTTCTTTTAATTTCTACCAGCCATGTGAGGAGCTCAGAGCATGTGGGCGTTTACTTATTTGCAATCCTAGTTGTAATATTTTTGTATCATTTGTAAAATATTATCATCATCGTTGGCCATCTCCAGTTGCCCATGATCCACTGTTCTCTCGTAATCTTCTTCCAATCTTGTCCTCTCTCCTCCACATCTTTCTTAATCAGACTGGTCCATTTTCAGCTCTGCCCACTGGTCTTTTTTCCTTTTACTTCTCTTTCATATTCTCTTCCTGCAGTCTGCTTGCACTCAACCTTCTTATGCACTACGAAATCTTGGTGATTCATACGAGGGCATGTTCGCTGTAAGGTTTGGGCCATGTAGCTGTTAGCTCACATTCAGAAGGCAGTTGCTTAGAACTCCATTGTTAGCAGCCCTGAATGTGGTTTTCCACAGTTAACCACTTCTACAGAAGGCAAACAATGGGTCACTTTGTCCTCTCCTATCCTACTACTGCCACAAATGAGGGATCTGCTGGTTTCCTGTTGAGAATCAGTCATTTTGTCATGCTATCAACAGCCAGCATGCAGCGTTCTCAACTGATCATCCAGCCAAGTTTCAGGTCCACAAGCTATCCCACAACATTTGAATATATGTTGGAAGATTTTTACAATAATAAATCTTTAAGTATTCATTATGTAATACAAATTGTTATGAAGATGTACAATAATTTATATTACATAGACACACAATCTTAAAACATTTAAATCTAGCAAACACTAACACAGCAATACCATTTCTACACAGAACAGGGTAGAGTGTAATGTATGAAGGAACTACTCACCTCCTCTAATGATCTGCAAGCCTGAAGCATGGGGGCAAAACAGTACAAAGATTATAACAGGCGTATCTGTCTAGGCCATGCTAAGCAACAGCTAATGTCTTCCTGAACACTAAGTACTCATTAACTGCTACAAACATTACAAGTTATATTAACATAATAGCACTTAATATTTACAGTAGTCCAATTTGTTAAGGACTATTATGTTACAAATTCAGGCATTTTAAACTTTACTCCCACATATGCAACTAGTTAAGACTAAATAAGCACCACCTTTACTATTCATCAACTACATGAAGAAGATGGGAGAGACAAGAATACAAAGATATAATGCAAAGGAACAGTTAGGTGCTAACAACACTGAAGGTCTGCGTTTTCCTTCAGAATTTAACATATCACCTGCAGGATTGGCATGTTGAAAACTGGAAGAGTACTGCAATTTACGTACAATTTTCTTAAAGTCACACCAACATAGATAGGTTTATGGCGACAATGGAATAGGAAAGGCCTAAGAGTGGGAAGGAAGCAGTCATGGTCTTAATTTAGGTACAGCCCCAGCATTTGCCTGGTGTGAAAATCAGAAACCACCGAAAACCATCTTTAGGGCTGCCGACAGTGGGATTCGAACCCACTATCTCCCGAATGCAAGAACTGGAAGACTGCCAAGAGAATTTCTTACTAGCCAACTCACAAGGAAATCCATATTATGTTTTATGAGCTGCTAGGCCCAATGCAAAATAGGATGATTATGGTTTTTCTTTTTCTTTTAACAAATGGCTTACGCCGCACCTACACAGATAGGTCTTATCATGACGATGGGACAGGAAGGGACTAGAAGCGGGAAGGAAGCAGCCGTGGCCTTGATTAAGCCCCAGTATTTGCCTGGTGAGAACAATGATTATGGTGATGAATAATGAGGGTAAATAGAGGAAGGAAAATAAAATTAGGAAGGAACCTGATAGTTGAAGTTGTTGTTGTAGGATATCAAAGAGCAGTAGGAGGAGAGGCACATGACAGTTAAAGCAGCTGAGCGTATTCACTGAATGCAGACTTCTATGAAATATATAGGTTAATACATACATACACATATTTCAATTCATGGCAAATGACAGGATGATCAGGAATTGTTTTATGGTAACTGATCAGTCTTGGGACTGCAAACTAATGACGATGATACACATATACACATATAATTATAACTAATTAGTGTCAGAGAGGCCATAGGTAAGTTGCATACATCCTATTCCAGTCGAATCGCACAAGAGCTCTGCTCGAGGCTTAGTGTCTCCATCCGACGGATGAATCACTCTCAACACTCCATATGAACACCTTGGAGGGGTTTAAAATTGAATCCACACTTTTGGCACGCAATCTACTGATTAGAAATTGTATACCACGATCTACCTCTTGTACCCTGCCAGGCAACATTCTAATGGTGACATTCTTTTCCACTAAAGGGACTCGAACCGGCTAACCAGGGTGTCAGACTGCTGATACTGTGAACACAGTGGCCACCTCATTCCCTAACAATCCTAGGAAACTTGCACGGCTCGAACATTTGTATGGGCTTGTCACTGTTTTGCCAGGTTGAGGTAGAAAAGTAGTGCTGTGCAGTTGGCCGAGGCAACCCTGACTGACAAGAACTCTGGCTGACAGAAAAAGCACATTACAATCGACGAGCCATATTGCACTCAAACTCGATCCTTATGCCTCAGTAAAATGAAAAACTGGAAATTACCAAAATTATCTCATGGTGTCATGTTCCTTTCATAACTAAATAAGTTATCATAGGTATTCACTTGCCGACTAGTATAATGCATTAAGATCACTGGTTATGGCTAAAGAACATCAAAACTACCAGACAATTTGGTGGTCAGTTGTTCAGTGATTTTCTTGTTCTTTTGTCTTCATCACTGTTGTTCAAATGTCGTTAGACGCTACATCTCCTGTTCCGTTCTTCAATTCCGACGGCACAAGTTAGTCAGGTGGGTGACGTGGGTAGGACATCAATCACAGCCGCAATGCGTCCAACACAACGATGAACAAGCCTGCCATTTCACTTGAAGTATTCTTCTAGGACATTTTAAGCAGTCCAAGTTTTGAAAGACCCTCTTGAGAAGAATGGAAGCGATGCAATATTTCAGCATCTATGTGAGCATTTCTCACCACTGACTGTGATAGAGTCACTGGAGTGTAGTGCGGCCTGGGTTATTATGGTCACAGTCACATGGGTCTGGGACCAGGGCGGCAAAAATGAAAAGGTCCAATACTTTGAAAACAAGTTTTTAGAATGCGCGCACATTCATAGTATTCAAAAGTGAAAGCTCTTGACATGAATAATGGAATTTTCGTTCTGCTTCAGTGAAAACTGTTGGTAATAATATAAATACCACCACACAGCCCCGCAAGATGACTTTGGGATGAAACTTAGCCAAGCGGGCAGTGAATCAACGCCAACAAGAGTTCCAGAGAAGTCTATGAAAGCCATTTTTATTCATGTTTTGAGAGTTTTATTAAGCGTTTTTCATGTTACGTACAGATTAGCAGAAGAGGAGGGAAACTCAAACCACCTCTCATGGAATGACGAAAATAAAAGTGATGGTATCGGCACAGAAAATGGAAACTTTGATGAGTGTATGCCCACTTTTAGTTGCATTTCTGCTGTTGGAACTGTAAGTGAAAATCCTGAAGGCAATCTAGTGCCAAGAGAAGGTATTTTTAAACCAAACAATTACACTTATTTTTGGCTTATGAATAGCGTTACTAGAGACTACTCTGCTTAAGTGGACTGAAACAGAATCAGGACATTTTCTGTAATTGTATGCGGATGTATCCAGACAATTAGCTATTTCTGACAAAAGTGCTGTTTGAAAGAAAGCTTTTAAATGGAGACATTATAAAACATTAATACGTGGTTTATACCTGCAGCCCACAACATAATTCTGTGCTCCTTGTAAACTTTTCGAAGACATCCCAATCTGCAACAACTGGCTTCAATGATTCGTTTTTTGTTTTTTTTGCTAGTTGTTTTACGTCGCACCGACACAGATAGGTCTTATGGCGACAATGGAACAGGAAAGGGCTGGGAGTGGGAAGGAAGCGGCCGTGGCCTTAATTAAGGTACAGCCCCAGCATTTGCCTGGTGTGAAAATGGGAAACCACAGAAAACCATTTTCAGGGCTGCCGACAGTGGGGTTCGAACCTACTATCTCCCGAATACTGGATACTGGCCGCACTTAAGCGACTGCAGCTATCGAGCTCGGTTTCAATGATTCGAAGCATAGAAATCAGCAGTTTTAACGGAATGTCCATTCTCATCGTGATTATGTGGTAATGTTTAAAAGCCGGGATGGATACAGTTGCCTGCTCTCTCAGTTGAAATTATTTTCAACAGAACAAAGGAAGGCAGCATCTCTCACAATGAAAAAATATTGGGCTAATAGGAAATCAAGAAATTCTTTGTATAAATGACTAGAGTGGTCCAATGTAGGCCATAAAATGTAAAATAATTTATTATTATTGTTATTATTTAATGGTATTAATGTTTGATATTTTACCTTGGAGGCATTCTACGGTATTACTTTATTCATATAAAAATAACAGTAATTGCAAGTTTGTCTTGCAGGACTGAGTGGCTCGGATGATTGAGGCGCTGGCCTTCTGACCCCAACTTGGCAGATTCGATCCTGGCTCGGTCCGGTGGTATTTGAAAGGGCTCAAATACGTTGCCTCAGGTCGGTAGATTTACTGGCAGATAAAAAAACTGTGGGACAAAATTCTGGCAGATTGGTGTCTCCGAAAACCATAAAAGTAGTTAATGGGATGTAAAACAAATAACATTAATTTTGTCTTTTGAAGTTTAAGAAAGGGAGATGCAAAATTATTTGGCCCCAGAGGCATTGCAGTAGTTAAATTGGGCCCTGATTATGGTAATGTTGAGTTGCATTTGGTTGAATGCATTCAAAATAGTTTGTGTATCGGATACTCGCAACAAAAGAATATACCATCAACTCTATACACTATTTCCACGCTACAGTAAATGGATTGAGATACGAGCCCCTCCTCCAACAAGGCAACAATCGGTACATAACTTCCTTAAGCACCAACTCAGAGTTTGACTTTTTGCTCATAGTGGCAAATGATGAACTCTCCTCAACTCTTGTACTCTTCTTGTACACTGAAGCACTTTTTAGCTTTGATTTTAACTTGCAAAATAATAATAAGCTGTCCATACTAAAATGTTTATTTTGAAACTTCTGCACAAATTCTTGCAACTTTACACTTAAACATTTAGCTAAGAGTATGTTGAACTTCACTAGTAGATGCTACACACTAAACCTTCATGTCATGGTTCTAATACCCTCCCTTTACCTAAATACCCTCCAGTTTCTATCCTTCACTTACCAATGGAACCCTTCTTTCCTCACACGAAATGTGACCTGAACGTATTTTAAGAACACAGAAGGATATATATTTAGACCACCGTAAAACATGGAATTTCAGAATTTTCACCACTCATTAGACAAACCCTGAGGAGGATCATGCAACTACTAGGAAGCTCTTTGAATACAGGCAGCCGAAATGAAGTTCTTGAGGAGTACGATACAGAAGAGTAGAAGAGACAAAATAAGGAATGAGAAAATCTGGGAAGAAATTGGAGTGGAATAAATGAATGATAGAATAGAGAAGAGCCAACTAAGATGGTTTGGGTGCATAAAGCAAATGAGTGATGAAAGAATACCAAAACTGGGTGATGGAAATGCAAATGCAAGGGAGGAGAGGCCGTGGACGATCATGATTGAGATGAAGGACACAATTCAAGACAGTATTAGAGAATGAAACCTGGACTGGGACACAGTGTTGGAGGAGGAGTGGTGGAAAGACCGAATAAAGTAGAGAGGAACCATATTTGCCGCTACCCGGCTACAGCTGGATAAAGGGAAATGATGATGATGATGATGATGATGATGATGATAATGATGATTAAGTAAAAAAATTATTTAATTAATAACATTTCAATAAAATATGAGTTAAGTATATAAAATGATGGAAAAATAATGAATACTTTGGAAAAGTTCAAAATATATTATCATATGATTGATAAATAAAAACCTAATTTCAATCAAACTGGGCTAAAACATGGTCATTTAAAAAATGGACATAATAAGTATCATGAACACTGATTACTCAGCTGACGATTGATAGAGGAAAAGAAGCAGTGTCAAGATTTTTGATGATTTTGTACAGGCAATTGCACCTGAAAGCTACAATGTTGGCAGTAGTCCTCAACAAATAAGGTGCTCACTGTGAAAACGGCAAAACTACCTGCATAACATAGAAAGGAATGGAACGAGCAGATGGACGAAGTGTGCTGTTTAACATCCACACCAATTTATGCAGATGAAATGCCTTGCAATCCAAGAGGCTCTACGACATCTGAGTAATTATTACAAAGAAACTGGCTGAAAGCCCTCACTCAAGCTGGCAGGAAGAAAACTGCAGGTGTGTAGGGAGGGAACTCCCACATAGCTCTTGACTGCACGACCACCACGTAAACACTCTGGCACTAGTCTCTGCTACAGAGTGCGATACCGGTCCACTTGAAAAAGTTTACTGTCTACTGTCCTTCATCCTCTTTCAAGAGGTCGTCAAGAACCAACTCGCCTGCAATTCCACTCCGTGTGAATGTGCATATTGTTTATGTAGCCAGTTTTAAAATTACATTTCCTTTTTATCCCTCTGTAACACAAAGTGACTTCTGACACAATTAATAATATTGTCTTTCTTACTTAGTAAAATATAAATCATAACTGTGTTTACAGATTAAGCTTTTACACTTTACACATCTTAAAAGTGAAACAGTAACTGCGATTATGAGACAATTTTCAAAAGTCAAGCAAATAAAGATTAATTCTAGAAATGTGAAAATAAAATCAAAAGACATCTTGTAATTTAAAAAAATGGAACTCAATAGACCAGAGCAGGCTTTATGTAGCTATTGTATAATAGGAACTTCTATTAAATCAAGCTATGAAGCAGTGAAAACTTAAATCTTAAATCTTGAAGTTCAGCTCAATGGAGGATATGTTCCTAAAAGATGTTAAGCTGACCAAAGAAAGAAAAAGTAGCCAATATATCAGAGAGCAAATCTATGAAGGTCTGGTTCTGTGAGGCTATGGCACCGATACAAGCAGAGTAGGAGGAGCAAGGCCTCGGCTATGGACGAGACCTCAACTTTATATGAGATACGAGCTGCTCCAGACCAAGGACGATCTACAATTGCATTAACTATATTATTCAGTTACCTTCTCCTTCATGCGAAGTCCATGCAGCACTTCCTCGATCTCGAGCTTCCAATCCTCTTGCATAGTATGGAAGCTCTCGTGGGGCGTCTGAGTGAAGGCCGAGTGCACGATCACATCCAGTGCCAGCAAGATGACCTCGAACGATGGCCGCATGTGGGGATCGGAATCCCAGCAAGCTGACGACAGATGAAGGTCACGGATTAACTTGGACATTCATCGGTATGGGCATATTGTCTACAAGAAGTTCTCTTACCTTCCATGAGCTCCCGCCATGGCTGCGGGCAGGTGGTGGGAATGGGCAGCGTTAACTTGTTGACGGCAACACCGTACGCCACTGCCAGGGCATCGATCCCTTTGTATGGCGTTTCTCCCGTCAGCAACTCCCACAGCAGCACGCCGTAGCTGCAACATTATGATAGTATCATCACTGGTTAGGTGCATCCCTAAGAGCGACAATAATATTATCCTTTCCTCCACAAAGTGTCTATACAGTCAGACCCCAAGCACAGGAAATATGGTCAAACATCTTGCATACAATGTGCTCTTGAAAGTAAAGTAATTATAGACAAATGCAGATAGAAATAATAAAATGCTCTATTAACCTGCATTTAAGGTTGAACCATGACGAATTTAAGACCAAGTGTGAGAACTCAGCCATTATAGCATGGTACTTTGTGGTCCCGCCATTGCAAGCACTGCAAGTGATTATATCCAACACATGCTCTAGTACTTCTGGCAAGCCGGATACAGAAAAGTGTGGGAGACGTTACTGTGTGAGATATATCAGTGAATAAGTTGATTTTTTTTTCTTTTTCTTTCAGTTCCAAAACTAAGTTCATAATGTTTTGTGTAGCCTACTTCAAGCATGTATCATATGTAGCTTGATTAATTTAATAGTTCTGCAAGTCGTACTGTTTTGTGCCTGGCTGGATTCAGTTTCAAATCAGCAAAATTGAGAATTAATTTGCTGGAGAAGCAGGTTAGAGTTTAATGTTGAGAATAAAATCACCAAAAGGATTCTGTCATTGTCGGCAGCATAACCTCTTGCCTCTGCCCTCAAAAAGTCACTTGAGAAAACTTTGTAAAGGTCTTAAGTGCCCTTATGGAGTTAAATGTTATTTCAGATTTTCTTTGAAAAAGTGATAATTCACGCCATGACGTTGTTATTTATCTGTATTTGTACACTCCAGTAACCTGTGCTTTCCGCAACATATGATGAAGGCCGTAGATTTTATTTCCATGTATGATTTTCTCCACTGTACCCTGCCAGGGTAGTTTAATTGTAATCTCCCATTGTTTTTTAAAAGACAGTCTACATACTTATCAGTTACATGGTGTGAATGAACGGTTAAAGATTTTTAATGATCATATTTCAATATGTATCCACAATAATTTTTATTATTATGTCTTTGCTTATATATTTGTGATTCATTTTATGGCTGATGATGACATTTTATGTGTAAACTGGTCCCAAGTTGAATAAAAATTATTAGTAACATCAACATGTAATTAATATTGAATAGGTGGAACCTAATAGATATCTCATCTCTGTGATCTCTGTTCAGTACGGAAACATCAGTGAACAAGGGCAATATTTCCAAGCTCCAATGTGAGAATAGGCATTGTGGACATGTTACTCCTTGTGCTCCATGCTGTTGATTTTAATGGGCAAAACTATGAGAGGAGAAAATAGTGAAGAGATACAGAATGATGCCAGGCAGAGACATAAACAATGTGAACAAACAACCTCCAGTAAGTGGGAAGAGTAAAGCTAACTTGCAGTGTGAAGTGAAGTGGCGATCCTGTGTTCAGTGCGCCTGGTTCCACAGCTAGATTGTTTCATCTAAGGTGTTCTGAGTTCAATTTCCGACCAGGCTGGGGATAATTCTTTGGCTCGAGGGCTGCATCTGTGCGTTGTCTTAACATGTCTTGTCTTAACATGAGAGTAGTGAAATGAAACTCAAGGAAATAGCACAAAGACAGTTTATTGCCTGCTACAGGATTTTCATCCTAATTACAGCAGCAATCTTTGTGATGCAAAGTAAAATTACACATAATTATTACCTAATATTACCGGAAGTCTAACTTAATTAAATATAATCGTAACTAAATCCCATCTCTCCTGTTACTGTGGGCTTGGGCAATATACTGCTGTCTTTTAAAAATATATCATGTTTGTTCTGAAACCAAGATGCACTGTTGTACATACTGCATAGTCAGTAAAGTGGTGAATGTTGATGGGTAGATGTCCTAGCTTTTTAATTTGAAAATGTTAAATGAAATCTTGAATTTGGGTGTTGCACATGGAAATTTAGGATTATAAATTTGTGAATTTATTACTGTATTTTATATATGAACTTTACTGCATCCTGCCTTCAATCTTCCAAAGTCCATTTCTAAATTTAACAAAATCTAGTTGTACAAAACCATTTGTGGACATTTAAAATGTAATTATTTCACACATTCATTTTGCACCTAGGGTTCCACACCACGCTGTTTTTGCCCGATCAAGGTTCGTAAAGTTCTACGTGCTTCAGGACCACCTCCCGGTCTAATAATAGTCCGAGGTCTTTCCATTCTCTTACCACACTCTAACTTGCAAGTGTAGAGGGTGGATGCTTTACTTCGGGTGAACGACATTTGAAATATAATCCATTTTCTATCGTCCAGTCCTTGTCGCTAATGGTTGAAATGGCTTTGTTCACTTGATCACTGATAAATGCGAGAAATGTTAACGGCCCTCATTTTACCACCTATCTTCCATATGACACATATTGTTTTCTTCCACTCAGATAGCAAGAGAAGAAACTGAAAGAACCCTAATTCATTTAATTTATTTTAAAGTATATCATGATTAATTTTATCAAAAGCATTCTCAAAATCTGTGAATGGAACATCCATCTGATCGCCACTCTCTACAGCTATGGATACTGATAGCTGTAGATCATTTCAAAACAAATCCTTCTGATACTAAAGGTCTTATGTGATTCGATATTCTAAGATGTAGTTATCTTCATCACTGCTGACAATATGGATACCGGCTTATAATAAGCGTGGGGTCTCCTGATTTAAATATTGGGTGCACTCTCGACACCTTCCATACGGATGGACATCTCAATGGTTTTTTTTTGCTATTTGCTTTATGTCGCACCAACACAGATAGGTCTAAATTTCTGTAAAAATATTTTCACCGCCTTGTCAATACTTTATACATTTTATTTTATTTAATTACCGTACATGTTTCGAGAGCCACCGCTCTCTTCTTCAGCGGTGCCAAACATTAATTCATCCTTGGACTATTGTACAGTGGTATAATATAACAAGTATATATGAATTTTGAAAATTGTTATGACAATTTCTCTTAGTTTCGGAAATAGACAAAGATATGGAAATACTGCACACGACAACGAAAGGAAAATTAATGGACGCTTTAGAGAAATTAAATATATATATTGATCAGAGAAACGATAATGAAAATAACTTAAACGAACCACTGAATGAAGAAAATGCGATGTACCGATTGGCATACAATCATATAAGAAGGGAGAGAAAGAGGGAGCGAAAGAAATAGTTCCGGTCACAAGTACGCGCCCCCTCCATCCCCTACATTACATAACCGGCAACACAGTGACAGGTAGCAGCGAGCCTAACAAGGTCATTGACAGCAGAGAGCAGAACACGTTTGTTTATTCAAACTAGTACAAGAATACTTCGGTCAAGGTTAAATGTTGACAACCAGTCGAGCTGAAGTAAGTAAATACAATTTTCTCTAATTAGCTAAGATATCGTCCTTTTATAAACACGTCGCTAAAGATTAGTTTGTTGGTTTATTATTTAAAGGAGTTTGATGGTTAGGAAGCGACCAGCATGGTCATCACATAACCAGTAGCAGAGTAGCAGATTGACAACAAGGAAGGAAGGAGGACATATTGTTTGGGTTCAGACCAATATCATATCATTTTAATTTTTGGATAAATTAGATGGAATGAAGTAAGTAGGCCTAAATAATTTCTCCAGACATCTGAGAAGCCGTCTTTTTTCGCAAAAGGTCTCTAAAGTTAGTTTGTATGGTTTATTTATTTAAGGAATTGGACGAGATTAAGAGAAGATATTCTGATTTATGAGAGGTCTAGAAAATTATAGCAGACTTTAAGATGAAAGAAGAAGAGAGCAGAAACATTTTAAAGGATAACTAATTTTATAGATGTTATTTATTATTTTACGAATTGATATTTATTATTTATGATTTTACAATTTTAGGATAAGGACTATTTTATAGATGTTATATATTATTTTACAAATTGGTTTATTTAAGGATTTCCACTAAATGACAAGACAATTTAGACAAGAAGAAATATTTATTCTTTCAGATGTAAATAAAGACATAAATTAACAAATAGAGATTAATTTAATAGATTTCATTATTTAGGAAATTTCCAGTAAAATCTGCAACAAATGACATAGTAAATAGGAAAGGTGAAGCTAAGAGAAATTGTTGTAACAATTTTCAAAATTCATATATACTTGTTATATTATACCATGGTACCATAGTCCAAGGATCAATTAATGTTTGGCACCGTTGAAGAAGAGAGCGGTGGCTCTCGAAACGTGTACATGTATGGTAATAAAATAAAATAAAATGTATGAGTATTGACAAGGCGGTGAAAATATTTTACAGAAATCTGAATATAAGTCAATACGGACCAACATGGTGAAAATAATCAATACAGACAGGTCTTATGGCGAATGGGACAGGAAAGGCGTAGGAATGGGAAGGAAGCGGTCATGGCCTTAATTAAGGTACAACCCCAGCATTTGCCTGGTGTGAAAATGGGAAACCACAGAAAACCATCTTCAAGGCTGCCGACTGTGGGATTCGAACCCACTATCTCCCGATTACTGAATACTGGTTGCACTTAAGCGACTGCAGCTATCGAGCTCGGTTTTTCAATGTTTTGGAAATTAAATTGTAAATGAAGAGAAAGGGGTACTTAAGATGATCCATGCAACCTGGCCCTGCGGATGACTCGGTTTCTTCAACTTTTATGGTTACAGCGCTGGTGTGTAAACAGTTTATATTATCGTGTTGTGTCTGGAGCATATACAGAACAGAAGAATTTTGCAAATCTTTCTGCTATATTCTCATCGTTATTTGATATTTTATCCCCATATTTGAATGCATTTCCTTTTATTCTTAACTTAAGCCCAAAAATATTTTGTATTACCAGGTATATCTTGTTCTACTGATACTATATACCTTTTATAAGCTGATCTTGTCGCCGATTTTACTTCCGACCTTATTATTTTAAATTGTCTGTGGAATGAAGGAGATTGAAGATGACACTTGGGGTTCAGGAAGGTGGAAGAGGTTCACCAGAAATGGAAAAAAGGTGAAGTAAAAGAAGCAGCTTAGGGCAACACAATAATTCAAAATTGTGCTTGCATGCGACATCCCATTTCGAGACCTAATTTTGAGGCATGCTGTAGCCAAGTGCCAGCAGTCTAGTTTCCCCTTCGTAACAATCTGCTCAAGTGGATCAATAATTGTATTTCATATTCTATTTGCTAGCAAATATGGTCTGAGGAATCCTAAAATCCTCCTGGTACAGATTTAAGTTGCTGAACTTGGGTCACAGGTTTACACGTTTGGCATCATTATCTTGGTTTCTGTCGTGGGAGCTGGCCATGGGTCTCCAAGGCAAGTAGTTGTCAAGTAAGAGAATATCTTCTTCTGTTGTTTTCTTTCTATCATTTCTTCAATTAATTTGAGTCTTTGCTATTTGTACAGTACAAGCCGAAGCTGATGGGGGTTGTTTTACCCTGCTTTACAGGTCAACTCCGATAAATGGAAAATGATCCATAGGGCGATAGAAGATTGAGAAAAAATTGTAGGTTACAAGAGAACACAATTTTATGAAAGACAGTGAACCTAAAATAAACACATTCGACATTCTATTCTTCACTGAATCGATTATGTTCAACTTACAGTTCATCACATCATCTGCACCAAACCAGAGACTTAACTAGGACATTGGAAAAAGCTAAAAACCAACACAGTCACTTGTTTTGTAAGCATGGGTGCAGTTGCTGAGGGGAGGGGGAAGGTCGTCTAAGCTTGGCCAATTGTTCACGTTCCATTAGCGGTATTCTGAAACCCCGTGCATTCATCCCTTGAAGTTCTGAATTTTATTGAATTTTCGGAGATATATTTTGTGTCAATCTGAATCCATGGTGAATTGAACCGCATTTTACTGGGAATCCCCAAACCAATTTTGTTTAAATTGTTTGTGAGTACATCAGGGATTCTTGCTGCTTTAATTCATTTTGTGCAATTGAGTGAATTTCTCTGTGTTACTTAAATGGTATCACTCTCACTTACTTCATTAGCTTAGTGCCTCTCTTTGTAACCAAATTGTACGTTAATTTCACCCAGTCATGTAACGTTCACTTCATGTCGTTCTTGAAAGTAATTTCTCCCTCTATCATCAAATGTATGTCCTCCCATTTTCTTACGCTTAGGTTAAATTTTTTTTTTTTAAATACCTTGACTTGTATATTGAGGAGCTCCAGCAGGTTACAGCTCTGTGGTGGGAAAAGTTGACATGTTTCTGACATTAATTAATGAAATCTTAATTGGAATGACTGTCAGAGGAGAGATGTGGGCTACGTCAACGAATCGTATCCAAGAAATTTCATTATAAATTTGGTCCTAAATGGAAGATAATATTGGCTTTTACGCAAATTAAGAGTAAAATTAGTGGTAAATCAATACATATCATTGTTGCTAGATATATATACATACTTTGCTACATTACGTCTATGAATAACTCCTACGTCACAGCGCTTCAGTTTGTCTTTTGTTTACATAACACTTTTGTGTCTGAAGTCTTTCCTCACTGAACTTGTTTGAACTTCTTTGCTTTGCTTTGACTGATGTTACTTGGTGGGACAAGTTGATGAATTGTGCCCATAATTCCTTAATTCTTTCGTGAAAAGTACTAAGAGTGTAAGACAAAAAAGGTTGATTTTCAGGAAATCTGTCTGAAACTTTCATCTGACACCAGGAGCCGCTTCACCACACTATAATATAGTTCAGTAATGACACACAACAGAGAAAGCTCAGGGTGTGGAAATTGCAGGAGAAGGAAATAAATGAAGAGTTGGGTTGAAGAAGAATGGGCGTACAGAAAAGACCTGTGGAACAGTATCAGAAAGGGAGAAAGATCAAGAAATGCCCTGATAGAATGACAGGGTAAAAAATATAGTTAAAAGGAAGAAACAAGCTTGGAAAAGATCGCTCAGAAACAGAACAACAGAATACAGGCACTGCAAGAAGGAGTGCTCCAAAGTGGTTCAAGAAGATTCAACCAGAAGCAAAAAGTGGGTTAAAAAGAAGAAGTGAAGGTGCTAACTTCATTAACAATGAACAGGAAGAAGTGATGACACAGAAGCAGGAGGTGGGGAAAATACTTCAACAGCTTTACAAACGTGCAAAATACCTTGGTACAAGGAGAAATTGAAGAACCAGATTTATTGCAGATGGAAGATAAGGAAAAGTAGGTGTCCAAGGCAGAGATTGAGTGAACCAAGGCAAAGCAGCTGGAATTGACGAGGTCACCATAGCAGCACAAGCAGTTGGTCTACAGTGGTTGTATAGACTCTTCAGAGTGATATGGAGAGAAGAGTGGGCGAAAGGGGTCATTATACCAATTTTCAAGAAAGGAAACAGGAAGCAATGTGAAAATTACAGGGAGTGACACCAATACCTCTACAGCTAACATCTTTGAAGGAAACTTGGATAAAGAAATAAGGGAGAGAGTAGAGGGAAAATTGGCAGAACACCAGAATAGGCAGGTCCACAATTGACCCAATATTTACATTGCATCAAATGATGGAAAGGTATTGGGAATATGGAAAGGACATGGTAGTAACGTTTCTAGATATTGAAAAGCAATATGACAGTGTCCCAAGGAATTTTGTATGGAAAACATTGACAGAGGCACAGATTGGGAATGAAACAATGCAGATGTTAATAGCATTGTGTCAAAATTGCGAAAGCTGTGTTAGAACCAAAGTGGGTCAAATTGAATGGTTCAGGCTTAAGACAAGGAAGTGTATTGTCTCCCTTACACTTCATCATAGTGTGACAGTTTCGATAGGCCTGATGGCACGACTTTAAGAGACTGAGTGTTATATCTTGGAGTTAGTGTACTTTGCATACTTTTGGATTTCATCTGTGGACTTAGTACTCTTCTAATTATTTGTTTGGTCATAGTTTAAGCTATAAGAATTCATACTGGTGTCGGCGGCTGAGGAATAAACCTGTTTGTGAGCGAAGAAAGAAAAAAAAGAAGGAAATAGAAACGTGCCTAATGAATGTACGAGAAACTTGAAGACTCTGTCACCGACTGTGTCAAACTCAGCAAACAACTAGTGTTATTATTAAATAGCGTGATGGAAAGACAATGTTTATTCCAATAATAATAATAATAATAATAATAATAATAATAATAATAATAATAATAATAATAATAATAATAATAATAATAATATCACAAGTAGAACAAATATTGGATGATATTAACATAGTTGTGAACTTGATGAGGCTTCCGGCATGTGCAAGTGCAGTGCGCAATACTTCAAGGACACACTTGCTTGCTGTTATTTGAAGTAGGTTACTGGGTTAATGCGTCGCCAGACGTCACTCATTCTCCACACGTCACTCAGTCGAAGGACTTCGTTCGCTAGCAGACAGTCATTCTTTCTGCGGAATCTGCTCCCGAGTAACTGTGTGCCCCGCAGACATATCACTTGAGCTATTCTGGTTGATAACGTGCATAAAATAATTACTTAATAATTAATTACTTCAGTATGTATTTTTTGACAATATTTTCAGGAATCAGTGGTGTGACAACTTTATTCATTCCTATTGTGCAAGTTTCAGCTCTAAATCAAGAAGAGGACCACTACAAATTCAACATGGAGGTGTTACCTAGTACCGTATGTGCTAGTGCTGATATGGAAGCTTAAACCCTGAGACCACAGCTGACAGCAATGGGTTAAGAGGAAGCCACATGTAAATGTCCCATTGAGGACAACCAGCCGTCCAGCATCATCAAGACATCGAAAAGCTAAGTCGACACAATAGTATAATAAATATCTGTTCTGTTAAAATTGGTAAATGGTCTTGCATTCTGGTATAGTTGTGTAGTTATAGTATTTTGCCATATGGTAGTATCAGCAGATGGTCATCACATACTTTGTTTCCGTTAGATAGACTTCATATAATACTGAATGGTACATGTGATTTTTTGAATTATGTTCGGCGAATCAGTTCTTAATAATTCTTATGATTTCACTTTATAAATTCAACGTAGGCATAACTTGTGGAGAATTGTGTCAGGATCTCCGTCTATGTAACTTAGATTTTCTCGGATGTACAATCGTCTCACTGAATCGGTTTGTAATTTCAAATAGTGCCTGTTTGAATATAAATTGTGTGTGATCTTAAAACTTAAGTCTTGGAAATGATTCCATTCCTTTGAATCAAAACCCATTAACGTGAATGCAGAGGACAGATAATTAAGTCGAGACACGAGAACCGGTACGGGTTGGATCTTCGAGAATTAAAATGTTGTGTACGCATAGGACTTGTTGCATGATGCTATATTTATGAATTTGTGACATCCCGGGGTGGATCACAAATGTGTTGCTTTGTTACATGGGACATTATAGTAGATTTTGCGATTATTAACGTGGTAGTCCAGTGTCTTCGAGATAGTGTATAACGGGTGTATTTCTTTGAGAGTAAAGTCACGCCATAATTATCAGAGATAATTATTTATACAAATGGCAGATATGTATTGTGATAAATTGGATATTTGCGTGATTTTGGATAATTAGAGTCTGCGTATATTTGATTTTGACTACGTCTTCGGTTAGTTGTGTCTAATTATATTTTATTCCGAATTTTCTGTAGTTTATTGTCGCTTTAATATTCACGTTGATTCACGTCAGTTCTGGAACATTCTTTGAGACCATTCCCGAATATTCGAGGACTTTCATCCGGGTCATCTACCTAGATTTTAGAGACATAGATGTACATTTAACAAAGCTAGGAATATGTGACTGTATTCAAACGTTATAATCATCTCCAGTGTTGCCACATGTGTAAATATTGCAGTATATTTTGTAGATATTGTGGTGACATAGAATTATAATCATGGTTACGATAGTTTGAGTTCATCTTATATTTTTATATTGTCTCAGATGTTATTTGCCGTGTGGGCAGTGTCATTTTCTTTTATATTTCAGCATCTAAGAATTATGACGTGGAGTTATCTGGAATTAGATTTTGAGTTAGGCAGACCAATTGGAATGATATTTCCAGGCTTTAATTTATTTACTGAATTTAGTTAATCCAGAAAGGAACTGGTAAATGAACAGATAATTATTTCATTGCATCGACTAGGTTTAAGAGAAAATTATTGCATCAAATTATGTGTAAAATCATTAACAGTAAATTCAAACTTTGTGTAAATAACTGAAATTTTATATAATTGTCGTACAGAATTTAATTGTTCTTTTTCTTTTCTAATATTTCAGATTGGACCATCAGAACCCAGATCTTTCACAGTCAGTTAAATAAAACTGTTTGCTTTAATAATAATTGAATTCAATTTGTAACTTTGATTTGTTAGGGCGAGATAGGTCAAAGATTCATGTACCACCCCATTTGACTTATTTTTATGTACATCAAGAGCATCATTTAAATTTTATTAAGGATCATTTCCATAATCATAGTTAAAAAGGATGACAATATGAGACTTTTATTATGGTAATAAACCATGCCAATATTTAAATTTTACTGTGTATTTTCTTTATTACATGCCACAATATCACTGATCTCTATACATGGATCTCCGATGGCAGCTCTCCGCTGCAAGAGAAAGTACGCCAAGTTGAGCGCGCAGTCCGCCATGTTGGTGTACCCATCCTAGAGCTCTCGTTATGGGGAAGCAATGATAATATAATCAATTTTAAATCGCAATTAATGGCACATTGGAATAATTAAAAATAGAGGGACATGTTCACTCAAAGCATAAGGACACTGGGAACACCGACAAGTCATTCTGAGGTCAGTAAATCTCCGGGATAGCAATAAAAATGAGTGTATAATAACGGCCGACAAATATTAACTTAGATCAAAAATTAGATGTATGGCTTTTCAGGCGTTTGCTCTATTAACTTAGGTGCTGAATACATGCAATTAGCTATCGGTAATACAACAGGAGTGAAAAACAGTTTCTGGAAGCATTGTTGTCAATTTTATACATGCATGCCATGAAATTATGCATTCTTAAGGGGAGGCATGACTGAATTTTTTGTATTTTGAGCCAAAACTCAGGTTTTCTTTTTATTCATATAAAAACAGCCCTATTTTTCCTCTTTCAGAAAGTGTTTTAATTTTAGTAATTCCGGCTTGTTTAAAGCTTGTAGAAGCCATTTAATATGAGCCCGCAGGACATTTAAAAGCCCAGAACCACACCCACTTCTCCTTTACCAGCATAATGATAGTTTACTGTGTGTTTTTCGCTGGATATTCAAATATTTTGCGGCATATTTGCCGTAGAAGTACACTTCGGCATGCTAACAGTCACTTGTTTATTACGTATTCAATACAATCACGTTATTATTTTATTTAATTTTTTTGCTATTGGCTTTAAGTCGCACCGACACAGATATGTCTTACGGCGACGATTAGACAGGAAAGGCCTAGGACTGGGAAGGAAGCGGCCGTGGCCTTAATTAAGGTACAGCCCCAGCATTTGCCTGGTGTGAAAATGGGGAAACCACAGAAAACCATCTTCAGGGCTGCCAACAGTGGGGTTCGAACCTACTATCTCCCGAATACTGGATACTGGCCGCACTTAAGCGACTGCAGCTATCGAGGTCGGTATTACGTTATGTTAGGAAATATTGTAATTTGAACTCACGGAGTGCCCGCCACGACAAGCAAGCATAGTCGGCTCAAGAAGCGGCATGATTACGCCTATAGAAACTAAACGAAACTGAACTCACCGTCGACATAGATGCTCTGGACAAATTAGTAAATGAATAAACAAATAAATCAACCAGGAAATTAAACTGAACTCACCAGTATTTACAGACGATGCTGAAAGCGACCTCCTTCAGCTGCAATGCAAGCTTCACATCTTATAATGAGATTTCAAAACACATTTTGTAGTTCATGGACACCGATAGAACGCACAATGTTCCTGATTTCACTTGTTAATTCTTCTGAAGTTCGAGGATTATTCCTGTAAACTTTTCCTTCAAGATTTCCCCATAGATAAAAACCACATGTGCTTAAATCCGGCGAACGAGGGGGTCATAAGCCTTTCCTGATGATCTGATCATCATCGAACATTTCCCGTAACCGTCGCATAGAGCTAAGCGCCGTATGGACCGTTGCACTATCCTGCTGGAAATAGCCGTACCTTTTCTCTTCTTCAGTCAGTTCAGTCCAGAGTGTTTTGAATATAACGATCAGAAGTAATCGTGTCCTGAAAAAATATCGGACCGATAATTCGTCGGGCACTGATGGCGCACCACACACCCACCTTCACATCGTGTAGAGGTCTCGGCTGT
Organism: Anabrus simplex; assembly: GCF_040414725.1. Lineage (NCBI taxonomy): Eukaryota > Metazoa > Arthropoda > Insecta > Orthoptera > Tettigoniidae > Anabrus > Anabrus simplex. Next base: position 131,869,173 of record NC_090275.1, on the reverse strand, counting down.
AAAATGTGCGGGTTGTTTGTATCCCAGATTCTATTGTTCTGTGAACTGACATATCCACTTAAATGAAACCAGGCTTCGTCGCTCATAAAAAGAAAGTTCGGATCCACAATACCGTCATGGACACTAGGTATTTATTAGCCAATTGCAAAATCATATTCTTGCATTGAAATCTGTAGGCAGTATGTTATGGACTGAATGAGTCCGATAAGATCGTAAACGTAACAATTTTGTTGCATTACGTACTGAAGAAGGTGAAATACCACTTTCCTGAGCTACTCTCCGAAGCGACTTATGTGGACTGACCTAGAGTCTTGCCTTATATCTTCTAACCTCTCCTGTGTGAGAGCTGTTCTCCTTCGCTTCTTTTTCTAATTGCTTATGGAACCAGTAGTATGCCACTTGTAAACGACCTGATGCACGTAACGTTTTGAAGGTACTGTCGCAGCGGGAAATTGTCTATGGAATTTTCAAAGGCACCTTTTAACGGGTTTCTTCTTCTTGTGCAAATAACACACTTCTTTGCTCTATAGTGTATTTAACCATCGTGATAATAACCTCACAACACACCTTAAAAGTCCAATATTTTCTAACTGAGGGACAGAGTGATAAACAGCTGCGCGCTGCAGTGAACACGTCTTAGCTCGCCGTGTTGACAGAAGCCATGGGCGCTCACTCGGGACTTCCCACGGCATGCGAGAAGAAGTCTGAACACTTAAATTATTCTCCCTGTAGTACTCAATTTATATCTGCCACACATGTATACTTGATAGTTAATGGCCGGTTTCTGGTACACCACAGTTACCTGAGAGTTACCAAAATGCGCTTGTAACTTTAACTGCGCTGTTAACTTTAATGAGTTTCCGGAAACTTAAATCCAGATTTATAAGCCCTGGTAATACACAGTGCAGTTATCGTCATGTTTAGTATCTGTCGTCCTCCAATAGATGTCTCTATGCAAATGATTTTAGGGTTATTTTGGTAATATCTAGTTACTTTTACTAGCAGAAGTTTTCTACAATGAAAAATGGTTAGCAAATATGTACACAGTCATCTCAATCAATCTGATTAGCATAATATGAATATACAGTATGTACGATCAAATAATGCAAACATTATATATATTTCCCGTTCTTTCTTATTCACAGTACGCAGTCATCGTCTAAATTTCACCTTGATCGTTGTCGTCAGTAAAATTATAAAAATACACAGCAATTTCCAAACAGATCACTTTTCACTGATCCAGAACACAACAAGCGTAAACGAAAAAAATCCATAAATGAAAACGTGCAGCACACTTTGGAACCTATCATTCCGGTACTGAAGGTGCGATATCAATTTGTTCCCGCTGCAACTGTTGCAGATTGCGAACAAACCGAAAACTCCTACTTAAAACACGCATATGCCGTTTTTCTCTTCAAGGATGCGGTAAGATAGGCGTTTCTTCCGTATCTCGACGCCGAGTCTTACGTACAAAATGTTGCTTATTCTCTGGGAACTCACTCATTTATCATTCTTCTTTGACATGTAATTTCACCTGATCAGATGCCAAACCCTTCAAGAATTCCATTTTTTCCGGGCTTTCATGGCACAACTTGGACAACACGAAAGCATTACAATCTGCGATCTCCAACAGCCAAAAGAAAATAGCCATATCACTCAATTTTTCATCAGTTCTGTAGTTCCCTAATGTACTCCTCGAACTGAGAATTTGTAGTTCATAATAACTGCAACGGACTAGTAATTTGAGATTTTTACTTACACTGAGCACGCAACATGCACTGACAAAAATACTCTCGTAACTGCTGACGTGAAGTCCACTTGAGAATTTCAATCGACCCTAGCGAGCCTAACCCTGACATAGGGTGTACAGTGTGTTGACACAGATAAGAAGATGACATAACCTACAGCGCCCTGCAAGATTTTTAATTAAGTCCAGATGTTTTATATTTATTATTATTATTATGCTAGGGGCTTTACGTCGCACCGACACAGATAGGTCTTATGGCGACGAGTGTTTTATGTTTACTGGGAGTCTATGAGACCTTACGTCACTGGTTAAAGAATATAATAACATTAAAAAAGCAATGAAAAATCGATATTTATTATTCAGCAGGCTTATATTAAATGCATACCGGTACCTAAGATATTTATTATTTAATACAAATGTAAATATTCCATAATTTCAGACTGGGTGTTAACTAACTGTTGGTGGGACACATGAATCAAAGCCTGACGAAAGAGATCTTAACATTAATTCTACTGTACATAGAAAGATCAATTTGAGCCTGATGAAAATCCATTTGATTCGAGTTCTATTTGATATGACGATTCATTTCCCGTATTGCAAGGTACACCTACATTAGAGGCGTCATACTCCGACAAGACTATAACCTAAACAGATGACAGGGACAGATGACACCATTTAAGTGGAATCAGCGACTAAAAGCCAGTGATAACGTGGAAGTAAACGTACGGACCAAAATAATGTCGACTCCAGCACGTTAAAACTACAATGAATGACTGTAAATATATTATAACCAGTTCATTATCACGTATTAATCTTTACGAAACTAATAGAAGACCTTGTGCGAGTGGCGCCTCATAGCGGTATATGTTGGAATCAGTTCTGCTGTAGTTACCAGTCGTTGCGCAGATAACTGTGAAGAAGCCGATAACTGTTGTTTCGGAAACTCGTTTTAAACATATCACCATGTTAAGTCACTGATAACTACGCATCTACAGATAACTGTCATTCCAGAAACCGGCCATAAATATGTTACGGTATGAATTTGTATTATTTACATTTAGGAATTCGTATTTGTGTTAATCCTAGTTGTACAAGCATGGCTCCCTTGTTTGTTTATATTTTATTAACATGCAGAAGTAACATGTGGTTTCAATTCAGCGAGTGAAATATCTAAACTAGTGATTTTTCATTGATGTATTTCATCTTAATTCCTTTGTAAACAATAACACAGCACAGAACACCCGTGGAACTACAATCAGGAGGCCTGGCGTCACTGAACTAAGCAAGCGCGCTCCTCGTGGTCCGCTTCACCATGCGCTCGCTGCCATCTTACGACGCCAGTCATCTTATATTCGGCTTACTGCTACCCAAGCTACCAGAAATCCATGTATAGAGATCAGTGCACAATATTAATAATTTTCCCATGCGTGCCACATCCCTTGTTATTTCACTAAGGCGTCCTATTTTCTGAAGTGAGCACCCCTGAGGTGTCTCAGTGCTCTGCAACAGTTGTCTAGGCTAACGGGTACAATATCATGGATAGAATTCTACATAATGTTAAGGAGAAGATGATCGGTGACAAAGTAAAGTCTCTGATCTTTGCTGATGACATTGTAGTTTGGCGACATAGTGAAGAAGAAGTACAGACACAAGTTCATTTATGGAATGAGGAGTTAAGAAATTTTGGAATGAAGATTAGTACTACGAGAAGCAAGACTTTGATCATGACGAGAGGTAACAGAAAATCCATGGGAGTGATAAAAATAGGAAATTAACCTCTTGAAGTAGTAAAAAATCTTTAAATATTTGGGCAGCGTGATGTCATAAGATGGAAATTTGGATGGAGAAATTGATTTAAGAATACAGCAGTCTGCAAGTTTCTACCAGTGTGTGAGAGACATTGTGTGGAACAAAGATGTGCTAATGAAGTGTAAGAAGGTTTTATACTCGTCCTATTATAAACCTAGACTGATCTATGCTTCAGCAGCCTGGACGTTAACTAAACAGAACCACAGTAAGATACAAGCAGCTGATGTGAGGTTCTTGAGGAAAAAATTGAAATGGCGTATGGCTTTTAGTGCCGGGAGTGTCCGAGGCGTAGGCGACCTGCGCGTCGTGATGAGGATGAAACGATGATGAAGACGACACATACACCCAGCCCCCGTGCCAGCGAAATTAACAAATTAAGGTTAAAATTCCCGACCCTGCCGAGAATCGAACCCGGGACCCCTGTGACCAAAGGCCAGCACGCTAACCATTTAGCCATGGAGCCGGACGGTTCTTGAGGAGCATACAGGGAAAGACAAGAAATAAGGAGAAGCGTGGGAGTGTGTTAAATTCAAGAAGAGATGATATAGCAAAGGTAAAATGATCTGGACACATGAGAATACTAAAGAGAACACTCATGGACACAGAGACTGGAAAGAGGCCTAGAATGAGATGGAGGAGCTCTGTTGTGGAGAGGAGTGGTGGTACACTACCCTACCCAGAGAGAATCTGGAAAAAGGAATGGATGAAGAAGAAGAAGAAGAAGAAGAAGAAGAATGACACACAACAATGATTTGTACTCCTAAGATTATAAAAGCCGAAAATATTAATTCATAATGTTTCATAGTTACCATAATCAAGAAATGGGTAAATTTTGACTTATACTCTTAGTACTTTTCACGAAAGAATAATTATTGGTCCTTCAACAAAAATTATCTTTGTGTTATTTATAATATACTTTTCACCTCCATTTTCATATTTTAACTACCCGTGCTAGTCATGATGGACAAAGATATTGAGAATTCACTTCCTTACATCGGTGCTAGTCCTGGGCCACAAGAAGGAAACAAAAGACAGTACAATGAAGCAGAATGCCACAGAAAAGAGCGGCCGTAATTATGTATCTATATTTCTCTAATAATAATGGTACTGATCAATTTACCGCTAATTTTACTGTTGATTTGTGTGAAAGCAATTATCATCCATTTAGGACAAAAATTAAAATGAAATATCATGGCTACAATTCGTTCACGTAACCTGCTCCCAGAAGTACATTTACTTTTATAACCTAACGAAGAGCATTAAACGCCATTTTCATTGCTGAACTAGCTACTCGCATTTCTATTGGCCAATGTAAATTGCAATGTGACGTCATTCCCGTCAATCATGGTAATGAAATTCCGTTACAAATCCAGGCAGAAGAAAGCACAAATAAATGGAACATGTAAATAAAACAATGTAGAATAAAGAAATGGAATAATGCGATATGAAACTAACTAGAATGTGCTGCGATCTCTATCAAGAAAAAAATATAGAACGAACTCGCAATTCACTTTTCCACTACTAGCCTGCATAGAATGCGCTATAAAAATCAAATGGTCCCTACCCACACCAGTCCAGACCAATGGTGTTTCCATAGGAAACTAGAGACCTAAGGCTGCTTCGCGCCTCTAACTGGGGGCATACGCCTCAAGACCCCCTTTGCTTGTCCCCGTATCGCTGGTGTTGTCCAGGGCCTACCCTAACCAGTCCAGATCAAACGTCTTGTCCACGCCCTACCCTAACCTGTTCAGACCATTTAAAGTTAAAAACTTCATGATTGTTGGAGAAATAAGATGATGTACAATATTATAGGGAAGGATCCACCTTTCAATACTCCGTAGTAAGTTTACTCTCTTGACTGTGATTATTGTGTTTTGAACATTAACTGAATTGCTACGATATGATACAATTTTAATTTTTTGCCTGTGTTCAATATATTAGTTGTTTTAAGATCTTCGCTAATTGGCTGATGATGACACTTGAAATGTGTTGAAACCGGTCCCAATAAACAGGTTGTAACTACTTTTTAGTTCAACTTACTACGGAGTATTGAAAGGTGGATCCTTCCCTATAATATTGTACATCATCCTATTCAGACCAATCATCTTGTCCAGGCCTTACCAACACCAGTCCAGACCAATGGTGTTTCCATAGGAACCTAGAGACCTAAGGCTGCTTCGCGCCTCTAACTGGGGGCATACGCCTCAAGACCCCCTTTGCTTGTCCCCGTATCACTGGTGTTATCCAAGCCCTACTATAACCTATTCAGATCAATTGTCTTGTCCAGGCCCTACCCTAACCAGTCCAGACCAATCATCTTGTCCAGGCCCTACCCTAACCAGTCCAGACCAATCATCTTGACCAGGCCCTACCCTAACCTATCCAGATCAATCATCTTGACCAGGCCCTACCATAACCTATTCAGACCAATCATCTTGTCCAGGCCCTACCAACACCAGTCCAGACCAATGGTGTTTCCACAGGAAACTAGAGACCTAAGGCTGCTTCGCGCCTCTAACTGGGGGCATACGCCTCAAGACCCCCTTTGCTTGTCCCCGTATCATTGGTGTTGTCCAAGCCCTACCATAACCTATTCCGATCAATTGTCTTGTCCAGGCCCTACCCTAACCAGTCCAGACCAATCATCTTGTCCAGGCCCTACCCTAACCTATCCAGATCAATCGTCTTGTCCAGGCCCTACCCTAACCAATCCAAACTGTTATGGGCTTACCAGTGGAACGCAGAGGTGAAAGAAGGTGCCGGGGTGAATGGGTCTAACTACAATGTCAAGAAAGAATTTAAAACTGAAATGGAAGGTTATATTTTTGAAAAGCAACAAGTTAACAAATTCTCGCTTAGTGAGATAACAATGACAAAAATAGAAAAAAATCCAAGATTACAGTACTTTAACTCTCTTGGGCTACAAGCCCCTAGTTTTACAATTTTTGAGTTCCCAGCTCAAATTTACAAAGAGCACAAATTTACACAAGGGCAGAAATCCCTCAATACATAGAGCGCTTGCTCGCAACATACAATATCAAGCCTCCCAGAGGCACTTTTACAGCACTAGAAAAGAGCTGACGTGCTCTCAGTTTTCCAAGTCTATTTTAGGCGAAATCAGAAAATTACAATCACTCACCATCAAGGCACAACTTACAAATTCGAAACAGAGGTATCTAGTACCCAACCTATTGGGCCGTTGCAGAAAAGAACAGGTTAAGTAAATGGCCCGAAACACAAACTGAATGGAGGCGAGTACTTGCACTCCTAAATATGCATTCTTAAAACCTAAGGGGCTCTAGGCCGATGAAACAGAGGCTATTCCCAAAATATGGAGGTGACTCGTATAAGAAAGTAATTTACCACATTACAGAATGAAAGACAGCAATACACGTAGTCACCTCAAATCAAGATGAAGGGGAGCTCGAGAGGGTACATCACTCTCTATCCCCGATTTACAGTTAAAGATTTATGAAATTTTTTAATGAGCCGAAAGGAGATTTACATTTTAAAGAAGTTGGTTAGATAGTTAAAGTATCGAACCTTTCCCTTGGGTTAAACTGCAGAGCTAGCAAAAAGGTAAGATGTTAGATGGCCATTACCTTGCTGAAGAACAGCTGCCTGATGAAAGAGGTGCCTCCCGCCTCCTGCTTGACACACACACTTAGCTAGATGACGATCAAATGGCCAAGAGACGTGAAAATCCGCAGTTTATAAACCCTCGGGGAAAGTTCGAGACCTTTCATGAATAAACCAGCCACACCCTCTCACTTTATTGGTTAAATTCAAAAGTAATACTCAGAATTGAGGAAGAAGCCTGTGATAAGCGGAAAATTAATTACAGAAATTAGGGATTGGTTAGATTCAAAACTGGCGGAAAGAAAAGATAAATATTGCCAACCCAAAAATAAATGAACATCATTTAATATAAAAAAACATATGAATACTAAACTTCTTTAAATCAAAAGTTCTTTCACTTCGCACCAGGGTGCATGATCATAGTTTTAAGCAGTGACATCTATTGAAGAAAGTCCAAACTCCTTGATGAAGGGCAAACAAAACAAATAGAAATTCACACAGTACAGGAAACTTCAGAATAACAAAATTATATCAGATTTTAGTGGTGACATCTTCAGCGTAAAGGTTTAAGTAGGTCTATTGTCGCGGCCACCAAATTAGGCGGGCGAGGAAAACTGCGCTGTCGTCAGATATGGGAACGGCGAAGCGACAGACGGCCGAGAGTCGCTTACCCCCGGACACGGATTGGCAATGCTGATCGTGCAGTGCTGTCAAACTGAAGTCCATTCGCTCCAGGCCACCTTACCCGAGTCATTCCCTGTCAAGCAGCTGTTGAGCTCGCATCGTAAGTGCAGTTAAAGATGGATAGTGAATGTGAATTGATTTGGGTCAAGTCAAGAGAGAAGTGGCAGAGAGGAACAAGACATTCAAAATAAAGGACGTAGAAAAACTCACGTCAGAAGCCATCGACTGTGTGACTGCTGCAGATTGGGAAAAGTGCTTCAATCGCGCGGAAAATGTTCAAACAGACGACTGGGACAAGGAAATAGTGAGGGACGAAAGAATGGAGCCATTCATCATCAGTGTAAAAGACGACTCGCCAGATAGTGAGATGAGTGATGACAGTGACTAAGACTGCCTTGAAGCCAGAAACCTATTCTTACTTCATTGTAAATTAATGTAAACCTATTCTTTAAAGTAGTTCTTTTTCTATATTACTCGGTACAATATACAGTATTCAAATATTTAAAGTTATAATGTAATAAAACTGATACGGATTAATATGTAATCCGAAAGTATTTACGGGGTCCTGCAGCCTGTGCTGGTGCGCGCGCCCCGAACTGCCTCAGCTTGCGACATTTACATGGTCGCTTTCCGGGCCATTTTCCAGGAAAATTACAACACTATGTTTCAGATAAAAAATATAAGTCAGGCGATTTTTTACATTTTTCCCACAGACAAAATTGAATTGGCTGAAGAAATAAAAACTTGGCCGCTTACTGAAATTTTCAATACATGATTCTACGGATTTAAACTTACTCGTTTAAGATTGTATTTTTAATAATTATTTAAAGTGGTTTATATGGAAAATAGTTATACCACTGAAATCAGCAGTCTTTTCTGAAGCTTGTAGTATAATTTGTTTTGAAACATTGTATGAAGTAACATCAGGAGCTTGAGAGAGAACAACTTGCCTCGCGCTCCGAAATGATGTATTCAGTTAGACATTTCTTCGCCAGTTGCTACATAACCTTGGCAATAGCGTAATTTCTCTGACCCGCCTAATTTCGTGGCCGCAACAATAGTTTCAAGTTCACGGTTCCTCCAGTAGAGGAGTTCTTTTAGGCGCAAGATTTAAATGTGCGGCATAGAGGTGTACCTCCCGGCACACAGACTAATCATCTTGTCGAGGACCAACCCTAACCAGTCCAGACCAATCAGCTTGTCCAGACCCTAACCTAACCTATCCAGATCAATCGTCTTGTCCAGGCCTTACCCTAACCAGTCCAGACCAATCATCTTGTCCAGGCCATACCCTAACCTATCCAGATCAATCGTCTTGTCCAGGCCCTACCCGAACCAGTCCAGACCAATCATCTTGTCCAGGCCATACCCTAACCTATCCAGATCAACAGTCTTGTCCAGACCCTACCCTAACCTATCCAGACCAATCATCTTGTCCAGGCCCTACCCTAACCAGTCCAGACCAATCAGCTTGCCCAGACCCTACCCTAACCTATCCAGATCAATCGTCTTGTCCAGGCCCTACCCTAACCAGTCCAGACCAATCATCTTGTCCAGGCCATACCCTAACCTATCCAGATCAACAGTCTTGTCCAGGCCCTACCCTAACCAGTCCAGACCAATCATCTTGTCCAGACCCTACCCTAACCTATCCAGATCAATCGTATTGTCCAGGCCCTACCCTAACTAGTCCAGACCAATCATCTTGTCCAGGCCATACCCTAACCTATCCAGATCAATCGTATTGTCCAGGCCCTACCCTAACCAGTCCAGACCAATCAGCTTGCCCAGACCCTACCCTAACCTATCCAGATCAATCGTATTGTCCAGGCCCTACCCTAACCAGTCCAGACCAATCAGCTTGCCCAGACCCTACCCTAACCTATCCAGATCAATCGTATTGTCCAGGCCCTACCCTAACTAGTCCAGACCAATCATCTTGTCCAGGCCATACCCTAACCTATCCAGATCAACAGTCTTGTCCAGGCCCTACCCTAACCAGTCCAGACCAATCATCTTGTCCAGACCCTACCCTAACCAGTCCAGACCAATCATCTTGTCCAGGCTCTACCCTAACCAGTCCAGACCAATCATCTTGCCCAGACCCTACCCTAACCAGTCCAGACCAATCATCTTGTCCAGACCCTACCCTAACCAGTCCAGACCAATCATCTTGTCCAGGCTCTACCCTAACCAGTCCAGACCAATCATCTTGCCCAGACCCTACCCTAATCAGTCCAGACCAATCATCTTGCCCAGACCCTACCCTAACCAGTCCAGACCAATCATCTTGTCCAGGCCCTACCCTAATCAGTCCAGACCAATCATCTTGTCCAGACCCTACCCTAACCAGTCCAGACCAATCATCTTGTCCAGACCCTACCCTAACCAGTCCAGACCAATCATCTTGTCCAGACCCTACCCTAACCAGTCCAGATCAACAGTCTTGTCCAGGCCCTACCCTAACCAGTCCAGACCAATCATCTTGTCCAGACCCTACCCTAACCAGTCCAGACCAATCATCTTGTCCAGGCTCTACCCTAACCAGTCCAGACCAATCATCTTGTCCAGGCCCTACCCTAACCTATCCAGATCAACAGTCTTGTCTAGGCTCTACCCTAACCAGTCCAGACCAATCATCTTGTCCAGGCCCTACCCTAATCAGTCCAGACCAATCATCTTGTCCAGGCTCTACCGTAACCAGTCCAGACCAATGGCGTTTCCACAGAAAACTAGAGGCTTAATGCCGTTTCGCGGCTTAGTTAGTTGGCAGCCTTGTGCACCGCCCGAATACGTCCTCCGAGATAAGGCCGCCTGAAGTAAACAAAGGACAGTCGTTCCACGTAGCGAAAGTTTGGAAGCGAGGAAGCGACTATTGATGTTATTGTATTGAAACAAGAAGCAACATGAAAGGCAAACAACAGTATTTAACAGGAAAAGAAAATACACGCAAGAATGGAATAAGACTGAAATGAATGTTCTTACATGTTTCAAACTCTCTCAGTATGCTAACAATCATTCTTGGTGCAGAGTTGGATTCGCTGCTATGTGTGCCTGCTTGTTCAGCGCAGTATTTTGGGAGTGATCATTCCCAGAGTACCAATAATCTCTTCTTTTAGCTCTTCAACGGATGTCATACGAGTTGCGGTAATCTTTTCCTTTAAGAACGACCACACATTGTTAATTCTAGGCTTCTGGGCGGCCATATAAGAGGCCCTTCACGTTCAGTCCATAACAGAAAATGGTTGTGGGTCCGTGAACGGATCTTATCCATGAAATTTCATTATAGTTTTTTGTCGTAAATGGGAGATAATAATTGCTTTTATGCAAATTAAGATTAAAATTAGTGGTAAAGTAATAAATACAGTTACTACAACATTACTGTGCTTCAGTATTTATTTTGTTCATTTAACGCTTTTGTGTGTTCAGTCTTAGCTCACTTAACTTCTTTGAACTTTGCTGGTGAGTTGTTGACTAATGCCCATAATGATGAAGATGTTGATTCCCATGGGGAACCTAAAATATTTGTTCTGAATGAGTAAATTTATAATACCAATATAGTTGGTCCGTTATTGGACATGCTAACTTATTCCTGGTTGCCAGCGTTTCGCCCCAGTGTGCTAAGTTGGGCTCATCAGTTGGTAAATAGCACACCCACCAAGACGCATGGCCAGTGCATACAGTGGAGGCAACTGTGTAGGCTACTTGGAGCCACCGGCAGTGCCAATGTACTATGAGAGACTATGTCTCATTTTCAAAAATTGATGGCTGCCTGGCCATCAGATGACAAAGATGTTGATTGATTGAGCTGGAAAATTTATAATGTGCAATAAGGACCAACTATATTAGTATTAGTGCCCATAACTCATTAATTAATATAATTATTGGTCCAAGGATCAATATATTTTTCTTTCAAGAAAAATAATTTTTGTGTTACTTATGGTATACTTTTCACCCCCATTTTTACGTTTGAACTGACCGTGCTAGTCATGGTGGACAAAGGTATTGACAATTCTCAGATATCCATTCCCCGGTACAAGCCCTGGACCTCAAGGAGGAGACAAAAGAGGGCACGATGAAGAGAGTCGTGTCTACAGCGAAATAGTCGCAGCGGTCTACGTAACCATGGTTGTTCAACCAGTCTCGAAAAGGAGTCCCGTAGTGTCGGGGCAACCATCTTGTTGCATAACTACGTCGTTCAGGAGAGTATGACTGCAGAGGGCGAAGAGCAGAGCAACTTTGTCGAGTTCAGGTAACAGCCAGTGAGATAACATCTGGTGATAAGGTGAGTGGTAACACCAGCCCAGACCATAACATGACGATGGTGTTGCTTAATTTCTTCATAATAATGAGGGATGTCTTTCGTATTTTGGAGACCGGGAGCTGTGCGAATCACATCGCGTATGCTGCCGGGTCGAAGATCCCCGCCGACCGCTTCCTTGCAGATTATTTTGGTGAACGAAGCGTTCAGTGACTTCATTATCGTTGTCACTGCGTGGCGCATCTAACACAGACCCACTTTCCGAACAGCTTCTGTCGAAGCTATTAAAAACGTTCCTTTTCATTCAATATTGTGAATCTGCTTGTCTCTGCCACAACATCCCCCTGTGAGTCGGCGCGGTAGAATAACACCCACAGTATCCCCTGCAAATGAAAGGGGCCCCAGGGTCTCTGGACTTGGGTTGGCAACCACGGGGGCCGTAGCTGAATCCTGGCATTGCTTCCAATTACTTGTGCCAGGCTCCTCACCATCATATCCGATCTCTCTTGCTCAACTCTTGTTCTTGTCTGACCCCGACAGTATCAGAACACTCGAGGGCTATGGAGTCATTTACACGGCCTTTGTGGCCCTTGTCTTTCTTTGGCCGATCTTCAGTTTTTCGAAGTGTCGGACCCCTTCCATTTTTTCTCTCTGATTAGTGTTATATAGAGGATGGTTGCCTAGTTGTACTTCCTCTTAAAACAATAATCACCACCACCACCCCCTTTCGAAGTGTCGGACCCCTTCCATTTTTTCTCTCTGATTAGTGTTATATAGAGGATGGTTGCCTAGATGTACTTCCTCTTAAAACAATAATCACCACCACCATCTGTCATAACAACACACATGTTTATGACGGTATCACCTTGGTAGCAGATGCCAGAACCACAAGGAAAACAAAACACGATCACATGCCGTATTTTCATGAAGTGACGCATAATTATCGCACGAATTGTAATTTGAGCAACATCTACCAGAAGACAGGCGTACTAAGGGCAGAGATGAACATTATTGTCAACCTAGGACACATTTCCAGATCCATATAACCGCGAAACTGTATATTAAGTTACTTGAAATACTTTCAGATCGTGACTTCTGGCCCACCTTGTAGACCATATATATGGCTTTTTATGGGCGTAACTCAGAAAACAAAAGCGATTATAATTAGTAAAAACAGATTCCCTGCGTGACAGACCAGAATCTCATTGTATAAGTACATAAGCACACATATCTTCGCACCACCATAAATGACCAGTGGGATCCTTCTGATGAGTGAGGTCTCGATTTGGAAAAACCAGGACAGGTTTCATCAACATGAGTAAACTGTTTAAAAATCATAGGTTAGCAATGACGTGTGCGCTGCTGATACATGGACTCGGACAGTCATTACGTAACAATTTGGTTGCTTTTGAGAAATGGTTGTACATAGAGATATTGCGGGTGTCGTGGACACGAAATTCTGCACAAAATGAAGAAAGACCAGGAAGTATTTACCAGCTTGAAAACAACGAAGGTTCCAAAACTTGGATATATCGTGAGCAACGTAAGTAGATATCATCTCCTACAATATATTCTCCAAGGAAAAAAACTAGGAAAGAATTGCCTGGTTACAAAATAGACCTCCAAAACATCCCGAGCTGAGGTGACAAGAACATGATATGTTATGTAGATAAGAACCGCACAAAGGGCATGAAAGAGGTAGAGAAAGAAATATAATTATATTTCCTTGCGTAAACTAAACCTATAATTGACCGGGTTATTCACTGTTTCAGATGAGGTGTCTTAATTCACATCTTCAGTTGAATATCAATGTTCTAAAACCATGTTGGTGCATCCCAAAAACCTGGATTCAATGTCATACATCTCCGCAGTGTTCAGATGGTGAGGTTAAACTTTGAGCAGACCAGATAGGAGTAGGCTATGAACCGACACCGAGTTTCACCCAGTCACCATCACACATCCATACCCTCACCACAAAAACCAGAGTTCATGTCGAAAACATAATCCGCCAATAACATGGTGACCATGAAGTGTTTTGCATGGCCTAAACCTCTAGGATGGTTCCCTGCATGCTTGTGAGCCTTTCACCACTCTTCACCGCTCTTATCAGCTTCTCTGAATCAATCTCGTGTCAAAACACCATTGAAAATTTATTTATTTATTTGTTTTGTTTTGTCCCATGATGTCGCCATTCCTGCTTGTCGAAAGAGGTGACTAAAAGGGGACTTTATCTGACGCTGATATTCCTTGGTCAACTCTTGGTCTAGAAAGAGTTTCATCCTCACATCTTTCGTGGCACTTTCCCTTCTTTTCCCCATATCATCATTCTTCCAAGGGTCGCAAACCTTCCATTTTATCCTGTGGTTAGCGTTGCCCAGTTAAAACTCGCCCTGGCCTCCGACTGTTCGTCACGGTTTAACGCCTTCTCCGAGGCCTACGTCAAGTTACGGCCTAATTTCGGGAAAGACTGAAGACCTGGTCTGCCACCTCTTGACTACGTGCTGCTCCAACTTTGTTTACATTTACAGAATATTTAAGTGACAACACAACTTTTCAAAAAAGACTCATGTACTAGTAGTAGTACCGGGCGAGTTGGCCGTGCGATTAGGGGCGCGCAACTGTAAGCTTGCATCCGAGAGATAGTGGGTTCGAATCCCACTGTCAGCAGCCCTGAATATGGTTTTCTGTGGTTTCCCATCTTCACACCAGGCACTCCTAGCCCTTTCCTATCCTATTCTACAAAAAGCTAGTAGTAGTATCATAACATTGATTTTACATTACACAGACTCAGATAGGTCTTATGGCGATCATGGGATAGGGCAGGTCTAGGAATAGGAAACTACGGGCAGTCTGTGAATGGAAGTTCAAAGTTACATAACCCCAAACCGCGCAACCAAACTGGTGTGTGTGTCAATCGACACAACGGGTCTGGTGAAATCATCGTAACAACAATAATGAACACTAGATGAACACAGCTTTTGACTACAATTTTTGGGGCAAGGAATTTGATTTTCTACATTATTTCTGACGTTCTGAACTTTAGATTTAGATATTTCTACAAGTAAATTTGTGTTCTTGCCAAGCCAGTGCCGCAGATTCCAAGACATGATACTGACGCCCCCTGGCAGTATCATGGAGATATACAAGTTTCTCTTTCGGTCCACGAGATGCAAAGCATACTCCTGTAACACAGTACGATTGAGGGGAGGTGTCCCGGCCAACAGAGGGAGGAACAACTAAATGAACAAGGAGGGATGATACCATATAACGTCGGGATCGGTCCAAACACGAAACAAGTACTCACCTCCAGACGTCGCTGGCCTTGGAAAACGTGGACGTCTTAATGACCTCCGGCGCCATCCAGGCATACGTCCCCGCTGCAGACATACGAGTCGTCTTGTAGACCTCACGTGCCAGCCCGAAGTCCGTAATCTTGAGCGTCTTATGCTGCAGGTCGTCATTCTCGATGGGTTCGCTGAGTAGCACTGCAAACATACAACTTCATCACTACCTCTCACCTACCGAGCTCGATTGAGATATTAACAATTAATTCATTCATTAGTAATAATAATTATAATAATAATAATAATAATAATAATAATAATAATTATATTTTAAAGGAATTTGGACTTGATTATAAAACAACTGAAATAACTAAAGGAAAATAAACAAACACAACATCCAAAGTAAATTTTTTGGGAGAACTCTCAGAACCATTTGAAATAAGATCAGGTGTACGACCGGGAGATGGTTTGTCACTTCTATTCCTCAATTATGCATTAGAGAAGGTAGTTCGAGAATGGAGGCAAGCCACCAATACTAAAGGGTTCAATTAGGAAGAAATCCAAATAAAATCATTATAGATTGTTTAGCTTTCGCATATGACATGCGCTAATTACAGACGTATTAGATAATAATCAAGAACAAATACGAGAATTACAGAAACAAGTGGCCAAAATAGGATTGCAAATATCATTTGAAAAAAAAACAAAGTTCATGGCAAACATCATTAATGCCTCTCAAAATATCACAATTAACAACAACATAATATCTCGGACAGATTGCTTTAAATACCTGGGAGAATGGATAGCAAACAACACAAAAGAAAAGGTACCTATTGATATAAGAGTAAACAAAATGGAAGGGAAGTTTCATATGACAAAAACTATATACGATAAGAAATCTCTATCCTGGAACAAGACACAGTGGCCCGGCTAGAATTTTTATAAGCAGCAGAAACTCTTAAACTTACAAGAATTGGAAATCTTGAAAAATTAAAAAAAGTTGAAAGAAGAATTTTGAGAAAAATACTGGGACCTATAAGAAACAGCAATGCTGAATTTAGACTGCGATCAAACAGAGAACTATATTTAAAAGTTGAAAAACTGACAACTGTAATGGGGAAAAGAAGACCCCAGTTTTTTGGACACATTTATAGAATGAATAACAATAGACTAACTAAACAAATATTCAACTTATTGAACAGTTACAAATCCAAGCCAAAGCAGTTCACTGGAAATGAAAAGGATTTGAAAAACGCTGGAATTAAAATAGATACAACAGAAAACAGAACACATTTCAGAGAAGTAATATGAAAGGCAGGATTTCACGACAGAAAGAAATTAACAACTGGAAGAAAATGGATTCAAGAAGAAAAGGAACAACATTCTCAGAAAATGAAGGAAGTTTGGAAACGAAGAAAGTTAAATGCAAAGAAAAGTAACTAAAGTTGATTTATCGTACCCTCCAAAGGGTTATTCGAATAATAATAATAATAATAATAATAATAATAATAATAATAATAATAATAATCAGATGCCATCCAGGCTGACTGTTTTATTTTACCAGACGAGGAGCTGCGGGCGCGCTTTTCTTCCCGCGCAAATTATATGACAAAATTAAAACTTGCATACCAAAGAAAACAAGGACTATGCTGTTGTTAACTCGTTAGTGAAAGTAGACTCGCACTGAGTTACAACCAACGTCATCTACAACGAAACATACCCACAGGACCCAGCGTGCCACTTTTCATGTTGCGTCCAGCTGATAGAAATCACTATTATTGTGCATGTATAATTATTTTTGAAGGATTAAATTAGAATAAGTTTGTCTGAACCATGTTGAAGCCGTAGGTGGAAATCTGTCATGCAGTGCCCTCCGAAGTAGAGGAAATTGAAGAAAGGGGTGCAAAATAAATAAATAAATAAATAAATAAATAAATAAATAAATAAATAAATAAATAAATAAATAAATAAATAAATAAATAAATACATTATCATTATAGACTGTAATGCCTATCAGTGTTCAGTTTGCAAGCCTCTGTGAATAAACTAAACGTCGCCACAATCCTCTATTTGCAACTAGTGCTGTGGCCTCATTTAGTTCTATACCTCTTATCTTTAAATCGTTAGAAACGGAGTCTAACCATCGTCGTCTTGGTCTCCCTCTACTTCTCTTACCCTCCATAGCAGAGTTCATTATTCTCCTAGGTAACCTATCCTCCTCCATTCGCCTCACATGACCCCACCGCCAAAGCCGGTTTATGTGTACAGCTTAATCCATAGAGTTCATTCCTAAATTAGCCTTTATCTCCTCATTCTGAGTACCATCCTGCCATTGTTCCCACCGGTTTGTACCAACAATCATTCTCACTACTGTCATGCCTGTTACTTCTAACTTATGAATAAGATATCCTGAGTCCACCCAGCTTTTGCTCCCATAAAGTCTGAAAACAGACCGATATAAAGATAGTTTCGTCAGGGAGCTGACTTTCTTCTTACAGAATACTGCTGATCGCAACTGCGACCTCACTGCATTAGCTTTACTACACCTTGATTCAATCTCACTTACTATATTACCATCCTGCGATAACACACAAAATAAATACTTGAAATTATCGACCTGTTCTAGCTTTGTATCACCAATCTGACATTCATTTCTGTTGAATTTCTTACCTACTGACATCAATTTAGTCTTCGAGAGGCTAATTTTCATACCATACTCATTGCACATATTTTCAAGTTCCAGGATATTAGACTGCAGGCTTTCGGCACCATCTGCCATTAAGACCAAGTCGTCAGCATAGGCCAGACTGCTTACTACATTTCCACCTAACTGCATCCTGCCTGCCATTTTATACCTCTCAGCCTGATGATGAATTTATTATGTTATTGATTCATTTAATAAATGAGTTAATATTAATTCTTTCAATTACAATGGGCATAAAGCTATGATTAGCCCCGCAGATTTCTGAACATTGACCATAAAATAATCCAGGTCGATTTATAAAAAAACTTGTTTGGTTTAATCGATGATCCATGTAAACTACAAACAGCAAAGGTGAAATATTACAGCCTTGTCTAACCCCTGTAAGTACTCTGAACCAAGAACTCATTCTACCATCAATTCTCACTGAAGCCCAATTGTCAACATAAATGCCTCTGATTGATTTTAATAATCTACCTTTAATTCCATAGTCCCCCAGTATGGCGAACAACTTTTCCCTCAGTACCCTGCCATATGCTTTCTGTAGATCAACGAAACATAAACACAACTGCCTATTCCTCTCGTAGCATTTTTCAATTACCTGGCACATACTGAAAATCTGATCCTGACAGCCCCTCTGTAGTCTGAAACCACACTGTTTTTCATCCAACTTCCTTTCAACGACTGATCGCACCCTCCCTTCCAAGATGCCAGTGAATACTTTTCCTGGTATACTAATCAGTAAGATACCTCGATAGCTGTTACAATCCTTCCTGTTCCCTCGCTTATAGATAGGTGCAATTCCTGCTTTTGTCCAATATGAAGGTACCTTACCAACACTCCACGCTAATTTTACTACTATATGGAGCCATTTCATCCCTGCCTTCCCACTATACTTCACCACCTCAGGTCTAATTTCATCTATTCCTGCTGCTTTATGACAATGGAATTTATTTACCATCGTTTCCACTTCCTCAAGCGTAATTTCACCAACATCATGTTCCTCCTCCCATGAGCTTGGCTGTTTGCAACACCACCAGGACGGTTTCCTTTTACGCTAAGATGTTCAAAATATTCCCTCCACTTCTCCAGTGATTCCCTGGGATCTATTATGAGTTCACCTGAATTACCCAAAACACTGTTAATTTCCTTTTTCCCTCCCTTCCTAAGATTCTTATTAAGTTATTACTGTCCAGAAAAGTTTCCCTGCTGCTTGACCCAGCCTTTCCAGGTTATTACCAAAATCTTCCCAAGACTTCTTTTTGGACTCAACAACTATTTGTTTCGCTCTGTTTCTGTCATCTACGTACAATTCCCTGTCTACCTCAACTCTTGTTTGGAGCCATTTCAGATAAGCCTTCTTTTTACGTTTAAAAACTGCTCTCACTTCATCATTCCACCAAGATGTTCGCCTTTTCCCATCTTTACACACAGCTGTTCCTAGGCATTCCCTTGCTGTTTCTACTACAACATCTCTGTATGCCACCCATTCTCTTTCTATATCCTGAACCTGCTTACTGTCTACTGTTCGAAACTTCTCACTAATCCTATCCATGTACCTCTGTCTAATTTCCTAGTCCTGTAGATTTTCTAGCCTTATTCGTTTGCAGACAGATTTCACTTTCTCTACCCTAGGCCTAGAGATACTTAGTTCACTACAGATCACATAGTGGTCTGTATCATCGAAAAATCCGCGGAAAACTCGTACATTCCTAACAGATTTCCTGAATTCGAAGTCTGTTAAGATATAGTCTATTACGGATCTGGTATCCCTAGCCTCCCATGTGTAGCGGTGAATAGCCTTATGCTTGAAGAATATATTCGTAACAGCTAAACCCATACTAGCACAGAAGTCCAGCAAACACTTCCCGTTCCCATTAGCTTCCATATTCTCCCCACATTTACCAGTCACCCTTTCGTATCCTTCAGGT
Organism: Anabrus simplex; assembly: GCF_040414725.1. NCBI lineage: Eukaryota > Metazoa > Arthropoda > Insecta > Orthoptera > Tettigoniidae > Anabrus > Anabrus simplex. Next base: position 131,849,177 of record NC_090275.1, on the reverse strand, counting down.
CTATTTCCATCTCTCGCATTGAAATTGCCCATTAGCACCATTCTATACTTGCTGTTGACCCTGACCATGATGTCACTCTATGCTTCATAAAACTTGTCAACTTCATCCTCATCTGCACCCTCACGTGGTGAATACACGGACACAATTCTTGTCCTAATTCCTCCAACTGCCAAATCTACCCACATCATTCGTTCATTTACGTGCCTAACAGAAACTGTTGCGTGCAATGGTATTCCTGATAAACAGTACTACCCCATACTCTGCCCTTCCCTTTTTAACACCCGTCAGGTACACTTTATAATCTCCTATCTCTTCTTCGTTATCTCCCGTTACCCGAATATCACTTACTCCTAGCAAATCCAGATACACCCTCTTTGCTGACTCAGCCAATTCTACTTTCTTTCCTTTTTCCATAAGCCCCATTAATATTAATAGCTCCCCATCGAATTCCATTTCGTTCGCCAAGTTGTTTCCAAGGAGTCCCTCGCCTGTCAAATGGGAGTGGGACTCCGTTACTCCCATAGGTCCGAGACTTGCTTAAAACGTTCTGAGCTCGGTAAATTCATGAAACATGATGCTACCCTTTCTCCTCTAACGGGTTATGGAGCACCGGTGGATTGTATAGTCCTAGCCGCCTGAGCACAAGGAATGATTCAGAATACAGTGCGTAACAGTCTTGTTTGTACACCAGCTTATTGCAACGAAATAACGGTTAAACTTTTGTATACAATTATTGTGATGTATTTTATTACTCATATCGTAATAGATACATTAATAAACAATTTAAATAATAAAGAATCAGATACGTGACCTTACAATTTAACACAAATACAATGTACCAGAACCGGGCGTTTCATCGTGCAACAATCTTGTTTGTACATTTGCAGAAGAAAATGAAAATTTCACTCAAAAGCACTTGTTTCCTTGGATTTAATACCCCGATGAGTATCCTCTGGCCTTGAGAACTGTCTTGCACCTTCGCTGCATGGAATGAACCAGTTTTTCACATCTTTCTGGATCGGTTTTACCCCTTCTTCGTCAACTGTACTTCTTAACTGCTAAAATGATTGAAGTTTCCTTGCAAGAAAACCTTATTTTTAGGTCAACCAACAAAATTTATGTGGGTTTCAAGACAGGGGATTGGGCAGGAGTTCGCAGTTGCGTTGGTAAGTTCTATATCAGCCACTGTTTGCAAATATTAGCTGTGTGCTTGGGGTCATTGTCTTGCTGAAAGATGTAGCGAGACCCCAACCCCATATTTACTGCACTCTGTTTGACATTGGTCTTCAAAATGTTTAAATAACCTCATCTGTCCATGATGCCATTGATGATTCCGATATTTTCCACTCCACAAGCCGACATGCACCCCCAAATCAAAATTGATCCACCTCCATGTTTTGCGGTGGCTAGGGTATTTGCAGGTTTATTGGCTGTATTTACTTGTCTTCATACATAACTGTTTCCATCCGAACCGTATAGAGATATTTTGGTCTCATCTGACCAAATAACGTTGTTCCAGAACGTACAATCCTTGTTTTCACACTCTCTGCAAAAATTCATTCTGGCTTTTCAATTGTCTTAGTAACAAACGGCCTTTTCCTTGGCCGTCTACTGTGATAATCATATTTCCATAATACCCTACGAATTGTCTGACGACACTTTATTCTTCGTACTTCCTTCCAGCATTACACGCATCTTAGGTGCACTTAATTTTGGATTCTGTTTTACTTGTTTCACAATATAACGTTCGTCTTTCCTATTCGGTATCTTTTCTTTTGCTTTTCTTGGCAAATTATTTGTGGTTCCTCTATATCTGAATTTGTCCAACACATAGTGTATTGTGGAAAGCGGTTTATTTATTTTGCGTCTAATTTCAGGCAAAGAATACCCTTGCAATCCAAGAGATAAAATTACATTTTTTAGTTCGTCACTTAACTCTGTTATTTTGCCTATTATGTAGCTCACGGCCTGGTGTACAAGCTGCGAAAGTATACACACTAGCACAGCACAGATACACACCAGCTAACTAGGAGTGTTCCCGAGCAAATACGAGGTAGTGAACGTGTACAAACAAGACTGTTGCACCGGGCGAGTTGGCCGTGCGCGTAGAGGCGTGCGGCTGTGAGCTTGCATCCGGGAGATAGTAGGTTCGAATCCCACTATCGGCAGCCCTGAAGATGGTTTTCCGTGGTTTCCCATTTTCACACCAGGCAAATGCTGGGGCTGTACCTTAATTAAGGCCACGGCCGATTCCTTCCAACTCCTTGGCCTTTCCTATCCCATCGTCGCCATAAGACCTATCTGTGTCGGTGCGACGTAAAGCCCCTAGCAAAAAAAAAAAAAAAAAAAAAAAAAAAAAGACTGTTGCAAGCAAATAGGCCACTACACAGCATATTTCACTCCTATTCTTTAAAAATGATGTACCGAGACTTTTGATCGCTAACATCAAGTTCTCAACACCTTGTGCAATAACTTATCCAAGTCTCGTGCATTGGTTATACACTATTTAGAAATTATAAAGACATTATATCTGTTAAATGGGATGTACAAACAAGACTGTTATGCACTGTATGTCTCAGATACCCACTCCCACTCCACAGCAACTGGTATCCCGACTCTCAGGACCACTTACTAGGCCACTCAGCTGTTGCCCATTGTTCACGATCTAGGACGTGACTACAGTAACCCACACCATGAACCATAATTAAAAAAAAAAAATAAAGAGGGCAGATAAAATTACAGGCAATTCAAGAATCAACTACACAGGTTCATCGAAAGGGGTGGGGGGTGAAGCAGCAGACTATCGGAACTTACAAGGGCGGCGATCTGGATGAATGACTGATTTGGCCTTGTAATAACAATTAAGCTACACGGCTGAAAAAACAAACAAAACACGAGAAACTATAGCAATAACTAACTCCTCAGGACATGTAGTTCTATGTATGTATGAATGAATGAATCAATCAATCATTCAATCAATGATGGCCACCTCGCGGGTAAAATATTCCGGAGGTAAAATAGCCCCCATTCGGATCTCCGGGAGGGGAATACACGAGGAGATGGGTGCGAACATTCTGCGAGCCGGAGCTTGGAATGTTAGAAGTTTGACTAATGTTAGATGTAGTTGGTGTAAGTGTAGTATGATGGCAAGAAGAGCAGGATTTTTGTCAGGCGACTACATAATTATCAACAAAAATCAAACAGGCGATATGCATGGATAAGCAATCCGGGGAGCGGGTAAGGTAGCACGACGAGCAGTGAAAGACACCATACCAGTGCCCACCACAGTAAAGCAGGTCCATATGCCTACTAGTTCAGCGGATGATGAAGAAATGGAAAAAATATACGAAGAGATGGGGGGGCTGGTTTATCTCCGGAATATTTTACCCGGGAGGAAGCCATCATCAGTACATCATTCATACAGAGAGAGCTGCATGTCCTCGGGAGTTAGTTACGGCTGTAGTTTCCCGTTGCTTTCAGCCGTGTAACAGTATCAGCACAACTAAGCCATGTTGAGTATTATTACAAGGCCATATCAGTCAATCATCTAGGCTGCCGCCCTTGCAACTTCCGAAAGGCTGCTACGCCCCTTTCAATGAACCATTCGTTAGTCTGGTCTCTCAACAGATACCCATCCGATATGGTTGCACCTGCGGCTCGGCTATCTGCTTCATTGGGACACGCAAGCCTCCCCACCGCGGGAAGGTCATATGGTTCGCAGGGGAGGCTAGGTGAGGATGTGACGTCATACTAGGGCTTTTTTTTTTGTTGCTATTTTGCTTTACGTCGCACCGACACAGATAGGTCTTATGGCGACGATGGGATGGGAAAGGTCTAGGAATGCGAAGGAAGCGGCCGTGGCCTTAAGTAAAGCATTTGTCTGGTGTGAAATTGGAAAACCACGGAAAACCATCTTCAGGGCTGCCGACAGTGGGATTACGAACCCACTATCTCCCGGATGCGCGCTCCTAACCGCACGGCCAACTCGCCCGGTACTACTACTACTAGGGCAATGCTATAAGTAGAACAATTTACATTTAATGAAACATTTATTATGTAATTATTTACATAATTAAACAAACTACTAGGAAATGAGGAATGAGGTAGCTTCCCTTGTGAATGAGGAGGGCACATGGTGAGGAGGAGGAGGAGGAGTCCTTTTGCCCTTCTGATAGGATGTGAACCCTGGGTTGTGTGTAGCACGAATTTGTTTTTCGGTTCTGCATTTTACAATCCTACACTGAATGAATTTTATTACTAGTAACAGGATAACCAAGTTGGGTTACAACAACATTCTACGTTTATCTACATATCTATGCTTTTAGCTTTGAGCGATTATCCTTCCTCGAGAGCCATGATGCAGCCCTCCCCCAGGGTTAGTCCCATAAGTCTATGTAGACGCAAGAGCCTCCTACGTTAGGCTGAAGTTAGGAGAATGAAACTCACGCATTAACCCCGACAAATGTGTAATGTTACGTAAATGTTGAAAACTTCGGAGGTAGGAAGACTTAGAAGAAAGGAGCCGAGCTGCTCCGCTATGTAGGATTTTCCGAGCTTTCAGTGAAAAAACGGCATCGTATGTTATTAGTCGTAGACGAATAAGCTTGTACGGAGCTATTAAAAGTAGGAACGGTCATAATATAAAGTTGGAATTCAAGAGGACAAATCAGAGTCAATAAGCCAATTCATTTATAGGAAGAGGAATTAGGGAATGCCCTTATAAGGCTCTGTGTCTGCTTGTTTGCCTCTATGCCCTAGCACAGCTCTCCCTAAGTTAGCCTTCCCTTTTAGTCACCCTTACGACTAGCAGTATACCGTTGGTGCAATTCTACCTCTCCACCCCACCTCAAGAAATGAGGATCTGAGCGGAGTGACGTCATCATAGTAGCGAAAGCTGTAGTAGCGTCACTACTAACAAACTTTGACCTGTAAACCCAGAGTTCTCTCAAGTCAGGTGTCTTGCATCATAACACATTGTCGGCATTCCTTTACTACACCAGATCGGAAAATACAGCCTAGCTCACAAAGTCATTCTTTTTCTGCTGAGATGAACATGTCTCTACATTTACTGTATTCAGTACACCTTCATCGTACACACATTTCAATCAGGATGAGGATATTTGAATTACACTTAAGCTCTTTAGTTTTGAGTTTATGTCAGCTCCACATTCGAATCCTTGGGAGTGGCACTTCTCTGCTCAACCACACCTCGGGCGGAAGTGCCTCCCACGAGAGTTGGCCAAAGAGGTTAGATAGACGACAGCTTAGCAGACATCAGGCCTAGACTCAGCTAAAGACCCCAAGTTTGCTAATCCATGCTCTCTCAAGTCAGGTGTCCCTTTTAGTAGCCTCTTTCGACAGTATTCCATAAGATGACGACATCCTATTGTCTCAGGGTGTCAGAGGTCGTAGCGCGCGGCCCTATAGGTCATAAGTTACAAGTTGTGAGCCCCTGAGGTAGCTCTGTAGAGTTAGGCTTATTCCAGACTCAGCTATAGATCCCTTCGTGCCAACAGATGCAAAGTTGTGTTCAAAGTCGAAGGTTCGAAACCTGCTCGGGTCAGACATTTTATTCATGTCAATTGTAACGGCATGCATCTCTGCGGCAACTGTGTTGCTTACATAGCGGAACCAGATACACCGTCAGCAGATTTCTGAAGCCTCGTGGCTATGAGTAGAACATTGTTCTCAACTCAGAGGAGTTGAAATATACTATCCGGCTGAACCCTCGATTCCCTATTCAGAGAAAGTTAAACAATGTTAACGTTAAATTTAATGCCAGACTCAGCTCGAGGTCCTCTAGCCGCTAATCCACGCTCGGAAGTTAAGAGGCCTGGTACCCCTTTTAGTCGTTTCTTTCGGTAGTATTCCATCACCCTCCGACCTATGTTACATCACTCCACCGAGCATCGCAAGTTAGGAAGGGCATCCGGTTAGGAGGATATAACCTCGAATTAGGGCAATATGCGAACAGCCCTAGCACAGCCCACGGCGGGTTAGTGCCATAGGAGCCCATTCATACGCAAGAGCCCATAGAGCGGCCATCTTGCCTCGAGGGTCCTAATAATAAGAAGTTGCACACGGCCGCCATCTTACGCATTAGTCCGTAGGCCATCTCCTTAAGTCCTATGTATACCGCCTATCCTACCCAGGGTCAGCTTTCTCCATAAGAGCCTATACACTGATCTCTATACCTGGATGGCTGGTAGCTTGGGTAGCAGTAAGCCGAATAGAAGATGACTGGCGTCGTAAGATGGCAGCGAGCGCATGGTGCAATAGACCACGAGGAGCGCGCCTGCTTTGTTTATGCTTAGTTCAGTGACGCCAGGCCTCTTGATTGTAGTTTCATGAGTGTTCTGTGCTGTGTTATTGCAAAGTAAATAGTAGTGTATTTTACGAATTTAGGTTCGTTGCCTTGTAGTATACTTGTGAATTACAAGATTAAATTTAAATATGTATGTGTTTATCTGAAATATGAATGAAGAAACATTCTACGGGGTATTAACATACCGCAGTATTCAGCTTATGGATGTACAAACAGAACCGATCAGCAGAAGGAGAAATCATTTCATCGGGGAGTTTTAATAATAATGTTATTTGCTTTACGTCCCACTAACTACTTTTTTAAGGTCTTCGGAGACGCCGAGGTGCCGGAATTTAGTCCCGCAGGAGTTCTTTTACGTGCCAGTAAATCTACCGACACGGGGCTGTCGTATTTGAGCACCTTCAAATACCACCGGACTGAGCCAGGATCGAACCTGCCAAGTTGGGGTTAGAAGGCCAGCGCCTTAACCGTCTGAGCCACTCAGCCCGGCTCGGGGAGTTTTATACTGTACATAAGAATTTTCCTAGGGTAGTGTTTTGAGTTTTAGGTTTATTGTATCTTATTTCGCATATTCCGGGAGCAAAATGGCAATTAATTTTTGTAGGTTTCCTTTCTCGAGACCCGAACATCTAAGATTATCGATTAGGAGTATCAGGCGCGAGAATTGGGAGCCTTCTAAAACAGCTGTTCTCTGCTCGGATCACTTAGAGGAAGACTGTTTTGATAGAAATGGACAAACTGTACACCTTAGAAGTGATGTAGAGCCAACTGTTTTCAATTTTACTGAACATTAACTGCAAGTAAAGATTTACTTTTTTTTTTTCTTCTTCTCATAATTAAAGTGACGGTTTCGATGAAATAATTGACGTGACCTTATAACAATCTTAGAAAATGAAGTCTGAAGGAGTTCTAGACCTTATTTACATCAGTAATAATTATGGGTTTCAGACACTGGAGTGGTGGGAGAAGGAAAAGTGTGGTGGGTGTTTGGGGCTATTCCACTATACTATTCGTGGTATTTGGGACTCTTTTAACTGGTGTTACATATTTCTGATGATGACTATCAATATCGCTTTGCTAGCTGAATTTAATTAAAGAGGTCTGTAATAGTACATTAAGCTGCAGGTAATGCGATATATTGACTAGTTTTGAATATTTGCTGGTTTTATAAATGTGTACATTTGCTTCAATGATATTTTAATTTGATAATATGCGCGTTATTTCTTGGAAACAGAAAACAGAAATTCATTATCAAGCACCGATTACGATATGTCGAATCTAGGCCTGTATATTGAGCTACGTTTATAGGTACATCATTTTAAGAATGCATAATTTCGTGGCATACATGTATACAATTTACAGCAATGTTTCCAGAAACTGGTTTTCACTCGTATTGTGTTACCGATCGCTAATTGCATGTATTCAGCACCTAAGTTAATATTTGCCGGCCGTTATTATACACTCATGTTTATTGCTATCCCGGAGATTTACTGACCTCGGAATGACGTGTCAGTGATCCCAATGTCCTTATGCTTTGAGTGAACATGTCTCTATATTTTTAATTATTCCAATGCGCCATTAATTGCGACTTAAAATTGACTATATTATCATTGCTTCCCCATAAGGAGAGCTCGACGTTGGGTACGCCAACATGGCGAACCGCGCGTTCAACTTGGCGTACTTTCTCCTGCAGCGGAGACCTGCCATCAGCGATCCATGTATAGAGATCAGTGAGCCTATATGATAAAACTAATATGTCATAAGTTACAAGTTGTGAGTCTCTGAGGCAGCCCTGTAGTTCGGTCTATACGAATATAGTATAGCAGCCATCTTGCATAGTAGCCCTTGCCTCAGTTCTCGAATGTGAGGCCGATAAAACTAATAGGTTATAAGTTACAAGTTGTGAGCCCCTGAGGCAGCTCTATAGAGTTAGCCCTATAAGAACAATGTATCACCATTAGCTCCTGGTCCATCTCCTTAATGTTAGTATCATATAACCAATGTATAGGGCCATCTTGCCTCGGGGGGCCCTAGCACTAGAAAGTTGCACGCGGCCGCCATCTTCCGCATTACTCCCTATGTCTCCTCTGCGCCAGCTTTCTCCATAACAGCCATCTTGCCCACATACCCCTGGCCCATGTCCCAGGAGTTCGTCCCATAAGAGCCCACGTATAGCCGCCATCTTGCCCATTAGACCCTGAACCACCTCTGTCTTTTTTCTACCTACTTAGGTATTAGAATGCTCTAGAAAAAATATATATTGAAGGCAAGTTGAAAGGCATATGCGTGGGTCTGTAAAGCTGCTCGTGCTGTGAAACGTGGAGAAGTAACGTCACCATATTCTTCACATATTACAAGGACTGAAAGGAATGTTTCTCACCAGAAAACTCGCAGTGCAGTATAACCAGTTCTCTTCTCATTGGAAGACAAGTTCGCCTGTTAACAGCTTGTCTGAGCTATCACCTTCAAAACAATGATGCAGTCACATGGAAGCAATAAGTCAATTGGAACGCCATTTTCAAGACATAATAGGAACATTTATTTTCTATTTCTGAACAGACACAATGTGGGGCAGTGTTTTCGTCGACGGATGTTCTTCTGAACAGACACAATGTGGGGCAGTGTTTTCGTCGACGGATGTTCAAGTGCTCGAGCAATCTGGATGCCGCGGTCACATGCAGTATTTTACTACCAATCACTTCGAACTGAAGTAAAATCTGCATTGCAAATGACAAAACCCAGCCCATGGGAATTGAAGGAAAGAAGAGCCTTTTTTGAATGTTGTAACTTTTCACTTACTGGGATTTGAGATCAATGTTTCTTATTAATGAATTTACACTTAAGGTCGTGAAGTAAGGACGTGTTTGTAGGCCTCTGTAATATAACTACGCCATTTTGGTCGTCTCCCATGTTAGAAGGGCAGCCATTCTGGTCGTGTTATCGGCCATGCTGACGTATTTTTTCTTTCCCATTGTTAAATAAAAGATTCAAGGAGACTGTTTCTTATCATAAAATGAAATGAACTACTCAAACACTACATTTATATAAGTAAATCAAGAACAGACAGTGCATTTCAACCGGTAATAAATATCCATATCACAATGCAAAGCGGCACATGCTCAATAGAGGGGTATACAACCTGTGACAATACTCCTGTACTATCAATATAGATGAACAATGCACGACAATGACCTTACTGTTCTTCGAAATAGTCCCCTCCCATAAGTATACACTGCCGAGATTGGCGATACATGTCCTCGAAACTTTGCAAGAAGGCTTCCTTTCGGATGGTGTTCAAAAGCCTCGTCACGTTTCGTTGGATGTCAGGAATATCGTTAAATCTCTTTCCTTTCAAAGCGAGTTTGAAGCGCGAATTTTCGGCTCTGACCTTTTTCCGACGAGGGGTTCGCGGAGAACGCCATTCCATGCTTTTCCGTTTCGTTTCAGGGTCATAGCTGAGAAACCAGGTTTCATCCTCAGTGACAACACAGTTCACGGAATTTGGTGTCGCATCCACCGTTTCGACAAAATCCTGTGAAGCCTCTAAACGTGCCTGCTTCTGATCGTCAGTCAAGTGATGTGGCACAAGACGAGAAACGTTTTTCTCTTCTCTAACTTCTGGGTAACAATTTGTCGCACGGATTCACGATTAATCTGCAGTTCATCTGCAATCATGCGCACAGTTAAGCGCCGATCGTTCGTGATTAATGTCTTCACCTCAATGTTTTCGTCACTGACGGCGGTCGCCGGTCTTCCGCTACGGGGATTGTCAGAAACACTTTTCTGGCCTCCTCGAAAACGGACGAATCACTCGTACATACACTTCAATGGCACGTACCATAAACACGTACCAGCATCGCATGCGTTTCTTTCGGTGTCTTGGCAAGCTTAAAACAGAACTGTACATTGACCTTTTGGTCGTTCATGTTTCCTGCACACACACACACAATGCTCAACTGAATAACGTTGGGAGCAGGTGGTCAAACGCTGCTGCTACGCAGGTGCAGCGTTGTGTGACGCCAGTGTTGCCACGTCGACCGTTTGACTTCATTCACCGAACTTTATTGTCACAGGTTGTATTTCATTGATAAATATGCGAATTATATGAGCAAAAGGTACGTCAGGCGAGTGAAATAAACTGAAGATAATACAGTACACATATGTTTGTCAGTTTCAGGAACGTCAGAGTGGATCCGATCTAAATCATAATGTTACGTGCTCAAGCGACCGTCAGCCTTGTCGCAGCTCCTTCGGAATTACCTAAAAGGGGATGATCAAGCCAGCCCGCCTGAGGACATGCCACTGCCGTTCCCTTCATCTATAGTGCTATTAAAACAATGTGCGTGTTCTGACAGTTCGCAGCACGTGGCGCCGAACAAAGGAGTGGGAGCGCTGTGTTGCCACATGATCCGGCATGAGTTACTACATCACAGTCAACAGCTCTCGTTCTGCGCTAGGCTCTGCGGAAAATATTATCCATTAACGGCGATCATGAAAGAGTTAGAAAAACGTTCAATATCGTTGCTATTATTCCAAGATGGCTCAGCAGTAATTTTATCAGCTCAAATATCGTAAGACAAACTCCTCATTCGCCTTCCTCATAGGCTTTAATGAGTCGGGTTTTGCCCGGTGTTGATAACCTGTCATGTGATGGTCCAATTACATCCACTCTCTCTCTCTTTCCCCTTCACCTTCTTCCCAAGGCTCCTTTTCTTTCTCTTCTTTTTCTTTCCCTATTCTAATTACTGTAGCTTGAGAAATTTTAAAGCTGCTGCTGTTCTTTCTACAACTTTGTTAATGTCTATCAGTGGGCCTCCATTTTTCCCTTCAGCCTCAAAATATTCCCGTAAGGCACATACCATATCGCGAACTTGACCACGTATAGCGAAGCCATGCCTCTCCATTACGCTTGCCTTTTTTCTAGGTGAATGAATTCTAGGTCGCCCTCGGTGTTTAGCGGCGCTCTGAACGGGTTGCAACATTTTGAATTCAGTAAATGAGACGGTGTTAAAATTACACTATACTACACAATACTATAATTTACACTACACTAGAATGCCAGCCTCGATAACGATACACTTATTAACATGAACACAATAGCACTATAATATTTAGTTGATTTAAAAAACACACTATACAGACAATAATATCTCTCAAAGTAGACATTTTTAGCCCAGCCACATGTGTTACGGTATACTATATTGGCAACGTGGAACTCGGACCGACCGCCTCACGAAGCTTTCAGACAGCGGGGGTAGGAAAAGGGAGAGTGCATGCCGAGCTGGGATTGGCTGAAACAGGAGGCGTGTACCGGTTGCCATAGTAACTGCCACCTCCTACTACCACGCTGAGAGCTGTCAGAACACGCACATTGTTTTAATAGCACTATAGTTCCTCCATGCGATTTCTGGAAGATACGTCGGGAAAGTTCGATCTCCGGCCGAACCCTGAATGTTCTAGTGGCCCAACATCGAAGTATAAATACAAGGCCCCTGCGAGGGAGCGGTGGTTGTGCCATCGATGAGACCAGTGAGTGCGTGGACTGGAGACGACAGAACGGAAGACTGTACTGCGTGTTCGTGTATTTCTGTGCAGCGAAGGAAGCCACTATCGCGAGTGTGAAGGTAAAATGACCTGTGTTAATGTTCGCTGTTGTGAGTATCGTAATGCTGTTGAATACTGTTGAGCTGTTTAGTTGTTCAGTGCATGTGATTTTCTGGACTGTCTGTGGAATCGAACAAACGAAGTCATCGTATGTTGTGTTGTCAGTGGCACTGTGTTCAAATCCAGCGGTCTACGCCCAGAGGCTGTAGGAGCTGACTGGACTTGGGAACGTGAAAGTAAGGATTCTAGCCGTAGCCGTCCCCAAGTAATTTCAACCGGCCGGGACTCCCTGGTACGTGCACAGAAGAGTCAGTAAGTGTTGCCATTCACAGCCGGTTAGAATTGTGTGTGTTTATATGTGTGTGTGTGTGTGTATTTATTAGGTCATACTGAAATAAGTTATAGTAATGAAACAGATGGAGTTTTATTCGTAACAATAATTAAAATGCCCAGCTAAGCTGGGAGCTAACAAGAAGGACTGTCATATGTAGAAGCTACAAAGACTTGAGACAATGGAGAGAAGACGTCAACCATTATCTTCTCTTTTGTCACCGTCAGTTATCGAGTTATCTTTGTATCCTTTCCCTTGAAACATGTTTATTTCAATTGCAGAATAGTATTTATGACTGGTTATTTGAGCTGCTTGAGTACGAGCTGCTTGAGTACATTTATTATAAGTAGTGTTTTCTGGATTATCTAGGATTAATTGTTCGTGATGTATATTGTATTTAAATTCCGGCTCCATGGCTAAATGGTTAGCGTGCTGGCCTTTGGTCCCAGGGGTCCCGGGTTCGATTACCGGCAGGGTCGGGAATTTTAACCATCACTGGTTAATTTCGTTGGCACGGGGGCTGGGTGTGTCTGTCGTCTGCATCATCATTTCATGCGCGAGTTGAGTAGCTACGTGATTCTTGTCTGAGTTCAAACTCTCTATTGCAATTCATATATTTTATTTATTCGCATATAATTCACTAACCCCATAAATTTGACAAATCAGATTTGTTCAACTGCTTAAACGTACAGCATTGATGTATGCAGGTATTTTATCATTGTGGAATAAAAAATTAACATCATAATGGTCAACTCAATAATATTGTGAACAATGTACATGATTTATATATCGTCGCTCAACCGGTAAAACGTGCTCTTCTCCTTAAGACTGGTCACGCCTCCCAAGAACAACGTCCGTCGTGTTCGTTTTCGTATGCTGACGAGTAAACGAAAATGAACCTTACATGCGTAGATACGTAATGCAAACATACATTCCTACAGTACGGTGCAGTAAGGTTAATTTTCCTTTACACGTGGGCATAGGAAAATGAACACAACAAAAATTATTCTGACGACTGCATATCCATACGTGGCTGGGAGGCGTGGCCAGTCTTAAGGAGAATACTCGAAAGGAAGAGCCTTGTGGAATACAACGTTTAACCGGTGAAGCGACGGTATCATTAAAGGCCTATACATTAGAATAAAAACGTCAAATCAAAAGAACTGCAGCTGGCGAGCCGAACATTTCCACGGACACTCTCGGCACTAAACAAAAGCCAAACGCCATTTTTCATGGTAATTAAAAGACAGAGAATATATGTCTAAGCAATGCGGGAGATGAATTATGGGTGTTGGTTAAGATATTACAGGTGAATGTGGTAAGGTGCTCCTCATTTTAATGTGAAAACTTGTAAGTTTTGAACTTATTCTTAGTTATGATCGCAGATATGTACATAACGATATTAAGGGATATTATATCTATGCAATCAATAACGGGATATTCTTTGAAATATGCAGCCTCGTGATATTGATGATGATGATGATGCTTGTTGTTTAAAGGGGCCTAACATCTAGGTCATCGGCCCCTAATGGTACGAAATGTAATGACAATTTAAAAGTCCAAAATCATCCACTGACCAGAATTCAAAATGAATGAATGGATGGATGGATGGATGGATGGATGGATGGATGGATGGATGGATGGATGGATGGGTGGATATGAATTTAAAACAATCAGTGGATCCGACCCGTAATGGTCCACATTCCCAGAAACTAGCGTTAAACAATAGTATTACTGACGAAGGGACTGCTTCTAAAGCACAATACTGAAACGAAGAAGCTGTTAATCTAAAGGTGTCCAAAATCCAGGTCATCGGCCCCTTATAATGGTACTTGTCGCTAGGAAAGTAGAGCCATGGTATTTGCCATGTTGCAGTACTAATCAAAAATAGCGTAGACTCGCGGTATTACACATTATGGTACTACTCACAGGTAATGAAAGTCGCACAACACGGACCTATGGTGTTTCGCACATTGTGGCGCTATTTACAGGCAACGCAAACCTCTGGTGTTCTTCACATACGTGAACTAACCACAGGGACTCGCACTATCCCGCCGTGTTCCTCACATAGTGGGTACTAATCATAGGCAAGGCAGAACCATGGTGTCGCTCATATCACAGGTACTGTAACATGCATCCTGAGCACACACTGCCGCTACTAATCACAAACCTAGTGTGTACCTAACATAGTGGTACTACGCGCAAGTTAAAGAGAACCATGGTGTTCGCTGCGTGCTGGTACTAATATTACAAGTAGTATCATGGTTCTAATTTGATCATCCCTTGGTCGCCCCTTTTAGTCGCCTCTTACGACAGGCAGGGGATACCGCGGGTGCATTTTTCGCCTGCGTCCCCCACCCACAGGAGGATGTGTTTGGTCCGCTCAAGAAACCCGCCACCTGGGAGTATCACCTCTCCCCCTGTTATGTTCGTGGCCTCGCGATGTTAACAAGATGTTTAAAGGTACGAATGTAACTTGTAGATGTATCTTGGTTGTGATTCTATTCACAGTTCGTCGAAGGTATAAATAAGTGATAAGGGCTCTGCGCTGTCGAGATACAGGTGAGTTACTCTATAGTAAAGCCGTGCTCGATTCACGCGGAACGACGTGAGTTCGTCAGGAAGTTGAAAAATTTAAGAATCGAGATTTCCGCAGGTGCATATGAACCTGAGGTTCACTCAACCTACACAAACAGATGAACAAGAAGTTAATTTGTGGAGGCAACGGCGGCCGAGCCACGGAAGCTGCACCATCTCTTAATTGTAGATGACTGCGATGCCAATGTATTCGTTAAAACTGATCATCCTTCGAATTAAAGTAGACACATCTTGTTTCAAGTCAACTATTAC
The DNA here is from genome assembly GCF_040414725.1 of Anabrus simplex. Classification (NCBI taxonomy): domain Eukaryota; kingdom Metazoa; phylum Arthropoda; class Insecta; order Orthoptera; family Tettigoniidae; genus Anabrus; species Anabrus simplex. Next base: position 131,834,067 of record NC_090275.1, on the reverse strand, counting down.
GACATTTTACGTCGCACCGACAAAGCTACCGCAGGTCTTGTGTCAGCGATGGGACAGGCAAAGGGCTACGAGTGGGAAGGTACAACCTGCTGTGAAAATGGGAAACCACGGAAAACCATCATCAAGGCTGCCTTCGAACCAACTGTGGCGGTGTAATGGTATAACTATTGCCATCTGTGACTGTTAGTATGTGTGGAATTTAAAATGTACCATTTAACAATGCCCCAAGAACTGCTAGACAGCGACTGGCTGTGGTACATATAATATCTTCACTGCACGACGTGGCTCCGCGGGGCGTTAGTCAATTGGGAACATGCATCATTTTCAAAAATATTTTTTTTGAAAAGTACACCAATGAAATAGTACGTAAACGTATTACATTGTGGTATGTTGCCTTGTTTTCTACCATTAAAAAAATATTTAATAGTGCCTTTCCGCAAGGCGAGTGAAACGGCCTCTGACGTAAGCGGCGCGCTGTGACGTCACGATCCAGTACCGCATGGAGCTCTATCAGCCGTTGTGCATAGCCGTTGCTAAAAGCCGATTGTTTATTATTCACGATCGCGAATAACTTCGAAATGACAGAAGAAAGGTTCGAAACAGCACAGTCAGACAATCTACCATGTGTAGATGTCATCATTCTTGAAAAATGTGACTTTTGTGCCCGCAGAAATTCGCGGATAACAAGCAAGTTTGTAAGTGGCGTCTTTTATATACGTGCAATGTACTGTAACCCATAGTATTAGGATAACAACGAACGTGGATAGATATCACATCACTTTCAACATTTCCTTCTAGATTGATTCCCCTATTAAAGAACAACATTACATTTTCGGGCTTTCAGCATTAGTAAAGTAAGAAATCGGATTTCAGCACTAACATAAACATATAGGTAGCATTATAGTACTAGTCCGCTTCTGTGGTGTAGTGGTTAATGTGTGCCACTCCCGGAGGCCCTATTTCGATTCCCGGCTCTGCCATGAAAGTTGAAAACAAATAGTACGAGGACTGGAACGGGGTCTACTCAGCCTCGGGAGGTCAACTGAGTAGAAGGGTTTCGAATCCCACCTCAGCCATCCTCGAAGTGGTTTTTCGTATTTTCCTACTTCTCCTCCAGGCACCTAAGGCCACGGCCGTTTCCTTCCCTCTTCCTTGTCTATCCCTTCCGATCCTCCCATCCTCCAACAAGGCCCCTGTTGAGCATAACAGGTGAGGCCGCCTGGGCGAGGTAATGGCCCTCCTCACCCGTTTCATCCCATACTCAAAGTCTCACGTTCCAGGACACTGCCCTTGAAGTGGTAGAGGTGAAATCCCTCGCTGAGTCCGAGAGAAAACCAACCCTGAAGGATACGCTGATTAAGAAAGAAAGAAAGACAGAAAGAAAGAAAGAAAGAAGGAAAGAAAGATCATAGTACTATAGGGCTATAATCTATCATTCCCCCAAAAATATATATTTATGGTTGGGACAACTGGCCTACCCACTTCCAGGGCCCATGAAAGAGAATTAAATATCTTTGTGGAGGGAAAAAGTTAAACATGATAAAGATAAATATGACTTCATCTAGTTTTCACAAGTCGGGCTGAGTGGTTCAGACTGTTGAGGTGCTGGCCTTCTGACCCCAACTTGGCAGGTTCGATCCTGGTTCAGTCCGGTGGTAGTTGAAGGTGCTCAAATACGTCAGCCTCGTGTCGGTAGATTTACTGGCACGTAAAAGAACTCCTGCAGGACTAAATTCCTGCACATCGGCGTCTCCGAAAATCGTAGAAGTAGTTAGCGGGGCGTGAAGCCAATAACATTAATTACATTTGGCTTTTAACAAGCTGAGCATATCAGGAAAGAAAAGTGTCCCGGTGACATTTTAGTCTCTCAATACAGGAATGTCTTTGGGTGCTGTGACTTTTTTTTTTGCTTTACGTCACACCGTCACATATAGGTCTTATGGCGACGATGGGACAGGAAAGGCCTAGGAATGGGAACAAAGCGGCCGTGGCCTTAGGTACAGCCTCAGCACTTGCCTGGTGTGAAAATGGGAAACTACGGAAAACCATCTTCAGGGCTGCCGGCAGTGGGGTTCAAAACCCACTATCTCCTGGATGCGAGCTCACAGCTGCGCGCTCCTAACCGCACGGCCAACTCGCGCGGTATTTTTACCCTTCGGTTTATTGACTTTGCTTGTATAACCTAAAACTTAGGCTAAGTTGGATAATATTTTAAACACCTACATCACTGTTTTCACCTGTGTGCAATTATGTTATTTATTTCATTAATATTATGATAATTATTATTGTTACGGAGTTTTCCGTGGTAGGTAGAGGTGAAAGAAGGTGCGGGTGTGAATGGGTTTCAAGCTACGAAATTATAGTGCAATGTAAAATTAATTTAAAAGTTAACAAGGTTATATTTTCTTTTCGAAAACAAAGAAATAACAAGCATGGCAGGTACAAAGTAGCAATTCAAAAGGGGTTAGTTACAATATTTACAGAATTTGGGCTTCGCGCCTTGACTTCACAATGCTTGGGCAATCAGCTCAGTTTTACCTCAAACACAAGTTTTAACAGAGGGGGAGAAAACCCCATTCATACCTAGGAGCCCTTGCTCCAAATTACACTGAAAAACCTCCATGAGGCATACAACCCAGAATTTTCAAAAGAGCCACTCGCTCTCAAAATTTAAGCCTCTCCCAGGCCCCACCAAACTCCACCTTCAAGTTGTCCCCAACGGACATAAACACAGGGGTAAAATACCCAACCTACTGAGGTCTATTAAAAGAAAAGCAGGTTAATTAAATGACCTCTAAAATAACAATTTGAGAGGAGGCGAACTTGCACTCCTAATACACTTTGATTAAGACCTACTTGGCACTAGGCCGTTAATACAAGGGCTAATCCCATGCTAAAGAGGTGACTTAAGAAAAGAACAATTTGTTTTACATTAACGAAAAATAGGTTGAGAAAATAAGTTCACCTCAAGACAATGTGAGTGGGAGCTCGAGAGGGATAGCACTCTCTATCCCAATATGTCGTTTTAAAAGAGAATATATGAAAGGAGTAGTTACATTTTAGGAAAAGGTTACATGGCTGAACGCTTAGAACCCGCCCCGAAAGTTAAACTGCTGAGCTAGCAAAGAAAGAAGTTATTAATCGGCCATTACCTTGTGTTGAACAGCTGGAGAAGAAAGAGGCGCTTCCCGCCCCCTGCTATGTACTTAACACACTGAAAGATGGAACAGAAGTGGCCTAGAGACCCAAAAATCAGCAGTTTAAATACTCTCGCGGAAGTTTCTAGGCGTTAGGGGAAAGAAAACACCCTCCCACAAACTCTTTATTGGATAGGACCCCGCAACAGATTCAAGTTGGGGGAAGATACATCTGATTGGATAGAAATTAATTGAAGAAATTCGGGATTGGTTAGGTTCAACACAAGGGGAAGAAAGGGGTAAATATTGCCAACTTAAACAATGATAGAAAGAAATTTAACAAAGAACAAACTCTTGAAATTAAATTTTCTCCAAAAAAATAGTTCTTTGACTCAGCACTAGGTTGCACTATTGTAGATCTTCAGTAGTGTCCTCTAGAAGAGAAAGTTCACACTTCTTCCTTCAAGCGAAACAAAAACACATCAAAAATGACACAGTTCAAAAACTCAAAATTTTCCACGTGGTGACATCTTCCGAGACGGTAGAAAATTAATACTGTCAATAAAGTTCAGACTTCCTCCAGCAGAGGAGTTTCAACAGGCGCACATTTTAAATTAGCGGAGTGGAGGTGTACCGTCCGGTACAATTATAATTGAGCATTGTTAACTTATAAGACCCCAACAGACAAGCATTGGTTTTGTGTAGAGTTATACATTTGTTAAATTCACGTTGTTTCCTTTCATGATGTACACGCCTATTCTTTGTTACATTATAGAGTATTTAGATATAGCCTAAATTTCTTTACCAATTAAGCTCTTCAATAAAGACATACATAACTGTCCCATGCCAAGATATATTGGTAGAATTAGAGCTGTCAAAATGGTTCATAACCCCTTTGATTTATTATCTTGACATGGATCACCCAAAACATAGGTTAGGTTTGGAGAATACTTTAATAATCAGCATTATTTAATGCACTGTTTTTTACTTTCATATTCCAAGATGTAATTGAAGCATTTAAATAAAGCATCATACATTAAAATTTAAAGTTTTACCACTAGAACAGCTGACATGGAAAAGTGATTTGAAAATTCAAACAAATTCATCTTACGTTAAAATCTTTAAAAAAAATAAACTGTAGACTTTTCCGATATATCACCAGCATTTCTCCGGCTCGGCAAAATCCATTTCTCCCTAGTTTTAGCGTCTTTGGAACATTTATAAACAATTTGTTTGGTATGGTATGCGATGTGCTATTGCACATCGGAACTCTACACCATTTATAAGTTTTCTGCCTCACTGTCTGCGCAGGATTCATTTTAAGTCTAAAATATACCACTCAGATTATTATCCAATGTATAGACCTCGAATTTAACCATACTAGACACTAACGTAAAGTAGAAATACGCGAAGTGTATCCTGCTTCTCACAGCACACTATGTGTTACTTCGTCTGCTAATTCAGTCAACCTGTACGATGACGTCAGACCAATGAGATCGCGTGCTTGCGTGACGTGACATTTTCGTAGATTTTTATCACGTTTGGAGTTATTTGTACATTCTGATCACATTTTTGAATTCTGCATGAAATTTTGAATCAGATTAGCATATTTTTAATTAAAACCCTGGATCATGCATGTTCCCTATTGTCCTGTGGTCCTACAGACAAGATGGCTGTGTTTGAAGGGACACACCGTCTAGCCATTATGGCTATACCGTCCACCCTAGTTAAGGGACTGAAGTGGCTGTGGGTCTTTTATTTATCAGAACCTACTATAATAAGTCATCTGGTTGTTTTAATTTAATCTTAAGGCGGTGTATTAGTGCTGTGTGATATCAATTCTTTCTGTAAACTAACAGTGTGTGGTAAGAATACTTTATAATTTGTGACTAAAAGGATTATTTATGGACCTCTTCGTCGGTAAGTTCTGTAAACTTCATACTTTGGATAAGGTAGCTTGTGTTCCATGACTGTTTTAGTACCACAGGTTTCCACGAATTTAAGCATGTCTGGCGCAAAGGTGATGCATTGATAATTCCTGTGGTCATCATCATCATCATCATCATCCTTTCATGTAATAGTCCTATAGAAGAACCGTTACGGTCTATACACGCCATCTCTTCATGGGGCGTCCCACCGGGGCGGTAGTTTATTGCTGCTTTGGGGATTCTGCTTCTGTCCATCCTGTTTAGGTTTTCTAGCCAATTTCTCTGGTATTCATAGACGTATTCCAATATAGGTCTCCTTTTAAGGTCATTCAGCACTTCTGTCTTCCCGCTGTTCGCCGCTGTAGTTATTCTTCTCTCATCACATTTCCTCAGGGTCCACGCTTCAGTTCCATAGCAAAGTACAGGTCTTGCCAAGGTCTTGTAGATTCTTGTACGGGTGTGTTTATGGACTAATGATCGTCTAAAAACTTTATTGATGATTCCCAGACATCTGTTGAATTTGGAAATTTTCTCGGATATGTCCATTTCGTTAAAGAAAGACAGTATTTACCCGAGGTATTTAAAATCATTTACTCTTTCCAAAATGTTGTTATTTAAGCAGATTGCTTCTTACTGGTTCCTTGCCACAGAAACCCATTATCCTAGTTTTCTCAGAGGATTGAGTACTTTTCTGAGACTAGGTTTAGGTTATACATTGAACGCTGTAAATCATCTTCTGAGTTGGCTACCGGCACTAAATCATCTGCAAATAATATTGTGCCCAGCGGCAGATTCGTTAATGCGGAAAAACCATGTCTTGTTTCTCTAAATTCTCGTATGAGAACATTCATATAGATTATGAACAGGAGAGGGAAAAGACCGCAACCCCGTTTTACTCCTGTGGTTTTTTTTTCCACTCTGATAATTTATCGTTGACTTTTACAGAAATCTAATTCCTGTGGTATTGTATGAAAATGCCTCAAATTTGGTATTCATTGTCTGAAATAATATTTGAAGCAGTTTAAAAATGTTGACCTCTAAATTTCAAGGTGATATCCAGTATGTACTTTGACGTCCTTAAAACTAAAACAACTGTGGTCTCCGTAATTAAGTGTTCTTTCAGTATTATATTTAAAGACTATTCTAGGCTCTGCCAAGGCCTAGTAGCATAGTATTACCATTGTTAATATTTAAATTTGTCCTTCTCAGATGTGTTCTACTTAACTTAATTTTCTTGGATGATAATAATAATAATAATAATAATAATAATAATAATAATAATAATAATAATAATAATAATAATAATAATAATCATAAGTTTTATTGGAACTCAATTATTTTCTATATAATATTGAAGGTGCTCACGAGTGTTCGCACATCTGTACATCTAATGAGAAAGCAGACTCATTACCTAAATCAGCTGCTACGCTTTTTTTTTATATGGCATATCATAATGTCCAATATGTTATGCTCAAAGACAAATCAGGCACTATATTTTACATCACTGGAATATTTTACGGACATGTAGTTTTAAAGGATCTGTTACGCGAGAAATATTTTTACTGGAAGTTCAAAATCGACTATTATGTAAAGCATTAGTGCCAAACTTCGTTTTAACCCAATTTTCAACTGGTCATGGAAATTTTACATCGTTTTTAGAACGCTTTAAACTTAATGTTACAAACTACTTATGCTTTGTGGATCAGTTCAGACAGTTCATCATTTGATACTTGAGTGTCCAGTGTTTGAAATGGGAAGGTATTTTTTGCAATGTCACCTGAATGGTTGTAACCTGGAATTTTCTAAACAACTGTATAATGTACTCAAGAGACAAAGTTGTTATGTGCAGTTTCTCACATTCATTAACAAAATTTTTTGTAAACTAAATGAATAAGAACATCTTCTCGTTGTGGTTTTAAACTATCACCGTAATATACCTATGGTTCCTGTATTGTTTTTGGATATTAAATAATTGGAGCTTAATTTGCTTTAACGTTACGGATTGTTGTTGTCAGTCCGTATTGATATGATATGATATAATTTGATAAGCATTACATCAGACAATGACTGTGGTTTATTATAACATCGGCGATGTGATTTAAGGAAAATGATCGCTACGATATTTCTACGACTTATTTTTAATGTAATTATGTCGTGTTTTGACATGTCGCCGACTTGTACTTTCCAACTTCGCCTTCAAGCACTTGAGACATTTTGAATTGGTTGAGATGGGATAACAATGGCGGCTGAGTGAAGAGCACGAGAATAACGCGTGTATCTGTGGTGTGCGGTATTTCACAATTACTACCAAAGTGACAATATTCTGATTAACCAATAAACCCGAGTAATTTGAGAAATAAGGAGAACATAAACAACTCAGCGAAATGAGCGCCTGCGAAGACCTTGGGCAGGGCTCCCAAGGTACAGTGCGTGGCATGTAAAAAGTGATACCACAAAAAGTGTACGAACAGTGTAAACAGATACATGGAGTGGACTTGTACAAGACATGAACCAAGAAACAGTGCGCGGAAATCAACATCAATGACTACCGCAAGCGCCCCCTCTTTAGACAGCATTTACGAATTATTGAAGGAGTTAACTGAAGAAATGAGGCAAATGAAGGAAGACCAGAGGACTCGAGAGACAGATTTAGGTAATTCCCTTGAACTGTGTCACAAGAAATTTGATGATACTGTACTTCTGATTTCCAAACAACAGTGTTTTCAAGATATAGAAAACCTCACCCAGGAAAATCATCTTCTGAAGGATAAACTAAAATCCTTAGAAATCCGTGTGGGGGAAGCTGAACAGTATACGAGAAGGAATACCATCGAAATACATGGGATTCCGGATATACTGAATGAATTCGTTCTAGACACCGTAAAGAAAGTCGGGCGTGCGTTGGACATAGAACTTAAAGAAGAAATGGTGGATGCTTGGCATCAACTCCCTAAGGCACCAAACCAGAAACACTGCGGGATCATAGTGCAATTTGTAAGAAGAACGGACAAGGACCACTTCATGGAGCGGAGGCGAGTGAAGCGAAATCTCTCCAACAGACAACTAGGATTTCCTGGCGACAACATCATATATGTAAACGAGAGTCTGTCCCCTCAGAAGAAGAAGTTGTTGGCCCAGGCCCGTGCAGTCCGGAGGGAGAAGAATTACGCTTACATTTGGGTAAGGAATGGTATAATTAAAATACACAAGACCCAAGGGTCTGGAGTCATTGTTATAAATAACCAGGATGACCTATCTAAATTGTAATTGCAATGGAGAAGAGTAGGCTTTCCATTTATTACCAGAATGTACGTGGTCTTAAGACTAAACTAGATGACTTAAATGTAAATATTCTTAGTAATAATTTCGATGTTATAATGCTCACTGAATCCTGGCTAGATGCTAGTGTCTATGATAGCGAGGTCTGTTGTAATAAGTACAAAGTATACCGTGCTGACAGAGTAAGGGGCTCAACGGGGCGGGGAGGTGGGGTAGTTATTGCAGTTAAAAGCGGATTACCTGTTCCCAAGGTTGAGCAAACATCTGAACACTTCGAGGGGTTATTTCTGAAGGTAAATATTCGGGGAAAGGTCTGGTATCTAATTAATGTGTACGTACCTCCAGCGCAAAACTAGAGGTTCATTGTGAGGTATTTAGGTGGATGGAATCTCACTATGAAATAATGGATAGTAATGTAATCATTACTGGATACTTTAATATGCCGACAATAATGAATGAAAACAGTGACTTAAATTTAACGAGACAAACCCAAGAACTAAAAAATTTCCTCAGTTTACACGACTTCAATTCCTATAATCCCGTTCCCAATAGTAACGGTAAAACTTTGGATTTAGTATTCGCCAGTCAGACAATAACGAATGTCACCTGTAAAAAGAACACTGATCTGCTGCTACCTGAGGACTCCCATCACCCCGCCCTAGAAATAGAGGTACAGTTGAACCTGACTTATACGTATATCAACGGAAAGAGTAAAAACTACTTGTAACTCAGAATTACTTAGAAATCAGACTTAGGCAATACATCACATATTTATTGAAAAACCTATATGTGTAAATTCTTGCAAATAATATATACATTAGGACAGAAAATATTATTTTGAACTTGGTCCAGCCTTAAAGAAATCAGATAGTTTAGCTTGTTTCACTTTTCTTGCATTACGAGTATAAACCTCCTTTAGCAAACTTGGTAATGAATTCAAAGCATTTTCACTACAAGTTTTCGCACTGATGTAACGTCTAAACACATCGATTGCACTTAACATTTCACTCAGTTCAGATGTCAAGATTCAAGTCGTTATCTCCATCTCCAATGTCACTATCGTTTGTAGCTTGTCCATCACGGCCGCGTTGTTGGCATACTTCAGCAATAATCTCTTCATCCGGTAGTTTTCCACATACAGCCAGATTGTCATCGAAATGCACAAAAGTACCAAATTCTACACACTACGGTAGCGTTAGCTCATTGCCAGACAAAACTTCGTCCCCATAATCATCATTAGAGGCACCCACTTCTAGTAAGACACCAGCTGCTGATTGTGGAGGATGACACTTGCTTCCAGGCTGTCCATGGCTTGTAGCAAATTAAGGGAGAGAGGTTCATTTCCTGCTTCACTCAGTGTTATTAAATGTTGAGATGCCCAAATCAAGCGGTTGTAGAACACTGGTACAGTTCGGAGGGAAACATTCCATTCGTACATTCTCCAGAACGATTTGAGGTGGATGTCCTGCACATCGATCCATAAGAAGAAGGATCTTCTTTTGTTCCTTTTTCATTTTAATGTCCAGTTTTTCAACCACTTTTCCATTGGATTCATATTCCTTAAGTTTTGTTTTCGCACCCTTAAAACACCTCGGATTCTTCGATTTTCCTATCACAAGTGGAGGAAGTTTTTCAGATCCATCTGCATTGGTGGCGAGAAGTACTGTTACACGAATTTTACATTTCTTCCCTCCATGGCATGAGTCACCTTTTTCAGCTAATGTTTTATTAGGAAGGAGATTGTAGAATAGACCGGTCTCATAACAGCTGTAGATGTTTGGAGGCTGATAATCGCTTACAATATCCGGCACAACCTCTTCTTTCCAGTGTTGCACCGTAACGTCGTCTGCAGATTTTCAGTCACCGCAAATTGTTCTCCCTGTGATTCCAGGACGATCTTTAAGTCCTTGCAACCATCCTGATGAAGCCTTGAAAGCAGCAGTCATACTCATAATTTTAGCTAAATCTATCGCCTTTGCCTTCACCATGTCTCCACTAATTGGTAGAACTGCAGCCCGCTTTTGCTGGAACCATGTGAAATTGCTTTCTCCAAATCTACGTACCATCCTTCTTGCTGACGGCTGCACTTTGCTGTTTTGAATCCAGATTTAAGAACTCATCCAAAATAGCATTTCTTTTACTGATGACTGTACACAGTGTGATATAAGCAATCCCTAAGTCTGAGGCGATTTCAGTTTTTGTTTTGTGTGGATTAGCGTCCACTTCTCGTATAACTTTTCTTTTTCTGTTCACCATGGCTAATCAAAAGTAACTGAATGACAAAACTACTGTTCAACAGTAAACACCAGATACCGGCATCGTGGACATTTTACTTCTGCGTTGTTCCCACGAAAGAAATTCTCATATTCAAACTAATTTACTGTACTTTTGTTTCCGCACCGAAACCGCACACTTTGCTTATAATGTATCTCAATCTTTGGCGGCGTGTCAAAAATCACGAAGGCAGAGGAGGAGCGAAGGGGACCTCCTTTGTTAAGCCGCAAGTAAGTAAGGGTCAAAAATATCACTCGCCGAAACTCTTGTGTTCTGTTTCAGCACGGAAACCCGATCGCTCTAATTCCGCCTACGCCGACAAAGAGGAAACTCCGTAAATACAGTAGTTTCTTTTTAAAAAGCACATTCTCATTACAATTAAGCAAAACTCAGTTATATTTCACTGGCACTTAATACGTATAACAGCGAATTATGTTTAAACGGATTACGTATAAATAAGGTTTAATTAACACGCTTTTAAATTATATTTTGCCGGGACCTGAAGGAAATTACATACAAATACGAATTACGTAGAACAGAGTTACGTATAAGGCAGGTTCAACGGTACATATCACTCCAAACCGTGGAAACTGCAAAAGGGAAGCTCGAAATACTTATAATTTCAAAAAAGCTAAATGTGAACACTTGTTCACAGGACTAAGAGATCTTACTTGGGAAGACCTGTACGAATGCACTGATGTAGACAAAGCAGTAGCCTGTCTTTATTCTAAAATTTACGCAATGTTAAATGAGACTGTTCCTAAAAGCGGCTCGTGGAAAGTCAGGACATACCCAATTTGGTTCACAGAGAGGATAAAACAAAAACTGAAAGAGAAAGAATACTACCGAAAACGGAAGCACATTTCAGAATATTACAATAGGCAATTTAAAACGTTAAGGTCCGAAACTAAATCGGCAATTAAGTCCTCATATAACGATTATGTAAAAACTGTAGAGCAGGATATCACTGCTAACACCAAAACCTTTTGGACGTGGGTAAAGAATAAAAGAAAAAACAATAATCGCAATACCTGTGAATACGACTCTAAAGTATTAGAGAATGATAGGAATATTACGGAAGGATTTGCAACGTACTTTCGGTCTGTATATTCCCATGATAGAGCTCAGTATAACATTCCAAAAGTTCCATCAGGAACCACTGGCAATATCAACATTGACAGCATTACTGTAGAAGATGTTGAACTAGCGTTAAGAAGCTCAAGCCAAAGACCAGATCAGATACCGCCGTATGTTATAAAAGGTTGGAAAGATGTACTGAAATATCCTCTCCTCTTCATTTATAACTTAATTCTGAAAACATCCGTATTTCCCACAGTATGGAAACTGTCCCGAGTATGCCCTGTGTTTAAATCCGGTAATCCAATGTTAATAAAAAAAACTACCGACCAATATCAATTATTTCAGCTATAGCCAAGGTTTTCGAATTTATTTTATGTTGTAGACTCACAGTCTATACAAGACCTTTAATATCAGAACAACATGGATTTATTTTAGGACGATCTACAGTATCAAATCTCATAAATCTTACACAAACAATATCCGCAGAACTTGATAGAGGTGGCCAGATAGATGTGATATTTACTGATTTCGAAAAGGCCTTTGACAAAATTGACCACGACATACTGAAAAAAAAAAAAAAAAAATTGGATTATCTTACCCATTACTATGTCTTTTCAGCTCCTGCCTACGTGATAGGAAGCAGTATGTAACTTATCAAAGAAACTCATCCAGAAAATACCCTGTAAATTCAGAAATCGTCCAGGGCTCTAATCTAGGGCCGTGGCGGTTCCTGGTGCTAATCAATGACTTACCTCAACGAATAAAATTCTCGGACTCTCTCTTGTACGCCAATGACTTTAAAGTATTCAAATCCATTGTCACCATTAACGACTGCGAACTTCTCCAGGCTGACTTAAGTAATTTAATACAATGGACGACTGAAAATCAACTACAGTGGCGGTCACAATAATAGAGCCACCTCTATTGACGGGATTAAGAACAAGGATATCTATTAGTTCGCAAAATCTCCACGAGTGCCGTGTTGTCAATCCCTTTTAGATAATATCAGGGAAGACGTCGCTGCTATCTGTAGTCGTGCGGAAGGAAGCGTTTGAGCTAGACGTGCGGAAAGAGGCATCAAGGTAAGAATCTTATGGGTCAAAATAATAGAGCCGTTTTACAGAAGTCCCGTTCAAATTGATGTTTTGCAGTTGTTTTGGGGGCTAGCGATATTGTTTGTCAACAAACCTCCACTCAATATTATTTTGTATATAAATTGACGTTTGCTTTTCTTTACATTCTTCTAGATGGGCAGAGCAAGGCATACAAGTGTGATGAGCGTATAGTAATGTTCCGGATGTTCGAAAGTGGGATGTCAGTAGTATAATGGGACAGTTCGGGCGCCTCCTCCTCCTCCCGCGGCGCGGGAAATTTGAATACTGGCGGGAAATTTGAATATTGGCGGGAGATTTGAATTTTGGCGGGAGATTTGAATTTGTAAACAAAGCCACGTGCTTTTTGACAGCTGTCATCGACAGCAATGCATCGCTAACCTCACTGCTGCCATCTTGACGGGCCTAAACCTCACTAGTGCCAACTTAACCTAACTAGCGTGAGGTAAACAAAGCCACGTGCTTTTTGACAGACAACAACGCATCGCTAACCTCAGTACTGCCATCTTGACGGGCCTAAACCTTAGTGGTACCAACTTAACCTCACTAGCGTGTGGTAAACAAAGCCACGTGCTTTTTGACAGCCACGTGCTTTTTTGACAGCTGTCATCCGCCATCTTTAAACCACAGAGCACTGTGCTGCCCTCTTTAGATGTAAAATTCGTCACCTGTCATCGGCAGTGCTGCCATCTTGACGGGTCTAAACCTTAGTGCTACCAACGTAACCTAACTAGCGCGAGGTAAACAAAGCCACGTGTTTTTTGACAGCTGTCATCCGCCATCTTTAATCTATAGAGCACTGTGCTGCCATCTTTAGCTAGATACCTTTGAAATGTGGTGGCGGCAAATTGAACAATTTCACGTGCTCTTGTTTGGAAACAAACTCACGTGCTCTTTTGACAGCTACCATCCGCCATCTTTAATCAACAGAGCATAGTGCTGCCCTCTTTAGTTTGAAATGTGGTGGCGGCAAATTCCACGTGCTCTTGTTTGGAAACAAAGCCATGTGCAGCTGTCATCCGCCATCTTTAATCAACAGAGCACCGTGCTGCTATCATGCGGGCAATTTCGTCAGCTGTCATCCGCCATCTTTCATCCACAGAACACCGTGCTGCCCTCTTTATGGCTACTACCTTAAGCACGTAGTAGCGGGCAATTTGAAAAGTTCTGTTAGCTATCATCCGCCATCTTTAATCAAGAGAGCACCGTGCTGCCATCTTTAGCTAGATACCTTTGAAATGTGGTGGTGGCAAATTGAAAAATTTCACGTGCTCTTGTTTGGAAACAAACTCACGTGCTTTTTTGCCAGCTACCATCCGCCATCTTTAATCAACAGAGCATAGTGCTGCCCTCTTTAGTTTGAAATGTGGTGGCGGCAAATTCCACGTGCTCTTGTTTGGAAACAAAGCCATGTGCTTTTTTGACAGCTGTCATCCGCCATCTTTAATCCAGAGAGCACCGTGCTGCCCTCTTTACCGTAGTAGATGTAAATTCGTCACCTGTCATCCGCAGTGCTGCCATCTTTAGCTAGATACCTTTGAAATGTGGTGGTGGGCAATTTAAAAAGAGAAATTCTACAGCAGCCCTCTCTCAACGCTAATTGCATAAGATGGCGGCTATACATGACTCCTTAAGGGTGCTTACGCAAGATGGCTGCTATACACAGGTTCATATGAGACGCCCTTGGGATGCTTGCGCAAGATGGCAGTTATACATGGCTCCTTATGAGATGCCCTAGGGATGCTTGCTCAAGATAGCGACTGCTCTTATGGGACGGCTTAAGTGTCCTTGCACAAGATGGCTTGAGACGCCCTAAGGATGCTTGCGCAAGATGGCGGACACAAGATGGCGGCTATACACAACTCCTTATGAGACGTTTTAAGGGTGCTTGCGCAAGATGGTTGCTACTCTTATGAAGAAAGCTAGCTTAGAGGCTAACGTGTCGTGCTAGTTCGATTCATTAAATTTAGGGCTTAAATGCAAAATGTTAAATATATCGAAAACGGTGCACCGTAGAGCAAAACGGACAACATTTTTCTGCCTAATACCCAGGTTCGCAGTATGAGGAACAAGAAAACCATAGTCTAATGATGAGATCAACGGTTCGGTTCCTACTTAGGCCCTTTGGCATTTGCTCTGTTTTAGCTTGTACTGAAGCGAGTCTTCGTAACATGATCAGGTCTAGCTATGGTAGATAGTATAACGTACCGTGCTGGTTCGATTCATTAAATTTGGAGGCTTAAATGCAAAATGTTAAATATCTCGAAAACGGTGCATCGTAGAGCAAAACGGACAAAATTTTTCCGCCTAATACGTACGTTCGTAGTATCAGGAACAAGAAAAAACATAGTCTAATGATGAGATCAACGGTTCGATTCCTACTTAAGCCCTTTGGCATTGGCAGCTATCTATTTCTACAAGATGGTGGCTGCTCTTATGAGACACAAGATGGCTTGAGACGTCCTAGGGATGCTTACGCAAGATGGCGGACACAAAATTGTGACTATACATAGCTCCTTATGAGACAGCCTAGGGGTGCTAGCACAAGATGGCAGCTACTCTTATGAAGAAAGCTAGCTTAGAGGCTACTGCGCAAGATAACAGCTGCTGTTATGCATGTGGTGGAGGGCAATTTGAAATTCTATGTGCTTAATCAACAGAGCACCCTGCTGCCCTCTTTAGCTGAAATGTGGTGGTGGATAATTTGAAAAATTCTTTTGACAGCTATCATCTTTAAACAATGGCGACTATACATAGGCTGTTAAGGCCTTATCATTCTCCTCCTCCTCCTCCTCCTCCTCCTCTACCTCCTCCGCCTCTTATGTCAAGGCATAGCTTTATATCGAACAAGTTTAAACCTGCATCGCGAAGGCAAGCGTGTGCAGCGATAACATTATTGTGCATGTTTAGACTTTCGAAACATAAGAAGAGTAGAATCAAACGCTGTACTCGATACGACATGTGATCAGAACATTGATTGATGCGTTCAGAAAACAAAATAAGTGATCAAGACTAGAATCGAACACTGTACTCAATACATCATGTGTTTAGAATATGTCAGGGGATACCCTTGTTCTAAGAAGATCAGATTGAAACATAACAAGACTAGAATAGAACACTGTAATCGATGTTGTTAACTTCAACATGTGATCAGAACATTGATTGATATGTTCAGAACACAAAATAAGTGATCATGACTAGAATCGAACACTGTACTCGATACAACATGTGTTCAGAACACAAAATAAGTGATCAAGACTAGAATCGAACACTGTACTCAATACAACATGTGTTTAGAACATATTAGGTGGTACCCTTGTTCTAAGAAGATCAGAATGAAACATAACAAGACTAGAATCGAACACTGTAATCGATGTTGTTAACCTCAACATATGATCAGAACATTGTTTGATGTGTTCAGAGCAAAAGTACAATTTTGATGATATGCTTAGTGTAAAATCAAAAACTATGGAAACACACTGTGCACATATCGCATAGCTAACTCGCTCAGTAAGCAATATTGCAAAACTACAACTTCAATGATTTGCCTAGTGTAAAACATCAAAAACACACTGTACCCATACAGCGCAGCTAACTCGCTCGGTAAACGATATAGCCAAAGTATAACTTCAAATTATTTACCTTCCATCATTCGTCTTGTGTGAAAATCAGCCGAACAAGTTATCGCATAAACATGTAACATGAAATATCAGTCAATCTGTTGGCATGGGTTACAAGCATGTAGCTTATGCGGGAAGTAAAATTAAACAGAACGCTAGTGCTATAAGAAATACTCTGCTTACATATAAGTCCCTAGCTGTTGAACAAGTTATTACATAAATATGTAACATGAAATATCGGTTCGGAAACATATTGTTTCAATCTGTTGGCATAGATTACAAGCATGTAGCTTATGCAGGCGAGGGCTACAATGCAAAATTCTAAGCCGAAAAAAAAATCGTGATAGGGTATGGAACCCAGGGGTTACATCTTATCAGAAGGGCAAAAAGGATGAAAGGACTCTTTCTCCTCCTTACCGCACATTCCTTGTAGGGCTAATTAGTTGAAGGGCTAAAGGGCTAAAGGAGCAACAACCTCATCGATCGCTATCAGCAAGAACGCTTGTACTTTGTTAAGTGTAGAAAATTAATCTTTATTGGTAAATGGTTTCATGTTCAGAACAAGGAATGGAACATAGGGGTTACGTCTTACGTAATAAAATCCCCGAGGTGCGATGAGTTACGTTTTTCGAACTAGTGTTTGGAACACTGAACTTTTCAAGATGATAACGGAGAGTTTAGCAATGTTCTGTTGTTGGATTATAAATTCCGCGCTACAACATGCATAAGGTGGCAGCCTTGAGGTTTACTGCCGTAACGATGACAAGAGTGAGGTTAACAATGGTCCGTAGTTGGATTTTAAATTCCGCGCTATAACATGCATAAGGTGGCAGCCTTGAGGTTTACCGCCGTAAAGATGGCAGCAGTGAGGTTAGCGACGCTCTATTGTCCTTCAAAGTGAGGTTAGGGTTCGTCAAGAAGACAGCTGTCAAAAAAGCACGTGGCTATGTTTACCAAACAAGAGCACGTGGCTGTGACGTCACGGTCACGTAATCAATCCTTAGCTCAACGTCGTTAAGAGCAGTATTAGGATTAGCTATTCTTAAAAGTCTTGGGAACAGAGCAGCAGTATGAATTGCCATGTTTCAAAGCGTGTACACATCACCTATCGATTTTACATGCATCGACCATCGTACTAAACTTCATCCGCTAGATCGTGCTGCTATCTTAGCATAACCTATACGCATGACCTTAAAGTACAATGAATAGCCATGTTTCAAAGCGTGTACACATCACCTATCGAATTTGCATGCATCGACTCTCGTACTAAACTTCTTCCGCTAGATTGTGCTGCTATCTTAGCATGACCTTAAAGTACAAAGAATAGCCATGTTTCAAAGCGTGTACACATTACCTATCGAATTTGTATGTATCGACTCTCGTACTAAACTTCTGCAGGTAGATTGTGCTGCTATCTTAGCATAACTAAGACGCATGAACTTAAAGTACAAAGAATAGCTATGTTTCAAAGCGTGTACACATCACCTATCGATTTTGCATTTATCGACCCTCGTACTAAACTTCTTACGCTATGCTGGGGCTGTACCTTAATTAAGGCCACGGCCGCTTCCCTCCAACTCCTAGGCCTTTCCTATCCTATCGTCGCCATAAGACCTATCTGTGTCGGTGCGACGTAAAGCCCCTAGCAAAAAAAAACCTTCTTACGCTAGACTGTGCTGCTATCTTAGCCTAACCTATACGCATGAACTTAAAGTACGAAGAATAACCATGTTTTAAAGCGTGTACACGTCACCTATCGATTTTGCATGCATCAAATATCGTACTAAACTTCTTGCGATAGATTGTGCTGCTATCTTAGCATAACCTGTACGCATGAACTTAAAGTACAAAGAATAGCCTTGTTTCAAAGCGTGTACACATTACCTAATGATTTTGCACGAAACGACTATCATACTAAACTTTTTCCACTAGATTGTGCTAAAATCGTGTAAGTGTGCTGCTATCTTAGCATAACCTATCGATTTTACATGCATCGACTATCATACTAGACTTCTTCCGCTAGAGCATGTAGCAATCGCTTTTGTGTCTCCCTAACCCATGTGCACGAACTTAAAGCACAAAGAGCTATGTTCTAAAGCGTGTACACATCACCTATCGATAATCTATGTATCGAATATCGTACTAAACTTCTCCTGCCAGAGCGTACGACTATCGCTTGTGTGTGCACGAACTTAAAGCATAAAGAATAGCAATGTATAAACATCTTGTAAACAAAGCAGCAGCATTACGTATAGTCAAGTTTAAATGCGTGCACACATCATGTATCCATGATGCACACAGTACTAAACTTATTCCATTAGAATGTACAAAGTTCGCATGTGTTTGTGCTGCTATCTTAGCATAGCCTATGTGCATGAACTTAAAGCATAAAGAATCTTGTGAACATAGCAGAATGTTTACTACGTAGGTGTAGACATTGAACTTTGCATGCTGAGGCAGCATACTACGTGACCGTGACGTCACGACCACGTGCTCTTGTTTGGTAAACATAGCCACGTGCTTTTTTGACAGCTGTCTTCTGGACGAACCCTAACCTCACTTTGAAGGACAATAGAGCGTCGCTAACCTCACTGCTGCCATCTTTACGGCGGTAAACCTCAAGGCTGCCACCTTATGCATGTTATAGCGCGGAATTTAAAATCCAACTACGGACCATTGTTAACCTCACTCTTGTCATCGTTACGGCAGTAAACCTCAAGGCTGCCACCTTATGCATGTTGTAGCGCGGAATTTATAATCCAACAACAGAACATTGCTAAACTCTCCGCTATCATCTTGAAAAGTTCAGTGTTCCAAACACTAGTTCGAAAAACGTAACTCATCGCACCTCGGGGATTTTATTACGTAAGACGTAACCCCTACGTTCCATTCCTTGTTCTGAACATGAAACCATTTACCAATAAAGATTAATTTTCTACACTTAACAAAGTACAAGCGTTCTTGCTGATAGCGATCGATGAGGTTGTTGCTCCTTTAGCCCTTTAGCCCTTCAGCTAATTAGCCCCACAAGGAATGTGCGGTAAGGAGGAGAAAGAGTCCTTTCATCCTTTTTGCCCTTCTGATAAGATGTAACCCCTGGGTTCCATACCCTATCACGATTTTTTTTTCGGCTTAGAATTTTGCATTGTAGCCCTCGCCTGCATAAGCTACATGCTTGTAATCTATGCCAACAGATTGAAACAATATGTTTCCGAACCGATATTTCATGTTACATATTTATGTAATAACTTGTTCAACAGCTAGGGACTTAAATGTAAGCAGAGTATTTCTTATAGCACTAGCGTTCTGTTTAATTTTACTTCCCGCATAAGCTACATGCTTGTAACCCATGCCAACAGATTGACTGATATTTCATGTTACATGTTTATGCGATAACTTGTTCGGCTGATTTTCACACAAGACGAATGATGGAAGGTAAATAATTTGAAGTTATACTTTGGCTATATCGTTTACCGAGCGAGTTAGCTGCGCTGTATGGGTACAGTGTGTTTTTGATGTTTTACACTAGGCAAATCATTGAAGTTGTAGTTTTGCAATATTGCTTACTGAGCGAGTTAGCTATGCGATATGTGCACAGTGTGTTTCCATAGTTTTTGATTTTACACTAAGCATATCATCAAAATTGTACTTTTGCTCTGAACACATCAAACAATGTTCTGATCATATGTTGAGGTTAACAACATCGATTACAGTGTTCGATTCTAGTCTTGTTATGTTTCATTCTGATCTTCTTAGAACAAGGGTACCACCTAATATGTTCTAAACACATGTTGTATTGAGTACAGTGTTCGATTCTAGTCTTGATCACTTATTTTGTGTTCTGAACACATGTTGTATCGAGTACAGTGTTCGATTCTAGTCATGATCACTTATTTTGTGTTCTGAACATATCAATCAATGTTCTGATCACATGTTGAAGTTAACAACATCGATTACAGTGTTCTATTCTAGTCTTGTTATGTTTCAATCTGATCTTCTTAGAACAAGGGTATCCCCTGACATATTCTAAACACATGATGTATTGAGTACAGTGTTCGATTCTAGTCTTGATCACTTATTTTGTTTTCTGAACGCATCAATCAATGTTCTGATCACATGTCGTATCGAGTACAGCGTTTGATTCTACTCTTCTTATGTTTCGAAAGTCTAAACATGCACAATAATGTTATCGCTGCACACGCTTGCCTTCGCGATGCAGTTTTAAACTTGTTCGATATAAAGCTATGCCTTGACATAAGAGGCGGAGGAGGTAGAGAAGGAGGAGGAGGAGGAGGAGGAGAATGATAAGGCCTTAACAGCCTATGTATAGTCGCCATTGTTTAAAGATGATAGCTGTCAAAAGAATTTTTCAAATTATCCACCACCACATTTCAGCTAAAGAGGGCAGCAGGGTGCTCTGTTGATTAAGCACATAGAATTTCAAATTGCCCTCCACCACATGCATAACAGCAGCTGTTATCTTGCGCAGTAGCCTCTAAGCTAGCTTTCTTCATAAGAGTAGCTGCCATCTTGTGCTAGCACCCCTAGGCTGTCTCATAAGGAGCTATGTATAGTCACAATTTTGTGTCCGCCATCTTGCGTAAGCATCCCTAGGACGTCTCAAGCCATCTTGTGTCTCATAAGAGCAGCCACCATCTTGTAGAAATAGATAGCTGCCAATGCCAAAGGGCTTAAGTAGGAATCGAACCGTTGATCTCATCATTAGACTATGTTTTTTCTTGTTCCTGATACTACGAACCTACGTATCAGGCGGAAAAATTTTGTCCGTTTTGCTCTACGATGCACCGTTTTCGAGATATTTAACATTTTGCATTTAAGCCTCCAAATTTAATGAATCGAACCAGCACGGTACGTTATACTATCTACCATAGCTAGACCTGATCATGTTACGAAGACTCGCTTCAATACAAGCTAAAACAGAGCAAATGCCAAAGGGCCTAAGTAGGAACCGAACCGTTGATCTCATCATTAGACTATGGTTTTCTTGTTCCTCATACTGCGAACCTGGGTATTAGGCAGAAAAATGTTGTCCGTTTTGCTCTACGGTGCACCGTTTTCGATATATTTAACATTTTGCATTTAAGCCCTAAATTTAATGAATCGAACTAGCACGACACGTTAGCCTCTAAGCTAGCTTTCTTCATAAGAGTAGCAACCATCTTGCGCAAGCACCCTTAAAACGTCTCATAAGGAGTTGTGTATAGCCGCCATCTTGTGTCCGCCATCTTGCGCAAGCATCCTTAGGGCGTCTCAAGCCATCTTGTGCAAGGACACTTAAGCCGTCCCATAAGAGCAGTCGCTATCTTGAGCAAGCATCCCTAGGGCATCTCATAAGGAGCCATGTATAACTGCCATCTTGCGCAAGCATCCCAAGGGCGTCTCATATGAACCTGTGTATAGCAGCCATCTTGCGTAAGCACCCTTAAGGAGTCATGTATAGCCGCCATCTTATGCAATTAGCGTTGAGAGAGGGCTGCTGTAGAATTTCTTTTTTTAAATTGCCCACCACCACATTTCAAAGGTATCTGGCTAAAGATGGCAGCACTGCGGATGACAGGTGACGAATTTACATCTACTACGGTAAAGAGGGCAGCACGGTGCTCTCTGGATTAAAGATGGCGGATGACAGCTGTCAAAAAAGCACATGGCTTTGTTTCCAAACAAGAGCACGTGGAATTTGCCGCCGCCACATTTCAAACTAAAGAGGGCAGCACTATGCTCTGTTGATTAAAGATGGCGGATGGTAGCTGTCAAAAAAGCACGTGAGTTTGTTTCCAAACAAGAGCACGTGAAATTTTTCAATTTGCCACCACCACATTTCAAAGGTATCTAGCTAAAGATGGCAGCACGGTGCTCTCTTGATTAAAGATGGCGGATGATAGCTAACAGAACTTTTCAAATTGCCCGCTACTACGTGCTTAAGGTAGTAGCCATAAAGAGGGCAGCACGGTGTTCTGTGGATGAAAGATGGCGGATGACAGCTGACGAAATTGCCCGCATGATAGCAGCACGGTGCTCTGTTGATTAAAGATGGCGGATGACAGCTTCACATGGCTTTGTTTCCAATCAAGAGCACGTGGAATTTGCCGCCACCACATTTCAAACTAAAGAGGGCAGCACTATGCTCTGTTGATTAGGCGGATGGTAGCTGTCAAAAGAGCACGTGAGTTTGTTTCCAAACAAGCGCACGTGAAATTTTTCAATTTGCCGCCACCACATTTCAAAGGTATCTAGCTAAAGATGGCAGCACAGTGCTCTCTTGATTAAAGATGGCTGCTGTCATGTGGAATTGCCTGCCACCACAGGTATCTAGCTAAAGAGGGCAGCATGGTGCACAAAGATGGCTGCTGTCAAAAAGCATTTTTCAAATTATCCGCCACCACATTTCAAAGGTAAGTAGCTAAAGAGGGCAGCACTGTGCTCTATAGATTAAAGATGGCGGATGACAGCTGTCAAAAGCACGTGGCTTTGTTTACCTCGCGCTAGTTAGGTTAAGTTGGTAGTACTAAGGTTTAGACCCGTCAAGATGGCAGCACTGCCGATGACAGGTGACGAATTTTACATCTAAAGAGGGCAGCACAGTGCTCTGTGGTTTAAAGATGGCGGATGACAGCTGTCAAAAAAGCACGTGGCTGTCAAAAAGCACGTGGCTTTGTTTACCACACGCTAGTGGGTTAAGTTGGTACCACTAAGGTTTAGGCCCGTCAAGATGGCAGTACTGAGGTTAGCGATGCGTTGTTGTCTGTCAAAAAGCACGTGGCTCTCAAAAAACACGTGGCTTTGTTTACCTCACGCTAGTTAGGTTAAGTTGGCACTAGTGAGGTTTAGGCCCGTCAAGATGGCAGCAGTGAGGTTAGCGATGCGTTGTTGTCGATGACAGCTGTCAAAAAGCATGTGGCTTTGTTTACAAATTCAAATCTCCCGCCAAAATTCAAATTTCCCGCCAGAATTCAAATTTCCCGCGCCGCGGGAGGAGGAGGCGCCCGAACTGTCCCATTATACTACTGATGTCCATGAATCAAATAGCCAAAGATTTACACGTTTCGCGAAAACGAGTCCAGAACGCCATTAGACTGGCAAAACAAACAAAGCCGCAGGTGGAGAACGGGGAGACCTCGTGTAACTAGTCCTCGCGTAGACAGACTCATCACTAGGGAAGTAAAGAAAGACCCATTTTTGTCAACATCACGACTGAGAGCCACTTTGTTTAGCGACAAAAATGATGTTCAACCATCAACCTCAACGATTCAAAGACGACTGAGATCCGCAAAATTGAATGGGCGCATTGCGAGACAGAAGCCACATGTTTCAAAAGCTAATGTTCGGAAAAGGTTGGCATTCGCCCAGAGAAATGAACAAAAATCTAATGTTTGGTAGAGGAACATCCTTTGGTCCGATGAATACAAGTATAATAGGTTTGCCTCAGACGGAAAAGTCTATGTGCGCCGCCCACCAAACCAGGAATTTAATCCCAAGTATACTTTAAAAACTGTAATATACGGTGGTGGAAGTGTTACGGTATGGGGATGTTTTTCATGGTACGTCATTGGTCCAATACACCGTATTAATGGCATAGTGAACGCAGAAATGTACAAAGACATCTTGGCAAATGTGAGCTGCCTTATGCTGAAGAGGAAATGCCACTGAAATGGAAATTTCAGCACGATAACGATCCAAAGCATACTGCAAGGATCATAAGGCAGTATTTCAACATCACCATTTCGAAGTATTAGAGTGGCCACCTCAATCCCTTGATGCATCACCCATTGAAAACTTATGGGAGATCGTTGACAAGAGACTTGACCGCTCAAAAGCTACATCTTTAGATAAACTTTGGGAAGAAATCCAGAGAGCCTGGTATGCGATCAGCAGCGACGAATGCAGGCGTTTATTCGACTCTATGGGTAAGTGGTGCAGGGCAATCCTCAAAAATAAGGGTTACCCCACGAAGTACTAATGCACTCCTATGCAAAAACGACTGTTCCTGTAAATTTCATAAGACTGATACCAAGTGCAAAATATTTGTCAACTGGCTCTATTTTTTTGACCCTGTGGTTTGGTATTCTTTTGAATATTATTGATTAGTTTGAGTTGTGTTATCTATATAACTGACTGTGGTTCAATGTGACTCTGTTGTAATGGTTCCTGTACAACGTAAAATTTTGTTCCCATCATAGTACAAACATGTCTAGTAATAAATTTGCACTTTATTCCAAACCTTTGCTAGGTGGCTCTATTATTTTGACCACCACTGTATATCTAAATGTAGATAAATGTGTATCCATGTCGTTCACTCGAAATAAAACGTGTATTTCCTTGAACTATAAACTAGGTTACGATGACCTGAAACCAGTAAATAAGGTTAAAGACCTCGGGATATTATTAGAACGAGAACTTACCTTCACCCCACATATACAGAAGGTAGTTGCTGAGTCATACAGGACATTAGGATTTATGACGAGGAATGTCAAACCCTTTAAACTCCTAAAAACCAGTGTACACCTCTACAGCTCTCTCGTCAAGCCCAAAGTAGAATACGCAGGCGTTATATGGAATCCAGCAAACAAAATATATATTGTACAGATGGAAAAAATCCAAAAGAGATATTTAAAATACTTACATTAAGGAAACCGCTAATCATCCACACATAGCATACAACCAACTTCTTCTAAATTTTGAAATAGAAAGCTTGGAACTGAGGAGGCAAAAGGATGACATGAAGTTTCTGTACAAAACTGTGAATTCTATTATTGAAAACCCTGACTTTTTATGCCTCTTGAGTTTCCTCGTGCCCCGCTTTAATGCGAGGACAAATGTAACTTTTCATAACAAAAAAGTCAGAACAACCGCTCACTAAAATTCCCCACCCCACTCTACAGGCTATGCAATGTCTAGAACAGTGCAGTTCAGAAAAATAATTCTTTAGACTTCTGTGTACCTCTAGACCTGTATTTACAACAGTTCAGCATCTCCGCGAAAACTCTCTAATTTGTAACGATGATTTGAAGCACAAAATGTATAATAAGCATTGTACATTAAGCCCTATCCCATAAATGTAATATTAAGTGTTCGAACTAGAAGAAAATAATAGTTTTTATTTTTTATTTTACTCTTTCATGTAAAGATTAAATTAGATTAGATGTGAACTACTGTTCCTTTCTCATTGTAAATATATTAGAATAGTTTTGGTATTAGGCTATTAGACTATTTTAGATACGAAATTATGATTTTTATCTACTTGTTTCTTGTAAGGATTAGATATGTAATATTCATTTCTCAACGTAAATATATTAGAATAGTTAAGATATTAGGTTATTAGACTGATTGAAACATTAAAAAGAAACACGTGTAAACATCTGCAACTGTAATTGGGATTAGAAATCCTGTAGTGCGCAGTAAATAAATAAATAAATAAATAAATAAATAAATAAATAAATAAATATGTTTTCTTCCTTTCTGGTTTATCACCTTAATTTTTTCTTGAGCTACCTTTAAATGGTGTTGTTATTTTGAATGCTCTTCAATACTGTACTGGAAAATTTTGTCTACTAAAAGGGGTACCCCGTTCTTCTAAAAAGGTTAACTGAGAGCTTTCAACCCAGTATAGTCATATGGCCATTGATTTAAAGGTTTCCTTTAAAAAGGAACTGCAGTTCGTGAGTAAAATATATATATATTTTAAAGGTATTACTCGATTTGTGATTTAATATGGTTCAAGTGAATTAATTTATTTTTATTTAATTTATTTAGTTAAATTTTGTTGTTTCTTTTAAATTTTATGGATTATTTATGGGTGTCACTCTCCTTTTAAAAAATTCCTATTTATTAAATTTTCATGAGGTTAAAACGATTTAGTGTTTCATGGTATTTCACATGAGTAACCTCCGTGGCTCAGGCGGCCTCTCACCGCTGGTTCAAATCTCGGTCACTCCATGTGAGATTTTGCTGGACAAAGCGGAGGCAGGACAGGTTTTCTCCGGGTACTCCGGTTTTTCCTGTCATCTTTCATTCCAGCAACAATCTCCATTAACATTTCATTTGTCAGTCATTTATCATTGCCCCAGAGGAGTGCAACAGGCTTCGGCAGCCGGCACATTTCCTATCCTCGCCGCTAGATGGGGCTTCATTCATTCCATTCCTGACCCGGTCGAATGACTGGAAACAGGCTGTGGATTTTCATGGTATTTCACATGAATTGCTCTATCCTATTCCCCCGAATCAACCCTCTGTTGAGGTTCCTTTTGAACTTTGGTTCTGCCCAGATTGCATCGCTTCCTAGTCCTGCGCCTGTGTTTTTATCGAGGCCTACCCTAAGTAGTTGGCATGATTTCACGCTGGGATGGCCTCTTGTCTCTTTTGTGGTTGGGCTGGCAATCGAAGACCTGGGCTGCGGTGTTGTGCCTTCAGTTGTTTGATTGTCCTTTTCTTAGGTTTTTAGTACGCCACAGAGTGGTAGCAGAGCGAATTTCTGGTTAATATTTTGCTATGACTGCCGAAGTGAGCAACATATCACCTTGAGAGATGAATATCACCGAAAGTCAGTAAATGGTGGTACGCAGCTCATTCCTTCTTCCCCATTTTCTGCCTGTATGTTTACCTCACCCATTACCTTGGTAGAGCAATTCATTGTGGGCAACTGTTTAGATTTTGTATTAACGTATTTACTGGCCAGGTGCACCCGCTTATTATAACTTGTGTTGCATATTCATCCACGATGCCTGCCAGACCTGTACCAGATCCTCGTATTCTGAGGCGTGCTGAGCTTGATTACGAGCTGATGGTCCGTAATTTGAGCAGCACTGGTACCACTGCTTTTGACGCTGTATTGCTGTCCAGTGTCGGAGGTACGCCTGTTGCTATTCCTCAACTTAGCCCCAAGGATATACAGTGGTGGTCAAAATAATAGAGCCACCTGTCAATGGTTTGGAATTAAGTGCAAATTTATTACTAGACATGTCTGTACCTTGATGGAAACAAAATTTTACATTGTACAGGAACTATTACAACAGCGTCACATTGTACCACAGTCAGTTATATAGATAACACAACTCAAACTAATCTATAATATTCAAAAGAATACCAGACCACAGGGTCAAAAAAATAGAGCCAATTGACACAAATATTTTGTACTTGATCTCAGTCTTATTAAATTTACAGGAAGGGTCGTTTCTGCATAGGAGTGCATTAGTACTTCGTGGAGTAACCCTTATTTTTGAGGATTGCCCTGCACCACTTACCCATAGAGTCGAATAAACGCCTGCATTCGTCGCTGCTGATCGCATACCAGGCTCTCTGGATTTCTTCCCAAAGTTTATGTAAAGATGTAGCTTTTGAGCGGTCATTTATCTTGTCTACGATCTCCCATAAGTTCTCAATGGGTGATGCGTCAGGGGATTGAGATGGCCACTCTAATACTTCGATACGGTGATCTTCAAAAAACTGACTTATGATCCTTGCAGTATGCTTTGGATCGTTATCGTGGCGGCATTTCCTCTTCAGCATAAGGCAGCATCACATTTGCCAAGATGTCTTTGTACATTTCTGCGTTCATTATGCCGTTGATACGGTGTATTGGACCAATGCCGTACCATGAAAAACATCCCCATACCGTAACACTTCCGCCACCGTATTTCACAGTTTTTAAAGTGTACTTGGGATTAAATTCCTGGTTTGGTGGGCGGCGCACATAGATTTTTCCGTCTGAGGCAAACCTATTGTACTTGGATTCATCGGACCAAAGGATGTTCCTCCACCAAATATTAGGTTTTTGTTCATTTCTCCGGGCGAATGCCAACCTTTTCCGAGCATTAGCTTTTGAAACATGTGGCTTCTGTCTCGCAATGCGCCCATTCAATTTAGCGGATCTCAGTCATCTTTGAATCGTTGAGGTTGATGGTTGAACATCATTTTTGTCGCTAAACAAAATGGCTTTCAGTCGTGGTGTTGACAAAAATGGGTCTTTTTTCCCTAGTGATGAGTCTGTCTACGCGAGGAGTAGTTACGCGAGGTCGCCCCCTGTTCTCCACCTGCGGCTTTGTTTGTTTTGCCAGTCTAATGGCGTTCTGAACTCGTTTTCGCGAAACATGTAAATCTTTGGCTATTTGATTCATGGACATCCCACTTTCGAACATCCGGAACATTACTATACGCTCATCATCACTCGTATGCTTTGCTCTGCCCATCTAGAAGAAAGTAAACAAAACCAAACGTCAATTTACATACAAAATAATATTGAGTGGAGGTTTGTTGACAAATAATATCGCTAGCCCCCAAAACAACTGCAAAACATCAATTTGAACGGGACTTCTGTAAAACGGCTCTATTATTTTGACCCATAAGATTCTTACCTTTATGCCTCTTTTCGCACGTCTAGCTCAAACGCTTCCTTCCGCACGACTACAGATAGCAGCGACGTCTTCCCTGATATTATCTAAAAGGGACTGACAACACGGCACTCGTGGAGATTTTGCGAACTAATAGATATCCTAGTTCTTAACCTCGTCAATAGAGGTGGCTCTATTATTTTGACCGCCACTGTATGTGACCATACGACCTTCATTAAGAACTCCTTGTTAGAAATTCGTGAAATTTGTGATCATTTTGAGGAACTTGAACCATCGAAATATCAGTCAGATAAGATCAATGCACGTATCTCACACCTTGTAGGTCACGTACACGACTTACTAGATGTTTGTATGGACGTCCAGAGTTTAAAAGAGTGTTCTGAACTACTTTCTCTCGGTGCAACGGTCTGATCGTATTGGTATCATGTTCAATTCACTTGGGATTAATACTCTGTTCGTCAATGTTGCCCATGATTGCAGCACTGACAAGAGTGTACAGTGTGACAATGTCAATGTACCCAGCATATCCTATGATCCTGTGCCTACCATAAGAGTGTTACACGAACATTAGTCGTTTAATAATAATGTTCCCTCTTCTGTTAGCGATTTGTTCAAAGGTCAGAATTGCAATTTCAATATTGACACCAACGAAGAAGTGATCAGATTCCTTAGATTCTTTATGGAGTTAACTCGCACGGCCTATGTGTTTGACACTGGTCATAAAGAGGATTTTCCGTGCATTGTATCCACATTGTCTTGGCGTGCTCAAACATGAAGTTGCTCGGGCTCTTGATAACTCATTGTCAACCGATAACTTCCATGATGTTATCCCGCGAACTTATATCCCTGCTAAAACGTTAAGAACCTTGATTCCTAAGTATTGCTTTAGAGTCCAAGCGACGAATGAGACACTGACAACCTATATCCTTGATTTGTGCTTTTATTGCGAAGTGTTCAAGCTGTCTGTTCCTGTGTCTGAGATCGTTGAGGATATCTTCGAAGGTATTTCTCCTCAATATAGGTCGTATTTGTCCGTCATTTACACTCCTAATAATCTGTCGATCTTAGCTGTGTGCATGAACGTGGATAATATCAAGTATGCCGACACTTCACGTATAGTTGATGCACCTCTCCACCGCTTGTCAAAACCAGTCAGGACCGTCTTTTAACTTCATCCAAACCAAACAATGTCAGAAAGTGTTATGCCTGTGGTGCGCGGGACCACTTGTGCAATAAATGCTCATACGTTCGACATACTACTGTGTCATCTCCTACCAACCCTAACCCTGGTTGTTATGTTTGTGGTTCGCTGGAATATTTTCAAAGGTACTGTCCTACCAAAAGTGTTAACTATGGTAAACCTTACGATTGTGCACGAAAAAGATGACTAGATCTGAAAACTCTAAACCGGTAGCTCCGAATAACGGTTCGAGAAGTACTAATAAGGGTTGTAAACCTCTGGAAACCAAATTTCCCCCATACTGTAACCGTATCTCTGCCAGTATATCTATGTGTTCCCATGCTGGATATTGAAATTAATAAGGAACCCGTTAGTGCTCTTATTGACATTGGTAGCGTTGTATGTCTGATAGACGCTGAATGGTATGAAAGGATGTTTAGTCCGTGTGAACTTCCTTCTATTAAACCTGAGGTCCTCAATTGTGTTAGTGCTGATGGTAGTTAAAAATGCTGGAATATTATAATTAAGGTTCGCTTCTTCAATTTTTCTTGGAGAATTGAAAGTTTTGTGGTGCAAAATCGATCTTGTCCGTTTATCATTGCAAAGCAGGGATGCTATTGAATTTACAAGCCAAGTGTCTTACTTTCAAATTCTGCCCGTCTCTTAGCTTTCCAATGCGTGTCACACATTCGTGCATTGCTACGTTTGCCATGGATGTCTATGATTATGTTGAGGCGGATCTTGACTTAAGTCATCTGAATGATAAGCAGGCTAGTAAAAATCGTGAAATGTGTGACCAATTTAAGGATGAATTCACTGATCGTTTAGGTTGTTCCCAAAATGAAAATTCTACAGGATATCATTGATGAGATGCTCCGCGATGGCATTATTCGGTCCTCGACTTCACCATATGCTTCCCCAATATTCTTGGTATCGAAAGCCTCTGGTGGTTTCCATCCAGTCATTGATTACAGGCAGTTGAACTGTAACGTCAAACATGCGGCTTAAGCCATCGGCGACAACGTTCTCAGATCATCTTGATAGCCCATCGAGTCAATCTACCAGATCTACGGGGTCGATTGAGAACCCATGGCAATGCCATATTGTCTGTTTCAAG
Source organism: Anabrus simplex (assembly GCF_040414725.1). Classification (NCBI taxonomy): domain Eukaryota; kingdom Metazoa; phylum Arthropoda; class Insecta; order Orthoptera; family Tettigoniidae; genus Anabrus; species Anabrus simplex. The sequence continues at coordinate 131,802,975 of NC_090275.1, read as the reverse complement.
CTCAAATCTTTACGCCTTCCTGATCTACAATCATGTTTCGCATGGTTTCATAGTGCTAAAGTTTTAGCGCGTTTGGACTGAATAAAGTCTACCATCAGGTCCTCCTCTATAACGAGAGCAAACATCTCACCGCCTTCTGTACAGATTGGAACTTGTATGAATTCAATAGTTTGCCGTTCGGTTTATCCACGGGAACTGCTGGCCTTACCAGACTCCTAGATTATATTCTGGGGGACATTCAATTTAATTACGTATACCACTATTTGGATGATGTCACTGTATACAGTAAAACCATTGAGGATCATCTCATACACATTAAGGAAGTGTTAGAACGATTCAGGAAGGCCGGGTTAACTGTCAAACTTTCCAAGGTTAATTTCGCCGGTAGTCAATTTCCTTTAAAGGGCATATTGTATCCCAAAACGGTGTCACAAATGATCAGTGTAGAACAAAGGCTATTCAGGACTTCAAGCCTCCAAAAGACACTAAAGGTGTAAGCAGATTTATTGGCATGGCTGGATTTTTCACGAAGTTCATCCCTAAATTTGCGGATATTGCCGCACCCTTTAATTTATTTCGTAAGAAGAACCAAAAATTCATCTGGGAGGTATACCAACAGAACGATTTTGATCAGATAAAAATAGCACTGTCTAGTGCACCGATTTTGGCTATTCCTGACTTCTCCAAAAAATTTATCCTTCAAACCAATGCTTCAGTTAAAGCTTTCGCCACCGTCCTACTGCAAGATTCCGATCTTGGTCGAAGAGCTATCGCCTATGCTTCCCGGTACTTGTCACCGCTAGAAAGTTAATATTCCATCTTTGAGTTGGGAGGGATTAGCGGTTCTTTTCGCCCTTGGTAAGTTCCGCATGTATGTTGAACATGTCCACTTTGAGCTTGAAACAGACAATATGGCATTGCGATGGGTTCTCAGTCGACCCCGTAGATCTGGTAGATTGACTCGATGGGCTATTAGGATCTCTTATTTCAAATTCACTGTTTGGCATATCAAGATGATCTGAGAACGTTGTCGCCGATGGCTTAAGCCGCATGTTTGACGTTCATCAAGATAATCCCAATTCAACTCCATATTTCCTAAATATGCCTAAACCTTGTGTGGGCTCAACTGTCCCAATTAATGCTATTCTTACTGATTTTCCGGTACTGTTTCAGGACATTATTAAGTGCCAGGTTAATGACCCTGATATAAAGAATGTTGCTGACCAAATTTTAGCTGGTACTACCGTTAAACCGTATTCAACTGTCAATGGTATTTTATGTTGCAAGTCACGTAGTGAAAAGAAGTTCAAAATTGTTGTTCCATAGCATCTCATTCCGACTATCTTTAAATAATATCATGAATCTGTTTGTGGAGGACATCTTAGTGTATTTAAAACTTGTCAAAGAATCAGATCCTATGTCATTTGGAAGAGGAGGGATGTTGAAATTCGTGAAAGGCTCATGTCTTGCAAAATTTGTGCCATAATCAAACGTAATTTGAATATCCGTGTTGGTTTCTTGTCTTCTTTACCGGCTACACGTCCTATGGAGAAGTTGTACATATATTACGTGGGCCCGTTCCCAAGGTCTAAATTGGGTCACCAGTTCGCTCATGTGTACGTAGACGGTTATACTCTTTTTTGCTGGATCTTCCCGACTCGCCTTGCTAACGCTCAGACCACTATATCTGAGTTAACGTCCATGTTCTCTTGTTTTGGTCCTTGCAAATTCCTTGTTTCTGATAACGCTAAAAAATTTCGGTATAATACATTTAAGAAATTCTGTTTCGACTCGTCTATTTTCGACGTCACAACTACCGCCTACTACTCTTGTCCCTCCCTTGCGGAGAGAGTTATCGTAATTTAAGATCAGCCCTCATTGCTTACCATCACTCCGATCAATCTAAGTGGGACACCAGTCTTTACTGGTTGCAGTATGCTTTCAATATTGTGGTTCATGAATCACACATGCAATCTCCTGTTACCATGATGGTGAGTTACGAACCATATTCCCCATTGTCCAATGCAATGAAACTCGATGAGATTCTTTCTGAAAATATGCGCGCTCATGATACGCGGAGGGTATTGGATTGTGCCACAGCTAGATTAGCTGTATCATATGAGAATGTGCGTAAACAATCTGATAAAGGACGTAAGCCATGTGGTATATCCGTGGGTCAAGACTTATCCTTATAGTCAGAAAGTTGACAAATTGGCCCCTCGTCTTAACGGTCATTCCAACGTCTTACAATTTATGACACCTGTCTCTTTGCTAATGAGAGACCCTGTTACTAGGAGAATAAAGAGTGTTCACCTGAGCCAGGTGATGACTATGTATTGTAAACTGATCTATTTGATGCAAATTGTAATGTCTTGTACATACACCATTATAAATCTTGGTATTTGTATTAGCTTAAGTCATGTTGTATTTCCCATTGTATAAGTGTCGGGATTATCGGGACAACAGTGTTTTCAAAGACTCATTTCCTCAAGGTTTTAATACTACAGTGGAGAATTGACATTAACGAACAGTATCCGTATGGCACGCAAATCTTGTGACTGACTGAAGTCTCCGTTGGTCTACGTAGCCATATTACCCCTGGTGTATTTACCCCTTAGGTATGTGTCAGCAACGTGCGCACGTGAGTTAATTATGTAAGTTTCCATCATCTATGCTGAAATGTGGACTAGATAACCCGTCTATTATGCTGTGCTCGCATTGACTATGTATGGACAAAATCTACTTGGCAATATGAGCATGGTACTGGCCATACCGTATTCATCATTTCTGTGCCACTACTAAGTTTGCCGACGACATTGATTTTGTGCGGTTACCAATACATCGTAAAGTCTGAGAAAAGCCTCCATCATCAAGTGTATTTGCGTTGTGAAACATTAATTCAGTCTGGACGATATGTGTGAACTGTCAGGTTTCGCCAGTTACTAACTGTATTTACCGATCTACTAAAATTGTGCTTATCGCCCTACCCTTGTGTGTTCTTTCGGGGTTGAGGCTGCGGTGGTATAACCTAAAGGGGATTGGTATAACTACTGCCATCTATGACAGTTAGTATATGTGGAATTTAAAATTACCATTTAACAATGCCCCATGAACTGCTGGACAGCGATTGGCTGCAATTTGTTGATTGTGGTACATCTAATATCTTGACGGCTTTTATTCCTTGACTCCGCGGAGCGTTGACTCGTGGTCGTACTCTGTGGATAGGGAATCGTCTCCAAGATGGCTAGGGGAAATTATTACCGTCCACCCTAGTTAAGGGACTGAAGTGGATGTCGAGCATCTTACTTTTATTTATCATAACCTACCTTGCTAAGTCATCAGGTTGTTTTTAATTTACTCTTAAGGTAGTGGTTTAGTGCCGTGTGATATCGATTCTTCCTGTAAACTAACAGTGTGTGGTAAGACTATTCTATATGTGCCGAAAAGGATTATTTATGGACCTCTTCGTTTTGTAAACTTCATACTTTGGACAAGGTAGCTTGTCTACCATGACTGTGTTAGTACCAGGAGTTTTCACGAATTTAAACATGTCTGACTGAAATATATTTGCTATTCAGCGCAAAGGCGATGTGTTGATAATTCCCGTGGTATTGTATGGAAATGACTCAAATTTGGTATTCATCGACTGAAATAAAATTTGAAGCAGTTTAAAAGTGTTCCCCTCTAAATTTCAAGGTGATATCCGGTATCTACTTTGACGGCCTTAAAACAACTGTGGTCTCCGTAATTAAGTGTTCTTTCAGTATTATATTTAAAGACTATTATTGGCTCTGCCAAGGCCTAGTAACGTAGTATTATCATTGTTAATATTAAAAAATTTGTCGTTCTCAGATGTGTTCTACTCAACTTGATTTTCTTGAGTTATTACTATTATTATTGTTACGGGGTTACCCGTCGAGCAGAAAGAGGTGAAAGAAGGTGTGGGCTTGAATGGGTCTAACTACGACATCAAAAATTGAATTAAAACTTTAAAAGGTTATATTTCTCTTGCGTAAACAAACTTACTCTTTTTCACTGAGTGAACATAACAACATGACAGGTACAAATAGCAATCTTGAACAAGACTAGGAAATCCAAGATTAGTGAATTTTGCAGATTCTGGGCTTCAAGCCCCTAGTTTACAAATTTATAATTTCAAAGTGGTAAATTTAGGCAAGGGCAGAAATCCCCCAATTCAAGAGCACTTTGCTCCAACGAATTTACAGCCTTCCAGAGGCACTTCTCAAAATTACAGTAAAATCAGTCTGCACAGATAAGAATCGAGGGCTTTGAAAAAGAAGCAGCAATCCAGAAAGGAGGGAAGCAAGGCTGCAGTTTGTCCCCCTCCTTTTCAATGTTTACATACCACAGGCAGTAAAGGAAATCAAAGAGGAATTTGTTAAAGGAATCACAATCCAAGGAGAGGAAATCAAAACCTTGAGATTTGCCGATGATATTGTTATTTTATCTGAGACTGCAGAAGATCTCCAGAAGCTGCTGAATGGTATTGACGAAGTCTTGGGTAAGGAGTACAAGATGAAAATAAATAGGTCCAAAACAAAAGTAATGGAGTTCAGTCGAACGAAGGCAGGTGATGCAGGAAATATTAAAGTAGGAAATGAAGTCTTAAAGGAAGTAGATGAATATTGTTATTTGGCTAGTAAAATAACTAACGATGGGAGACGTAAGGAGGACATACAATGCAGACTAGCACAAGCATGGAAGAGCTTTCTTAAGAAAAGAAATTTGCTCACTTCAAACACCGATATAGGAATTAGAAAGGTGTTTTTGAAGACATTCGTGTGGAGCGTGGCATTGTATGGAAGTGAGACATGGACGATAACTAGCTCAGAAAGAAAGAGAATAGAAGCTTTTGAAATGTGGTGTTACAAAAGAATGCTGAAGGTGAGATGGATAGATCGAATCACAAATGAAGAGATACTGAATCGAATTGGCGAGAGGAGATCGATTTGGCTAAATTTGACAAGAAGAGATAGAATGAGAGGACACATCTTAAGACACCCAGGACTTGTTCAGTTGGTTTTTGAAGGAAGTGTAGGTGGCAAGAACGATAGGGTTAGACCAAGGTATGAATATGACAAGCAGATTAGAGCAGATGTAGGATGCAGTAGTTAAGAAGAAATGAAAATGTTAGCACATGATAGGGTAGCATGGAGGGCTGCATTAAACCAGTCTATGGACGTATGACTCAAACAACAACAACAACAACAACAACACGATCTAGGTGTTCTTCAACGGTTTCAGAAAATACGACGACATCATCAAGATAGTGATACGACTATTCAAATTTGATGTCAGAGAAGACCCTATCTAGCAGTCTAGTGAGAACAGCTGCCCCCGTGGGGAGCACGAAAGGCACGCGGTTGTATTCATACAAGTTCCAATCCGTGGCAAAAGCAGTTAGATGTTTCGATTCTTCAGCTAGAGGGATCTGGTTGTACGCCTGATTAAGGTCTAGGATGGGAAAGAACTTGGCTTTTCGAAATCATGAAAAACAGGAATGAAGGTCAGGAAGGGGCACAGATTGTAACACCACCTTACGATTTAAGGCCCTATAGACAATCACAGGCCTGAAGCCCCCTTGGGGTTTCGGCACCGGAAATATGGATGATGAATATGCCGACTTAGAAGGCCGAATAATACCATCTTTTAACATTTTGTCAATGATCTCTTTAAGAGCCTTCATTTTAGGAGGAGACAGTCTATAAGGTGGAAACCTAACTGGGTTCGAATCCATAACCTCAATCTTGTATTCTATAAGATCAGTAACACGAAGAGTAAACGACTGACACAACTTACGAATACTTTCAGCCTGCTCCTCAGGTAGATGTCTAAGGTCTAACATCTCATCCTGAGTAGGCGGAACAGATGGACATGACACAGAGTTACATTTGAGCAAAGGAATTTTACAATTATAAGCAAATTTGAAGGTGCACGACTTGCTCTGAATGTCGAGCACCAGACCAGTAGAAGACATGAAATCCGCTCCCAATATTACAGGGCAGGACAAGTGTTTAGCCACAAACAATTTTATTTTCTACGTAAAATTAGAAATACGAATTTTAGCAAAGATGAAACCCAAAATTTCTAAAGGAGAAGAGTTAGCAGAAACGCATTGTACAGAAGATGAACAATATTCAGGAAACTTACAAACAGTCTTTAATTTAGAATACCATTCATCCGAAATAATAGAACACACGCTCCCTGAGTCTAACAGAGCAGTGACGGGTTCACTATTCAATTCAATTTTAAGAAAAGGTACATGTGCGGAGGTCTCTGCTGCAATTCTGAGGCATTATTTAGGGCCTTCAAATGATAGATTAGAAGAGCTTTTACCCTTACCAAAACTTTTGTTGGGTTTAACAGGGGCTGAACCTTGAGAAGAAGAACATGCCGACTCAGCCGGAGACACTAGTCACGTTAGTTCGTGGAGGTTGCACCAGAAGTTGAGCAGGAGAGGGTGCTATTGACATTAGGGCAATTCTTGGCTAGGTGAGTAAACGAGCCACATTTGAAACATCCCTGTGATGACCCTGCTCCATTCTTTGTCCCACTCGATTTTATCACTGGGCACTTATTACGTAGGTGATCATAGACCCACAAGCATAGCACTTACGGGTGGTGAAAGTTCGGCGAGGTGGAGGCCGAAAACTATTAGAAGGCGGAGGGGCGCTCCTTCGCAACTCTTAAGGTGTCGGCATACCTCACTCCTTCGGCTGAGACAGCCATAGCCTCTAATTCTGCCAACGTTTGGGGACGAGACTCAAAACATAAATAATATCTATAAGGTGGAGAGAAACCTTCTACGATAATTTGCACTATTTGGTCTTCTGAAAAAATGCAGGGCGAACACTCGGGTATGAAATTTGATATCTTGGATGTAGTCCGCAAGGTTTTCGTCCAGACATTGTACCCTAGAGTAGAACTTCTGTATTATGGAGGACATTGCCCTGGCTGGAATGGAATTTGCCAACAGGTGGGCGTGGAAATCATCTATGGATGATCTGTCAGCTATAGCCTTTTTGTCCGAGAGGACGCCTACTGAATATGGATACATGATTTGAAGAATTTGAGAGTGAGAGAGGAAAAACACTAGTGCGTGATCCTGAAATTCAACAAGGAACCTGAGGAATGAAATGACATTAGTGGAATTTACTGAAAATTTTGAAATTCTCTTAGCAACATAGCCAATGGACGGGGCAGACTACTGAAACAGGGTGACATAATTGGTGACGGCCTAGCGGTTTGAGAGGCCTCAAACACAGCATTGTTCAGTAAGAAAGGTGGAATTTGTTTCGGATGACCAGACTCAGTTTCCAATGGGGCCGGTGTTTGTTGAGTTGCCACGGATTTTCTACATTCTACCGTTTTGGAAGAATCCTCCTCGCCGGTTATGTTTATCACAGGGTTTTGGGAGCAGCTGCCCCAGTCAACAATTGACATTCCTGATAGATGGTCCACTAAATTACTAGCCTCCTTAGCATGATTTACTTTCAATTTGAGAGACAATAGATCCCTAACCCTGCGTTAAAAATGAAACAGTCTAGCCTGCACTCTTTAAAATTGGTTAGCAGATGGATCGCTCACTTCAAAAAACTCAGTACAGATGCTAACTCGGTGGTGTTGTCAGTGATAGTGGAGAGAGCCTCATCTATTTCCTTCTCTCCCAAAATTGGGATACAAATAGGCAATTCTAAGGAATCTGTATCTGCCGAAACCGTGCCTCCAGATTGAACATTTGTAATGAGTAACTCATAGATCAATTCCTCCTTGCGCAAGTACCCGGGATGGAGGGCTTCGCGAGGGCCAGGCATGATAGAAAACTACAAATTTAGAAAAAAAAATTCCAGCGACCGAGAAATATTCTTAGAGTTCGGATTGGTTTCGATTCTGGCCGACAAAAGGTCTTACTTTAGACCCATTCAAGCACGCTCTCCTGCCATTTGTTACGGGGTTACCCGTGGAGCAGAAAGAGGTGAAAGAAGGTGTGGGCTGAATGGGTCTAACTACGACATCAAAAATTGAATTAAAACTTTAAAAGGTTATATTTCTTTTCCGAAAACAAACTTAATCTTTTTCACTGACTGAACATAACAACATGACAGGTACAAATAGCAATCTTGAAACAAGACTAGGAAAATCCAAGATAAGTGAATTTTGCAGATTCTGGGCTTCAAGTCCTAGTTTACAAATTTACAAAGTGGTATGCTTTAGGCAAGGGCAGAAATCCCCCAACTGGAGAGCACTTTGCTCCAACAAATTTACAGCCTTTCAGAGGTACTCCTCAACATTACAGTAAACTTAGAAAAGAGCTTACAGGTTCTCCAACATTCATCCAATTTTAAGCGCCCGCTTACAACATTACACTCTCTGGCCTCTCTAAGCACAATTTACCATTGAAATTACTTTTACAGGGGTATTTATTACCCTACCTACTGGCCCGAACACAAAATGAATGGAGGCGTACACTTGCACTCATAGATAATCCTAACGGGGCTCTTGGTCCAGATACAGGGGATAATCCCAAGCTACTGAGGTGACAAGAAGAAAGGTTCATTTAATGGATTACGGAAAGGAAGAAAAACATTTATAAAAACGTACTCACCTCAAACCAAGATGAAGGGGAGCTCGAGAGGGTAACTCACTCTCTATCCCCGATTTACAGTTCAAACTCTATGAAATTTTTACGATTAGCCGAAAGAAGATTTACATTTTAGAAAGGTTTGTTACATAATTAAAGATTCGTACCTTCCCCTCGGATTACTTGGCGGATACAACAAGAAAGATAGACTTTATGTGGCCATTACCTTGTAGATGTTCTGCTGGCCGAAGAAAGAGGCGCCCCGCCTCCTGAGTTAACACACACACTTAGAAAGACGGCGATCAATTGACAAGGTACCCATAAAAGCCGCAGTTTATACACCCTCAGGGAAGGTTCGAGAGAATTCAGGACTAATCAGTACACACCCTCTTAATTTTTATTGGAAAATTCAAAGTGAACAAGAAATGCGTGATTGGTTGAAAATTAATTGCACAAATTCGTGATTGGCTAGATTCAAAACTGGCGGAAAGGAAAAGAAGTGTTGCCACCCCAAAAATAAATGAACATAGATTCAGTTATGGAAAACCTAGGAATATGAAACTTCTTTCAGTTACAAGTTCTTCTACCTTACACGATTGTGATTTAATATGGTTGCAGTTTTTGGTAGTGTCTTCTTTGGAAAAATGTCCATACTTCTTGATATATAGCAAAACAAAACAAGGAGAAATTCAATCAGTTTAGGAAACTTCACCATAACATAATTACTTAATATTTCATTTTGAATGCGTTGCGTTGCGGTGTACCTCCCGGTACAATTATTATTATTATTATTATTATTATTATTATTATTAATAGGTTTTCCTGGAACTTAATTATTATCTATATGATATTGAAGGTGCTATTATCAATTTGGAGCTTAATTTGCTATAACGTTACGGATTTTATCCTTGCTACTGTTCCTCCATCTTACAACGGTTATGTCATTGTTATGTGAAGATAGTCGGTATTGATAAGATATGACATAATTTGATAAGCATTACATCACAGTTACGAATTGATTGTTTTTCAAGAAGCGTTGTGTATGAGACGCTTGTAAGGTGTAGGGGACAAGACCCGACTGATGATGACCGTGGTATATTGTTCCTCATATTAAATAACATTGGCGATGTGATTTAATTACTGTGATCGCTACGATATTTCTACCGTTTAATGTGTGATGTGATTTTGTGAAATTAATTATTTTAGGTGTGAATGTGTCGTGTTTTGACATGTCGCCGACTTGTGAATTTTCTCGTTTCTTACTTCGCCTTCTACCACTTGTGGTATTTTTGAATTGGTTGGGATGTGTTTTCTTCCCTTCTGGTTTATCTTTTTAATTTTTTCTTGAGTGGCCTTTAGTGGTGTTATTATTTTCAATGCTGTTCAATACTGTAGGAGAAAATTGTTTCTACTAAAAAAGTTAATTGAGAGCTCTCAACCCAGTATAATCATATGACCGAGCTCGATAGCTGCAGTCGCTTAAGTGCGGCCAGTATCCAGTATTCGGGAGATAGTAGGTTCGAACCCAACTGTCGGCAGCCCTGAAGATGGTTTTCCATTTTCATACCAGGCAAATGCTGGGGCTGTACTTTAATTAAGGCCACGGCCACTTCCTTCCCACTCCTAGCCCTTTCCTGTCCCATTGTCGCCGTAAGACCTATCTGTGTCGGTGCGACGTAAAACAACTAGCAAAAAAAAAGTATAATCATATGACCATTCATTTAAAGGTTTCCTTTAAAAAAGGAACTACAGTTCGTGAGTGAAATATATATATATTTTAAGGTATTACACGATTGTGATTTAATATGGTTGCAGGGAATGATTTAATTTCTTCTTATTCATATCTAATTTATTTAGATAAATTGCGTTGTTTCTTCTAAACTTTATGGATTATTTATGAGTGTTACTCTCCTTCTAAAAATATTCTTATTTATTAATTTTTCATATGGTTAAGACGATTTAGTGTTTCATGGTATTTCACATGAATTGCTCTATCCTATCCCCCTGGATCCACCCTCTGTTGAGGTTCCTTTTGACCTTGGGTTCTGCCCAGATTCCATCGCTTCCTAGTCCTGCGTCTGTGTTTTTATCGAGGCCTACGCTAAGTAGTTGGCGTGATTTCACACTGGGATAGCCTCTTGTCTCTTTTATGGTTGGGCTGGCAATCGAAGACCTGGGATGCGGTGTTGTGCCTTCAGTTGTTTGATTGTCCTTTTCTTCGGTTGTTGGTACGCCACACCACTATCTTCCTGATCCTCCGACTGTGTGAATAGGATTTGAGTAAAAGCAGAGGGATTTAGCCTGCAATATCCAAGTCTATTTTATTGTTCATGAAAGGAAATACCGTTGTCTTTTGTTACTTCCATCAGCCGACATTTACTCAAGGGAAGATAAATAAAATATTTATCCTGATAAAACAAGAATGAAGTTAACTTTGTATTTATATAATATAGCTTGTTCTATGAAATTCAACCCCTTAATGTCAGATAGGAACCGTTTTATGACGTTACAGATCTTCCCGGTCGTAATCTCCTGACCTCGCCTGAGTGTTTCTAACTGTTGACGATTATTGGGCTGCGTGTGTTACTATCAACAAGAATAATCTATAATAAATGAAAAATATAACCTTTATTATGTACCTGAACTATGGATTGTTAGTTTTTCATTTCTTTCCTTCCTTTTATTTATGACGTGATTTAATAAATGATTAAGTCCTCAGGTCTTTTAATTTCATCACTGATTAGGAAGCCAAATTTTATTCTTTCATATTTATTTAATTGACTGAGTCAAGAAGAAAGAGATCCACCCGTCGAAACTCACCCAATACTGCAGCCGTAGAAATTAGTATCATGCTACTTACCCTGAACCAGCCGAGCAAACTTGTAGCACAATATAGAGGAGAACATACATGAACTCACTCAGCGTCTCACTCACCTTGTTACGCCCCTTTCAAAAACAAGCATCATCATCATCAAGCAAGACATTCATCATCCACGATTATTTTCACTTAAATCATACGTACGCACAATGAGTAAATTTACAATTCAGAATCTTTGCGCTTATTCAATGAAAGTGAACTGATGACTTAAAAAAATAATAATGAGATTCGTATGATGATGCGTTGGTGAATGTCCCTTTTTTGGGACAACACAGCGAGATCATCGAGCCGCGCAGAAATCCAACAAGTGGAAGAAAGTAAAGGGAGGGATGTTAAAAGGAGGGGAGACGACGCAAGCTCTTGGCAGATCCATTTTATGTCATTTGAAAGGGGGTTCAAAGTGGGCCATATGCTGACAGTTTTTACAAAATGGCTAGTGAAACTTTGGGGGGCTTAAAAATTGAGATGTTAAATTCTAGCACAAATAACTTTCAATGAATTACATTTTGTTAATACAAAATACAAACGTATCACTTTCAAATATTTACTTTGGAGCAAAAATGCGATACAGAGTTCTGCCCCACAATATACATATCACCGTCGGATATTGTTTTTTTAAATAGACGGTTATTTTGTCGCTAAATCCTCAATAAACATGTTATGTTTGCATTTCGATATTGTAGTAAATTCAGAACAGAGCTAATTACTAACCCAGACTGCTTGGACTCAAGCCTGTGCTTCTAAATGCAAGAGAACAGAACACACGACTGAACTGTTTAAGAACAAGGACCAGAAAAGCTGGTGGTCGTCTGACGCAAAACGGTTCTGCTCATATACATTATTAACATAATTAGAGGCCAAAGGACCTTCCTCTCATCCAACAAAACTATAATTTACTTGCGTAATGACGCCGATTATTTTCTTTGCAGGTTCACTAACATGTGGACCAATGGAATGGCGACCACAGAGTGTGACATGGACGGTGGTACATTTTCATTGTTTCCTTCTTAAAATACGAGTCGTAATCGCAGATTGTTAAATTATGTGAATGCCCCAGATCGTAACAAGAGGTCTTGAACAAATTTAATTTAGTTACAATTTTCTTTACGTCGCACATGTCTTATAGCGACGACGGGACAGGAAAGGGCTGACAGCGTGCTAGGCTTCTTACTTTCACCTATCCTATCCGACCTCCTTTAGTCAGCTCTTGTTCATTTCCGACCCCGACGTTATTGGGTCTAGAATGTCCTTGGTGGCCCTTGTCTTTCTTTGACCGAAGTGTCAGACCCTTTCAAATTTCTCTCTCTGATGAATGTTAATAGAGGATGGTACTTCCTCTTAAGTACCACCACCACCACCACCACATATCCCACTTCCGAGTCAGGAAAGTTTGTGGTGGGTCTATTCATTCCTTCACTCAATGTTAGCTGTTAATGGAAATCCTTGTCCACAGCTGATAGATGAGAAGTTAAAGTATCTACCTCTGAGTAGCAAATTGATACATAGGGTGATTCAAAACAACACCGATGGCGCTTAGTATGTTGGGTGGGATGACAGAATATTCAAACCCAGCACCGTGTGTAAACGAGGCACTTCCAGGCAATCCAGAAACTTAAAACTTGGCGCTAGAGCCTGACGTCAGTCAAGATACCAAAAGTGTCCTAGGGGTCGAGCCGATGGGAGTTCGCGGTACAGAATTGGGGCACAGAAGCAACAAAAATCATCGTATGCATGCAAGTGTACGTATTTTATCACTGTGGAAAACATTATTTCCTATTATATCTATGGTTTTCATGAGCTTAAACTTTTCGTCGAAGTCCAAATTAATTTTGATATAAAATCCTGAGAAACTATTGAGGGACATTTTCAAGATGTTAAGGTGGTAGTCTTTACTAATAAATGTAAGTCAGTGTGTAGCAAATGTACATAGACCTAAAGGTAGATAATAAAAACACAAATAGCTATGAATTTTCTGGCCTTAAACCAAATGCTGTTTAATGATAACCATAAGTAACTAAGAAAAGGCCAAACTGCTTTCGTAAATCAATCAGCTTCAAAATACTTTATGGTTAAACTGGCTCATAAACCACTGTGTTCTAGTCGACTCAATGTGGAGCTTAAGAGATTATCTTTCCAAAATAAAAACAAAAAGGAAATGTCACCATGTATTTAATGATTTGTAGTTCATGGAGTTGGCCTCTGTATGTTACAGGTTTTACGTCCCACTAACGTTTCGGAGACGGCGCGATCGCAGGAAACCTACTCATATGACGACTCATATGACGATGACGTATCAAAGACCAGCGAACCCGCCAACTTGATGTACTCGTCGCTAGGCGGAGCCAAGCGGTCGTGTTTTTCTCCCCAAGCTCTCTCGTCAGGACTGCCACATCAAGATTGTATCACGCATTTCGGAAGATCCGACCCAAATAGGCTGACTTCGTGCGTTTTGGCGATACAGCCTGCCGCTGGTTACACTCCACACACTCGGACATGGCGGGCTGCCTACCACTGTACTGACGTCTCGTTATGTCGTTGTGAGGCCTGTTGCGGGTCTGGGCGAGAGGTAATGAGGGAAGGTGCAACGTGGTGCTGGCTTCTGGCGAAGACAAAGGGGTCTGCTAAACAACAACGTCATATGTCCTCACTCCATATGAACACTGCGGGGAGGTTTGGAATTGAATCCAGGCTTTTGGCACGCAATCTGGTGACTGGAAATTGCCAGATCCTCCGATATTTTGGAAGATCTTCCGATTTTCACTTCACTTCTTAACACAAGTATTTTACACGGCTGTACAGTTTTAAGAGAGTCAAGTGACTGAGGTGGAATATCACCTCAATCGAAGAGTAAAATCCTGCTAAGATTTCGAACTTACTACGGCGCGCTGACGATAAACCACATCTTTGAGGGGAAAAGGAAGAGGATCGGGACGATTATCTAGAACAGGGATGGCGAACCTTTTCCAACTAGTGTGCCATTTTATGTCTGGTTTATTTTTCTGAACTGTATACTCTGCCACTTGTTATTTTCCTTTGGAATTGCTATAACCAACCCCCACCCCAACCCACCACCGACTTCCATCCCTAATTCGAAATTATGTTTCATAATATGTTATTACACATACACCGTAAAATAATACATTTCATTGCATGTTCCGTGGTCGTATTTTGCCAATACCGCAAAAATGCATTTTTTAGTATGTAAGTTTTAAGAATACCTAACATTATTTTTGTTTAAATATAATAAGCCCCCATTGTAACACACATTATTGGATATAGAAATCAAAAATACTAATATTGCGGAAGGACTTTAAGTGAAATGTCGTTCTCAACTTTAGCGTGAAACTTCTTGCTGAATCTTAGTAGCCATGTCGATAAGACACGAGAAGCACTTAGGTCTGAACTAAGACGGTTTCTAATGTTGATTTCACGCAATAAAATAGCTGTTCGCAGGCGTATGATGAACCAAACGAAGTAACTAACGCTTTAGTAAGTTTCTTTATGGCCGAAAACATCTGTGGGAGGCTGTTCCGCTGTTCAGTGGCTTTCGCAAAAAGAATATTCATCGTCAACAGCACACTCGATTTTCAGCAGTTCTTCACAGAGTTGTAGGAAATTGTTCACCGATGTACTGCTTTCTTGAAATTCAGTCAACTCCATTTCTAAACTATCAGTATGTAAGCACTCAAAAAATGGCCTTAATAGCAGTGAGTTGTGCAATGTGAGGTTTTAAAGTGAAGTGCGATAGTTGAGGTAATCTCTTACAAAATTCGAAACAATAAACAGTTACACACACACTTCGCTAATTGGCTGATGTGGGCGGGCGAATGGATCTCACTTGACTTCCGCCATAATGCACGCCCGATTGGAACTAGAATTTAGATTTTCGGTATATATTTCTTAAACCTGCAATACCATGTATAGTGGTGTGCCGCCGAAATCGTGTTCGCGTGTCACCTCGTGACAACCCCGATCGTCGTCAGAAGCTGAAGAAGATCCTCACATGAATGACAATGCTATTCTGTTCTATCACTCATTGTTAATTGCACGATCACTGTATTTTGAGTGAAATAAGAAAATTTGATATGTATAGATATATCCCGAAATATTGACTAAATCTTCCTAAATTTTCGAGTAATAGTTTCCGAAATATTATTTTTAGATCTGGCAACAATGTCCCACCTAACTTTGATGGGTTGTTTTTTCACGAACGGGACTCGAACCAGCTAACCACGGTGTCGAGTCATCCCTAGTCTATCACGAATGACCGAACAAGTGGGTGCTTGCATTCGGCACCCCATTGTCATTAGCGCTGAAGATGGTTTTCCGTGGTTTCGCATTTTCACTTCCAGGCAAATGCCGCGACATGTCCGATTTATAGGCCACAACCGATTCCTTCCACCTTTATTCAGCATAATTCATTTCATCTTGATTAGGTCCTGGCTGGAGGACACAGCTTTACGGTACAGGTTGTCTGCGTGTAAATATAACCTTAACAATGTTGCCCCTCTCTTCTCGTGGGGAAATGTCGCCCTCACCGACTCGGCTCACCTTCACACTGTGAGGGCTCTAACGAAAGCTAATGGGGCTCAGCACCTTATTGAAAAAAATATTCCAACACAAATAATGACACGTTATTAATTTATTAATAAATAAGAATAATAAAATACTAAAATAAAGAACTGTATAATTCAAATTTGCTATCGGCGTAATTATAGTCATAAAGCCTGCATTTCTTCGGTGTAAAGAAATGGATTGCATGCTGCAGAAGAAAGGAGGATGCCATGTATTTACTTAAAAAGTGCACAGTGCACTTTGAAGATGTTTCTGTCCAATCAATCACTACCAGGGTTCTAAAAACAACTGTTTCTGTTGGAAGTAAAGTTCAATTAGTAACTCGCATGGCTCGAGAAGAAAAATTAAGAAAGACACAATTAAAACCGCTCGATGGATACAAAGTCCAGCATTCAGGGAATAAAGTATCCTCACCTAGGACAGAAACCAAGTGCTTTTCAGCTTACCTGTGTAAATAGTGATCAGTTTAAAAACGTATGTGGTAAGTTTTTATATAAAGATTTTAGCCAACTTCTGGATTACGAGATCGTACAAAATATCCAAACGAATTTAAAGTATGGGTGTAACTCTATTTTTCAGTCCTAATGGTTATAAGTTCATGCATAATATACTACTTTTGCCCACACCAAAGTGCTTATGACTCATGTCAGAAAAATGGCAGTGCTTTCCTGGACCAAAGTATTATTATTATTATTATTATTATTATTATTATTATTATTATTATTATTATTATTATTATAATTCGTGGCCTTTTCTTAGTTACTTGTGGTCATCATTAAACAGCATTTGGTTTAAGGCCAGAAAATTCATAGCTATTTCTGTTTTTATTATCCACCTTTAGGTCTATGTACATTTGCTACACACTGACTTACATTTATTAGTAAAGACTACCACCTTAACATCTTGAAAATGTCCCTCAATAGTTTCTCAGGATTTTATATCAAAATTAATTTGGACTTCGACGAAAAGATTAAGCTCATGAAAACCATAGATATAATAGGAAATAATGTTTTCCACAGTGATAAAATACGTACACTTGCATGCATACGATGATTTTTGTTGCTTCTGTGCCCCAATTCTGTACCGCGAACTCCAACCGGCTCAACCCCTAGGACACTTTTGGGTCTTGACTGACGTCAGAATTGCGTGGAAGTGCCTCGTGTACACTCCGCGCAACATACTAAGCGTCATCAGTGTTGTTTTGAATCACCCTATATATATATATTTTAACTTTCTACTCAGAAGTAGATACTTTAACTTCCCATCTATCAGCTGTGGACAAGAATTTCCATAAACAGCTAACATAGAGTGAAGGAATGAATAGACCCACCACAAACTCTGACCCGGAGTGGGATAAGTGGCCATGCTAATTACTGTTTAAGAGAAAGTACAACTGGGCAACCATCCTCTACTAACATTAATTTGAAGGGGTCGCGACGCTAGGCCTCATGGCAGCGGCCTATTTGGGTCGGATCTTCCGAAATGACAATGTCCAGTGCCATTCGTGTGTTTCTCAATAACAGCATCTACGAAATTGTAAATATGCACGAGCATTACAAGATGGCAAGGAAGTGACTGCGTGGGGACAGGCACAAACAGCCTAGACAGGACTCGATCCACTTCATACAGATTTGGGCTTCATAGAGATAGGCGCAGACTTAACAGTTTCCTCGTAATGGCCCCTTTTCCTCTCAGCGTAGGCCTAATCGTTCAGAAATGACGTATTAAAACCGCCCAATACAACTGCTGCAGACCGGGCAAGTGGGTGTGCTATCAGCTTGCATTCGGCAGATAGTGGGTTCGAACCCTACTGACGGCAGTCCTGAATATGGTTTTCCGTGGTTCCCCATTTTCACACCAGGCAAATGCTGGGGCTGTAATTTAATTAAGGATAACAACGCTAACCCTTTCATATCCCATCGTCGCCATAAGACCTATCTGTGCGATGTAAACCAGATTGAAAAAAAGAACTGCTCGACTTCCACACAATGCCTACCCCTTATTCCTCGAACTTACCTTCCTGCTCGCTGCAGACCGCACGTAGTATCTACTCTCTCTCCCTCGCCTTTCCCGAATTACCTGGTGGCGGCACAATACTTGCTACATGGAACTGTTGTATCACACTGTATTTGTGAACTGCGTCACGTGATTCCCCAGCACGAAGAAGTATATTTAGTGATACATCAATATTTCAAAGGAGTGCAGTGCCCGTAAAGGAGTGTGTGAGCTCCACATCTAAACTAGCACAGCTGTTAATGCAGTTGTCTGAGACCAGGTCCAGAGCCATTGAGAAATGCCTTAATGCACTATCGAACCTTGTCTGGTACCAGGTCCAGAGCCATTGAGAAATGCCTTAATGCACTATCGAACCTTGTCTGGTACCAGGTCCAGAGCCATTGAGAAATGCCTTAATGCACTATCGAACCTTGTTTGGTACCAGGACCAGAGCCATTGAGAAATGCCTTAATGCACTATCGAACCTTGTTTGGTACCAGGACCAGAGCCATTGAGAAATGCCTTAATGCACTATCGAACCTTGTTTGGTACCAGGTCCACAGCCATTGAGAAATGCCTTAATGCACTATCGAACCTTGTTTGGTACCAGGACCAGAGCAATTGAGAAATGCCTTAATGCACTATCGAACCTTGTTTGGTACCAGGTCCACAGTCATTGATAAAATGCCTTAATGCACTATCGAACCTTGTTTGGTACCAGGACCACCGACATTGAGAAATGCCTTGGTACAGTATCGAACCTTGTCTGGTACCATGTCCCAGAGGTATTGAGAAAAATGACAAAGCATGGTCAGCATCAAGCTAATAGGACCAGAACCAGTCTTTGGAATACCTAAGTGTTATTTTAGGGAAGTCATCAGGAGCTGGTCCAAAGGTGGAAAACAAGAGGCATCTAGCAACTATTTATAAAACGACCATGTAAGAAAACAACCTAAGTGCAGTAGCACTCTTCACAGGACAAGCACCTATCAAGAAACAATTACGTGGAATGGTAATTTCAAAGAACAACGTAGAATGCAGATTATGCAGGAAGGAGTAAGAAACAACTCTATATAATTATCGAACCAAACGAATACTCCAAGAAAACAGGCATTATGGGCTGGTGCTCATTCCAAGTAGATAGGCTGTAGTGCATCTAGCAGCACCGACGTGGTAGATTCAAAAGTCAAGCTGAACCTATACGCAGAGACGGCGAACGGCGAACAGCCATCCAAATGGTGTGTGCGAGGTCTGCCAGCTATTCCACGGACAATAACAACGAACTCCACTGCTAGAGAAGAAATTAACATGACTAAGTAAACGATCATAACTCACAAATTGGGACGAACACTCGCTGCTACCGAACGTAAAAGGATAGCTAATATTCCTTTTGTGAGGGACGGATAGATCAGTAACCAGACAGATTGAAACGTCAGTTGTCGAAAAGTGAACGAGCGTCAAAGTCAAAAACGAAAGAAATGGAACCATTTCGCGAATATAATAATTAAATTGCATACACCTTTATTATACTGTCATAATATGGTTCATATTATGAAACTACAAGTTCAGGGTGCTTCATAGCATTTCTTTTTCGATAGTTCTTCTGGAAGGTAATTTTTTTCTGTATTTCCCTAGCCATAGTGGCTCTTCCTTCCCTTAAATGAAACTATGAGGCTTCCTCCTTTTCTTTGGATATTTTCTATGGCCTCTTTTATCCTTAGGAGATTTTCCTGTTTCCTCCATACTCGACTGGTCGAAAGACCTGCATCTGGCGAGCCGAACATGTCGTCCGACACTCCCGGCCCACGATTTCAACTGCAGCATGTCGATGGGAGGCACCGTGTATGGCGCAGAACACATGAAGCGATGGATCCCGCCTGCCTCGAAGGTGTGGTCCAGGGCGCTGGTGTCTCTGTTATGGTCTGGGGTGCATTTTCCTGGTATGGAATGGGCCCCGTAGTTGTTCTGGAAGAGACTTTGAATGGTACGCGGTATGTTGAGCTGCTCAGAGACCATCTCCACCCATTTTTGGCTTTCCAGCGCCCAGACGGTTCTGCGGTGTTTCAAGATGATAACGGGCCGCCACATCGCTCCCACGTCGCCCGGGAATGGTTCCTAGAACATGCAGCGGAGGTGCAACGACTGCCATGGCTACCCAGGAACCCCGATTTGAACCCTATCGAGCATATCTGGGATGTCCTGGAACGCAGGCTCCGTGCCATGGATCCTGCACCCACGAACAGACCAGCATTGGCGGCCGCTCTGCAAACGATTTGGTGTCAGCTGCATCCAGAGGACTACCAGGGACTTGTCGACTCACTTCCACGGCGTCTCACTGCAGTTCGCAGGGCCAGAGGACGCCCCACATGCTATTAGGTGACTATCCCATGACATTTGCTAAGTCAGTGTACTTTCCTGAAGGAAAATGCCAGTTTCCTGTGCAGTTTATGGCTGCATAGAGAGGTTCATAAAGGGCAATGGCGTATCATTTCACAGGTGTGTTTTGTTGAATCTCATTTCCGTGCGTATAAAATAATATTTTGCGTGGCCCGCGTGGTGGCCATGATCGTTAAGGCGCTGAAGTCTAAACGGTCTGACTCCGAGGTTAGCCGGTTCGAGTCCCATTGGTCGAAAAAATTTCACCATCAGAATGTTGGCCGGCAGGGTAGGGGAGGTGGTGGTATACAATTTCTAATCACTAGATTGCGTGCCAAAAGCAGTGCTCATATGGAGCGAGGGCATAAGACGCTGTCCGTCGGATGGGGACGTTAAGCCTTGAGCACACCCCCTTGGTGCTATTCTCCCTACTATCAAATATCACGTCATTCATTTCATCTTATCAACTCCTCTGACGACAGATTCATCTCACCTCATACCCGACCCCGGGTTGGACAAACAACAAAATAACAATGGACCTAGTTGGAATGTCGGTGTGAATGGGATCTTACCTTGAAGACTGATATTAATGCCATGCCTGTGAGAGCTTTGTCAGCTTGTCGGCAGCCCTCAAGATCATTTCCAATATTTAGACCAGACAAATGCTGGACAGTCGCTTCCTTCACACTCCTAGCCCTTTCCTGTCCCAGAGTCACCGTTAACACCTATCTGTGTCTGTAAAGCAAATTGGTACAAAAAATGTGCCTGGTAGTCTGGAATTGTGCTTCGTTTAACACTTTTTGTGTGTATTTATAGTATTAAAAGCTACTGAATACATTTTGTTGCTTTCCGTACGTACAAAACGTTGAATACATTGAATAACGTGTGCTGCAGTTCACTGACACGTTCATGTCGCTTTTGCTGGTTACGCCTCTGAAATAGGTGAATATCCAGTTATGTACAGAATTTCAAGCCGCATCTAATGCCGATAACAAAAATAATGCTGAAAAGTAATCGAGTGTGAAAATATAATTGAAAGTTAAGTCACGGAACCTATCATATCATTCATCTTTATTATCTGCGGGTAAAGAAACATTTCGGCTCAACGTGGGTTTCCTTACAGTCATGTAAGCACGAAAAAGTAAGTCGCTGGTCAACGTCTTTACTATTAACTTTACACGGGGGGGGGGGGATGTCAAAGCGAGGAAAATGGTCTTCGGATACGGAAGTTCTTTTTAAAACAAACCAAGCCTTTATATCGCTTTGTTCTTAATTTAAGACAGGAAGAACGTCTCGTTGTTTAGGTTTCACGCGTGACACTGCTGGCTGGCTGATTTGCCAGTAGGGATTTCCCAAACGCTGCCCATTTATATCTCCAGGCAGTCGTTCATTTACCAGTAGTATACAATTGATCAAATAAAATTCAGTGATAAATCATTGAGGATAAGTGGATTGTGTTTGTTAGTGAATCGCGAAGAGTCGATTCCATATGCCTGGGGAATCGATTCCGAGGAACTAGTAGCACCATCTATGACACGTGCAGCACGAATGTGTTATGTAATGTGAGTTCGTTTTGGTTAAAAACCAGGTCACTTTACAAGCCATGACAGTCCTCATTGTAGTCTCCTGGAGTTATATACTCTAATGCGACTGTAATTTGATTAGAAAATATGATTCTCTGTTTGAAACTAATCAAATTTTATGGATTGTAAAGAAATCAAAATTTGTACGGGGATTATGACATAATATAACACTACTCTTTCAATAAAATACAATTGTACTAAAGAGACAACCTTAACTAATGTTAAGCAGTGATGAAAACAAAAATAGGAATTCTGACAGTTTCTCATAATAATGTTTAGCAGTAATATGAAATGTTGTTCTTTTCTAGCACTTTTCCCACACCTGTGGGGTCGCGGGTGTGAACTGTATCGCACATGTTGATTTGGCCCTGTTTTACAACCGGATGCCCTTCCTGACCCTAACCCTACGTGGAGGGATGTAAGCACTAGTGCGTGTTCTTGTGGTGGTTGCTGGTGTAGTGTGTTGTCTGAATATGAAGAGGAAAATGTTGGGACAAACACAAACACCCAGTCCCAGGGCCAAAAGAACTAAACAGAGGTGATTAAATGCCCCAAGTGGCCGGGAATCGAACCCAGTACCCTCTAAACCGAAGGCCTCAACGCTGACCATTTAGCCATTCAGTCGGACAGTAGCACGAAATGTTCACTGCAAATGAAATGTAATGGAAGACAGGTATGGTACGAAACAAGTTGTGTACTTATATAAATGTGACTTAATTGCACAGACTTTATACGTTTATACTAGCGATATTTGAAAACCACATTAGAAAAATAACAATCGCGATTGCTACAACCAGTGTCAAAATGTGTAATGTGATTTCCAGACAACCAGGATAAATTGTTATGTGGCATAATTCATTGATGACAACCAATAAGACATTTCACTGTATACACAAGAAACAGTAAATATTGCATTATATACGAAAGATTCACTCTGGTGACGTGCAGTGCTGTGACAAGCACTCCTTCGTACTGGGCCCTTCGGTTACCTTAGATTTCTAAAACTCGGTCTGTATTCACCACAGAATTTATTATCTCGGTTTACCAAAGCAATCGGAGTTTGAAATACTGACGTGTACTGGCGCCACTATCGAAATGTTTTTGATTCCATTCGGGATTTGCAAATAATTAACATAAATTAAGCAGAAACGAAGAAATAAGAGAGTTGGTGGCAGAAAGCCTACACATTTTATTCGCATCTTAAGGCCGAACTTTGTGTTGGGAACCCCAAAATGTGTCTCAAAATCAGAATCGTCGTAGCCCTGGAAATATGTCGCACGTTCTTTTATTCATCCAGGACGTTTATTAATTGCATAGTCTTGACCACAAAACTCGTCGCTGTGATTCTATCTTTCTACGAGTTGTCATTTTAGCGGCCAACCAATCTGCGGTAAAATTATAAACCTCAAAATGTTCTACTGTTATCGCGTACATCATCAACGTTCGTTCAATGAGTGCTCAATGGATTAGTAAATGCCACTAAAATAACTTCATCACTCATTTCTTTTTCGTCACACGCTTCTATACAAGGGTCCCGGTCTGTATAAGTAATTCAGTGAATAACACATGTATACAGAGGAGACTGAACACCTGAGTCTTATTCCTTTAAATGTCGTATAGGACTAAATTACTGACCGAGCGAATTGACCGCGCAGCTTGCTTTCGGGAGATAGTGGGTTCAAACCCAACTATGGTTTTCCGTGGTTTCACATGTTCACACCAGGGAAAAGCTGGGGCTGTAACTTAATTAAGCTTACGGGCGCTTCCTTCCCACTCCTAGGCCTTTCCTATCCCATCGTCGCCGTAAGGTCTATTTGTGTCGGTGCGATTTAAAGCAAATTGTAAAAAATATTGTAATTTTTCAGTTCTCTTCCATCATATAATTTCCCACTCTCCCTCTTCATTAAGGAAATAATTTTATAAGTTACAATCTTAAAGCAAATCATACATTTCAAGAAAAGCTAAATAAAAACTCCATAATAGGCTGAAACCACAACCGAGTGTCATATTTCCATTTGTAATCACGAGTTAGGTACGCGGTATAGATTTTTTTATTTTCGCACTAAGTAAATCATTTGAAGTGTTGCCGAGTTAGCTATGCGATATGTGCACAGTGTGTTTTTGATTTTCATACTAGGCAAATCATTAAAGTTGTATCGTTTACTAAGCGAGATAGCTACGCGATATGTGCACAGTGTTTTTTTTATTTTTACACTAGGTAAATCATTGAAGTTGTACTTTTGCTCTGAACACATCAAACAATGTTCTAATCACATGTTGTATCGAGTACAGTGTTCGATTCTAGTCTTGCTATGTTTCAATCTAATGTTCTCAGAACAAAGGTATCCCCTAACATGTTGTATCGGATCACATGTTAAGGTTAACGACATCGAGTGTAGTGTTCGATTCTAGTCTTGTTATGTTTCAATCTAATTTTCTTAGAACAAAGGTATCCCCTGACATGTTGTATCGATTACAGTGTTCGGTTCTACTTGTCTAGTGATCTGAACGCATCAATCAATGTTCTGATCACATGTTGTATCGAGTGCAGTGTTCGATTCTAGTCTTGTTGTGTTTCTTGTTATCTTGTTATGTGTCTTGTTATCCCCTGACGTGTTGTATTGAGTACAGTGTTCAATTCTAGTTGTTTAGTGATCTGAACACATCAGACAATGTTCTAATCACATGTTGAAGTTAACAACATCGAGAACAGTGTTCGATTCTAGTTGTTTAGTGATCTGAACACATCAATCAATGTTCTAGTTACATGTTGAAGCTAACGGCATCGATTCTAGTCATGTTTCAATCTGATTTTCTTAGAACAAAGGTATCCCCTGGCATGTTGTATCGAGTACCGTGTTCGATTCTAGCCTTGATCACTTGTTTAGTGATCTGAACGCATCAATCAATGTTCTAGTCACATGTTGAAGTTAACGGCATCGATTCTAGTCTTGTTATGTTTCAATCTGATTTTCTTAGAACAAAGGTATCCCCTGGCATGTTCTAAACACATGTTGTATCGAGAACCGTGTTCGATTCTAGCCTTGATCACTTGTTTGGTGATCTGAACATATCAATCAATGTTCTAATCACAGGCTGAAGATAACAACATCGATTTTAGTCTTGTTATGTTTCTTTCGTAATCCGCAAGTCTAAACATGCATAATAATGTTATCGCTGCACACTCTTGCCTTCGCGATGCGTGTTCGATAAAGCTGTGCCTTGATAGAGGAGGTGGAGGCGGAGGTGGTAGGGGAGGAGGAGGAGGAAGAGCAGGAGGTAGAGGAGGTGTCGTATAGTCTCCTTCAAGATAGTAGATGAGAGGTTAGGTTAGCGAATGCACTAATGTTTAATGATGACAGCTAACGGAATTTCAAATTATCCGTCACCACAATTCAAAGGGATAGCAGCACGGTGCTCTGTTGATTAAAGATGGCATCTAGATAGAATTTCAAATTTGCTGCCACCACATGTTAAATGTATGTAGCTACAGATAGCAGCACGATGCTCTGTTGAGTAAAGATGGCGGATGATAGCTAACGGAAGTTTTTTTCAAATTATCCGCCACCACATGTTAAATATATGTAGCTAAAGATAGCAGTACGATGCTTTGTTGATTAAAGATGATAGATGACAGTAGACGGAATTACCCGCAAGATACCAGCACGGTTCTCTCATGATTAAAGATGGCGGATGTCAGCTGTCAAAAAAGCATGTAGATTTTAAATTTCCCACCGCCGCCACCACGATAAGGTTTAGTACCGTAAAGATAGCAGCACTGAGGTAAGCGATCCAAGATGGCAGATAACAGCTGACGGAATTTTTCAAATTATCCACTACCACATGTTAAATGTATGTACCTAAAGAGTGCAGCACGATGCTCTGTTGATTAAAGATGACAACTTGTCAAATAGAATTTTTAAAATTGCCGCCACTACATTTGAAAGGTAAGTAGGTAAAGAGGGCAGCACGATGCTCTGTAGATTAAAGATGGCTGCTGTTTTCCCGCTACTACGATAAAAATAGCAGCACGGTGATCTATTGATTAAAGATGGCTGCTGATACAATTTTAAATTGCCGCCACCACATTTCAAAGGTATCTAGCTAAAGGGTGCAGCACTGTGCTCTCTTGATTGAAGAGGGCAGCACGGTGCTCTCTAGATTAAAGATGGCGGATGACAGCTGTCAAAAAAGCACGTAGCTTTGTTTCCAAACAAGAGAACGTGGAATTTGCCGCCACCACATTTCAAAGGTAAGTAGCTAAAGAGGGCAGCACTGTGCTCTTTTGATTGAAGAGGGCAGCACGGTGCTCTCTAGATTAAAGATGGCGAATGACAGCTGTCAAAAAGCACGTGGATTTGTTTATTTCGCGCTAGTGAGGTTAAATTGGTAGCACTAAGGTTTAGGCCCGTTAAGATGGCAGCACTGCGGATGACGGGTGACGAATTTGCAGCTACTGCGTTAAAGAGGGCAGCACAGTGCTCTGTAGTTTAAAGATGGTGGGTGACAGCTGTCAAAAAAACACGTGGATTTGTTTAAAAATTCAAATCTCGCGCTAGTTAGGTTAAGTTGGTACCACTGAGGTTTAGGCACGTCAAGATGGCAGCAGTGAGGTTAGCGATGCGTTGTTGTCGATGACAGCTGTCAAAAAGCACGTGGCTTTGTTTACAAATTCAAATCTCGCGCCAAAATTCAAATTTCCCGCCATAATTCAAATTTCCCGCTGGAGGAGAGGAGGCCGCCGAATCCGCCTATTGTACTACTGTTGTGGGCGATGGCAGTCCTGTTTCACCACCAATAACAAAGAATACAGCAGCTGTAGAGTTGGAGCTACAAGAACTGCAAGAGGACGAAGGACTAAAAGGACTCAAACGAAGTGGCATTTCTACCATAGAATTTTGGAAGAATGTTCCAGAAGAAAAATACACACTAACAAAACAGTGCGCCAAAAGACTAATCTCAATCTTAGGGACTACTTATGTGTGTGAATCATTGTACTCAACGATTAAATTCATTAAATCCACATATCGATCTGAACGATGAATATTAAGTGAACTTGTGCGAACTGCGCTTACCAATTATCAGCCATATTTCAAAAAACTAACAGCAAAAATGAACACTCAAAAAACGCACTTCTCAAAAGTAAAATCTCATTCCTTGATGTGTACCTGAAAACGTAATGTTCTGTGTAGTGTAGAAAAGAAATGTTCCTTCATTTTGTATAAAATGAAAAATGTGTCTTCATTTTATACACCATTTTCTAAACATGCTCCCAATTTTTTGTCTCCTAAATTTGCGGCTCCCAGAAGTAAGGTTAGTGGCCACCCTTGATATATTGCATCAAGCGCCCGCGCGATTAGGAAGCGCAATGCTATTTGGATCAAGTAACTAGCTGATGTACCCGGGCTTCGCTAGGGAATTCTCAGAAAGACTGTCCTTATAGTTTCAACACAGGTCATTACAATGTTGCCAGTATGAATGTCGCGATTAAAAGCAATGCTGTCATATGAAATATTCGATAAAATGAAAAACAGCACATTTTCTCACTTTTAGCGAAGAGTACTACGGTGTTGATCTAACAGTTCAAAGTTTCAGAGCTAGAATTACCAGGCTGCAGACAGCTACAAACACTCCTGTGTAATTATTCCGTTTAAATGTGCACACTACTCATTACAAACACTGCCTCAGAGTAGGGATCGAATAGCTGGAATACTATGACGATCCAGTGTGTTACCTACCAGTAGTATCAGAAAATTTATGAACCAGAGGAATGGCATGCTAAAGAAGAGAGAGAACTAACTTCCCAGCTACTTCCCGGCAATATTCAGGCAGGCTGTTATTATCGATACGCAGCAGTAATCCGATCTATCGGAGAATGGCAGCAGAATACACAACAATCAATGGTCAATGTAATGTTACTGTTGATCAATTTTATAAACTTTCTATATTGGAGGCCTCCAAATTTAGTTTTCTTCCGACTCTGTGATATTAGAACACCTAATGTAAAGCGAGTCGTGCTTTCTTTCACGACTCCCTCTTGTATTATTATTCAAACGATTGTTCCTTCATGACTTTTTTCTCATTCTTATAATCATCTTCACCACCAACATTATCATAGTCGGTACGGTAAAACTGAATAAACGGAAATTGTATTCTCTATAACTTTTGTTATGTAGTATTTTCGATACGACCAGTAAGATAAGTAAAAAATAAATTTTTGGCACCTTCCCCTAAACTACCATTTAGAATAGGGTGAATAAAGTTATTTATAACGTAGACTGTAGTTCCTTATTCCCCGACTTTACATAAAATTCTGTTCACCCATTTTCTCGTACCTCCGCGCTGATATGGACTTAGCAACAAAAATCCAAATTCATGACTATATCCGTTATCACAGCCGGTACGGTAAAAATGTACAAGACAAAAATGATAGGAAATTTAATCATATATAACTTTTGTTATGTAGTATTTATGGATAGGGCCAATGATAACATAAATATTTGAGAATTAAATTTTAGGCCTTCCCCAAAACTACCCATTCACTCAGAGTGAATAAAATTGTTTATGGTCTAGATGGTAGCGACTTATTCCCCGACGTTATATACCGATTTTCATTCAGTTCTCTTCAGCAGTTTTCAATCAATCAATCAATCAATCAATCAATCAATCAATCAATCAATCAATCAATCAATCAATATTGATCTGCATTTAGGGCAGTCGCCCGGATGGCAGATTCCCTATCTGTTGTTTTCCTAGCCTTTTCTTAAATGATTTCAATGACATTGAAATTTATTGAACATCTCCTTTGGTAAGTTATTCCAATCCCTAACTCCCCTTCCTATAAACGAATATTTGTCCCAATTTGTCCTCTTGTATTCCAACTTGATCTTCATATTGTGATCTTTCCTACTTTTAAAGACGCCACTCAAACTTATTCGTCTACTAATGTCATTCCAAGCCATTTCTCCGCTGACAGCTCGGAACATACCAATCAGTCGAGCAGCTCGTCTCCTTTCTCCCAGTTCTTCCCAGCCCAAACTTTGCAACATTTTTGTAACGCTACTCTTTTGTCGGAAATCATCCAGGACAAATCAAGCTGCTTTTCTTTGTATTTTTTCCAGTTCTTGAATCAAGTAATCCTGGTGAGGGAACCATACACTGGAACCATACTCTAGTTGGGGTCTTACCAGAGACTTATAAACCCTCTCCTTTACATCCTTGCTACAACCCCTAAATACCCTCATAACCATGTGCAGAGATTTGTATCCTTTATTTACAATCCCATTTATGTGATAACCCAATGAAGATCTTTCCTTATATTAACACCCAGATACAATGATCCCCAACAGGAACTTTCACCCCATCAACGCAGTAATTAAAACTCAGAGGACTTTTCCTATTTGTGAAACTCACAACCTGACTTTTAACCCCGTTTATCATCGTACCATTGCCTGCTGTCCATCTCACAATATTATCGAGGTCGTTTTGCAGTTGATCACAATCTTATAACTTATTTATTACTCTATAGAGAATAACATCATCCGCAAAAAGCCTTACCTCAGATTTCACTCCTTTACTCAAATCATTTATATATATATAAGAAAGCATAAAGGTCCAATAACTACTGCCTTCAGGAATTCCCCTCTTAATTATTACAGGGTCAGATAAAGCTTCGCCTACTCTAATTCTCCGAGATCTATTTTCTAGAAATTTAGCAACCCATTCAGTCACTCTTTTGTCTAGTCCAACTGCACACATTTTTGCCAGTAGTCTCCCATAATCCACTCTATCAAATGCTTTATGACAGGTCAATCGCGATACAGTCCATTTGACCTCCAGAATCCAAAATGTCTGCTATATCTTGCTGGAATCCTACAAGTTGAGCTTCAGTGGAATAACCTTTCCTAAAACTGAACTGCCTTCTATCGAATCAGTTATTAACTTCGCAAACATGTCTAATGTAATCAGAAAGATTGCCTTCCCAAAGATTACATGCAACGCATGTCAAACTTACTGGCTTGTAATTTTCAGCTTTATGTCTATCAACCCTTCCTTTATACACAGGGGCTACTATAGCAACTCTCCAATCATTTCGTATAGCTCCTTCAACGAAACAATAATCAAATAAGTACTTCAGATATGGTACTATCCCAACCCATTGCCTTTAGTATATCCCCAGAAATCTTATCAATTCCAGCCGCTTTTCAATTTTTTAACTTTTGTTTCTTATTGTAAATATCATTGTTATCATATGTAAATTTTAATACTTCTGTAGCATTAGTCACCTTCTCTATCTGGACATTTTCCATGTAACCAACAATCTTTACATACTGCTGACTGAATACTTCTGCCTTTTGAAGATCATCTCATGCACACTCTCCTTGTTCATTAATTGTTCCTGGAAAGTCCTTCTTGGAACCTGTTTCTGCCTTAAAACACCTATACATACCTTTCCATTTTTCAATAAAATTTGTATGACTGCCAATTATGCATGCCATCATGTTATCCTTAGCTGCCTTCTTTGCTAGATTCAATTTCCTAGTAAGTTCCTTCAATTTCTCCTCACTTCCACAGCCATTTCTAACTCTATTTCTTTCCAATCTGCACCTCTCTCTTAGTCTCTTTATTTCTCTATTATAATAAGGTGGGTCTTTATCTCTCCTTACCACCTTTAAAGGTACAAACCTGTTTTCACATTCTTCAACAATTTCCTTAAACCCATCCCAGAATCTGTTTACTTTCTTATTTACCGTTTTCCACTGATCATAATTACTTTTTAAAAACTGCGTCATGCCTGCTTTATCAGCCATATGTTACTGCCTAAATAGTCCTACTTTTAAAACCTCCCTTTCTATCACATTTATTTTTAACTACGACAAAAACAGTTTCGTGATCACTAATACCATCCATTACTTCGGTTTCTCTATAGAGTTCATCTGGTTTTCTCAGCACCACGTCCAGGATATTTTTCCCTGTAGTTGGTTCCGTCACTTTCTGAATCAGCTGTCCTTCCCATATTAGCTTATTTGCCATTTGTTGGTCATGCTTTCTGTCGTTTGCATTTCCTTCCCAATTGGCATTTGGTAAATTAAGATCTCCCGCTACAATCACATCCCTTTCCATGTCATTTGCCACATAGCTGATTATCTTATCAAATAATTCTGAATCCGTGTCAACGCTACCCTTTCCCGGTCTGTACACTCCAAAGACATCAAGTTGCCTATTATCTTTAGAAATGAGCCTTACACCTAGAATTTCATGTTTCTCATCTTTAACTTTCATAGCTTACAAATTCTTCTTTCACCAGAATGAATACTCCCCTTCCCATCATTCCTATCCTATCTCTACGATACACCCTCCAGTTCCGTGAGAAAATTTCTGCATCCATTATATCATTTCTCAACCATGATTCAACTCCTATTACAATATCTGGATAAATATATATCTATTAAATTACTTAATTCTATTCCTTTATTTACAATACTTCTACAGTTCAACACTAACATTTTTATGTCATCTCTGCTTGACTTCCAGATCTCTGTACCCTCATCACCGCTCCCTAGACAACCCCGTTTCCTGAATGTACCTCCCTATCGCCCTTCTAAACAAATTTCCTAACTTATATGTACCACTGCGGTTTAAGTAAAGGCCATCTGAGCACAGATCCCTATCTCCTACCCACCCATTAGGGTCTAGAAATTTCACTCTCAGTTTCCCACATACCCACTCCATAGTCTCATTTAAATCCCCAATCACCCTCCAGTCAGTATCCCTCCTACACAGTATTCCACTGATAACAATCTCCGCTTTCTTAAACTTCACCCGTGCTGCATTTACCAGATCCCACACATCCCCAACTATGTTGGTACTTATATTAGCTTGCCTTACGCTGTTGGTACCAACGTGAAAACACTACCACCTTCTCCTTCCCCTCCTCCTTCTCTTCTAGTTTTCTCAGCATCTGCCTCAACCTAATTCCTGGATAACACTCTGCCCTGGTTCCCTTTCCCCCACACACTTTCCCCACGTGTCTAACGATGGAATCCCCCATGACTAGAGCCTCAACCCTACCCACCTCCATTGATCCCCTCCCCTCCTGGTCAGCCCTATCTTTCCTGATAGCTGCAGAGGCTACTTCCTCCTCCCTTTTCTCCGTCCCATGATCCTGTTCCACCTGTCTTTTCCTAAACTCTACTCTACATTTCCCTTTGCTACCTTTTCCCTTCCTCCTACTTCCACACATCTCAGCAACAGTTCACTGTTCCTCATCTTCCGTATGTTGCTCTACCTGGAGTGGCTCGTACCGATTTCTCACAGACACCTGTCCTGAATTCTGATCCTGAGTAGAGCTCTGAGTAGAGCTCTTAGCCTGCAATCTCCTTCCCCTTATAACATTAGACCACCTGTCTTCTACAGTTTCCCCCTTTCCTTCCCATCCCTCTTTTACACCTGCTGTAACTTGTACATTTCTGTCTTCTGTCTTCTGTGAGAATCCTAATTATTTCCCCCAAACCCCAAACTCTCCAACTCCTCCTTCATACCCCTCAATGCCTCACCACACCCACAGCTCCTACACTTGCACTCTTAAGCCATCATTTACGGACAAAATGAAAAGAAAAGTAAAATAACTTGCTTTGTGCAACAAAACAAATGAACGAAAAGAAATATTGTCTAGGATAGTACTCAAAGATCACACGACAATTACGTAATTAATATACTACTACACTATAATACTACTTAGACGTATTCTATTTTTATCCTACAACACCCTAACAGATAAAAACTACTGTTAATTACTGAATACCGAAAGGAATACACAAAAATGAGACAATTCTATACTGCAGTTAAGCCTCTCCTAATTACAACAGCAGAATTTTAGTAAGAGAGTTTCTACAGATACCTCTACTATACTACACAAAAATTTATAATAATTTTACAATAATTTTACAAAATTTTACAATAATAAAATAAGCACGCTAATGTCTAATAAGATATTACTCGTATACTACTGTACAGTATACTACAATAATTTTAAACTACGTTCAGACGTATCCTAATTACAATACCGGTATTGTATGTCACTACTAAGCACAAACAGAAATTGAAATTGCAAGTTTGAAATTTGCACCAATTACTGTGCTCAAAGTTTACCAACAAACCTAAATGCTTAGACAGATTATTATTAGTACTATGCTCTAATAGGTACATACACAAAGATACACACGAATATAGCAGGTAAGCTACTGTACTATCTACATATACCGTATCTGCACTACAATTCTAAACTGAAATGTGGTTATATGAATTTTACCGCTGGTGGATTACTATTATTTTCCCTACTATGCGGGACAGAGAATATAAGTGCCCTTAAATGCCGAAAAATAAGAGTTTGTCTACAATAATTTCTGTCAAAACTACGTCGGGGGCTTGAACTGCAATATTTCGTACGACAGGCCCCATAGGAATTTAATTATTAACTTTTAATCGATGTATGAACGAAGGTGCAAAGTACAGTACAAGGTATGCCGTAATGAACATACATACATACATACATACATACATACAGACAGACAGACAGACAGACAGAAATTACGGAAAATTAAAACGTGCATTTCCTCTTGTAATTGTGGTCACGACCGGCACGGAAATATCATTCTTTTCAAGATGTGAGCAATGTACAGACAAAACTCTTATTTTATTTATATTGAGATAAATTAAAATTAGTCAGAATTATCTCCAAATGGCTCCTAAAATCTATAGAAAAGTCACTAGTCGTTATCATTGAAATTCTGTCACTAAATTACTAAGAAAGACTCCATATCTAGCGACTAGTCACTAGAATCGACCAAAGAGAATGGAATCGACTAGACTGATATGAACGAACACGAACATAGCACGCGAGAACGAGATATTGACAATCGATATACGCGTCGCGATATAAAGGTTTGAATAAATATCGTTCATTCGCGCACATTTATCGCATTAAGAAACGTCGATATTTCGATTTCAAAGCGGCCAATGAGTGAAGGACTTCCGACCAATGGCGTAAAAAAGCCGAAATGGCGGGATTTGAAAAAAAATGTTTGAAGTTGAACAAAAAATAAACCAAAATCGGGAGAAATATTAGAATAATCGGGAGGAGGGAAGAACTGTCCAAAATCGGGAGTCTCCCGCCTAAATCGGGAAATTGGCAGGTATGCATCAAGATTTTCGGCAATGAAGGATCTTTTCCTCATTCTCTTCAGATCAGTGTCAAGAGGGCAAGGATTATCTCCTAATTCCTCTTAAACGGATAACCTACTGAACTGTCTATATTTTGGCCTTAAAGAAGGTACAGCTGTCATGGTACCTGATACCAAAATTCCGTATGAAAGTTTAGTAAATAATCTAGGTGAAAACCTAAATTGGAATGAACACGTCACACGTCCTCTGAAATACCATGATACTATTTTAACGTTAAATATGCAAGTGAGTCAAAATGAGACTCATACACCCATGTAACTTGTGAATAGAAATGTGGAAAATAATTTATGTTCGCACTTTATATGTGGAACAACAGGCTAGTTAGCGTATCCTTGTCTGTATGCTGCTGGGGCACGTCAAAATGAAACTCAAACACTCCTATATGGGCAAATAAGAGGGCAGTACAAATGTTTCTACGCCACATTCAGTTTGTTACAGACACGTTCCGGTGCTATCATGGGGCATCAAAGAGGACAATCTTCGAAAGAAGAAAGAACTGACGATTTTTAACCATAAGAGAGGGAAATCGGTAAACTTGTAAACAGGAGACATGCAACTGTACAGTGCGATAAAAGTACACGCAGCATTGAAAATAAAGACAAAGTGGGTGAGAGAAAAATGTTCAACCTCAGGGAGGAGTGTTGGATAGTAAGACAAGTGAAGAAAAATCCATCGATTAGTGCTCCGAGACTGGCTATGATGGCTGAGAAACATAGCAACAGGAGAGCACATCAAGAAACTATTCGACTTATCCTAAGGAAAAGTAACAGGCATGAACGATTAGCTAGGAAAAGACATTTGTTAGCAAGATTAATAGGAAGGAAAGGTTGAGCTTCGTTAAGGAGTGTATAGTAAAAGATTTCGACTTCTGAAAGACCGTTATTTTTGCAGATGAAAGCAAATACATTCCCTTCGGATCAGATGGAAAGTTTAATGTCTGGAGGAAACCAATTGAGGAGTTGAAATCTAGCAACCTACGTCCAAGTGTCGAACATGGTGGAGGCAGCTCTATAATTGCCCCAACGGTATTCGAGACACCTCCACAGTCACCAGATTTAAATGTGACAAAATATATGGCATTGCTTGGAAGCAGCGTTAAGAAAACACCAGATTTCGAACAACTATGGTCTGAAAATGGCTTTATGTGAAGAATGGAAAAAAATAGATCCATCTTATTGCGAAAAGTCGGTACAGTCTATGCCTAACCGTTATAAGACCCGTGAAAAGTGCTAAAGAGTATCCAACAAAGTACTGACTGTTAAAAATATCGTGTTATTAGAGATAGCTCAGGAACTACTTGAAGGTGTATGAGTTTTACTTTGACCTGTTTCATGTATGTTTAAGAATAATGTATTTTCTTTTTAAGAAATAGGAGTTGATTTACTTTGTAGCTTGGTAGAGAAATGTGTACTTGTTAAACCAGAACGAAGACTAAAATAAAGTAATGGTTATATTTTTTTGTTGACTCCAAATAAACAAGCTTTCCTTTAGTGTATGGGTTTCATTTTGACTCATTGTATATTACTTCGATGCAACGAAAGAACAAATTAAAAATATACAAAGGACCATGAATTCCTGCATCAGATTTACAATTTCGTTACGCTACGACACTCATGTCACACCTTTCCGTGGCCTGGGGACTGGGTGGTTGTGTCGTCCTCACATTCAACACTCTACACTTCCACACAGGTTCCTCTCATATGGTGAAAGTAGTGGCAAAAGATCTGCAGAGGTCCACGCCACGAACAAATATCATATTTTTAAGTGTAATAACTTCGCCACTATTAAAGGCAAATAAATAAACAATATGTAAGTGGAAGTTTGTGCAAAGTTTGAATGTAATCAGGTTAAAAGTACATGGACAAACATATAAATCAAGGTTGAGTAGGCTGAGACATGCAATAGAGAGTTATCAGGAAAAGTGCCCACAAAGATGTGCCCCAGGGTCTTCATATCACCACTGTTTCGACTGCGAATAGCATCCTCTCTGAACAAAAAGGCTGCAAACAAAAATGAAATTAAAACTATTTTAAACGGAGGATTTTGAAAATGAATTAAAAACAAAACAAAAGGTATTTTATAAAGCCGAAAAGCATATTATAAAGTAGAAATTTAGAAGCTCTTGATTAACCCTCTTTTACACATAAAGGGATCGGCAGTACAGTTAAACTTCGTCAATACGTATCCCGATAAGCCGGACTTCCCTTAATCCGGACACACCAAAAAATTACAAAATAATCATCAAATATAAATCCCTTTGGAAACGCAAATGCAAAATTTTGAATGTACTTGGAATTCAAA
Source organism: Anabrus simplex (assembly GCF_040414725.1). Lineage (NCBI taxonomy): Eukaryota > Metazoa > Arthropoda > Insecta > Orthoptera > Tettigoniidae > Anabrus > Anabrus simplex. Next base: position 131,766,422 of record NC_090275.1, on the reverse strand, counting down.
AATCGCATTTATCACATAGATTGTTTGCCCCTTGTTGTGGACAGGCAATTTTAACTAGTTACCATTCTGTACCCTACTCGTTGTTCACGAAGAACAAACCAGACTGCCTCCGATATTAAGAACGAAAGTGAACTGTTGACATTTGCGCTCAAATACATATATGTATAAAAATGAGACAGTTCGCAGAGCAAACCGGGAGAAAATGCTCGTGTATCAGTGATTTCTGTAACTATGTCTGAATAGATTAGCAGCCAGTGGAACTGAAATTCAAGCTGCTATGGAATTACTGGTAAAGTTACGAATACATTTTCAGCGAGTTCAGACTGGCTTTTCAGATTCCCAAGACGCCATAACACAACGAATGTTTCTTCAAAGAATATGTCCATTAAATGTACAGTGATAGAAGTGTTTTGTTGCTCTAAACGGAGTTCCTATTGATCTTGCAGATTATTTCAGTTATTCCCGTCAACTTACTCCCCCAATTAGTTCTGATTAACGAGTTTCTACTGTATTCTCCTCATCGGCTTGGGTGAGTTCCGAGTGCATTCGTCTTAGGCTAGTGAAATAGGCGCACTCTGTGGGGCACGGTGAACTTGGCACTATAAGAATACACAGGGATGTACGTATACCTTCCATGACCTATCCTCAGCCGAAAAGAGGACCGCCACACGGCAGTTGTCTTCGTAATTACTCTCAGCTTATTGGCAGTTCGGATAGCTAGTCACTCCAATGCCCACGACGCCATGATGGTTCGGCGTAGCTGAGAAAAAATACCCGTAGAAGGAACGTTCACAGATCTAGGTGGTGAAAGAGCCGCTTCTTTTGCAGCTTGATAGGAGAGTTAATTTCCCGCAATCCCAACGTGGCTTGGAAGCCACGCGGAACTGATTCTGGTGGCACCTGGCTAGAAAGTGATGAATCTGGTGCACCTCTGGGTGTTGCGAGAAACAGGTACAAATAGACTGCAGAGAACATAACGAGTCTGTACACACGGGAAAGTAACCTGTTTCGTCACTCAGTTTCAAAGATCACGAAGAGTTCCGCAGTATATACGCTACAAGACACTTCGTGCTAACATAATCGGAGACGAATCTGCGATCTTAGAACCGTCCGTAACGACCTCCGTTTTCACCTTGAATCCACGGAGTAAATCTAGCCGTATATCGACCGCGGAACTAGCCACGGAGGTATCTCGCTAGGGGTCCGCTCAAGACAACCACTTCTTGGATGTTGTGGCATTTCACGAATTTTGGCAGCGCACGTGAGGAGAACTGGCTGTCGTCTTCTTCTTCCGATTCAGCGAGTAGGCTAGTACGGAAAGCCCTGGTTGCCACTATGGTGCACACTATCCGCACTACCATAGTCTATCACGGCCGTGTAACAACATCTCTTCATGCAGGCACCTTCAACTAAGTCTCTCCAATCTAACGAGAGCGAAAACCACACTGGAAGTTAGTACGGAGACCGCTCTCATCCAAAACCCACACAAGTCGCCGGTTCACTATTGTTTCAAACAGCTTACAGAGGCAGTCTTGGACTATAACTATCCAGCGTTTGATTGTGGATTTTGTCCGGCCCAGGAGCCATGTCCCTGCACTGGCCTCCTGACACCTCGTTACCATACTTTCAACTGCGAATAGCACGAAGTTGTAGATGTTACTCATTTCCCTGTATTTCGTCATTATATTGCGCATGGCCATTTAGGTGCTGAGCAACAGTGAGGCAGATGAGATTACATGTGACACCTCTTACGAGAGACTTTCACAGAGCATCAGGGCCACTCGGTTTCAGGATAGATAACGCCATTAATTGAGTCGTCCAGATCGTTAGGGCCGTTGGCTTGACGGATGTTTATCATATCATCTAAAGATGCTCTAGGGTTCAGATGTTCACAGAACACGCTCCATTTTGAGCCTCATGAAATCTGGAAATAGTTACCTTTGGGAAAACCAAGGAAAGAGTGGGCATGACTAGTCAAAGGGGGTGCTTCAAATGTTTCCGTAGGGTCAGAAAAGGGCACCCATATGTGCCCCGAAATTTGATATGTTAATTAGTACCGAAAGCTGAGCACTCCATCGCTAGTCTAGTCCGCCTCGTGATCTTCATCAAGAGGTCGACATTAATGCTGTTAGGTTACAAGTTATGTAGTACTACCATAATGGGACTGTCTGCTATTTGTTTTACGACGACGATGGGTATGAAAATAGAAAACCACTTAAAACTATCTTTAGAACTGCCACCAGAACTCGCTCGGGAAGAGTCCAGAGTAAGGAGATGAGCTGTGAGATGGTGTACACGGATAAGCGTAAATGGATATTTCTAACAATGAAGATAAAACTGGAATTCAACAGAACAAATCAGGGCAAATATTCGTTTATACGAAGAGGAATTAGAGACTGAAATACACACTGTTTAAGCAGGGACCCTAATGAAACATTGGTAATTTATTTCGATACATTTCTTTGAAATAATTTAAGTTCAGACCAAATGAACAACTGAAACATGCCTATATGGCATGTTCATTAAATTGATATTTTCTATACTGCAAAGAACTTGTGTCAGCCTCACCTCAATTGACTTATGTATTTCCATGATTGTACCCTAGAGGGCAGCTCCCTCGGTCGTGTACACGGAGGATCGTTCTTTCGGCGAGACCCTTGTCTTAGCTCCTTGGAGTGAATCTTTGCATTGTTATGAGTACTGAATATAAAGATGGAGCCCTCGCAGACTGGAGCGCCGTTCTTATGTTATAAATGGGTTTATAACAGATTTAAACATGACCCATACTACCTTGCTTCTTATAATTTAAATTACTGATATGGCAGGTACGTTAATCTTTATTTTAACCATGCTTTTACGGTGTTTGCAAGACATTCTTCACTATCAGGGATAGCTGATTGATATGCGTCCTTGTACTCAGAGCGAGAATGGGTTGTGTGTCTGTTGACGTGATAGCGATGTGTTCGTGGCTGGGTCTCTGATTGATTGATTTTGGTGCACTGCATTGTAAAATACTTTGCCATCGTGTGAATCAATGCCCTGCGTCTCGGCTCGGAGATCCATTTCGGGTCGTACGGAGTGCATAAGTGATGGCTTTATGCGTGACCGTTAGGTCACTAATATGTTGCTGCTAATTGCCTGAGCCGAGCACACTATCCCTAACATATGTGAGACCGCATATTTGTGATCAGGCGAGTCACACTATTCGAGTTTGTGTCCAGCTTAATTACTGGTGCAACTGCTCGTGTCATTTGCCGATGCTGGCAGTGTGTATGTTTGTTTGCGTGTGTGGGCGCGTGAAAGGAGAGTAAGGATGACGTATCGATCAGTTTATTAAATATGTTAATCTTTTTCTGGACCTCATGCTTGTCGTGGGTACGGCTTTTCTTGTTTTGCCTTGGTGTCCGTCCTGGCCGTTTGTTCACCTGGAGGCCGCCATCTTCTTTATTTTCATTCGGGCTATGTACATGCCTGTGCTTCTCTTTGATTTTTGAATCTTAATTCTTTGGTCCAGAGATGCTGCTCTCTGTGCTAAGATATGATCTTGCGTGTTTATTTATGTTTCTCTGGGTTTTATTGTTAACTATTCCTTTTTTCTGCTCCTCGCTGCGTGGGGAATTATGATGTGTAGTAATTGTTGAGACGATGTGAAATAATAATAGACGCGTGGGCTTGGAATTTCATTATGTTCGCTGAAAGAATGATTGAATTAATCCGTGTGGATTGTATTTGCGAGACTGCGGTTGAAACGGTGAGTGCGTTATATTAATAATATCAGCTTGGTGTTTTAAAATAAAAAATATTTGGTCGCACATGAATGATATGATTTCCAGTTGGATGAGTATTGAACGTGTATGTATTATCTCTTTCTGATTGCTGGCTTCATTTCCCATTTGTTCTTTTTTTTCAAAGTTTTCTATTATTTTCAATAAAACCTCATTTGAATTTAATTTGTATTTTTCTGTTAGTAGTCTTAGTGTTTATCCTAAACTGCGTTGAAATGAGGGACATTTCCTTTTCAGGGTTGTGCCATTAGCCTTTCCTAGTCGCGGTCCACGCCTCGATTCTCCCGCTGTGCGTATCGTAATATGTATTATATTATCTAAAAACGGAGGGGTTCGGTTCAAATGGTAGCAGATGCGTGCTCGATTAGGATATCTCCTCTGGAAAGTAACCGGGCGAGATAGAACTGGAAATGGTGTTTTATATTATTTGAGTCCCATTTCCCCTTAGATTTAGCTTTGTGGAGCCAGTATTTTCTTTATCTTAATCCTGTGTGTTATTTGTAATTTATGCATTGTTGTGTCCATTTGCATGTGTGTGCGTATTCTTTTGTTAGCGACGAAAGCTTGGTTGGAATATGGAAAACGAGATACCTTTAAATATGAGTAAAGAAACCGAAATTTTTGCCGGGGAAATCACCGACCTTCAGAAAGAAAAGAGGGAAGGTATAAATGAGGTTAATGCATCGCTTGTGTCCGGTAGCGATAGTGGTAGATGCCCTGGCGATAGGAATGCGTTTGCTAGTAGAAATTGTGCCCTCGACGAGACCCGTGTAGAGATAGGTTTCCCCAATTCTAGGCACGCTAGTGAAGGTAGCGCTAATGTTAACCCTGTTTTTGACGTCGTCAGAAAATGGAAGCTCAATTTTTCAGGAGAAGGGGATAACTCCAGCGTCACTGAATTTCTTCAGCGGGTGGAGGATATCGCCGAATGTAGCTCGATACCCCTTGACCTGTTCGTACCCGTCATCCCGGGGATGCTGGGAGGGCCAGCATTAAAATGGTATAGGATGATGAAGCCAAATATTCAGTCATGGGACGATTTTGCCGCTCGCATCAAACAGCGATTTGGGTTATCCGATATGGACTACTGTTTGGAACAAGAAATTTTCCGAAGGACCCAGGGAGTAGGGGGAGGTATTGATGATTACGCCACCGGCATTTTAACCCTTTCGAACGGTTTGTGTGTCAAGGTGCCTGAGTCCGAATGTTTTGACCAGTTTTATCGAAATCTAGCCCCTGATTACAAATTACACATTAAAAGATGTCAGGTTGAATGTGTTGATGATATCATCAATTTAGGTCGTGAGTTCGAGTCGACAGTCAGCTAGAATAAACTGTACCGTCCGCCTCCAACTCCGTCCGACTGTTCATTTCCCGACGTTGCATGTCGTACGCCCGTCAGATCGGTCTCTTTTGATGCAACCCCTTCTCAGTCTCGTCTCTTTGTTAGTTCCGGCGTTGTATCTCTGCCTCGACACCGTTCAACCTTCTAACTCGCCTACAGCAAGCGATGGTTCAGCAAGGAAGTGCTGGAATTGTGGGAAAGTCGGGCATGTTTCAAAGAATTCTTTGTCTAAGTCTCCTCTGAAATGTTCAAATTGTAGTCCAGCTGGTGTCACTCGGCACGTGTGTCCTCGGTGCAACCCTCACCAGGGAAACTAAAGGCGCGTCAGCGTGATGGCCCGTCGTTGGCGCCTGATGCTGGTGTTAATAAAAGCACCTGGGGCCTTCCCTTATCTACATCCTGGGCCAAGATATATGTAGAATCACGCATACTGTACGCCTTATTAGATATCGGTTCGTATTTCCTTCGTGAACCAATCCCTTGTGCTTTCTATGGATTTGAAATGTCTCCAAGCCGGTAAAAGCTTGGGAAAATTCATGTCTGCTGATGGCCGTCAGGTGAGCGCCGTGGGTCGAATCCGGTTGCATATTAAAATTCATAATCTTATATGGGATTGGACATTCAATGTTGTTCCCGATCTATCGGTTCCGGTCATTTAGGCACCGATTTTATGCTGGCTACTGGTCTATCCATTGATTTTATCACTCGTACCCTTGCCTTTCGCTTCAAGTCAGGCGTAAATTATCCCCTTGAAGCTCCCTTCCAGCGTAGTACTGTATGCGCTCTCTCAAAATCCCAAAGTCCCAACGCCTCATGTGACCTGACTGACAACCAGAAATTTATGTTAAACGGTCTATTGGAAGAATTTTCCGATGTTTTTTGGGTTGTGCTAAAATTTCTGCTATTCCATCGAACTGAAAGACGATACCCCTGTTATGTCGCTTCCATTCAGTTGCTCGCCCCCAAAACTATCTGCAATGAGAGAAAGTGTTAACGACCTTTTAGAAAAACGGTCATTAGTACCTCCAAGTCTCCCTTCAGTAGCCCCGCCTTTCTTGTCCCCAAAAAGGACGGTAGATTCAGGTTTTGTTGTGGACTATAGTAAGGTGAATAAGAATATAGTCTTCAACAAGTTTCCCGTTGCCCACCATTGAAAATGCTTTTCAACATTTTCATGGCTCTAAATTCTTCTGCGTTTTTGACTTCAAGTCAGCATATTACTAAATCCTTTCGGATCCCAAAAGTCGCCCCTACACTGCCTTCGCCACACCTTTTGGACTATTTGAGTTTAATAAAGTACCGATGGCCATCTCTATTGGTGGGCAAGCGCTCAGCCGCTGATGGATTCGATCTTCGGAGATCTGAAATTTTCCTATGTCTTCAATTTTTTGGATGACCTCATTTTTCACCAAGCTTTGAGGAGCACCTTGCTCACCTTCGAGACGTTTAGTAGCTTGCGCAAGCACGGCTTCACTATCAATCCAAGAAAGGTCTATCTTTGCTCCAAGCGTTTAAATTTCCTTGGTCATGTCATATCCGATTCCGGAATCGCCGTGAACCCCGACAGGGTAAAATGCATCAGAGTTTCCCCGCCCAAAGAATGTCCGCGGTGTGAGAAGATTCCTTGGTATGGTCGGTCTTTACAGCCGTTTCATCAAAGATTTTTCCCAAATTTCGGCCCCCTTGAACCTTTTGAAAGGGAAAAACTCCCGTTTAGTCTGGGAGGAAGCTCAAACCCATGCTTTCGATCAACTGAAGAATGCCCTTTGTGAAGCGCCTGTTCTCCACAGTCCAAAATTTTCCCGTGACTTTGTCCTGCAGTGTGCCTCCAGCGAACTTGCCGTTTCTGCTGTGCTTAATCAATCCGATGAGGAAGGGAAGCTAGTCCCGATTGCATACTTTAGCAAGTTGTTGCATGGAGCTGAGTTACGTTATTCCATTTATGAAAAGGAATGTCTGACCGTAGTCTTAGGTGCTGAGAAATTCCGATCTTATTTAGAGCACCGTCATTTCTTCGTCCACACGGACACGTGGATGAACGCCAACGTCAAGCGACTTAGCAGGACAGCTAGGTGGATCCTCCGGCTCAGTTGTACATGTTCGTGGCCGACTGTGTCGCGTGTGTTGAACCTGTAGTAAACTGCCGTCAATCCGATACAAAGTTATCTTTGATCCTTCACGGACATTTCTGAGCACCAAAAAGATGACAGTGAGTGTCACGAACTGATGAAAGGAGTCGCTGGTGGGTCTCTTCGAGACAAGTCGTTTAGTATCAAACGAGGGTTGTTGGTTCATCGCAGCCGTAAAAATGGAAGAGATAAAATTTACGTTCCTCTTAAATTAAGGCCCATGATGCTACACTATTATCATGATTCTTACTTGGGCGTTCATCTAGGTCAGTACAAAACCCTGAATCGAGTCTCTCGAGATTTCTATTGGCCTAATATGAAAAAGGAAGTGTTACAGTATGTGAAAAGTTGCGGCGTATGCCAACGCAATCTTCTCAAATTGGATTTCATTCCGCTTACGTTGCATCCTACCCTGGAGAAAAGCTATTTCTCGATTATTTCGGTCCTCTCACGAGATCGAAGAATGGCAACGTTGGGATCTTGTCCGTCGTGGAGGCCTTCTCTAAATTCGTATGGTTGTTCCCAGTCCCAAAAAAATGTCGAGCAGCACCGTCCACCTTTTATCTCGGCGTTTTTTGGAATTTATGGCCCCAAGAAAGTGTTAGTGACGGACAATGCATCTACTTTCAGCTGTCGTAAATTTCGCCACTTGTGTTTTGGGTGGGGAGTGAAACAGGTTTTTCTGAGCCCCCACTACCCCAAAGTTTCACACGTTGAAAGATTTCGACGCAACCTCAAATCACATTTGAGTGCTTTCCATAGCGCTGAGCCTTCAACAGTGCTGTGCATGAATCGCACCGGCACACGCCACCTAATTTATTTCTAGGAAGGAACATTACTGACCCGCTCCAGTTGAAATGGAACATTGGCTATCTGTCAGAGCCATCGAGAAACATGGATGTTGAGGGAAAATGGAAAGAGGCCGTTGCGCACTTGGTCAGAGTCCGAGACCGGGTGGCAAAGAGGTTCGACCAGGGGAGAAAAAGGGTCACCCTGGAAGTTGGAGACCTGGTGGTGGTAAAGATGTTCCCGATAAGCTCCGCAGCGGACCATGTTGCAGCCAAACTCTGCCATAAGTGGTCTAATCCCAAAAGAATAGTAAGGTTCTTGGGACCAGTAACAGTGGAGTTAGAGGATCTGACCAATAAGACGTTATCCAAGGCTCATGTGAGTCTGTTAAAGCCATATGATCAACAGAACCAGAAAAGTTTGACTCAATTTCAATTTTATTTTAGTAGTAACACGTGTTTGATTGGCTTGTTGTAAAATTACCTGTGTTCTAAAGTCTTTTTTCTTTCAGGGGAAATGTGATATAGAGGAAAAAAGTGAGAATGAAAGGAAATATCGCTGACACTGATTGTAGACGTGATGAAATAAGTTGCAAATCCCTTGGAAACGTATGGATGTTACGTATTTACGGCTTCCTCTTGGTTATCTGACGCCGACGGAAGGAAGTGTTAAATGAATTACTTGAAGTAGACTGAATGATTAAGCGTGATATTGTTTACGGAAGTTCTGAGCCTCAGATCGAGGCGGACTATTTATTTATGCACTGCTGTAACCAGTTCGTAATTATGCATATCATATGTTTTCCTAGTTTTACTTTAGATTTTAAGGTCTCTTAGTAATTAGCAGTGCGCACACTTTAGATTTAAGAATTGAAACCTCATTTTAAAATGTGCCTCCTTGTCTGATCAACAAGAACAGACACATTTTAAAACGGGGGCAGCCTGAATATGAAACATGCTAATATGGCATGTTAATTAAATTGTTTTCTATATAGCAAAGAAATTGTGCTAGCCTCACCTCAATTGACTTTTGTATTTCCATGATTGTACTCTAGAGGGCAGCTCTCTCGGTCGTGTGCACGGACGATCGTTCTTACGGCAAGACCCTTGTCTTAGCTCTTTGGAGTGAATCTGTGCAATGTTATGACTGCTGAATATAAATATGGAGCCCTCGCAGATTGGAGCGGCGTTCTAAAGTTATAAATGGGTTTATAACAGATTTAAACATGACCCATACTACCTTGCTTTTTACAATTTAAATTACTGATATGGCAGGTACGTTAATCTTTATTTTAACCATGATTTTACGGTGTTTGCAAGACATTCTTCACTATCAGGGATAGCTGATTGATATGCGTCCTTGTACTCAGAGCGAGAATGGGCTGTGTGTCTGTTGTTGACGTGATAGCGATGTGTTCGTGGCTGGGTCTCTGATTGTTTATTTTGCTGCACTGCATTGTAAAATACTTTGCCATCGAATGAATGAATGCCCTGCGTCTCGGCTCGGAGATCCATTTCGGGTCGTACGGAGTGCATACGTGATGGCTTTATGCGTGACCGTTAGGTCACTAATATGTTGCTGCTAATTGCCTGAACCGAGCACGCTATCCCTAACATATGTGAGACCGCATATTTGTGATCAGGTGAGTCACACTATTCGAGTTTGTGTCCAACTTAATTACTGGTGCAACTGCTCGTGCCATTTGCCGATGCTGGCAGTGTGTATGTTTGTTTGCGTGTGTGAGCGCGTGAAAGGAGAGTAAGGATGACGTATCGATCAGTTTATTAAATATGTTAATCTTTTTCTGGACCTCATGCTTGACGTGGGTACGGCTATTCTTGTTTTGCCTTGGTGTCCGTCCTGGCTGTTTGTTCACCTGGAGGCCGCCATCTTCTTTATTTTCATTCGGGCTATGTACATGCCTGTGCTTCTCTTTGATTTTTGAATTTTAATTCCTTGGTCCAGAGATGCTGCTCTCTGTGCTAAGATGAGATCGTGCGTGTTTATTTATGTTTCTCTGGGTTTTATTGTTAACTATTCCTTTTTTCTGCTCCTCGCTGCGTGGGGAATTATGATGTGTAGTAATTGTTGAGACGATGTGAAATAATAATAGACGCGTGGGCTTGGAATTTCATCATGCTCGCTGAAAGAATGATAGAATTAATCCGTGCGGATTGTAATTGCGAGACTGCGGTTGAAACGGTGATTACGTTATATTAATAATTTCAGCCTGGTGTTTTAAAAGAAAAGATATGTGGTCGCACATGAATGATATGATTTCCTGTTGGATGAGTATTGAACGTGTATGTATTCGCTCATTCTGATTGCTGGCTTCATTTCCCATTTGTTCGTTTTTTTAATTTTTTCTATTATTTTCAATAAACCCTCATTTGAATTTAATTTGTATTTTTCTCTTAGTAGTCTTAGTGTTTATCCTATAATGCGTTGAAATGAGGGACATTTCGGGTTCAGGGCTGTGTCATTAGCCTTTCCTAGTCGCGATCCACGCCTCGATTCTCCCGTTTTGCGTATCATAATATGTGTGATATTATCTAAAAAGGGAGGGGTTCGGTTCACAACTAATAGGGCGAAGCTCGTAGCACAGGGATGTGACCGACAATATCTCCATCTATACACAGAATTGCATAGGGAGAAGTTCTTTGACTTTGCGAAAGCAACCTCGGAATAGTGTTTTTGATAGAGTGGAAGCAGTCAGCCGGTGCTTCGTCGACAAATAAGTTCTTGGAGTGGGAAAAAAACTAGCGCTCATATGCCCTTTGAGGAAGAGGACCAGTCCTGAAATACGAGGAAGAGGATGAGAACCACACTTAGTGGAATTTACAATCTAAAAATATTTTGTAGCTGGTCTGAACGTCCAAGTCGAGATTTCCTGATCCCTCTGCGGATCAGGCGTCTGACGAAAGCCGGGAATTCTGAAAACCCCGAAATTTACAATCAGCTTGGTCTTGCCAATATTAATTAATGTTACAAGTGAACTATGTAATGCGAGTGGAATGTATTTTTTTAAGACTTTGTTTGTAAAATATGATATGATGTTTTATTTTTATTGACCTAACCTGTACTGTATAATGTTGTAACATAGGCATTTGTAAATAGTAGAATTCTGTCTATAGTTCCTGGAAAGATCCAGAAAGTTACATAACTTTTGTACAGGGTGTGTTACTTTGTTGGTAAGTGTTCTAGAAAGTGTGTTGTCTATTCTGGAAAAATACGACTTTCGCGATCATGCGTATTCTAGAATGTTAGTCAAAGTTCGCGATCGAAAGTAAGGTTGTGATTGGTGAGTCTAGGTGGCGATAGGGAACACGTGCCGCTGATTGGCCGCCTCCAAGGCCAGTAATTCCTATATATAGTGAGCGAGGCAGTGTTCGAATTAATTCTGTATCCTGAATTCTGTCGGTCTCGGTTTATCGGTCTGCGAGAAGCCTATCTGGTTGACGTCCCCCGGCTTCCGGGATGGCACTCTCCTCGGGTGAGCACTCTTGAATTCCGTTCCTGCTAAAATTTCAGTAATGTTCCGATTTGCTCTTCATACAGGAGTCTGCCCTAACCTCGCCTAGATTCGCCAAATTAGTTACTTATGACGCTGTAGTTTTTCAGCTAGGCTTACCTGTTCGTTTCCGAGGCTTTCCCATTTCTTGTTTCACTAAAATATGTAGAGTGTAGTTCAATATTATTTCCCTTGGGGTTTGCCTCTGGTAGTTCTGTATCACCTTAGGTACGCTAGATTTTGGAGAAACTCTTCAACTTCACCGTGTATTGCATTGTACAACTGCATTGGTAAATGGATGTATAGTTGACTTGAAATTTGAATTTACACTGCTACGAATAACCTATGTATATCACTGAACTTATAGCTCATAACTTGGAATGTATTTGTAAAATTATCTTGTAAATAATATCTTAAAAAATTAAGGATCACGGCGATTTATTTCGGAATCCGCTATCTAAGCCATGTCCATGCCTTTGGTAGGTTCCCAGCCTTTTCATCTTCCTGGTTTGTTGTTCACTAGTTGGCCCCATTGATATTTCGTACATGTTTTGTTGGAGATCCGAGTAATGCCAGCTACTGTTTTTCCGAGTGTGTAGTGATTTCTTATATTGTGTAGTTTGCTCTTACCTTCCCCTTTAACTCTGTTTGTGCCTTGTTTTGTGTTACCACTGTAGTAGAGGTTTGTGCCTTGTTTGGTGTTACCCCTGTAGTCTGAGAATTAACATATCATATACTGCAGTGATCCTTACAATGTTGTTAGCAATAATTTGAAAATAAACAAGGTTACTGCCTCGGTATCATCAGCAAAGCGGACGTCACTAATGACACAGCCATTTATCTTGATCCCTAGGTTAACATCCTCAACAGCTTCTCAATACAGCCTCAGATTAGAGACGGGAGAGGACACAGCCCAGTCGCACACCTATGCGTATAGGTTATGTTCTCAAGTGTGTATCCCTCTATTTTGATCTCAGCTGTTTGGTTTCAGTAGAGCTGAGTCATGGATGATACGTCGATCACCAACACCAGTAGTTTTTAAAATCTCAGCAAGTTTGAGAATCGAACGCTTTTTGGTAGTCAATGAAGTTTGCGTACACCTCGACATTCATATCCAGGCAACTCTGAGTCAAAACATTCAGAAGAAGAGAGCAGTCCATTTCTAAAACCAAATGAAGTAGGACCAATTTAGCGTTCGCATTTTGCATAGATAGGAGTGTGGACCTTCAAGACATTGGACATTAGGCTGATCATACGATAATCATCACAATGTGACGCACCAGCATTTTGTGTAGGTACGGTAACGAAAGTTGATCTTAACTAGTCAGACGATAGCAGGTTTTCTGAAGCTCGACTGCATACAATACTTTCTCTTTTGTTATGTCAGAGGGCGGTTTGTCTGGCCGCACATCCTTAAATAGATGCTGAACACTTGAGCTTTTCTTCAGCTCCCACAGCATAGCTCTATACGGCTTGCGATATTTCCCAACAAGTTCCTTGATTTTCTTATGGAGGTTGAAGAAATCATGTTTCTTTTGTAGATATTCTATTTTTCTGCACCTTCCCATCAGAAAAAGTTCTTTTGCCTCGCTGCTTTCTCCGCACTGCCCTGTTCAACTCTTCTTACTTGATTTTGCGTCTTTTTTCCATAAGTTGTAATATTTTATCCGTCACCTATGGCTGCTTGAATATCCAATGTCTGTTTTTTGAGTTCATACATATTTCTAATTTAGCGTTTTGGAAAAAACATAGAATTTGATATAATAAAAACGTAATGTCTCTTGACAATACTAATGCAAAATTAAAATATATTTGCATAGAGCTAAGAGTAAAATAGAAATCCATAGTTACGAAATAGTCCAATGAGGTATAACACAGAAAAGAAACGAATTTATAATGATGCAAACTCAAAAGAATAAAATGTACATAGAATTAACTTACAGTAAGTAATCGTGTTCTATTTACAAGTAAATTGCAGAGCTGCTTGGACAAAGTGAGCTTGCTGTCCTAAGTAAAAAGGTTCTATCTGCATGCCTAGTGAAACCTAATTTAAATTCACCTCAAATCAGTTCAGTCATCGCTATAAAATGAACGTAAGACCCTACTTTTTTCAGATACAACCACATGCACCTACCGTTTTATCTTGAAATGTTGAGAAATTTGGCGGATATTAGGACTGAAATTATTTAATCGTCGAATATTAAAAATGATTGTTGATTTTTACTTACCACAGAATTATCTGATATTTTACATTAATTTAATTCTAGTGTTCTTTCATTCATACATTTTAAACAGCTCTTTTTTGTGGAAGGAATGAATTTGATTATTTACAATAAGATATTACTTTGAATCACATCTTTTAAACATTTAGGTTTGATATGTATGTATTTCGAAACTACCTCTTCCGCTCTATCATGTATGTCAGATCAGCTGTTCGCTCGGGTAAATGGCACATACTGCCCGGACTTCATCTATACTTCACTGAAATGTACATGTTTACTAATTTTATCGAAGTTTTTGGAACGATATATTTGCATCTAAATCGGACGAAAGGGGCTTTACTTTGTTTATTGACAACAGTGTGAAGATGAAAGAATCAAGTATTCAAAGCTCGCTTGCATTGTCTACTTCCTGAATGGTGGAATGGTCAGCAGTGGAGTAAGTACACATTCTTACGTGGCACGAAGGTGTAGATGAGTACACAGTCTAGATTGAAACCTTTTCATGAATTGGAAGCCTTAAAACTATGCCATTACAGCTTCCGCAGCAATATGACAAAATACTGACACTCCACACTCCAAAGAACTCGAATCTGTAAGGAACTCGAATCTTTCAATTTGTGAAGAAATAAATCTGCAACCTTCCTATAATCACCCTACAAATCTAGTCTATTGGACACTCCAACTAGTCTTCCTGTCCTGGTAGTAGTAGTTCAGATACTCCAGTATCTAATGGACTGATGTCTGTTTGTTTGTTCAGATAGTTAGCTAGGCATCTTTATGAAGAACAGGTGAAGTTTCCCTCCGAGCTATCAAATAGCTAACGAGACTGAGTCTTGAATCTTCTAGTTGTTTGTTCATAATTTGAATACTCAGATGGATTTAACCGTGGCAAGTGATATTGTAGCCGGTGGTGAATGGTCAGCGTTGAGGTCTCGGGGTGGGTGTGCTGTCACCCCAGCGACTCCGTTCGCCTTCATGCTGGTTACGATAGTCTCCACATCAATCAGCATTACCAGGAAACACTACTTTTTTTCCAAAATTTGAACTTCTAACATCAGAAAAAGCACATGGATATTTTACTGGAAACTTAGTTCTGAATTCTGTTTGTTTTTTATAGGATAAAGCAAGCGCCAAAACAAAGAAAACTACTAGAGTTAGTAGCTCTTATTAATCACTGGTTCGCGAGATTACCCTCTGTATACACAACTTATCATATTGGCATACTCCACTGATCTATTAAAAACTTGTGTGCTTCATTTCTTCAAGGTGGACTTGGTCCAGTGTGGTTGTGAACCGTGTGCATTAGAATGACATTCATACTGCACTTTCCTTCGGATAGAGAGAATGATAACGTGATCGGTTTTGAGTTGAATTTTTTTTGTAATTTTCGTGTTTAAGGAAATGTGCCACTGTGTTCAGCTCTACACTTGTTCACAGGGGAAAGAGGGGTAATGGGACGCACCCCTCTAAATCCCCTCCCCTGATAGCAAGCATTTTGTAATCTAATGGGGAGTCACCATAACGTTGATTCGACCCGAGTGGCAGCCTGAGTTGCGTATGTTTCTTGTGCTGTGCACAAATATTCGTTTTCATACATCATCTTACATCAGAAGAGTTGAATTAACATTAAGGTACATACTAAACCGTCCATGTTTTTCTCGAAAGTCTTCAGTTTGCTGAAAGTGAAATGCCATAACTTATGATACACCCGTGTTTTCCATTTTTCCTTCATCCGTTATAAAATGGCAGGACAGAAGGTATGAAGGTGTCTAGAGGGGTAATCGTACGCGCTCTGCGTCTCATTACCCCTTCAGTGCGTACAATTACCCCTCTAAACAAAATCGTTTTTATGTTTTACCAGAGATTTGTGTGAATGATATGTGTACACTCTATTAGCAAAATAAGTACATGTGCATATAGTTCAAACTGAGAATTGTAATTTCAGATGGTTCTGAAACGTAAGAGGGCTACAGATAATGCTTCTTTTTCTGAAGAAACGTTAATTGCTGCACTTGCTGCTGTTAGAACTGCACGTAAAGCATTGGGCGTCAGTTTGGTATTCATGAGGCAACTTCAAGGAAGCCTTTGAAATGTGCTTTAATGGGAGGACCGAAGATGGGGAAGAAAACTGTCTTTACTGAACATCAACAAAAGAAACTGTTCTCACCTTCTTCAGTTGGCTAGGATATTTCGAAGCATGACGATAATTGAGCTACGTCGTATTGGGCATGAATTTGCAGACAGGAACAATCTCCCTGACATTTAACAAAACTACTGAATTAGCCGGTAAGGACTGGGCGATAGGTTTCTTGAGAAGAAACCAAGTACTCAGTCTGTGCAAACCCGAAGCAACTAGCGTAAGCTTAATTTTATCATTCAATTAAGCTAAAGTTGACAGATTTTATCATAACCTCTTGATAGTCATTAAAAACCGTAAGTTTTCTCCGTCCGTATTTATAACGATGACGAAAGCAGCACTTCGGCCGTCCAGAAGCCACCTCCAATAATTGCCCGCAGAGGTCAAAAACAAGCAGGGACAGCGACCAGCTTAGAACGAGGATGAAATATATTGTGCCATGAATTCTACGAGTAGTTATACACCACCCATTTTAGTAGTATACGTGGATGGTTCTGCGGTCGCCTCCGCCTCTTCTCAGAGGCCTCCTCCTCCTCCTCCTCCACAGGGCCCTCCGCAGCGACCTCCACCGCATTGACCTATGGCAAGGTCATGTTTATGAACAACGCCACGTGCTCTTGTTTGTAAATAAAGCCACGTGCTTTTTGCCAGCTACGTGCTTTTTGATAGCTGTCATCCGCCATCTTGCAACCCTAAACTCAGTGCCGCTACCTTGACGGGGATAAACCTCACAGTTGCCAACTTAGGCTCGTGGTAGCGGGCAATTTGAGAAATTCCACATGCCTTACAAAGCCACGTGTTTTTTGAGAGCTGTCATCCACCATCTTGCATCGGTAACCTCAGTGCCGGTATCTTGATGAAGATAAACCTCATAGTTACGAATTTAGGCAAGTGGTGGCGGGCAATTTCAAAAATTCCACATGGTTTTTAACAGCTGTCATCCGCCATCTTTAATCAAGAGAGCATTGTGCTGCTATCTTTACGGCACTTAACATTACGAGCGGGCAATTTGAAAAAATCCACGTGCTTTTTGACAGATGATATCCGCCATATTTGATTAACAGAGCATCGTGCTGCTATCTTTACGGCACTAAACCTTACGTGCGGGCAATTTGAAAAATTACACGTGTTTTTGACAGCTGTCATCCGCCATCTTGCATCGCTAACCTCAGTGCTGCCATCTTTAGCTACTACCTCTGAAATGTGGTGGAGGGCAATTTGAAAAATTCTACGTGTTCTACAAACCCACATGCTACTTGACAGTTCACAAGCGGCCATCTTTAATCAACAGAGCATCGTGTTGCCATCTTTGGCTACTACTTTAAAATGTAGTGGCGGGCAATTTCCACGTGATTCTTGACAGCTGTCAGCCGCCGTCTTTAACTACATGCACATGGCCTACCACTACTACTTTGATGGAAGTAAAACATTACAGCGCGGGACTTAGCAACGCCGCCCTTCTTACGATCATAGTTATAAAGCAAGCTGCCCTTGTCAACATACTTACCGAGCTGCCCTCCTCAACATACGATTATTCTCTATCAAACAATTTTAAACATGCATCGCGAAGGCAAGAGTGAGCACGTGCTGCAGCGATGACGTCATTGCGTATGTTTAGATTTGCAGATTACAAAAGAAATATATCAAAACTAGAATCGAATACTTTACTCGATACAACATGCGTTCAGTACATTGTTTGATGTGTTCAGATCACTAAATAAGTGAATAAAACATAACAAAACTAGAATCGAACACTGTACTCGATACAACATGTGTTTAGAACATGTCCTTGAATACCTTTGTTCTAAGAAGATCAGATGACAAAAGACGTGATTAAAACATAAGACTAGAATCGAACACTGTATTCGATCTCGTTAACTTCAACATGTGATCAGAACATTGACTGATATGTTCAGAACACTAAATAAGTGATTAAAACATAACAAGACTAGTATCGAACACTGTATTCGATACGTGTGTTTAGAACATGTTAGGGGTACCTTTTTTCTAAGATGATCAGATTACAAAAGAAGTGATTGAAACATAATAAGACTAGAATCGAACACTGTACTTGATGTCGTTAACTTCAACATGTGATCAGAACATTGATTGATGAGTTCAGAACACGATACCACGTGCGTACAGAACATGTTAGGAAATAACTTTGTTCTAAGAGAAAAAATAATAAGACTAGAATTCTGAACAGTTTGCGCAAGATAGCGGCAAGATGTTGATGGTGAATCATCTCTCGGATGGGGACATTAAGCTTTGTGCAGACCCCTTGATGCTATTCAACAGGAGTAGCCTATGTGCCGGCACCGGGTTTTACCTCCGAAAACCGTGTAAGTAGTTAGTAAAGACAATGATTCTCGGTCACACCTTCTCCTCTACCTGCACTTTCAAAGCACATCTCTATCAAACATACAACGGATCTTATGCATAAGGTAGTGCACATATCGCGTAGCAAACTCGCTCAGTAAACGGTAATATGAATATAGCAAAAGGACAACTTCAATGATTTGTTTAGTGCGAAAATAAAAAACTACGGAAACACACTGTGCACATACTGTGTAGTTAACTCGCTCAGTAAACGATAATATGAATATAGCAAAAGTACAACATCAATGATTTGCCTTGTCTTATGCGAAAATAAAAAACTACTGAAAAAACCCTACAGCGTAGCCAACTCGCTCGGTCACACAAACTGCACAGCTAACGCGCTCAGTAATCGCAATTACATCACAACACAGGTAATCGACCAGAACACTGATATACGCATACACGTTATGTGAAAATAAGAAACCATACTGCGTAGCCAACTCGCTCGGTCACACATACCGCAAAGCTAACATGCTCAGTAATTGCAAATACATCACAACGCGGGTTATGGACCAGAACACTGATATACGCATACAAGTCACTATCTCTCAACAGACGGAACATACGGACGAGAATGTTGCGAGATACTACACCTAAGATACTTGCATGTAAAAAAAGGGAGGAGGAAAAGAAGAAATCATACATTTTGTGTATGCATGTTGTCTCTTCCTAGTTGTAAGGCTAAATGGGAGCAGTACTGTGAGTTTCTGCTACCGCTTGCGAAGACGTGAACGGAAGTGACAGGTTATCTCAGCGAAAAAATACACATTACCTTGTTCCTGCATATACAAGTCAGACACAGAAATAAAATGATGGATACTGCGATTCCAATCCCCGTCCTTATACCGATTACTATATCTTATTTATAAGTTAGAAGTAACAGACATGATCGAAGTAGCGAGAATGATTGCTGGTACAAGATGTTGATGGTGAATCATCTCTCGGATGGGGACATTAAGCTTTGTGCAGACCCCTTGATGCTATTCAACAGGAGTAGCCTATGTGCGGCACCGGGTTTTACCTCCGAAAACCGTGTAAGTAGTTAGTAAAGACAATGATTCTCGCTCAGGAACTTACATTGCAGAGTTTTTGTCAGGAAGGGCATTCGGGTGAATAGTCGAAGATATACAGAATTAGCTGCGATCCTCGCACACTGAGCTGAGCAAAAAGACAGGGAGTTAACATTTACGGTATCCCCTGCCTGTTACCTTGGAGAGCGTAAACGGGGCGTTCAGCTGAGTTGAAGAAGCGATCCTCGGGCACTGAGCTGAGCCAAAAGGTACGGTATCCCCTGCCTGTTACCAACCTCTTACGACGTTGGAGCTAGAGTGAGAACAACACGAGACGCCGATGTGCCGAGCACTACCGGACTGAGCTAGGATAGAACCTAGAGACGCCAAGGTGCCGGAATTTTGTCCCTCAGGAGTTCTGCTAGTAAATCTACCGAGCACTATCGGACTAACCGAGGATCGAACCTGGAGACGCTGATGCCGGAATTTTGTCCCTCAGAAGTTCTTCCGTACACTTTCAGACTGAGCCAGGATCGAACCTGCTATGTTAGAAAGCCAGCGCGTGAACTAAGCTACTCAGCCCGGCCCTGGCAAGAGAGAGCGGGCCTGAAGTCTGCTGCTGTTACTTATGGCGTGCGATGGACTTTGCACCGAGCGAAACTCGCTGATGCACTACATTCCAGCGAGTGTGCGCTCGCGCTGTCCGACTTGCAGCAGCTTGAAGCTTACTCTAATACAACGTACCTGTTAAGCAAACACCCACGTTATTTTTTTTGCCCCGGGGACTTAACGCATCTCTGACTTGGTGCATTCAACAGATATTCCCTTACAGCTTCGCAACATTTAGCTTACTACAGTCCGGTGCCGGCACATAGCCTACTCCCAAGGCTTAAAGCCTAATTAGCAGGGATCGAACTACACTGTAAATCCTAGAAAGCGGATGGCCGCTTCCCCGCTCCTAGCCCTTTCTTCTTAAGAATCTGTTTCACGGCTGGATGCCCTTCCTGACGCAACAGGACCGGGAATTAAAGTCGTAAAAATCTGTTTTAGAGCCGGATGCCTATCTTAACGCATGGATCGGGGGTTTTAATCTCAAGAATCTGTTTTACGGCTGGATACCCTACCTGCGCCAAATATCTAAGGACCGGTATTTTAAATCGAGAGAATCTGTTTTACGGCTAGTTGCCCTATATTACGCTAGGACTGGGGATTTTAAATTGCAGTATCCAGTGTCTTACTTCACGAACAGCGTTATGTGCATTTTTCTTACAAGCAGAGCAGACAGTCAAAGCATGTTGTTTTACGGCCGGATGCCCTTCCTGACGCAAAATGTCTAAGGAGGTGTGTTTTAAATCGCGAGAATCTGTTTTACGGCCGGATGCCCCTTCTGACGCTAAAATGACTAAGTACCGGAATTTTAAATCTCAGTATACGCGATATGAGTCAGATAAATCTGTCGTAGCGGGTTTTATAACCGGATGTCCCTGTAAATTCCCGTGCCGGCACATAGGCTACTCCTGTCGAATAGCACCAAGGGGCCTGCTCAAGGCTTAACACTAAAACGGCCGAACTTTCCTCATACCTATAAAGGCCACAGGCGGTCATTTTGACCGCTGCCACTTACTGACATATATCTAGCATCCAGGATCTGGGAAACATGCGAATGTTCAATTATTAATTTTAAAGCAACATAGTTAACAATTGGGATGTATTGTATACAGATCAATCCATTGTTAAGTATTAATAATTGTTCATATTCTCGCACTTCTAATAGGTAACAATGAAATATTTTGACGGACTTGCTATTGAATTCCTTTATGAAAAATGATAACAATAAGAGTCTCAATTTGTTTACAAGCCTATTTAGGCACTTGACAAGCAATTTATGCAAGTTATATAAGGGACAATATCGGTGTTCCCTTATCAACTACGGATGTAATTTTTGGCGTAAATGTACATAACCCTAAAAGATTAAATGTCACAACAGCATAACTTCGTGCATTAAAAAGTACGAGCGTGGAAATACCTTGAAATTCGCTAACGGTCAAAATGACCGCTCTGGCCGTTCTAGCGTTAACGTCTCCATCCGACAGATGAATCACCATCAACATCTTGTACCAGCAATCATTCTCGCTACTTCTATCAGTCTGTTACTTCTAACTTATAAATAAGATATAGTATTCGGGAGATAGCGGGTTCGAACCCCCACTGTCGGCAGCCCTGAAGATGGCGAATGCTAGGCGGCGGCAGGTCGCTTCCTTCCCCCTCCTAGCCCTTTCCTGCGCGACTGTCAATCTTCCTGACAAGGTGTAATAACAAGAAACATAATGATCTGTTTTACAGCTGGATGCCCTTGCTGACGCCAAAGGTATAAGGACGGGGATTGGAACAGGTAATGTGTATTTTTTCGCTGAGATAACATGTCACTTCCGTTCACGTTTTTGCAAGCCGTAGCAGAAACTCACAGTACTGCTCCAATTTAGTCTTACAACTAGGAAGAGACAACATGCATACAAAAAATTTATGATTTCTTCTTCCTCCTCCTCCTTTTATACATGCAAGTATCTTAGGTGTAGTATCTCGCAACATTACTGTCCGTGTGTTCCGTTTATTGAGAGAAAGAGTGACGTGTATGCGCATATCAGTGTTCTGCTCCATAACCCGTGTTGTGATGTAGTTGCAATTACTGAGCGTGTTAGCTGTGCAGTATGTGTGACCGAACGAATTGGCTAGGCGGTAAGGTTTTTCAGTAGTTTCTGATTTTCGCACAAGACAAGGCAAATCATTGATGTTGTACTTTTGCTATATTCATATTATCGTTTACCGAGTTGGCTACGCAGTATGTGCACAGTGTGTTTCCGTAGTTTTTGACTTTCGCACTAGGCAAATCATTGATGTACTTTCGCTATATTCGTATTATCGTTTTCCTGAGCGAGATAGCTACGCGATATGTGCATAGTGTGTTTCCGTCGTTTTATATTTTCGCACTAAGCAAATCATTGAAGTTGTACTTTTCCTATATACATATGATCGTTTACTAAGCGATTTAGCTACGCGATATATGCACGGTGTGTTTCCGTAGTTTTTGATTTTCGCAATAGGTAAATCATTGAAGTTGTACTTTAGCTGAATACATATTGTTTACCGAGTGAGTTGGCTACGCGATATGTGCACTGCCTTATGCATAAGATCGCGTTGTATGTTCGATAGAGATATGCTTTGATAGACCAGGTAGAGAAGGAGGTTGTAACAGCCGCTATCTTGCGCAAACTGTTCAGAATTCTAGTGTTATTTTTATCTCTTAGAACAAAGGTATCCCCTAACATGTTCCGAATGCATGTTGTATCGTGTTCTGAACACATTAATCAATGTTCTGATCACATATTGAAATTAACGATATCGAGTACAGTATTCTATTCTAGTCTTGTTATGTTTCAATCACTTCTTTTGTGATCTAATATTCTTAGAACAAAGGAATTCCCTGACATGTTCTAAACACGTGTTGTATCGTGTCCGATTATAGTCTTGTTATGTTTTAATCATTTAGTAATCTGAACACACCAAAAATTGTTCTGAACACATGTTGAAGTTAACGACATCGAGTACAGTATTCGATTCTAGTTTTGTTGTGTTTCTTTTATAATCCGCAAATCAAAAACAAGCACAATGACGTCATCGCTGCAGCCCGTGCTCACTCTTGCCTTCGCGATGCATGTTTAAACTTGTTTGATAGAGAATAATCGTATGTTGAGGAGGGCAGCTCGGTAAGTATGTTGACAAGGGCAGCTTGCTTTATAACTATGATCGTATGAAGGGTGGCGTTGCTAGGTCCCGCGCTATAATGTTTTACTTCCGTCAAGGTAGTAGTGGTAGGCCAAGTGCATGTAGTTAAAGACGGCAGCTGTCAAAAATCACGTGGAAATTGCCCGCCAATACATTTCAAAGGGAGTAGCTAAAAATGGCAACACGATGCTCTGTTGATTAAAGACGGCCGCTTGTGAGCTGTCAAGTAGCATGAACGTTTGCAGAGCACGTAGAATTTTTCAAATTGCCCTCCACCACATTTCAAAGGTAATAGCTAAAGATGGCAGCACTTAAGTTAGCGATGCAAGATGGCGGATGACAGCTGTCAAAAAGCACGTGGAATTTTTCAAATTGCCCGCTCGTAAGGTTTAGTGCCGTAAAGATAGCAACACGATGCTCTGTTAATTAAAGATGGCGGATGTCAACTGTCAAAAAGCACGTGGATTTTTTTAATTGTCCGCTCGTAAGGTTTAGTGCCGTAAAGATAGTAGCACGGTGCTCTCCTGATTAAAAATGGCGGATGTCATCCGTCAAAAACCATGTGGAATTTTTGAAATTGCCCGCCACCACGTGCCTAAATTCGTAACTATGAGGTTTATCTTCATCAAGATAGCGGCACTGAGGTTACCTATGCAAGATGGTGGATGACAGCTGTCAAAAAGCACACAACCAGGTTGAAGTTTAGTAGCGCAAAGAGGGCAGCACTGAGGTTAGCGATGCAAGATGGCGGATGACAGCTGTCAAAAAGCACGTGGATTTTAAATTACCCACCACCACGATAAGGTTTAGTACCGTAAAGAGGGCAGCACTGAGGTTAGCGATGCAAGATGGCGGATAACAGCTTGTGGCTACTCCAACCACTACTCTTATACCTTCATATCTTCCACACAATATAAATAACATTTGTTTGAGAGCCAGTTTCTTTTAAAAAACAACAAAATTCGGTAGAGCATACCTCTTATATCAATTATCTCAAGACGTGAGGTGATAAACTCACACATCTGGCAATATACAGGGATATGGATCAGGACAATATTAGATTACGGTTGCATTTCCACAATTGAGGATTGTACATGGAACTAGAATCACTTATTATAATTAAAATAAAACTGTCTTTATGACTATAATTTACGTCACAATGATCAAGCATTGACTTCTTTTAATTTAACAAAAAATATATATAGTGAGATTTGCGGTAATATTTAAAAAGAAAATTTAATCTAAACAAAAAAGCTATTGGCATGAACTTGAAGTGAAATGTGATATCGCCGCTGGTTACATTCTTCTTCATGTTATTACTGCATAACATGTCTGATTCTTTAATTACCTGATGTCTACATACATCGCTGTTGAACTTGAAAATTCCTGGAAAAACCTATGAGCTGAAGTCGGGAGCCGTATGCTGTTATCTTCTTATGTAACCAGGAGTTGACCTACAAACCATGTACGCGTGTAGTAAGCTCCAATGTAGTTATTTCCACTCAATAGATCGTAAGAAATTGGGAAATATTATTGGAACACCTTGTGAAGTCCATCCTCACAAGTAAATGATGTTTCACTATCAGCACAGTACCAGTCTCTCCTCGGATCCAACTACCACTTGTAGACCTCGATGATTCCAAAACCTCTTCAAACACAACTCTTAGCTCTGATCACTACTCTAAAACTTCTGACCATCACTCTTCCTTCACTTCTTCCATTTGATCCATTTGATACATATGATATGATACTCTCACCACCGTTGCATCGACTTTTATAACCTCGTGATGACCACTCATATCCCTACTCCCTGGTCATCCCTTCTACCTCAACATACAGTAGCTGGCGAATACAGACACTTGGTCGCAATCACGTGCCCACGCACTGATGTCATTAGTCATGTGTCGTATAAGCGTACCCAAGCGACAACAGATGACTATGCTGCATTCGTCACCGGGAAACCTACTTGCACATTACATTCTCAGTTAAACTTAGCCTCTATTCCAAAATACTCTGCCAGCTCATCTGGCCAGAGTTACAAGCCACAGTATGACTATATGAAACCAACAAATCTCACTTATTACAAACAAAATTCACTTAACCTATGATTAAATACAATAATATGCGTGATACCTAATTATTAAGTCTAAATGATGAGAAACAGAATATAAAATCTCATGAATCGGGTTTAATAATAATAATAATAATAATAATAATAATAATAATAATAAATACTGAATGGAATCTGTAACCCTGTTGTACGGTTACAAGCTGTCAAAAATGCACGTGTCTTTGTAAAGCATGTGGAGTTTTTCAAATTGCCCGCCACCAAGTGCCTAAGTTGGCAACTATGAGCTTTAGCCCCGTCAAGATAGCGGCACTGAGGTTAGGGTTGCAAGATGGCGAATGATAGCTATCAAAAAAGCCCCTTGCCAGAGGTCGCTGTGGAGGAGGAGGAGGAGGCGGCTGCACTACAGTAACACGTGGACGTCCTCCAGGAAGCAAGTCAGGATGGATGAATGAGAACTTGTTCCTGCACACACGCAATCATCAGTGAAAATTCCAACTCTTCTTTTAATGGACAACCATTCGAGTCACACATCACTTTCCTCCTTTAATTTCTGCTAGGAGAACGGAATTATTGTTGTTGTATCAATTTCTCTCCTATCCCTATCAGTGCAACAACATCTTGTGCGAAAACACAAAGGTCTAGGCCAAGCAGCACTCTGAACTTTTGATAGGCACACCCAGAAAATCAGTATTAATGGTGTTGTAAAAGAAGAGAACAATTGACAAGAAGACTCGAGTTGCAAATGAAGAAGACAACAACAGTTGGTGAGATGTGGTGTCGGGGTTGCCACGAACGATGTTTGTCTCTTTTGTGGTGAACATTGCCCACATGGGTAGATTATGGTACACAAATCCAATTTCTATATTTTGATAGAAGGCTCGGAAACTTTACTACTGTATTCCACACTGCATATTCCTAAACATATTTCCTATCATACTGAAATACTGTAGACATTTTGGATCCAACATAGTACCTTATTGACGTCAGAAAAGTTGGATGGCGCAGCCACGCGGTAGAATGTTGAAGCTGCAACATAGTGACTGGTGAGGTTTATTTACATGGCGAAGCATTGACGTCGTGATGGAAACAGAAAGAAAATGGTCAAATTTGAGGAGGTACTGCTCTGTATACGGTTGCAAATCGTATAAAACGGATGCGAAATCTCTTCACTACTTTCCTGTACAAAAAGTTCAGAGAGAAAGATGGGCTTCCGCGCTGTCAATTGGAAAACGCGTTACGCGATACATGACAGTGTGCAGTCTGCATTCTCGTGAAGACGACTTCTTTCCACAGCGTAGCTACCGGTACTGTTTACTGTACTCATTGATAGTTATTGTCTCTAATTTGTATTCACAAAGATTTAGCTACATCAAGAATACTGATAAACTTGTAGCCTAATACTTCTGTGCCGCACATAGAATGTAATCCGCTCTTTGTAAACTTCTTCATATGTGTAACAGCAGACAGTAAATTAACTATCTACGTGTGAGTAATATCTTTAACTGGTAGTAATTAAGCACTGCATTTAAATTGCCTATAAAAAACTTCTATCAATGAAAGAAAATATACAGTATTTTGCCATCATAAATGAGCTTTTTTGCTATTTGTTTTACGTCACACCAACACAGATAGGTCTTATGGCGACGATGGGACAGGAAAGGTCTAGGAATGGGAAGGAAGCGGCCGTGACCTTAATTAAGGTACAGCCCCAGCATTTGGGAAACCACGGAAAACCATCTTCAGGGCTGCCAACAGTGGGATTCGAACCCACTATCTCCCGGATGCGAGCTCACAGCTGCACGTCCTAACCGCACGGCCAACTCGTCCAGTCATCATAAATTAGAAGCCATAACCCAATTATTTGGTAGAATTGGACAAACCAAGTATTCTTCAACCCCACACAGCTGTGACTGTAGAGGTTATAGTACTCTTAAATTATAATTTTCAAACTTTGCTCTGCATATTCTGTAGGTACGATAGTTATAATTTTTATACTCATTATTGTCGTTTCTAAGTTCTAACTTTTGTGCTGATGGTAAAAATGAAAGAATATTAAGATTAGGATGTGGGCTGTGCCAACACAAGCCTGTATATAGCCTAGGATTTATTTGCTTTACAACATTTACTTAGTAGAATTATTATTTTATTTCTTCCCTAAGATTACAGTTTACAAGACAGGTAACTCCCCCCTCACCTGGCTAACGCTTTGGCATGTCTTTTGAACACTTAATAAATCCTACAGACCCACACCCGATCACTGTCGTGTTTACTTCCCGTCACTATCTCGCCGCCATATTGGAAACAGCTGACCGTAAGCTCCTCCCCCGTTTCGGACGTCAATATAGGTGTACTGTCTTACATGCGTGCAATTGCTCCTCTCTCCCCTACGTGTGTTGGTTTTCTGTGAGTCTGTACTATGTGACACACGTAGCTTTGATAAAGAAGCCTCATCAGGATCTGAACAACCTACTTCCGTATTGTTCGCGTGCTACTCCGGCGAAAATCCAGGAGAGGCGCGATCAATACTTGACATAAGGGACGTGCGCCGTTGCCAGATGTCAGCCCTCACCCCCACGAGGTCAACATCACAGATGGCATTCGTTCATCTTTAGCCAACGCTATCAACTAAAGTGGACCCAGGCAGACACTGGCGCCGCACGACTTATTTTATTATCAACGCCACCTTCTGAGGTCGGTGGAATTCCCAGCATAGCTAATAATAATAATAATAATAATTGGGGGCCGATGACCTCGATGTTAGGCCCCTTTAAACAACAAGCAATAATTCCGCGTGGGCCAGACTATACGAGAAGGGTGCCACAGGTACGCAGAACAACTCCTAGGAGACACCTCGAAGTCTACGAAAAACGTTCAAGTAGTTTGGTTCAGTTGTTACACTCTGAAGAACCCCTATAGGGCAACATTCCAGTATGAGTAATTAAAGGCCGTAGTCACCACAACTATTCTTGTCTCTCCGTCTTTTTTTTTTTCTTTTCTTTGTTTGTTCAGGTATCATCTTCATAACCTTGACATCTGGTTGCATCTTTTCTTTATTTCTTCTTTGTGTCAGCAGTTCCATGTGATAGAACCCAATGACAGGGACATGAGATCCGCGACGGCCTTGGTGAAAATCGACGTTCCATCTGTTCAGCAACCGCGTTTCATTATCAGTGCAGGTATACAGCAGAACGACATAGAAGATAGCGATCAGATCGTCCAGCAGAGATCCAGTTTACTGGACAACATACGATGATTATTATTACACACCACCACTGAGCTGAAATATAGTGAGTTATAATAATAATAATAATAATAATAATAATAATAATAATAATAATAATAATAATAATAATAATAATAATTGTGCTGGTAGGTACACCTCTACGCCGCACATTTGAATCCTGCGCCAATAAAACCTCCTCTACTGGAGGAACAGTGAACTTGGAACTAGAGCTCCTTAAACGTTTACTCGTAAGTCACTACATTAATTTTGTTTACAACAGATGTCACTACAAAACTATGATCATGCGAAGTGAAAGAACGTTTGAAGAAATTTTGTATTCATAAGTTTGTTCTTTACTAAATTTCGCTTGGGAATATTTATCTTTTCTTTCCGCCAGTTTTGAATCTAGCCAATCGCTAATTTTTGTAATTAATTTCCGACCAATCCTGGATTTCTTCTTCGACTTTGAGTGTAAATTTTGTATTGTCCAATAAAATTAAGAGGGTGTGGCTCGATTATTCATCAAAGGTCTCGAACCTTCCCCGAGGGTTTATGAACTGCGGATTCTCACGTCTCTTGGCCATTTGATTAACATCTAACTAAGTGTGTGTATGTGAAGCAGGAGGTGCCTCTTTCAGCAGGCAGCAGTTCTTCAGCAAGGTAATGGCCGTTTAACATCTTTAGTTCTTGCTAGCTCCGCAGTTTAACCCGAGGGATAGGTTCGAAACTTTAATATGTAACCAACTTCTCTAAAATGTAAATTCTGCCGGCTAATGTGAAAATTTCATAAAATCTGTAACTGTAATTCGGGGATAGAGAGTGATTTACCGTCTCGAGCTCCCCTTCATATTGGTTTGAGGTGACTACGTTTTGTAACTGGTTTTCTTCCTTTCCGTAATGTATTAAATTAGTCTTATACGAGTCACCCCCATAGTTAGGGAATAGCCCCTGTTTCATCGGCCTAGTGCCTTTTAGGTTTTAAGAATGCATATTTAGGAGTGCAAGTACACGCCTCCATTCAATTTGGTGTTTCGGGCCATTTACTTAACATGTCCTTTTCTGTTAAGGCCCAGTAGGTTGGGTACAAGATACCCCTGTTTCTGTTTTGTAAGTTGTGCCTTGATGGCAAATAATTGTAAGTTTCTGGTATTGCCTTAAATAGGCTTGAAAAACTGAGAGCGTATCAGCTCTTTTCTAGTGTGGTTACTGTGCCTCTGGGAGGCTTGATATTTGAAGTTGGGAGCAAGTGCTCCAGGGATTAAGGGCTTTCTGTCCTTTGAACAATTTGTGCTCGCCTGTAAAAGTTGAGCTAGGAGCTCAAAATTATAATACTAGGGCTTGTAGCCCAAGAGTGTTAAAATTCTGAAATCTTGGATCTTTCTAAGTCTTGTGTCCAAATTGTTATTTCATAAAGTGAAAAGTTGTTATAATTTTGTTGTTTCTTCTGAAAATATAACCTTTGTTAAAATTTTAAATTAACTTTGACTTTGTAGTTAGACCCATTCATCCCGGCACCTTCTTTCACCTCTGCTGGTCCACCAAACCACGGTAATAATAATAATCTTACGTCCCACTAATTACTTTTACGGTTTTCGGAGGCACCGAGATGCCGGAATTTTGTCCCGCAGGAGCTAGTAAATGTACCAACACGAGGCAGACGTATCTGAACAGGACCTACCAAGTTGGGGTCAAGAGCCAGGCGATTTTTAATTTTAAATGTGCTACTTGTCAGCTGGGAAGTATTATCCTATATTTCAGCACCTCACTTCTGCCGTGCTTAAAATGATTTGTTTACAATGGCTTTTACTTGAGCTTGGGAAAAAAAAATCTTACCATTCTTGAAACTTGACGTCCAAGTTAATTTGTAGGAAAGATAACAATTTTTTCGGAATTAATGAAATGAAATCTGACCTAACGAGCTTTTACAATGCTGCAATGAATTATCTGAAAAAAAGTTTATGACTTCAATGATGTTAATATATTTATTTATTTATTTATTGCTAGTTGCTTTACGTCGCACCGACATAGATAGGTCTTATGGCGACGATGGGACAGGAAAGGGCTAGGAGTGGGAAAGAAGCGGCCGTGGCCTTAATTAAGGTACAGCACCAGCATTTGCCTGGTGTGAAAATGGGAAACCACGGAAAACCATTTTCAGGGCTGCCGACAGTGGGGTTCGAACCTACTATATCCCGAATACTGGATACTGGCCGCACTTAAGCGACTGCAGCTATCGAGCTCGGTTTAATATATTTTAGAAACTTACAGGCCTTACATTTCAAAGATGTTACATTTTCTGGTTTTGAATCAATGATTAATTCTTTGAAATTTATAGCAATTTGTCCAGCTTTTATGAATAATTTTCTTCCTATAACGACCGGCTCCATGGCTAAATGGTTATCGTTGCCGCTCTCTGGTCACAGAGGTCCGGCGTTCGATTCCCGACAGGCTCGGCAATGTTAAGCATAATTGATTAATTCTGCTGGCACGGGGGTCCTCGGACACTCCCGGCACTACAGTTTTTGTACGGTGTCCGTGATGAGAGTTGTAATATGAACTCAAAATGGGCAACTTTTTCTCTACAGTTAATTTGGTTGTTTTTCTAAGTATACCTGGTTCGAATGCATGTGTTGATAGAGAATTATCGTTCTTAAAAAACAAATGGAATATACACGTTCAGCAACATTCAAGTCTCACTTAGTTTTGATCATAGCTGTCAGAAATGTCATGACTTGATTAAGATTCAGCATTACTGAAGTGAAGAAAAATGAAAATCCACAACCTGTTTCCAGTCATTCGGCCGGATCAGGAATGGAATGAATGATCTAGCGGCGAGGATAGGAAATGTGCCGGCTGCCGAAGCCTGTCGCACTCCTCTGGGGCAATAATTAATGACTGATAAATTAAATGAAACGATATCGGAGAGTGTTGCTGGAATGAAAGATGACAGGGAAAACCGGAGTACCCGGAGGAAAACCTGTCCCGCCCCCGCTTTGTCCAGCACAAATCTCACATGGAGTAACCGAGTGGTGAGAGGCCGGCGCGCTGCCACCTGAGCCACGGAGGCTCGAAGAAAAATTACGGCTTTTAAACTTTTCATGTAGAAAATGAACTTGAATGAAGTTTGTGCCTAGAATGCAATGCAGTGAAGGCTACCCGGTTCGAGTTCCACGGCAGAGCACACAGCGGAACAAACACACTCGTTTCCGATCGCTCTAAATATTATACGACGGAAGCCTAAGCGTTATTCCATTATCTAGTGCGTCACAGGGAAGGAAGCCCTGTTACAGCCGTCTCCAAACGCTACACCACGACAGGGTACAGTGTTCTAACTTATTAAAAACAAATCTATCTATCGTGTCTAGTTGCTTGGTTCGAAAACTACTGGACAGACTGGTAAGGAAACACTTCACAGTTTCGAACTTGTGCTATGCCAACAAAAATTACAGATGAATGGTTGGCCTTAACGGAACATGAAGTGCATCGTGTGGCCTTGAAATGGCATTTTGTACAAGAAACGTCATAACTTCGTAAGTCTAACGGATTTCGACAAAATTCAGCTTCGATTTGCTTTTTACTGAGCGTGTCATTCTGCGGAAAGCGTCTGGATGTGTTATTCAGCCATTTTTATTGTCATCCCATCTTAATAATATGAAATAATAGAAAATATCCATATTTAATCGCTACAGATTTGACATTTCTTTTTGCGTAGTCTTACAATTCAGTTATTTTTATTATTATGTTATTTACAGTCTCTCGTTGTTATTTATAGTAAAATCTTTTCTAATATGGTATTGTGACCACCATGGACCCCGAACTGAGTCGGACATTCCCGCCATTTACTTGTGCCACCTCTTGTTCTTTCCCGACGACGATGGTATTAGAGCATTCGAGGCCTTAAGTCTTTTTTTTTACGCCTTTACGGCTCTTGCCTTTTCTTTACCGGTAACTCCATTCGCCAAAGGTCCATACCTTCTTTTCTTATGTATCCGATTAGAAGGTCTACAACAGCATGTTGTACTTAATGTTACCACTCTAAACTGTACTTAGCGTCTGTACAATGTGCTACTCGTAGGACGACGACTGATGTCTGATAATGTTATGTCGCTGCAACAACGAGCTGCTCTTTCTTTCGTATTTTTTTTACGTCGTATAGGTCTTACAGCGACGATGGGAAAGGACAGCACAGGACTAGGACTGGGAAGGAAGCGACCATGTCCCAAATACATAGTACTGTTTAATAACAAGAACTTAAAAATTCTGATAACGCTATGTATCACTACTGAGATACACTCAACTAATATTCTCCCCTCAGTCGTTTGTGATCTGAAACCAGGCGAAAGGAGTATTCCATTGTACAAGATACAAAACTTGGAAAAAGGTCAGTAAAATATCACCGAATAATGACAGTTCAATAAATCAAACATTGCGTTTAAGAATCGAAACTTTAACTTGAATGCTCTAAGTAATGTTTCAGACAAATTTAGGACAGATGTCTGAAGACTTGGTGTTTGGGCTGAACCGGGCTGCCATCACATCATGTTACAGTACACGGAATCCTTAAGTTAGATGGTTTTTTAATTTCCTCTTTAAAATTCGATTTACGGTAAGGGTTAAAAAATGAAAACACGGTTAAACATTTAATTTACAACAACTTTGGTGTAACAAAATGTTCATATGCCGAACAGAGCACGTTTCGCTAGCCAACGGCAAAGTTCCTTACTAGGTTTTTTAACCCCTATCCCGTGGCCAGCGTCCTGCTTATGAATATTAACTTATTCCGCAAAATATCTTGTCAACTATAATTTTTTAAGTTTTGTCTCAGCTATTCTCTACGAAAATTAATAAGGATACTGTTAAAACCACAAGTCACTTCCTATTCTTCCTGGTGGAGGTAGAACATTTCCTGTTTAAATATTACTAATATGCAAGCAACGACTTTTAGTCGGATCTGAGAGTAATCGTGGCTACGCTCTCAATTCTGATTACAGAGCTCGAGTGCTGCCAGTATCCAGTATTCGGAAGATAGTGGGTTCGAACCCCACAGTGGGCAGCCCTGAAGATGGTTTTCAGTGGTTTCCCATTTTTACACTAGGAATATGCTAGGGCTGTACCTCAAATAAGGCCACGGCCGCTTCCATCCCATTCCTATCCCATCGTCGCCATAAGACTTATGTGTGTCGGTGCGACGTAAAGCGACTTGCGAAAAAACAAAAAACAAAAACAACTGATTGTAAGAGTCTGTACCAATTAATCGTGCAACTTAAATAATCGAAAGACGTTCCATGTGCAAAATATTCAGCTATAACATTTTCAATTGCTAACGGCAGAAAAAAATGATTTTTTTACGACTTCCTTCTTAGACAGCGACAGTTGTTGAAAGCAGTACATTCAAATCAGAAATAAGAAGAACAATCATGCTTGATACTGTTTTTGTAGTGCCACTGAATAAAAATTATAAACATGAATAATAAATATGTATGAGTCTGTACTGCTTCATTCTTTTTATTTATTTTTATTTATTTATTTATTTATTGTCTTGTTTTATATGGCGGGACTCAGGCTATGAAGCCTGCTATTCTGTCCGACCATACATACACTTACATGAAGAGTTAAATATACACTAAATTATCTACAGTTTAATATCTTAAGGTAGCAATTAAATGTTTTAATTAATCTAAAACTTAACTATGATCTAATCCTACTATGTTATAAGAAATCATTATTATTTATTAACCAGGTTTGACAGAGTTTCTTAAAGCGGAGGTGGTTTGACACGCTCCTAATTTCAGCAGGTAGGGAATTCCAAATTCGGCTGGCGGCGACTATAAATGATCTACTGTAGCCAGTTGAGCGGTGAATGGGAATGCTTAGTACTGCGGTGGATGATGATCTGGTAGGAATACTAGAAGGTGATGCTAGGTAATGGAATTGTGTGGCAAGGTATTCAGGTGTGTTAAGGTTCAGTATACGATGTAACAGGGAAAGAGTGTGTAAATTTCGTCGCTCTCTTAAGCGTAGCCATGAAAGCCTAGTAAATGCGGGAGAAATATGGCTAAACCTTGGTATATCTGAAATAAATCGAACGCATGCGTTATGTGCCGTTTGGATCTTGATGGAAAGTGAGGCATTCAGGTTACTGTATACTACGTCACAGTAGTCGAATATTGGCATTACCATACTTTGGATAAGCAGTTTTCTCACATTTTGGGGGAGTAAATCTCTGAGTTTTTTAAGGGAATGTAAGGAATAAAACACTCGCTGACATATACCTGTTACATGATCGTTCCAACTAAGGTTTTTATCCATTACCATCCCTAAGTTTTTAACTGTGTCTTTGAATTGTAACTGAGTGCCTCTTAATGTTACTGAGTGGGTATGGATGTCTGTAAGTCGTGCGTGGGTTTTTTGGGTAGCTAAAAGAATACACTGTGATTTTTGGGCATTGATCTTTAGTGCATGGTCATCGGTCCACCTACATATTCTTCCTAGGTCGTCGTTCATATTATTTATTGCAGTCGGTAAGTCACGAGGGTGTGCATGTGTATATATCTGTATGTCGTCTCTATTTGTAAATATGACTTGTAGTTTTTTGTATTACAGTGAAGCTGAGTTAGAAGATCAGTTTGCCTTCATAAGAAATGCCGGCCCTGTCGTGTAGGGGTAGCGTGCCTGCCTCATACCCGCAGGCTCCGGGTTCGATTCCCGGCGAGGTCAGATATTTTTAGCTGGATCTGAGGGCTGGTTCCAGGTCCTCTCAGCTTACGTGATTAGAACGGAGGAGCTATCTGACGGTGAGATAGTGGGCCCGGTCTAGAAAGCCAAGAATAACGGCCGAGAGGATTTATCGTGCTGAACACATGACACCTCGTAATGTGCAGGCCTTCGGGGTGAGCAGCGGTCGGTGTAGTGCCATGGGGTCCGTGTAGCAACACGTTAAGCAACCCTGACTTTACGTCTCATCTCAGAGGATCGAACTAAGGACAAGCCTACCAACACGGTATTCGCAGATATTGAAAAGGTATTCGATAATATTTGAGATTGGGATCATATAGCGCCAGTCTGCAATGAGGGCTGTGAGGCGAAACTACAGCGTATCCCTTAGAAGAGGCGGTAAATAGAACCACAATCCGAGGAGGAGAAACAACAACTGCGTTATCTGAGTCTGGTAGGGACAGTCTTGGAGAATGAGCACAACATGAAAATAAATAAATCCAAAACAGTGAAGTCAGATGATGCATGAAGTGAAGTCTTAAAGGAAGTAGTTGGGAGCAAGGATGATGTAAAATGCAGATAAGGAAGGGTGGACTGTGTCACTCAACTGAAGAGTCGACATTAGAGCCGTGAGCTCTCCAGTGCACATAAACAGTGTACACGCATGCACAGAAATGGCGTTCCAGTGAACTTTGTGCCAACAGTCTGTCTACCTGCAGCGAAGGAGTGTTTGTTTTTATCGGGACACCATTAGGCATCGCAGTCTCAGACAGTTCGGTACACTCATCCGTTGAGCGAAGCTGAGCGTCTCTTTGAGTTTGGTTCTTTCAAACGGTTACGTGCCAGATGCGACCCGGCCATTATCGTGCCAATAGCGACCGAGCGGATAAGCATCGTGCCGCATGCGACCCATCAGTCACTTACAATTCATCTGCATTAAGGGCTGTCACCAAGTGGCAGATTGCTTATAAGTAGGTAACTTGGTCTTTTCTAAAATAAAGGTCTGACACCATTGTTAGCAGGTTCGAGTGCTGTTGGTCGAAAGAAAAATATAATAATGTTGCCGGCTTTACGTCCCAGTAACTACATTTATGGTTTAAGCTGACACCGAGGAGCCGGAATTTAGTCACGCAGGACTTATTTTACGTGCCAGTAAATCCACCGACACAAAGCTGACGTATTTGAGCATGTTCAAATACCACCAGACCGAGCCAGGATCGAACCTGCCAAGTTGGAGTCGGAAGACCAGCATCTCAACCGCCTGAGCCACTTAGCCTGGATGAAAAAAAAATCACCATCAGAATGTTGGCCGGCAGGGTACGAAAGTTGGTGGTAGACAGTTTCTTTCTTTCTTTTTTTTTTTTTTTTTTTTTTGCTAGGGGCTTTACGTCGCACCGACACAGATAGGTCTTACGGCGACGATGGGATAGGAAAGGCCTAGGAGTTGGAAGGAAGCGGCCGTGGCCTTAATTAAGGTACAGCCCCAGCATTTGCCTGGTGTGAAAATGGGAAACCACGGAAAACCATCTTCAGGGCTGCCGATAGTGGGATTCGAACCTACTATCTCCCGGATGCAAGCTCATAGCCGCGCGCCTCTACGCGCACGGCCAACTCACCCGGTGGTAGACAGTTTCTAATCACTAGATTGCATGCCAAAAGCCGGGATTCAGATCCAAACCTTTTCGCAGTGTTCAAATGGAGTGAGGGGATATGATGGTGTTGATGGTGATTCGACCGTCGGATGGCGACGTAAAGCATTGAGCAGACCCCTTGGTATTATTCGAGAGGAGCAGGCTACGTGCCGAAACCGGGTTTCATCTCTCCCTACTTCATTATCACAATCCCACATCCAGACGCGCAGGCCACCCAAGGGGGTCAGGTAGAAAGACCTGCACCAGGCAAGGAATAGGAATGGGAAGGAAGCGGTCCTGGTCTTAATTAAGGTACAGCCCCAGCATTTGCCTGGTGTGAAAATGGGAAACCACGGTAAACCATATTCAGGGCTGCCGACAGTGGGATTCGAACCCACTATCTCCCGGATGGAAGCTCAGGGCCGCGCGCCTCTAACCGCATAGCCAACTCGCCCGGTGGGAAAAGACATAAACGCATCACCATGTTTCGTGTTGTAAAACGAGTTTCCCCCAGAAGTGTTATGTAAAGTAGGGGTCTGTCTGTCTGTTAGGTCATCAGCCCAGAGGCTGGTTGGATCCTCAAATAGCACCACCAAAGGTTATGCGGTTATAAGGAAACCGCAAAAACCAATGGCAGCACCAAAATGAGGCGTACTAGGCAAGACGAGTGAGGTAGTTTGCCATTGCTTTCCTCACTGGGTCAGAAAGTGCTATTGCAGCACGACTGACTCTATGAGCAACACCTTTCATAACACTCGGATGCACTAGTCGTGTTCTGAATGTCACTACTCAGCACCACCCATACCCCAGCAGCTTCCATATTGCCACAACCATGGATGTGACTGGGATTTCGGTGAAAGCTACACTTTACTCTGGCCTGTGCCAAGAGATGGATACAAAAGTAGGGGTAGTAGCTGCTTATAGGACTTAGGGCTGGTTTACACGGGTAGAGTAGCGAGGCGAGTAGAGTGGATAGTAGAGCTACTAGCATCGTGTAAACGACCGGGATAGTAGCAAGTAGAGTAGAGTAGTTAGTAGGCAGTAGAGTAGAGTGGGTTTCCGCTGCGGTAAAGTAACTCTACCACTATCCTTCCCGCTCCACCGGAACCGAGCTCCGAGAGCTGGCGGAGAAGTCCGAGGACGCTCGATTTTTCAGCTGCCGCGTCATTTGACTGCTGTATTTGCGTGTGTGTGCAGACGGTGGTATTACGTTGAGCGTTTATTTGGCGGCAAAATGAAGTGGACGGAAGAAGAAACTTGCAAATTTGTGGAGCTCTACAGCGAAAGAGAATGTTTATGGAACATAAACAGCGTTACTTATAGAAATAAGAATATGAGACGGGCGGCGGAAGAGGACTTGATAGCGAAAATGGGTAAAGAGGGTTTTCGGTTAACGGAACTGAAACAGAAAATAAAAAAATTAGGATGTACATACAATCAAGAACTCATGAAAATACGAAGATCCAAGAAGTCTGGAGGTGGTGCCGCAGACATCTACACTCGAAGATGCAACATAAAATATAAACAAGTGTCAGCTGGATTTTCACTTAATATGAAGATTTCTCAAGTTTCAGTGTTACACAGCGTGTTCATCATGTGTCTCGACATGTTTAAGTTAGGCAATACAATGGTGCAGGACTGTGTACATTAATCATATTAATAACATACATAGGGATCTTCTACTTATCACTTGCCACTGCCGTTAATTTTCAGCAAAAACAGTAATTTCCCCAACAAATTGAATAGTTTCCATATGTTGTTTGGAATATCCAAAATAATTATTGTTTACAGTACAGTGTCAGATCTAGAAGCTTAAGCTCTACACCTGGGCCGTACAAGCAACGAACAAAAAAAAATTAAATAGATCAATAATTGGGATATTTATGGCGAAGAAGCTACTGCAAATTAGGCCTACGCCAGCGTAATTTACAGTGTACTTATGGCCGGTTACGTCTCAAAACTCACGTGCGATAATTAGTAGCAAATGGTATCAAAACTCACGACTGCAAACTAATAGCTAAATTAATATTCCAATGAGTCTCAAAATTCACGACTACGGATAGCAGGTGCCTGCGATGACGGCAGGAGGGGTGAGGTGCGCGGTGACTCACTCACCAGGCCTCTCCTGAGGCCACAATACCATTAACATTAAATTTATATCAAAAGGAAAAATACGTTATATTACCTTTAAGACCACAGAAAAATGTTTTGATAATAATAATAAGAATAAGAATACGAATACACCCCTGTGTCATTCACCGACCATTATTTTCCCCTGTGTGTTGGGGTGGCAGAGTAACATCCACAGTATCCTCTGCCTATCGTAAGAGGTGACTAAAAGGGGCCCCAGGGGTACTTACATTTTTTAGAAAAGGCCTTTGTCTTTCTTTGCCCGAAACCTTCATTTTCTCGAAGTATGGGCCACCTTCCATTTTTTCCCTCTGATTAGTATTAATAGAGGATGGCTGCCCAGTTGCACTCCCTCTTAAAACAGTAATCACCACCACCACCTTTTCCTTCATTGTTTTCAACACTTATTGAATTTTAATGAACCTTTCCACATTTTCTTGGCTGGGGAAAGAACCACCATCATAAAATATCATCAATATCAGCGCTGTGGAGTCTTTTTTAAGTCATATAGCAACAGAACGTCAAAGATAGCGATTGGCTACTTCGCTATATTTTAGATAAACTTCTGACACATTTTAATTTATGATTTTATAAATTTGGTGACCCAAGTAGTCAATACGAGTATATAACATTGCGTTTCGTGTAATCGCGTGGGGGCGTGATGTAATATATTAATCTATGCTAAGTAAGGCATCTGGGAGTACATGAATCAGTCATACGTGTGGAGCATGAGTTCATATTATTTTCGGAAAGCGTATCAGGGACCGTTCATCATACTCGCCCACTTTCTGGAGGGAATGGAGATAAGTAATTTAATTTCCCTGCGATGAGATTCATGACCAAATTAATCTCTAATGAAACTAAATGAGTGAATTACCAGTCGTTATATTTAATATCGTTAAATAAAGTTTCTTATGTAAGTAAATGCCGTCTTCTGGCCTCATAATAGAACTAAGCCCCGGTAATTACTACCAACTGAAAATTTATTTTAACTAGCAGCAGGCAATATACCTACTTTAATTTTATGTCGTCCGGCTGCATGGATACATGGTTAGCATGCTGGCCTGTGGTCCAATGGGTCCAGGGAGTCCCAGGTTCGACTCCTGGCCGGGATTTTCACTTTCATTTGTTAATTCCTATGGCTCGGGAACTGAGTGTTTGTGCCGTCTTCAGCATTGGAGTTCATGGATTGCAAAAAAGAGGCGTATTTCTATTTTTCATCTATTCACATAATTCAGTCGATTATCCATCTGACACACTTACACCGAAAAATGTATTCATGACGCAACCGATTATTCTACGCGATATAACTGAATGATATTTGAAATTCATTTGATTATTTATTCCATTATTTAAATAACCGGATGGAAGCTATTTGATTTTTTTAAAATATCCAATTATATCATCACTAGTAGGGTGGGCGTATATCCATTCAAAGAAGAACTGGTCCTGCTCGTGAGGTTTGAGACTGGCCCAGATAGAGAAACCTATTCTTGCTAATCCTCTTCTTAGAATTCGTGAATTTTGATATTCGTGAGTTTTGAGACTCGTGGGTTCTGAGACGACACACTGATGGCCAATGGGTATTCTTTCTATAACTTTTGGAATGAATTCTGTAAAATTTCATTCGGATAAGATTTAGGTTGGCTGAAATACAAACAAAATGGAAATAGAAACATCGCTACAGTCTAACTGGGAAAAGGAGTACCTCACCCCTTCACCGTAGAACAAAAACCTTCGCCAGAATTATGATCTATAATTAGACTGGAGCTCGTTCATATAGTTTTATCTTAGAAATCACCACTACAGTATTCACAGACGAAGACTAGTAAAATCCTGAGGGGATGATTACACTGTCGTTACTTTCTGTACAATAATGAATAAAGTCATAAAAATTCAATCGTTTGTGTTCCTGGGTTAAAATACATGCTTGTACTGCCAGGGAACTGCTCCTTCATTAACAAAATGATTCCTGAGACGATCCCTCATGTTCTTGGCCAACTGTGTCGAGTTTGTCCCCCCATATTTCTCCAAATTGCCAAGTTCTCTCAGAATTAATGCCGATGCCCCGAGTGTATCTCTCCTACTAAGCCAGCCTCCTACCCATTCCCTTTTTTCCTCATTTACTTCTTCTTCTAACGCTTCACTAACCTCTTGCAGTAATATGTTTGTAAATGTCTTTAAACACTTCCTTACGATGTGCTTACGTCTTGACATAGTGCTACTACTGTACTCTACTCTACTGTATGACTCTACTCCCGTATGAACGATACGAGTGTCAACTCTACCAGACAGCGGTAGAGTAGAGTAACGTGGCTACTCTACTAACTACTCTACTCGCCTCGCTACTCTACCCGTGTAAACCAGCCCTTGGGTGACACAACTTATCAAATGACAATAGGGAACATGCATGATCCGGGGTTTTAATTAAAAATATGCTAATCTGATTCAAAACTGCATGCAGAATTCAAAAATGTGATCAGAATGTACAAATAATAACTCCAAACATGATAAAAATCTACGAAAATGTCACGTCACGCAAGTACGCGATCTCATTGGCCTGACGTCATCGTACAGGTTGACTGAATTAGCAGATGAAATAACACATAGCGTGCTGTGAGAAGCAGGATACACTTCGCGTATTTCTACTTTACGTTAGTGTCTAGTATGGTTAAATTCGAGGTCTATACATTGGATAATAATCTGAATGGTATATTTTAGACTTAAAATGAATCCTGCGCAGACAGTGAGGCAGAAAACTTATAAATGGTGTAGAGTTCCGATGTGCAATAGCACATCGCATACCATACCAAACAAATTGTTTATAAACGTTCCAAAGACGCTAAAACTAGGGAGAAATGAATTTTGGCGAGCTGGAGAAATGCTGGTGATATACCGGAAAAGTCTACAGTTTATTTTTTTTAAGATTTTATAGTAAGATGAATTTGTTTTGAATTTTCAAATCACTTTTCCATGTCAGCTGTTCTAGTGGTAAAACTTTAAATTTTAATGTATGATGCTTTATTTAAATGCTTCAATTACATCTTGGAATATGAAAGTAATAAACAGTGCATTAAATAATGCTGATTATTAAAGTATTCTCCAAACCTAACCTATATTTTGGGTGATCCATGTCAAGATAATAAATCAAAGGGGTTATGAACCATTTTGACAGCTCTAATTCTACCAATATATCTTGGCATAGGACAGTTATGTATGTCTTTATTGAAGAGCTTAATTGGTAAAGAAATTTAGGCTATATCTAAATACTCTATAATGTAACAAAGAATAGGCGTGTACATCATGAAAGGAAACAACGTGAATTTAACAAATGTATAACTCTACACAAAACCAATGCTTGTCTTTTGGGGTCTTATAAGTTAACAATGCTCAATTATAATAATTATCATAATATTAATGAAATAAATAACATAATTGCACACAGGTGAAAATAGTGATGTAGGTGTTTAAAATATTATTCAGCCTAAGTTTTAGGTTATACAAGCCAAGTCAATAAACCGAAGGGTAAAAATACTGCGCGAGTTGGCCGTGCGGTTAGGAGCGCGCAGCTGTGAGCTCGCATCCGGGAGATAGTGGGTTTTGAACCCCACTGCCGGCAGCCTGAAGATGGTTTTCCGTGGTTTCCCATTTTCACACCAGGCAAATGCTGAGGCTGTACCTAAGGCCACGGCCGCTTTGTTCCCATTCCTAAGCCTTACCTGTCCCATCGTCGCCATAAGACCTATATGTGACGGTGTGACGTAAAGCAAACAGCAAAAAAAAAAAAAAAAAAAAAAAAGTAAGTCACAGCACCCAAAGACATTCCTGTATTGAGCGACTAAAATGTTACCAGGACACTTTTCTTTCCTGATATGCTCAGCTTGTTAAAAGCCA
The DNA here is from genome assembly GCF_040414725.1 of Anabrus simplex. Classification (NCBI taxonomy): domain Eukaryota; kingdom Metazoa; phylum Arthropoda; class Insecta; order Orthoptera; family Tettigoniidae; genus Anabrus; species Anabrus simplex. The sequence goes on along the minus strand of NC_090275.1, from coordinate 131,723,669 downwards.
AATGTAATTAATGTTACTGGCTTCACGCCCCGCTAACTACTTCTACCGACACGAGGCTGACGTATTTGAGCACATTCAACTACCACCGGACTGAACCAGGATCGAACCTGCCAAGTTGGGGTCAGAAGGCCAGCACCTCAACAGTCTGAACCACTCAGCCCGACTTGTGAAAACTAGATGAAGTCATATTTATCTTTATCATGTTTAACTTTTTCCCTCCACAAAGATATTTAATTCTCTTTCATGGGCCCCGGAAGTGGGTAGGCCAGTTGTCCCAACCATAAATATATGTTTTTTTGGGAATGATAGATTATAGCCCTATAGTACTATGATCTTTCTTTCTTTACTTCTTTCTTTCTTTCTTAATCAGTTTATCCTTCAGGGTTGGTTTTCTCTCGGATTCAGCGAGGAATTTCACCTCTACCACTTCAAGGGCAGTGTCCTGGAACGTGAGACTTTGAGTATGGTGATGAAACTGGTGAGGAGGGCCATTACCTCGCCCAGGCGGCCTCACCTGTTATGCTCAACAGGGGCCTTGTTGGAGGATGGGAGGATCGGAAGGGATAGACAAGGAAGAGGGAAGGAAACGGCCGTGGCCTTAGGTGCCTGGAGTAGAAGTAGGAAAATACGAAAAACCACTTCGAGGATGGCTGAGGTGAGATTCGAAACCCTTCTACTCAGTTGACCTCCCGAGGCTGAGTAGACCCCGTTCCAGCCCTCGTACTATTTGTTTTCAACTTTCATGGCAGAGCCGGGAATCGAACCCGGGCCTCCGGGAGTGGCACACATTAACCACTACACCACAGAAGCGGACTAGTACTATAATGCTACCTATATGTTTATGTTAGTGCTGAAATCCGATTTCTTACTTTACTAATGCTGAAAGCCCGAAAATGTAATGTTATTCTTTAATAGGGGAATCAGTCTAGAAGGAAGTGTTGAAAGTGATGTGATATCTATCCAGGTTCGTTGTTATCCTAATACTATGGGTTACAGTACATTGCACGTATATAAAAGACGCCACTTACAAACTTGCTTGTTATCCGCGAATTTCTGCGGCCACAAAAGTCACTATTTTTCAAGAATGATGACATTTACACATGATAGATTGTCTGATTGTGCTGTTTTGAACCTTTCTTCTGTCATTTTGAAGTCATTCGCGATCATGAATAATAAACAATCGGCTTTTAGCAACGGCTGATGCACAACGGCTGGTAGAACTCCATGCGGTACTGGATCGTGACGTCACAGCGCGCCGCTTACGTCAGAGGCCGTTTCACTCGCCTTGCGGAAAGGCACTATTAAATATTTTTTTAATGGTAGAAAACAAGGCAACATACCACAATGTAATACGTTTACGTACTATTTCATTGGTGTACTTTTCAAAAAAAAATATTTTTGAAAATGATGCATGTTCCCAATTTGTTTGTCAGCGCCGGTCGCATCCGGCACGGTTACAGATTATGCGGTCGCTCGTGGCACGGGTCGCATGCGGCACGGTCGCATCTGGCACGCTACCTTTCAAACACTCACTAAGCGAGAGTTTGAACGAATGTACACGGCTCTAGTCTAGAAGAAGTTCTTGGACTATGGTCGAGCACCCATTCACTACAAACTCTCGTCTGGTTCATATTTAAGATCTGTCTAATAAGATTAATAAACTATAACATCTGAATTTCATCCATCCGAAGAACAGTTCTTGATCGATGAACAGATGCAGAGCCAAGTTGTAGATGCCTATGTTTATGTAGGAAAAATACCCAACTTAATTTCTGTCTGCTTCAAGTAAAATAAGGGCACGAAGGGCAATAAGGCCAGCTCAATACGGACAAGAAGACCTCGTCACGCGAAGCGCACTGCAGCTCCTAGTTTTACATCTTTAAACGTCACTCGGCAGGTCGATGGTCTCCGTACAACTTAGGTCATGTCCTCCCACTTGCACACATTACTACAGGATCTTCAGACATTTAAACGTGCTGGCGGGAGAGCTGAGACAGACATGATGATATCGGTTGAGGGAGGCGGAAAATCGTAGGAGAACCAGCTCCCAGAATGCCCCGGGGATGTACCTATGCGATACTGGGTCATTTTTTAAACAGCCTCATAATTTAGTTTATGTTGAGAATATATTCGCAAAGTTTCATGGCATGATTCTATCTACAAGTGTATCAAAACCGTCCTGATTCTCCAGCAGCCGTTCACCGCGACACAAATGTAGTTATTTAGGCCATTAAAACAAGCAAAACTTTTTGCTGTAAGATTGTGAGGAACTGCTGCGTGTGTTATCACAAACAAGTTTTTGAAGTGAAACGGAAGAATGAGTTTCATTTCAATTACCGTATGTTTACATGTTGTTAAAATGTCAAAAAATTGTACTGAAAAAGTTCCATATGCGGAAATGTTAATCCAGTTCGTGTCGAATATAATAATCGCGAAGCTTTAAGTCTCCCGTCAACCCTGACTATAATATGCAGAAGAATGCATAGAAGCTACGTCTAACTTTTGTGGCAATACCGATGATTTGTAAGCTGTGTTGTATTAAATAAGAAGTCTGTAGAAATATGACCGCTTCTTGTTTTTTATAAACAAAGTCACAGGGTAACATTCTTTGGATTTTTAGTTTATTTCAGAGTTTACGTATGATATTCGATAGAATCTGGCGTAGTGTGAGGATAATAATGACTACATTTAGTAGTAAGTTTTTATAACAGCTAAGAAAGGCCGTGCTTTGCGTTTTAACAATAAATTCAGAACATGTCTAAAGTCTTAGTAAATGTGGCATCGAACCTAGTGAGGAACTTAGTGCGTTTACAAAATGTTCATCAAACAAAGAACGTAAGTGGGCTTAGAGAAAACAGAGAAAAGAGGAAGAAAGTGGGGCAGAGGAATATAGTTATGGTGCATGCTGACTGACTACAAACGTAAGCTTTCGAAAATTCAATTTTACACTTCTTACTGTATGTTTAGTGTGGAAGGAACATTTATGTTCGATATGAAAGTAAACAATAATGTGGAACCATTTTATGAGATCAAATATGAGGAATAATTTCATGAAATTTTGCATATACAATGTAAAATGTCGTGATGGTACGTATCACATACCCAAACTGGATTTATTACTGCATATTCTGTGGAGATGTCAGCCTACTTCTTGTTTTTAATTGAGCTGTAAATGAACATTAGAGAACGCCCTGTCGTTGGCTGTTATTATTTTATTGGTGTATTAAGGTAACAATATTTGAACCTGGTAGGTCTCTTCTTTTGTACGGGTCAAACAGCTATTTCCAGGTTTGGAGAAGAATGGAGGAAATCTTTAGTGAGTGACACATGCAGTCAGCCTCTGTAGACGTTGTCGGGATATCTTTCGCTCATGATTGGACAGACAATCGAGGAGTAGGGATGAGACACCTTGGAAGAACGCGGCCTAGCGAACATTACTATCATTCGGGAACAATTTACAAGGAGTTTGCTGTGAACATTAACGAGGGCGAACGGAGCATTGTTTGCTTGTTGGTCCTCTATATCTCATGGCAACTTTCGGTGTCTGTGTAAGCGAAAGAGTCTCTAAACCCAAGTATCGAAGCGGCAAGTTGTGTTGACACACGAAGCAGTGAATTTAGTGGCTGAGTGGCTCAGTCTTGTTATAAATGACATGTTATACAAAGGTCGAACCACATACAGAGTTTCTCTGTAAATATGACAGTCACAATTAGAACGGCTTAATTATTTTACTCAAGATGGCATCTTGAAAGTCCTGAGTTCTACTTAGATTAGGAAGATTCTAATTAGAATTCTACTTAGAGAATTAATTACAGTTCTACTTAGATCCTAATCTATTTGAGAATCTTACAGTTCTAAGTCGAGCTCAATACTTTCAAAGTTCTAACTTGAGTGAAAAGGATTATATATTGTGTTAAGTGTCGTCCTAATCCTGACTTCAAGATTTTGAAATTGTGATTATTTGAAGTTTTGTTCTGCAGATACTTTTAGGGGCATCATAAGTCCCATATTAAGAGTGTTTATATGTGCATCAAGCACTTCAAGTGCTGTGCCTACATTTATTGAATGCAAGATATGTCACAGAAAGTTTACAAAGAGGGGCATTAACATACACATAGCAAGAGCTCACGAGCAACTATCTCAGGACTCATCATTGCTAGATAGTGAACAGTTGCACGTTAATTTAGGAATTCCTCAGGCATCTCAAACTCTTCATACAAATTTATCAGCTAGACACAGTGCGAATTCTTCAAACCAGGCATGTGATAACATAAATTGTCAGTGTCCACACTGCGGATGTCATTACTCCAGTTCCCGTGGGGTCAAAATACACATCAGCAGAGCTCATCCTGATATTCACCGTCAAATTTTAGTTTCTAGAAATCGACAGAGGGCTGATCCCTCTCAAAATGTCCAAACAATCGTTCAAGAAAGTGACCCTAATGCTAACACGGAAACTAAAGATGTCAACACACTACCGCATGAATTTAAGCAGAAAATGATGCAGTGGCGAAGTAGATTTTTAAACAATTTGACAGACGAGCAATTTGACAATGAGATTAACATTTGGTGTGAGTTCTTGGCCTCTGCGATTGATCTACTTCCTGGCCCCAAACATCCGTCACGGAAATACTACCAGTATAGGAAAAATAAACAAATCACAGACAACCAAAGGAAATATAAACAGACAACCAACCCTGAACGGGCAACAAAACGGGACCGAATAAAACGCCGCGAAAAATACAAATATCAGCTTACCCAGTACCACTTTTACAATCAGCGCAGAAAGGCTATTAGATCTGTTTTAAATTCCAATGCTGAAAACTGTAAAATTCCTTCTGATGAAATATTTCATTATTTCTCTGAAATTCTCGGGCAACCTAATGACATGATTCGACCCGAATACCCATCTCATACAAGTGATATTGATAGGGAACAAATTGACATTTTATTTAATGACACTATAAGCCCAGATGAAATCAGATTTGCTATTAATCATATAGCCGTAGACACATCACCCGGCCCAGACCACGTCCTCGTCAGAGTTATCAAAGAAAGTATTGCAATCGACATAATATCTCACATTGCCACACGTATGTTGAAAACTGGGGTTGTACCTTCTATCTTCAAAAAGGCCAGGACTGTTCTAATTCATAAAGGTGGAGATTCACTCAATATTAAGAACTGGAGACCTATCACAATCTGTTCAGTAATAAGGAGAATAATTGAGCGGGTCCTTGACAGGCGTCTTCGTGAACATGTTGTCTTAAACCCCAATCAACGAGGATTTACCAACTCCTCTGGAACGCATGTCAACACTGCGATACTCGACTCTCTTCTCCGTGAAGCCAAAAATAAACAAGCTAATCTGACTGCTATATTCTTAGATATCCAGAAAGCCTTTGACAACGTTGGTCATGCCCATTTAAATGAGACACTAAAGTCGTTACCAATTCCATCCAAACTTACGAATTTAATCATGAATCTGCAATCAGGAAATGTCACACAAATTCAGACGCAGGGAAGCAAAACAAGACCTCTCTTGATAAGCAGGGGAGTTATGCAAGGTTCTCCTCTGTCGCCAATCCTGTTCAATCTCGCCATCAATCATATTCTGGATGACCTTAGCGAAACGTCGATATCTACCCAATATGGCTTTCAGTTGAGTCCAGATCATGAAGCTCTAACAGTGTTAAGTTTTGCTGATGATGTAGTTATTGTTGGAAAAGATTCTGAGTCAGCTTTAGTACTTGCTCATGCGGCCATACATCAACTACAAGAAATTGGACTTAGCATCAATACTGGAAAATGTAAAGGAATATGCATCAAACATGGTCACCTGTCAGAAGAAAAACTATTCACGGCAGATGAAAAACAGATACCATGTCTGAAGAAAGGAGAATCTATCAAATATTTGGGTGTAAATTTTTCCAATGAAATTACCTTCCAGTCCGTCGAGGTCCTAAATAAGCTCAAAAACACCCTAGAGCTCCTCATTTCTTCACCCCTTTTGCATTCCGATCAAAAATTTGTAATCATAAACACTTCAATCTGTCCCAGTTTGGTATATAAATTTCAGACAGTACCACCACAAAAGATTCCAGTCAAATTTACAAATGACGCCGATATTATGGTTAGGGGGGCATTAAAGGAAATTTTGCAACTTCCCATGGATGTCCCGAATGATATGATATACGCTGAAATGAAATTTAAAGGTCTGGGTTTATTTTGTGTATCATGGGAAATATATCTGCAACATATTAATGCATGCAAAATTTTGAAATCTTCCAATAGTAATTTTCTACATTCAACGAGAAACTTATGTCAAGAAATCAGCACAAGCCTTGCCGTATTAAATGTAGCAGAAACAGAATCTATTCGAGACAAAAGACATGGCTTTGTAGATACAAAGAAAGTCCGACTTGAACTGAGAAGAAGAGCCTTTGACAACTGGAGCAAAAAAGAGCATAAAGGCAAAGGTGTAGTCCTATTTAAACAGTATACTCCAGCGAATACATGGATTCGTGATCATAAAGGATTGTCTTGCAGTGAATGGCGTGATGCAATAAAAATGAACGCCAATGTCTCTGCTGTGCGTACTGTACCTGGCAGATCCCAGGGCAACAGCCTCTGTCGGCGTTGCCACAGAGAGTTCGAAACTCTTTCACACGTCCTGGGAGCCTGTCCACATGGTGAATTACTGCGCACCTCACGCCATAATGTAGTCAGATCAATGATAGCTAACGCTCTTAGAGGACAAGGTTATAATGTCTATGAAGAAGTACACGGTCTCTCCAACAGAGGAAGCAACCGACGCATTGACATTATTGCTTTTAAGCCATCCTGTTCTGAAGGTTTCATCATTGATCCAACAATTAGATTTGAGACCAACGAAAACCAGCCGGAAGAGGTCGATGCAGAAAAAAGAAGAATTTATGAAGAAACGGCAGACTTCTACAAGCAAAAATATAAGCTCTCATCCATTTCTGTAATCGGCTTGATGTTAGGTGCTCGAGGAACAATACCTGCATTTTTTGTCAACTTCTGCAATACCTTTGGGCTAAATAGAGATTTTATCTATAACATCGCCATTACCACACTCAAGAAGTCCATCATGATCTTCAAGAACCATGCTTGCGGACCTCAAATAAATGTTTGACATGCCTCACTCGACTGCCTACATTTAACATCATACGAACACATTATCTATTGTATCCACATCCATTATTGTTGTGAAGGTACTCTTTGTCTTTGGGCAACCTGCAGCTGTTGCAGGAAGATTGTATAATAAATACGATTGCCTGTTCCCATATTTGGCTGAAGATGATGCTCACTACGTCGAAACTCGTTCCAAGTAAATGTTATAACTTATTTGGTTTAATATTAATGTTGAAAAGGTGGATTTTTAATTTTATTTATCTAATATTCTCATTGAATACGGACTTAAAAATGAAATTCTTAAACTTAAACTTTGTGCATTTATGCAAATTTTAAGGAGCGCAAGAGTTTGTCTCCTCACCATTTTGGTTTCTGGGCCAGTAAATTTAACCTTTTGTTTTAACCAAAGACCTTGTAGAACGAGTACTTGTTACCCCTGTTAAACTCTATTTCATTCTTTTCGTGTTAAAGATATCAGACTGTTGAGCAGTTAAGACAGTGAATACTGTAGGTTGTGCCTATGATAGACCTGGAAAGTGTGAATTTTCGAAAATAGATTCCTAAGTGTGAATTGATAGAGCAAAGATGCTCTTACTAGTGGTATAAAAGAAATTAGGAGATCCGTGTCCTTGACTATTGTTTGAAAGGAGCAGTAGCGCTCAGGTAAAAATTGTAAATGGGAGCTTCAAATTCAGTCTTTAAAATTATCTGATTATTTTAGACCTCTCTAAAAGTGTTTTTCAACCTTACGAGCTAACTTTTGTAATTAATTACTTGACAAAGTATTAAGAACTGAAAAGAAAAAAGAAAGGTAAAGAAAGGAAATAAAACTGCCAATTTTAAAGTTATAAATTAATCTTCTGACTGTTTCATATCCACCCATTCATGCCCGCACCTTTTTTCACCTTTGTGATCCACAAAAACACGGTAACAACAATAATAATAATAATGAGCACTCACCCTACGGACAGCGAACAAGTGGCAGCTACTCACCTGTGAACAAAACAACATAGTAATTAGCACCGGTACTTGTAGTCAGCAGGAATATAATACAGCAATGTAGGATGAGGGTGGCGATTGCCGGTCTAAAAGTGATTAACAGCACTTCTCGGCATTAGCCGATGATGGACACTAACGAGGGTGGTTTCAGACCGCGGAGGGCTTTTACGACCATGTTTTTAGTATGCATCAAGTAACAGAAAAAGGCTAGAAGATGAACACACAGTTGTAGAGAAGGCATGACAGCAAGTACCGAGGGATTAGGGTGAGTTCATGGTTATAGGAGTGGACAGCTAGGATGGTGGTGAGGTCTACTAAACGGGAGCGAAAGCTACGTCGACTCGCGAAGCTGGAAGTAAAGGATATGAAAGTAGCGAAACAGGTGCAAACAATGGCACTAGGTATAAGTAAGTTAGGAATAAACTCGATGGATGAATGGTATCGTGCCGCATGCGACCGGTGCTGACAACCCAGTTTTAATTTAATACGCTATGTCATCATCCAAGATAAGGTACATGAGAACAAGAAAAGGTTAGAAAATATGCCAAATATTTATAGCACTGCTTACCTGGTTGGGAATGAAACTGTTCTCTGTTCTGTTCAAATAGCGAACTACTATAACCACAAACCGAGCACATTTAATTATGTACATTGATTTTCGAACCGGGAGTGTCCGAGGACATGCGAGTAGTGATGAGGATAAACGAAGACGACACATACACCCAACCCCCGTACCAGCGAAATTCCCGGACCCTTGTGACCATTAGACGATATAACTCCCAACGACTGCGTGAAAGGTACATCACACACAACAACAACTCGACGTTGAATGAACAGTTTGGAATGCCATAAATAGAGATATTCCTCCCAAAGAGATTTTTTTTTTTTTTTTTCAGAAGTTGCTTTACGTCGCGGCGACACAGATAGGTCTTATTGCGACGATGGGACAAGAGGAAAGGGCTAGGAGTGTGGAGGAAGCGGCCGTGGCCTAAAGTAAGGTACACCTCCAGCATTTGCCTGGTGTGAAAATGGGAAACCACGCAAACCCACCTTGAGGGCTTCGTGTGTGTGCCGTGTAAGACCTGTGTGGCACAGCGCGTGTTTAGTGCGAACAGGAATATGAGGGACCAAAACATCAATACAGTTTTGTTTTAAGCTTGGCAAGTCACCGAAAGAAACGCATGCGATGCTGGTACGTGTTTATGAAGTGTCCTTGAAGTGTGTGTACGAGTGATTCCCCCGTTTTCGAGGAGGCCGGGAAAGTGTTTCTGACAACCCCCGTAGCGGAAGACCCGCGACCGCCGTCAGTGACGAAAACATTGAGAAGGTGAGAACATTAATCACGAACGATTGGCGCTTAACTGTGCGCATTATAGCGGATGGACTGCAGATAGAGGATTCGATTCCGGGATCCCGAAAACCGGGATTCCGGTATCCCGGCCGCTTTTCAATCCCGTACTTTTCGGGATTAAATTTTCCGGATCCCGGGAATTTCGGGATTGACAGCATTTTTAAAAATTTGCAAAATAGACTGCGTGAAGCGAAACTCCCAGTGCGTTTGAGTGATCCAGTGCAGTTGGAAGAGTCCGATTTCGAGCTCATCGATGAAATCATTAAAGTCTTGGCTACAGTCAAATTAACTGTAAAGCACTCTGTCCCACTGATGCGAATTTAAGCACAGCTGATGCTGCCCGTAAGTTTTTTAAGCAGTTAAATGACAATAACTCCAAGTTGGCTTCTAAATTCAAGATACATTTACAAAAGTGCATGAAAGGTCGACGAAGAAATGAGTTGAGTGGCGTAATATGCTACCTACAAAATCCTCATAGTGACAATGTGGCATTGGCGTTTGATAATGAAATAAAGCGTACATTTTCAAGTCAGTGCAAAGCTCTGATAAAAAAACCAGATTGTTTCTTTAATTGAGAAATTAAATGGTAAAAAGAATGACGACGAGGAAGAACAAAATATGCAAGTCGAGCCTACAAATACAGAAAAATAATGATTTGACACTCAAACAAAAGCGTCAGCTGGCAATAGAAAACAGCATGAAAATTATATCTCCTGAAGCATTAAATGAAAATGAATTTTCCAGAATTCTTAAGAAGGAAATGAATCTATACGGGTCTTCAAATTCTACTCAGAGCTATAACCTGGAGCAGGCTCATAAGTATTTACTAACGATTCCTCCAACTTCCATCGAAACTGAACGCGCTTTCTTAGCAGCTGCATATATGTGCAACAAATTGAGAAGCAGGCTTGATGATGAGACACTGGACGCGTTGTTAATTCACAGATCATATTTTCGAAATTCAAATTAGAATGTTCCCATTAACTTAGTTTTCTTTATATTTACGAGAAATGTGAAATGTGACTAGTAGTATAATTGGATGGTTCGGGCGCCGCCTCCGCCTCAGAGCTCCCAGGGGCCCCTCCGCCTCCGCCTCACGGGAGGCCCTCCCAGAGGCCCCCTCCGCCTCCGCCTCACGGGGGGCCCTCCCAGAGGCCTCCTCCGCCTCCACCTCCCGAGGGGCCTTCCCAGAGGCCTCCTTCGCCTCCCGCGGGAAATTTGAATTTGTAAACAAAGCCACGTGCTTTTTGACAGCTGTCATCGACAACAACGCATCGCTAACCTCACTGCTGCCATCTTGACGGGCCTAAACCTCAGTGGTACCAACTTAACCTAACTAGCGCGAGATTTGAATTGGTAAACAAATCCACGTGTTTTTGACAGCCACGTGCTTTTTGACTGACAACAACGCATCGCTAACCTCAGTACTGCCATCTTGACGGGCCTAAACCTCAGTAGTACCAACTTAACCTAACTAGCGCGAGATTCGAATAGGTAAACAAATCCACGTGCTTTTTTGACAGCTGTCATCCGCCATCTTTAAACCACAGAGAACTGTGCTGCCCTCTTTATCGCAGTAGCTGCAAATTCGTCACCTGTCATCCGCAGTGCTGCCATCTTAACGGGCCTAAACCTTAGTGCTACCAACTTAACCTCACTAGCGCGAGATTTGAATCGGTAAACAAATCCACGTGATTTTTTGACAGCTGTCATCCGCCATCTTTAATCTATAGAGCACAGTGCTGCCCTCTTTAGCTACTTACCTTTGAAATGTGGTGGCGGATAATTTGAAAAATGCTTTTTGACAGCAGCCATCTTTAATCTAGAGAGCACCGTGCTGCCCTCTTTAGCTAGATACCTTCGAAATGTGGTGGCAGGCAATTCCACATGACAGCAGCCATCTTTAATCAAGAGAGCACCGTGCTGCCCTCTATGTGGTGGCGGCAATTTGAAAAATTCTACATGCTCTTGTTTGGAAACAAACTCACGTGCTTTTTTGATAGCCGTCATTCGCCATCTTTAATAAACAGAGCACAGTGCTGCCCTCTTTAGCTGGATACCTTTGAAATGTGGTGGCGGCAAATTCCACGTGCTCTTGTTTGGAAACAAAGCATGTGCTTTTTTGACAGCTGTCATCCGCCATCTTTAATCAACAGAGCACCGTGCTGCTATCATGCGGGCAATTTCGTCAGCTGTCATCCGCCATCTTTAATCCACAGAACACCGTGCTGCCCTCTTTATGGCTACTACCTTAAGCACGTAGTAGCGGGCAATTTGAAATGTTCTCTTAGCTATCATCCGCCATATTTAATCAAGAGAGCACCGTGCTGCCATCTTTAGCTAGATACCTTTGAAATGTGGTGGCGGCAAATTGAAAAATTTCACGTGCTCTTGTTTGGAAATAAACTCACGTGCTTTTTTGCCAGCTACCATCCGCCATCTTTAATCAAGAGAGCATCGTACTGCACTCTCTACTTGAAATGTGGTGGCGGCAATTTGAAAAATTCCACGTGCTCTTGTTTGGAAACAATGCCACATGCTTATTTGACAGCTGTCATCCGCCATCTTTAATCTATAGAGCACAGTGCTGCCCTCTTATGCTGAAATGTGGTGGCGGATAATTTGAAAAATGCTTTTTGACAGCAGCCATCTTTAATCCAGAGAGCACCGTGCTGCCCTCTTTAGCTAGATACCTTTGAATTCCACGTGACAGCAGCCATCTTTAATCAAGAGAGCACCGTGCTGCCCTCTTTGTGGCGGTGGCAAATTCCACGTGCTCTTGTTTGGAAACAAACTCACGTGCTTTTTCTGACAGCTGTCATCCGCCATCTTGCATCACAAACCTCAGTGCTGCACTCTTTAGCTAGATACCTTTGAAATGTGGTGGCGGCAATTTGAAAAATTCTATGTGCTCTTGTTTGGAAACAAAGCCACGTGCTTTTTGACAGCTGTCATCCAGCATCTTTAATCAATAGAGCACTGTGCTGCTATCATGCGGGCAATTTCGTCAGCTGTCATCCGCCATATTTAATCTACAGAGCACCGTGCTGCCCTCTTTATGACATGTAGTAGCGGGCAATTTGAAAAGTTCTGTTAGCTGCCATCCGCCGTCTTTAATCAAGAGAGGACCCTGCTGCCATCCTTAGCTAGTTACCTTTGAAATGTGGTGGCGGCAATTTGAAAAATTCTATGTGCTCTTGTTTAGTAAACAAAGCTACGTGCTTTTTTGACAGCTGTCATCCACCATCTTTAATCAATAGAGCACTGTGCTGCTATCATGCGGGCAATTTCGTCAGCTGTCATCCGCCATCTTTAATCTACAGAGCACCGTGCTGCCCTCTGTAGTAGCGGGCAATTTGAAGAGTTCTGTTAGCTGGCATCCGCCATCTTTAATCAAGAGAGCACCATGCTGCCATCTTTAGCTAGATACCTTTGAAATGTGGTGGCGGCAATTTGAAAAATTATATGTGCTCTTGTTTAGTAAACAAACTCACGCGCTTTTTGTCAGCTGTCATCCGCCAACTTACATCGCAAACCTCAGTGCTACACTCTTTAGGTACATACCTTTGAAATATGGTGGCGGATAATTTAAAAAGAAAAATTCTACAGCAGCCATCTCTCGACGCTAATTGCACAAGATGGTGGCTATACATGACTCCTTAAAGGTGCTTATGCAAGATGGCCGCTATACATAGGATCTTATGAGACGCTCTTGGGATGCTTGCACAAGATAGCGGTTATACAAGGCTCCTTATGAGACGCCCTAGAGAGGCTTGCGCAAGATGGCGGTTGCTCTCATGAGGCGGCTTAAGGGTCCTTGCACAAGATGGATAGAGACGCCCTAAGGATGCCTGCGCAAGAAGGCGGACGCAAGATGGCATCTATACACAACGCCTTAAGGTTGCTTGAGCAAGATGGCTGCTGCTCTTATGAAGAAAGCTAGCTTAGAGGCTGACGGTGGTGGTGGTGATTATTGTTTTAAGAGGAAGTACAACTAGGCAACCATCCTCTATATAACACTAATCAGAAGGAAAAAAATGGAAGGGGCCCGACACTTCAAAAATGAAGATATCGGCCAAAGGAAGACAAGGGCCACGAAGGGCGTGAAAATGAAAGACTCCCTAGCCCTCGCAAACCTAATAGCGTCGGGGTCGGAAAAGAACAAGAGTTGACCAAGGGAGGTAGGACAGGATAGATTAAAGTGAGGAGCCTGGCACAAGTAAGTGGAAGCAATGCCAGGACTCAGCTAAGGGCCCCGTGGTCGCCAACTCACGCTCCAAAGTTCAGAGCCCCTGGGGCATTAGAGGCTAACGTGTCATGCTAGTTCGATTCATTAAATTTGGGGCTTAAATGTTTAATATCTCGAAAACGGTGCATCGCAGAGAAAAACGGACAAAATTTTTCTGCCCAATACCTCGGTTCGCAGAATGAGGAACAAGAAAAACATAGTCTAATGATGAGATCAACGGTTCGGTTCCTACTTAGGCCCTTTGGCATTCGCTCTGTTTTAGCTTGTATTGAAGCAAGTCTTCGTAACATGATCAGGTCTAGCTATGGTAGAGAGTATAACGTGCCGTGCAGGTTCGATTCATTAAATTTGGGGTTTAAATGCAAAATGTTAAATATCTCGAAAACGGACAAAAAATTTTCCACCGAATACCTAGGTTTGCAGTATCAGGAACATGATAGCATAAGAAAAACATAGTCTAATGATGAGATCGACGGTTCGATTCCTACTTAGGCCCTTTGGCATTGGCAGCTATCTAATTCTACAAGATGGCGGCTATACATAGCTTCTTATGAGACAGCTTAAGAGCGCTTGCACAAGATGGCTGCTGCTCTTATGAGACGCCCTAGGGGTGCTTGCGCAAGGTAGCAGCGACAAGACGGTGACTATACACAGCTCTTTATGATACGGCCTAGAGGTGCTCACACAAGATGGTGGCTGCTCTGATGAAGAAAGCTAGCTTTGCATCGTGCAGGTATCTTTACAGCACTAAACCTCATACCTTTGATATGTGGCGGCGGGTAATTCCAAAAATTCTACATGCTTTTCCTTAATAGCAACTACCGGTATCTTTAAACAATAGCGGCTATACATACGCTGTTAAGGCCTCCTCTTATGTCAAGGCATAGCTCTAACGGGATAGCTAGAGTAAGCACGTGCAGCAGTGATGACGTCATTATGCATGTTTAGACTTGCAAATCACAAAAGAAACGTAACAAGACTAGAATCGAACACTGCACTCTATGCCATTAACTCTATCATGTGATCGGAACACTGATTGAAGTGTTTAGAACACTAAATAAGTGATCAAGACTAAAATAGAACACTGTACTCGATACAACATTTGTTTAGAACATGTCAGGGGATACCTTTGTTCTAAGAATATTAGATTACCGCACACGCCTTGTAGGGCTAATAGGCTAAAGGGCTAATGGGCAAAAGGGCTAATGGGCAAAAGGGCTAAAGGGCTAATGGGCTAAAGGGCTAATGGGCTAAAAGAGCAACAACCTCATCGACCGCTATAAGCAAGAACGCTTGTACTTTGTTTAGTGTAGAAAATTATTCTTTATTGGTAAATGGTTTTATATTCAGAACAAGGAATGGAACCTTTGGGTTACGTCTTACCTAATAAAATCCCCGTGGTGCGATGAGTTACGTTTTTCTAACTAGTGTTTGGAACACTGAATTTTTCAAGATGACAGCAGAGAGGTTAGCAATGTTCTGTTGTTGGATTTTAAATCCCGCGCCACAACATGCATAAGGTGGCAGCCTTGAGGTTTACCGCCGAAAAGATGGCAAGAGTGAGGTTAGCAATGTTCTGTTGTTGGATTTTAAATTCCGCGCTATAACATGCATAAGGTGGCAGCCTTGAGGTTTACTGCCGTAAACATGGCAGCAGTTAGGTTAGCGACGCTCTATTGTCCTTCAAAGTGAGGTTAGGGTCCGTCAAGAAGACAGCTGTCAAAAAAGCACGTGGCTATGTTTACCAAACAAGAGCACGTGGTCGTGACGTCACGGTCACGTAATCAATCCTTAGCTCTACGTCGTTAAGAGCAGCATTAGGATTAGCTATGTTTAAAAATCTTCGGAACAGAGCAGCAGTATGAGTAGCCAGGTTTCAAAGCGTGTACACATCACCTATCGATTTTACATGCATCGACCCTCGTACTAAACTTCTTCCGCTAGATCGTGCTGCTATCTTAGCATAACGTATACGTATGAAATTACAGTACAAAGAATTGCCATGTTTCAAAGCGTGTACACATCACCTATCGATTTTACATGCATCGACCCTCGTACTAAACTTCTTCCGCTAGATCGTGCTGCTATCTAAGCATAACCTATACGCATGACCTTAAAGTACAAAGAATAGCCATGTTTCAAAGCGTGTACACATTATCTATCGATTTTGCATCAATCGACTCTCGTACTAAACTTTTCCCGCTAGATTGTGCTGCTATCTTAGCATAATTTTATACACATGAACTTACAGTACAAAGAATATCCATGTTTCAAAGCGTATACACATTACCTATCGATTTCACATGCATCAAATATCGCACTAAACTTTATCCGCTAGATTCTGCTGCAATCTTAGCATAACTTATACGCATGAACTTAAAGTACAAAGAATAGCCATGTTTCAAAGCGTGTACACATTACTTATTGATTTTGCATGCATCGAATCTCGTACTAAAACTTTTTCCGCTAGATTATGCTGCTATCTTAGCATAACCTATGTGCATGAACTTAAAATGCAGAGAATAGCCATGTTTCAAAGCGTGTACACATCACCCTGAACTTCTCCCGCTAGATTGCACTGCTATCTTAGCATAACCAATACGCGCGAACTTAAAGCAAAACAAATAACAGCCTGTACACATCACCTATTGGATTTTCCATGCATCGACTATTTTTTACCGCCAGAGTGTACAACGATCACATATGTGTATTGCTAACGTATGTGTATAAAGCTAAAGCACAAAGAATAGCTGTATTACAAAGCGCGTACACATCACCTATCGATTTTGCATACA
The DNA here is from genome assembly GCF_040414725.1 of Anabrus simplex. NCBI lineage: Eukaryota > Metazoa > Arthropoda > Insecta > Orthoptera > Tettigoniidae > Anabrus > Anabrus simplex. Next base: position 131,707,117 of record NC_090275.1, on the reverse strand, counting down.
TCGACTATCGTACTAAACTTCTCCCGCTAGAGTGTACAACGATCGCAATTGTGTGCTGCTACCTATGTGCGTGAATTTAAAGAATAAAGAATAGCGTGTACACATCACGTATTGATGATGCATGCGTCGACTATCGTACTAGGCTTCTTCCGCTAGAGCATGTAGCAAACACTTTTGTGTATCCCTAACCCATGTGCACGAACTTAAAGCACAAGGAAGAGCTGTTCCAAAGCGTGTACACATCACCTATCGATGATGTATGCATCGACTATCGTACTAAACTTCTTCCACAACAGCGTGCGATCATCGCTTGGTTGTGCTGCAATACTAACATAACCTATGTGCACGAAGTTAAAGCACAAAGAATACCCAAGTTCAAAGAGTGTACACATCACCTATCGATTTTGCATGCATCGACTTTCCTATTAAACTTCCACTAGAGTGTGCGACAACCTTATAAGTATGCTGCTAACTTAGTATAACTTATACACATGAACGTAAAGCATAAAGAATAGTGATGTATAAAAATCTTGTGAACATAGCAGCAGCAGAAAGAATAGCAATGTTTTAAAAGCGTGTACGCATTGCCTATCGATTGTACATGCATCAAGTAGAGTACAAAACTTCTCCCGCTAGAGTGTGCTGCTATCTTAGCATAACCTATGTGCACGGATTTAAAGCACGAAAAATAGTTACGTTTCAAAGTGTGTACACAACACCTATCGATTTTGCATGCATCAACTATCGTACTAAACACATCCCGCTAGAATGTACAACGTTCACATGTGTTTGCGCTGCTACTTTAGCATGACCTAAGCGAACGAACTTAAAGCACAAAGAATAGCGATGTTTGAAAATCTTGCGAACATAGCAGCAGTAAGAATAGCAAGGTTTAAAAGCGAGTACATATCACCTTTTGATAATGCATACATCAACTATCGTATTAAACAACCTCTACGCGAACGTGCGACCATCGCTTGTACTTGTGCTGCTACCTTAACATAACCTATGTGCAGGAACTTAAAGCATAAAGAATAGTTATGTGTAAAAATCTTGTAAACATAGCAGAGTGTTAACTACGTAGGTGTAGACATTGAACTTTGCATGCTGAAGCAGCATACTACGTGACCGTGACGTCAGGACCACGTGCTCTTGTTTGGTAAACATAGCCACGTGCTTTTTTGACAGCTGTCTTCTTGAAGGACCCTAACCTCACTTTCAAGGACAATAGAGCGTCGCTAACCTAACTGCTGCCATCTTTACGGCGGTAAACCTCAAGGCTGCCACCTTATGCATGTTGTAGCGCGGGATTTAAAATCCAACAACAGAACATTGCTAACCTCTCTGCTATCATCTTGAAAAGTTCAGTGTTCCAAACACTAGTTAGAAAAACGTAACTCATCGCACCTCGGGGATTTTATTAGGTAAGACGTTAACCCCAAGGTTCCATTCCTTGATCTGAATATAAAACCATTTAACAATAAAGAATACTTGTCTACACTTAACAAAGTATAAGCGTTCCTGCTTATAGCGGTCGATGAGGTTGTTGCTCCTTTAGCCCATTAGCCCTTTAGCCCTTTTGCCCATTAGCCCTTAAGCTTATTAGCCCTACAAGGAATGTGTGGTAATCTAATATTCTTAGAACAAAGGTATCCCCTGACATGTTCTAAACAAATGTTGTATCGAATACAGTGTTCTATTTTAGTCTTGATCACTTATTTAGAGTTCTAAACACTTCAATCAATATTCCGATCACATGACAGAGTTAACGGCATAGAGTGCAGTGTTCGATTCTAGTCTTGTTACGTTTCTTTTGTGATTTGCAAGTCTAAACATGCATAATGACGTCATCACTGCAACACGTGCTTACTCTAGCTATCCCGTTAGAGCTATGCCTTGACATAAGAGGAGGCCTTAACAGCGTATGTATAGCCGCTATTGTTTAAAGATACCGGTAGTTGCTATTAAGGAAAAGCATGTAGAATTTTTGGAATTACCCGCCGCCACATATCAAAGGTATGAGGTTTAGTGCTGTAAAGATACCTGCACGATGCAAAGCTAGCTTTCTTCATCAGAGCAGCCACCATCTTGTGTGAGCACCTCTAGGCCGTATCATAAAGAGCTGTGTATAGTCACCGTCTTGTCGCTGCTACCTTGCGCAAGCACCCCTAGGGCGTCTCATAAGAGCAGCAGCCATCTTGTGCAAGCGCTCTTAAGCTGTCTCATAAGAAGCTATGTATAGCCGCCATCTTGTAGAATTAGATAGCTGCCAATGCCAAAGGGCCTAAGTAGGAATCGAAACGTCGATCTCATCATTAGACTGTTTTTCTTATGCTATCATGTTCCTGATACTGCAAACCTAGGTATTCGGTGGAAATTTTTTTGTCCGTTTTCGAGATATTTAACATTTTGCATTTAAGCCCCAAATTTAATGAAACGAACCTGCACGGCACGTTATACTCTATACCATAGCTAGACCTGATAATGTTACGAAGACTTGCTTCAATACAAGCTAAAACAGAGCGAATGCCAAAGGGCCTAAGTAGGAACCGAACCGTTGATCTCATCATTAGACTGTTTTTCTTGCTCCTCATTCTGCGAACCGAGGTATTGGGCAGAAAAATTTTGTCCGTTTTGCTCTGCGATGCACCGTTTTCGAGATATTTAACATTTAAGCCCCAAATTTAATGAATCGAACTAGCATGACACGTTAGCCTCTAAGCTAGCTTTCTTCATAAGAGCAGCAGCCATCTTGCTCAAGCACCCTTAAGGCGTCGTGTATAGATGCCATCTTGCGTCAGCCATCTTGCGCAGGCATCCTTAGGGCGTCTCTAGCCATCTTGTGCAAGGACCCTCAAGCCGCCTCATAAGAGCAACCGCCATCTTGCGCAAGCATCTCTAGGGAGTCTCATAAGGAGCCTTGTATAACCGCTATCTTGCGCAAGCATCCCAAGAGCGTCTCATAAGATCCTATGTATAGCGGCCATCTTGCATAAGCACCTTTAAGGAGTCATGTATAGCCACCATCTTGTGCAATTAGCGTCGAGAGATGGCTGCTGTAGAATTTTTCTTTTTAAATTATCCGCCACCATATTTCAAAGGTATGTACCTAAAGAGTGTAGCACTGAGGTTTGCGATGTAAGTTGGCGGATGACAGCTGACAAAAAGCGCGTGAGTTTGTTTACTAAACAAGAGCACATATAATTTTTCAAATTGCCGCCACCACATTTCAAAGGTATCTAGCTAAAGATGGCAACATGGTGCTCTCTTGATTAAAGATGGCGGATGACAGCTAACAGAACTTTTCAAATTGCCCGCTACTACAGAGGGCAGCACGGTGCTCTGTAGATTAAAGATGGCGGATGACAGCTAACGAAATTGCCCGCATGATAGCAGCACAGTGCTCTATTGATTAAAGATGGTGGATGACAGCTGTCAAAAAAGCACGTGGCTTTGTTTATTAAACAAGAGCACATAGAATTTTTCAAATTGCCGCCACCACATTTCAAAGGTATCTAGCTAAAGATGGCAGCAGGGTGCTCTCTTGATTAAAGATGGCGGATGACAGCTAACAGAACTTTTCAAATTGCCCGCTACTACATGTCATAAAGAGGGCAGCACGGTGCTCTGTAGATTAAATATGGCGGATGACAGCTGACGAAATTGCCCGCATGATAGCAGCACAGTGCTCTATTGATTAAAGATGCTGGATGACAGCTGTCAAAAAGCACGTGCCTTTGTTTCCAAACAAGAGCATATAGAATTTTTCAAATTGCCGCCACCACATTTCAAAGGTATCTAGCTAAAGAGTGCAGCACTGAGGTTTGTGATGCAAGATGGCGGATGACAGCTGTCAGAAAAAAGCACGTGAGTTTGTTTCCAAACAAGAGCACGTGGAATTTGCCAACGCCACAAAGAGGGCAGCACGGTGCTCTCTTGATTAAAGATGGCTGCTGTCACGTGGAATTCAAAGGTATCTAGCTAAAGAGGGCAGCACGGTGCTCTCTGGATTAAAGATGGCTGCTGTCAAAAAGCATTTTGCAAATTATCCGCCACCACATTTCAGCTAAAGAGGGCAGCACTGTGCTCTATAGATAAAAGATGGCGGATGACAGCTGTCAAATAAGCATGTGGCATTGTTTCCAAACAAGAGCACGTGGAATTTGCCACCACCACATTTCAAAGGTATCTAGCTAAAGAGGGCAGCACTGTGCTCTGTTGATTAAAGATGGCGGATGACGGCTGTCAAAAAAGCGCGTGAGTTTGTTTCCAAACAAGAGCATGTAGAATTTTTCAAATTGCCGCCACCACATAGAGGGCAGCACGGTGCTCTCTTGATTAAAGATGGCTGCTGTCATGTGTAATTGCCTGCCACCACATTTCGAAGGTATCTAGCTAAAGAGGGCCGCACGGTGCTCTCTAGATTAAAGATGGCTGCTGTTAAAAAGCATTTTTTCGAATTATCCGCCACCACATTTCAAAGGTAAGTAGCTAAAGAGGGCAGCACTGTGCTCTATAGATTAAATATGGCGGATGACAGCTGTCAAAAAAGCACGTGGATTTGTTTACCGATTCAAATCTCGCGCTAGTGAGGTTAAGTTGGTAGCACTAAGGTTTAGGCCCGTAAGATGGCAGCACTGCGGATGACAGGTGACGAATTTGCAGCTACTGCGATAAAGAGGGCAGCACAGTGCTCTGTGGTTTAGAGATGGCGGATGACAGCTGTCAAAAAAGCACGTGAATTTGTTTACCTATTCGAATCTCGCGCTAGTTAGGTTAAGTTGGTACTACTGAGGTTTAGGCCCGACAAGATGGCAGTACTGAGGTTAGCGATGCGTTGTTGTCTGTCAAGAAGTACGTGGCTGTCAAAAACACGTGGATTTGTTTACCAATTCAAATCTCGCGCTAGTTAGGTTAAGTTGGTACCACTGAGGTTTAGGCCCGTCAACATGGCAGCAGTGAGGTTAGCGATGCGTTGTTGTCGATGACAGCTGTCAAAAACACGTGGCTTTGTTTACAAATTCAAATTTCCCGCGGGAGGCGGAGGAGGCCTCTGGGTAGGGCCCCCCGTGAGGCGGAGGCGAAGGGGGCCTCTGGGATCCCTGAGGCGGAGGCGGCGCCCGAACCATCCAATTATACTACTGTGTTTGATTAATGTTATTTTTAAATACATTTTGCGAAGAAATTTTCTATCTACTTATGTTGTTACATGAAAGTCGTCTATTTAGTCTATGTTCAGAGAGATTGTTGTTAATTTCCATCGTTTATTTGCATAGTTTGCTACATAAGGTTTTTTTAATCTATGTAAGTTTGGAAATAATAATTTTAACATTGAGATTGAGTGATTTTAATCTGGTTAGTCTGACCCCAAGTCTGATTAGTTAGAGTGATTACATTAGCTAGATGTATACTGTAAAATATGTCGATTTTGTCTAAATTTTGATTTGCTAATTAAACATCTTATTTCCGTAAGGTTTTCTTATTTTTTATTTGTAAGCTTCAATCCCGCGATAATCCCGGGATCGACCAAGTGTAATCCCGAAATCCCGGGATTAGAAATAAGGGCCGGAATCGAATTACCTAACTGCAGATTAACCGTGAATCCGTGCGACAAAATGTTGCCCAGAAGTTAGAGAAGAGAAAAACGTGTTCTCCTCTTGCGCCACATCACTTGACTGACGATCAGAAGCAGGCACGTTTAGATGCTTCACAGGATTTTGTCGAAACGGTGGATGCGACACCAAATTTCTTGAACTGTATCGTCACTGAGGATGAAACGAAACGTGACGAGGCTTTTGAACACCATCCCAAAGGAAGCCTTTCTGCAAGGTTTCCAGGACATGTATCGCCGATCACAGCATTGTATAGTTATGGGAGGGGACTATTTCGAAGGACAGTAAGGTCACTGCCGTGCATTGTTCATCTATGTTGATAGTACAAGACTATTCACCGAACTTCATTGTCACAGGTTGTAGATCGATCATAAATAATGCAAGAGATATTTTAAGGTCAAAACCCTAAAAATGCGGGGGGAAATGTACAATCAGGTAATTCTACAGTGAATACTACAATAACACAAGTTCAGTTGTATACGTATTTTAACGAAGATTATGTTTGTAAATAATAATAATAATAATAATAATAATAATAATAATAATAATAATGATGTTATTGGCTTTACGCCCCACTAACTAATTTTATGGTTTTCGTAGACGCCGAGATGCTGGAATTTAGTACCGCGTGAGTTCTTTTACATACCAACACGAGGCTGATGTATTTGAGCACCTTCAAATACCAGCAGACTGAATCGAACCTGCCCAGTTGGGGTCAGAAGGTCAGCGCTTTAACCGCCTGAGCCACTCAGCCCGGTGATACAGTTACCTTATCTATAAACACAGCTATTGGGGATCATGAAGTTCAGTCCCTGGATTTTCGGGAAACAGAAATAATAAAGCAGCATCTTCCTAAGTTGCTTCTGAAGAATTTACTGCAGGAAACTGGTAGTTTTATACAACACGAAGTATGGTGATGCGTTTACATTTTTTCTTACAACATGCCCGTATATGGAGGTGCGTTTCCATGTCTGGGAGGTTACCAAACATGCTATCTCAGTGTGTTACGGCTATTTAGGGAGACGGCTGGGTTCGAATCCCCCGTCGGCCATACTCGAAAATGGTTTTTCGTGGTTCCCCAATTTCATTTCCAGTCAAATGCCGGGATGGTACCACCTTCTTCTCATTCATAGCCCGTACAATAACCAGTAGTACATGTAGCTCACTCCCATGGGGTGTACCGGGTAAAGGAGCTACAGATCTGCCGAGACGAAAATGTCCTGGGACACTCCCAGAACTAAAAGTCATGCGCTAAGAACGTTTAAGGTAATCATAGGTAACGGTAGCAATTATTCAGATACTTTGAAGTTTCGTGAGATCAACTCACATTTCAGTATATAAAGCATGCACCAAATTAACACAGGAGATCTTGGAAGGTCTGCAGCTTGCACCGTTAGGATAAGATTAGGAGGAAGGAGACGAGCTGTTCGACTGAGCGGTATGTTCCGAGCGGTGCCGTGGAATGACGAATAAGTTTGAGTGGCGTTTTTAAAAGTAGGAAAGATGAAGATGAAGCTGGAATTCAAGAGCGCAGATTGAAGCAAATATTCGTTTATAAGAAAGGGAGTCAGGGATTGGAATAATTTCTTTCCTTGTTAATCCGCTTACCCTCCAGGGTTGGTTTTTCCCTCGGACTTAAGGGTACGTCCAAGATGCACGCTGGTTTTCTGAGTCAGACAGTCGGCGCCGAGTCGGCATAAGTATATCCTTCGTTGGTATGCGGGACTGGCCATAATGCACCTGCGCACTGGTAGTCTGACTCAGATGTTTACCGGAATGATTAGTTCATTCTACCGCGCAGGCTGTTGATTTTCGAGTTGAGTGTGTCTGACATTTTGTTAACGATGGATATCGAGGAAGAACAGGAGTTTTGTGGTAAGGTTCTTCGTAAGCCTGTGTTCAATTTTTAATAAAATAAAATGAAACGTATCCGAAATCATTCTGAAATATTCGAAAAATCTCTTTTCGTCGGCAAGTAACTGTGGAAAAAGGTGTTTGTACTCACCGTAAATAGATCTTAATTCATTAATTGGATGTATATAACTTCTCATTGTAACAATGTCACTTAGCAGCAATACAGCTGCAGCCTGTTCCATGCTACACTGATCATATCTTTTCTTCTGTGGCAGCCCTGTCTGCGCTGACAACCAGCTTTCATAATGGCCACATGCCGCTCGGAGTCAGTCAGCGCCGACTGTCTGACTCACAAAACCAGCGTGCATCTTGGACGTACCCTAAGGACAGTGTTCTGGAGTGCGGGACTTTGTGTCGGGGATACAACCGAGCAGGAGGGCCAATAGCTCGCCTCATGAGGGGATGGGATAATTGGAAGGGGGAGAGGGAAGGAAGCGGCCGTGGCCTTAAGTTAGGTAGCATCCCGGCATTTGCCTGAAGGAGAAGTGAGGAAACCACGGTAAAACACTTCGAGGATGGCTGAGGAGCGTATCGAACCCCCTCCACTCAGTTGACCTCCCGAGGCTGAGTGGACCCGTTCCAGCCCTTGTACCGCGTTTCAAATTTCGTGGCAGAGCCGGGAATTAAACCCGGGGCTCCGCGGGGTGGCAGCTAATCACACTAATTACATCACAGACATTGACTTGGAATAATTTACCAAGAGATATGTTCAATTAATTTCCGAATTCTGTGAAATGATTTTAAGAAAAGAGTAGGTAAACAACAGATAGGCAATCTGCCACATCGGCGGTGCCTGACTGCATGCGACACGGTATCGGCGTGGTCACATCCGGCGCGGTCGCTTCTCGCACGTAACCGGATGTATGTGAGGTTATCTGGGAGAATAATAGACATCGAGTCCAAAGTTTAAGATAAGGAAGGCGCTGCTGTTGAGATGAGAGACAACCGAAGAGTCAGTCATGTCTGTCAGTTATGTTATTGTTATTCGAATTTCAAGTCATATGACGACTCTGTCTGAGACATCCTCCTTTCTTCAACAGAACGAGATAGAAAGAAATTATGGCTGTCGTATATACTATGGTGCTCTGAAAATCGAAACAAAAATATGTACGAAGAGACAGCAGTGGTGCACAAGACGAGCAGCCATGTCCACTCAAAGAATTTCGTAACACTACTATTCTGTCGGAAAGCTACTCAGTGTACATCGGTACTCATGAGATTATATTCGTTCAAAGATGACGATACCATTCGGAGAGCGTGCATGATTTCTGAAAATTACCATCACAATTTCAATGACATCAGCCGCAAAAACGTGTCAAAATATGTCTAAAACATCCAGTGCAGCAAGAAAGACTCAGTGCCTTCTCAATGTTCTCCATAACACTCTGAAGTTTCTGAAGTTTCAGAGCTGAATATCTAAGTAGCTATATCTAAAGAGAAGAGTGGATTTCTTCTATAAAAAGTGATTCATTTAGTTGTAAAATAACACTGCAAAAAGAATTCAGCTATAGTGTAGTGTAACAACATTTGAAGCATGACACTTAATGTTGTTATACTGTATTTATTCTTCTATTATCGGCACTATGAATCCATCTGATTATAACAAACAATTCAGGATTTATTTTGCTACTGGGTTAACACACAGGAGGTTATCGGCATCGCTAGGCCTTAATTCGGGTACAGCATCAGGCATCTGAAAATGGGAAAAACATGTCCAGGGCTGCCCACCATCTCAGCCAGGAATGAGCCCGTGATCAAGCGAGGTAGCAGCTGTTTGGCAAGGAGATCACTCCGCTGTAAATAGGGGATATAGATATGATTGAAAATTCTTACATGCAAACATTCGCAGGTAATACCGCTTCTCACCTGTAAAAGATAAAGCCCAAAAAGCACAAACACAGGAGAAATGCGTGATTAAATAGGACGATGTTCAGGTGCAGTTAAGTAACACAAAATCAATTTACTGTTCATATTAAGTCTTCGAACAACATACGTTTAGAAGGAGGGCGTATATTTCGCTATCTTTTGTGTAAATGATCAGGACTTTGGTATAATTCTGCCCAACGACCGAGAGAACTGCCTATTAATTAACCCGAAGAAAACGCAAGCAATCATAATAGGACAATCTAGACTTTTAAATACGCTAACATCATACAACAGCCTAACCTCATGCTCTGTGGTGAAGCTATATCTTTTCAGAAGTCTGTAAAAAACCTAGGCGTTGTCATGAATGACACATTAAACTGGAATGACCATATAACAAGTGTCTGCAGAAAAGTTTATGCATCTCTTCACCCCCTAAAAATGAAACAATCCATTCTTCCACACAGCATGAAAATAAAACTTATTCAAACTCTCATTTTTCCAATAATTTGTTACTGTGATGTCGTATTAACCGATGCAACTGCAGAACAAACTATGAAACTTCAAAGGGCAATGAACTCTTGCATACGATTTATATTTCCTTTGAACTTTAGGGCACACATTTCCCCCCTATTATGAGAAGCTATCCTGGCTGAAAATCGATCAACTAAGAAAATTACATACCGCGACACTAATGTTTCGACTTCTGAACGAATCTACACCTGAATACCTATCTTCACGTTTTAACTTCCTCTCAGATGTAGTGTTTCCAGCGCGCTATGTCTTCTGGTATGGGCTATATCAAATTTGTTACTTTCATTGACCTGTCTCAGTCTCATCCTTGGCTTTGACAATATGAAAGTGACTGAAGTATGAGTGATGCCAGTAATACAATTGCTTATACAGCCAATCCCTGTTATGAATGGTGTGAAGATATCGCTCATAGGGTCGGTTGGTGCATGCATTTCAGTGGGCTTGGCAGACTGATATGTAATAGCAGAGGCTGGCTCGGTGAGGAAAGCAACGGGAAACTACCTCACTCCTTATTTCCTTAGTACGCCTCTTCAGTGACGCCTAGGCTATTTATGACAGCTGTTGGCGGAGCTGCAGAGGATCAAACCAGCCTTCGGGCTGAATACCCAACATACATACATACATACATACATACATACATACATACATACATACATACATCTATCCACGGACATATCAGATCGACTTCTACCCTTATGATACCGGTTAATCATTCATCTGTATACAGCCACTCTTTCCAAGTGTCTGGGGCAAGGCTATGGAACACACTCCCTCTCAGTATACGTAATAGCACTTCAATAGTCTCATTTAAACGGTCTTGTCGAGATTTCCTCTTAAATACGTGATCAGCTTGTATGAATGTTAGTGTGTATGAGTGCAAGTGTGATTTAGAACTATTGTTAGGTGATGTAGATAGGCTAGATAATATTAATCATTAAAAATAACAATTATAATCTGTTATAATATTAGTCCATAAATTTAGGTAGTTTCTAGGGACTGTTAATGTTATTTTTCCAAATTATGTGATTATGTACTGTATGTAGTGGTGAAGTGTAAGATAGGGCCGTGAGCCCTAACTTCGCCACATACAAAGGCATTAAATAAATAAATAAATAAATAAATAAATAAATAAATAAATAAATAAATAAATAAATAAATAAATAAATAAATAAATAAATAAATAAAATGTCCTCTCTCGTACGAAGTGAATGAGCGAGGTTTTAGGCCTACTAGCGTTGGCGAGATTTTGGGGTAAAGTAGACAAAAATCGCCGGTTTAGACCTGCCTTTCTGAGCCCAAGCGTGGCTCAGTCCGTTGATACTAGAAGGTGCTCAAATATGTTCGGCACATGAAAGAACTCCCGTGGGAAAAATTCCGACACCTCGGCGTCTCCGAAAACCGCGTAAGTAGGTAGTGTGACGTATAAAAACAAACGTATTATTATTATTATTATTATTATTATTATTATTATTATTATTATTACAAGTGATTACAAGTAGAAATACATGACAATCGGTTCTGGTTTCAGCCTATCGTGGAGTTTTTATTTACCTTTTCCTGAAATGTATGATTTGCTTCAAGATTTTAACTTGTAAAATAATTCCCTTTAATGGAAAGGTCGAGTGGTAAATTATATGATTGAAAAAAACTGAAAAAGTACCATATATTTTTTACAATTTGCTTCACATCGCACCGACACAAATAGACCTTACGGCGACGATGGAATAAGATAGGACTAGGAGTGGGAAGGAAGCGCCTGTGGGCTTAATTAAGATACAGCCCCAGCATATGCCTGGTAACGTATGAATGGGGACTGCTACACGTATTGTACCAAGGCAAAGCAACAAAATGTATATACATAAAATATATTCAATAGCTTTTAATACTATAAATACACACAAAAAGTGAAACACAACACAGTGCAATCCAATCTTTTTGAACACAAATTTGTTGCCGTTTACTTTGAAGCCTTGTACATCAATTATTAATGTTCTTGCCATGATGGAATAAAGCGCTCTATCATAGTATCTCAGAGACTACATAAAGGCTTGAGTTTACTAGAGAGTGACGAACAAGTCTAAACACGTCGACATGATCGCTGCAGTGCTCAGTCCCGCCGGAGACAGCCTGTCGGATGAAGCTCACCTCTCTTAAAATCACTCACGCTGTAACGTCACGTTATTTGTCCGTCGGATGCAGGCATAAAGCCTTCAGCTGGCCTCTTTTAAAATCACAGATGGCGACTGTGTAGTTACACCCCACCAAAATGGCAACGGGAGGGGCATCTGACCATAAAAGTGGGCCCTACATGGCGACTGTGTAGTTAGGCCTCCAATATGACGTCGGGAAGGGCATCTGCCCATAAAACTAGGTTATGCCATATGCACCCCCTGTGGTGGGAGGATCAAAATGGGGACCGGAAGGTCATTTGACCGTAAAACTGGCCCTATGTAGTTAGGCGCCCCCGAAATTTCGTCAGGAATGGCATCTTCTGGTAAAACAAGGTTAGGCCAGATGTGCCCCCTCTGGTGGGAGAATCAAAATGGCGACGAGAAGGTCATCTGACCGTGAAACTGAGCCCTGTGTAGTTAGGCCCCTCCAAAATGGCGTCGGTAAGCGGATCTGACCGTAAAACTAGGCCATGTGTAGTTAGGCCCCATCCATGAGGTTAGGCATGCTCTCTTATGCGCATCCCCCATTGCCCTACATCACAAGATCGCGTCAGGAAGAGCATCTAACCGTAAAAGTGAGGTTAGGCCCCACGATAAGGTTAAGCTTGCTCTGTTACGCGAATCCACATTGCCCAACTACTCAAAAAATGGCGTCGCGAGAATCTCGATTGCCTTACTACTCAAGATGGTGACGGGAAGGGCATCTGGCCGTAAAAGTGAGGTTAGGCGCCCTCCATGAAGTTATGCTTGTTCTCTTACGCGAATCCACATTGCCCAACTACTTAAGATGGCGGCGCGAGAATCCCCATTGCCCTACTACTCATTGTGGCATCGGGAAGGGTATCTGGTCGTAAAAGTGAGGTTAGGCCCCTCCAAGATGGCGTTTGTGAGGTTATGCAAAATCCGCGGAGCAAGCATGCCCCAATGACCTCAACATACAATTGGCTCAGTCCGGCGCATGAAGAACTGCCCATGTTTTCTAAACGTGATACATGACTCAGCCTATCGTGGAAATGTATGATTTGCTTTAAGATTTTAACTTGTAAAAGGATTTCCGTTAATGGAAAAGGAGAGTGGTAAATTATATGATTGAAGAAAACTGCAAAAAAAAATACTTGCAATATTTTTTACAATTTGCTTTACATCGCACCGACACAAATATACCTTATGGCGACGATGGGATAAGATAGGACTAGGAGTGCGAAGGAAGCGGCCGTGGGTTTAATTAAGGTACAGCAACAGCATTTGCGAGGTGTGAAAATGGGAAACCACGGAAAACCATATTCAGGGCTGGGGAAGCGAACCCATGATCTCCCGGATGCAAGCTCACAGCGAATTATTTGTAAAAGAAACGTTATCTGTACAAGCCTTTGTGTCTTATCTGCTAATTCTTTCCTTTATTTTCCTTAATTATTAACATAATTTTTGGCGGAAATAAGCACCAAATGCCGTTCGTCGCGGCTAACCGATTTGTATAGCGCTACGGCAAGTAGTGGAGACTTTGCATGTGCTGTGGGGAAGGGTAGTAGGGGTATAATGTTTTTGCCAAGGTCGTGGACACTGAGTTATAATTCACCGGTGTGCCTCACGTATTCGTCAGTCTGGCAGCCTCTTCAGTGTCTGTTAGTTCCTTAGTGTGTATTAAAATACTAAATAACTTTTAATTGCATGATCATGCCGTACTTCTATTTAACTGTACCGGCTGAGTTAGCCGTGGAGTTAGGGCCGCGCAGCTGCGAGCTCGCACCCCTACTACCCTTCCCCACAGCACATGCAAAGTCTCCACCTACTTGCCGTAGCGCTATACAAATCGGTTAGCCACGACGAACGGCATTTGGTGCTTTTTTTTTTTTTTTTTTTTTGCTAGGGGCTTTACGTCGCACCGACACAGATAGGTCTTATGGCGACGATGGGATAGGAAAGGCCTAGGAGTTGGAAGGAAGCGGCCGTGGCCTTAATTAAGGTACAGCCCCAGCATTTGCCTGGTGTGAAAATGGGAAACCACGGAAAACCATCTTCAGGGCTGCCGATAGTGGGATTCGAACCTACTATCTCCCGGATGCAAGCTCACAGCCGCGCGCCTCTACGCGCACGGCCAACTCGCCCGGTCATTTGGTGCTTATTTCCGCCAAAAATTATGTTAATAATTAAGGAAAATAAAGGAAAGAATTAGCAGATAAGACACAAAGGCTTGTACAGATAACGTTTCTTTTACAAATAATTCGCTGTGAGCTTGCATCCGGGAGATCGTGGGTTCGATTCCCACTGTGGGCAGCCCTGAATATGGTTTTCCGTGGTTTCCCATTTTCACACCACGCAAATGCTGGTGCTGTACCTTAATTAAGGCCACGGCCGCTTCCTTCCAACTCCTAGGCCTTTTCTATCACATCGTCGCCATAATACCTATCTGTGTCGGTGCGACGTAAAGCAATTAGCAAAACAAATAATAATAATTCCTAGTTCCAGGTGGCTAAAGTGAATATGTAATGTTTACTCCACAAAGTGGCGAGGGGCGGGGGCGACTTTCCCTTCACGCCCCACCCCCTAATCGCCGCTACGGTTTGTTAACACGCCAAAGATGCAGAAAAGGAAATTTAATCACTTATTAATTTGGACACGTATAGACATTCAACTCGATAAAAGAGATGATTGCATGGAACAAAAACGAATACTGTTTGGCGAAATATGTGTGTAGAAGTCGTACGTCTGGTTGGCGCTTCTGTTGCAATCCGACCAGGTTGTCCAGTTTAAAATAATGTCTATGTATTCACCGCTGCTGATCACATTGGCGATAAGCAGACAGTAAATATAGTGCGGCTGTACCATACACCAGCCTAGAACTATGCGGTTGAAAACGATGTTTACGAATGCAACGGATGCATTCGACCGACCGCGCTGAGTAACATGCTGCGAGTGTGACTGTTTCTTATCTCTTCATATTCTGACGTAACCTCCCCGCTGGCAGTAGTTCCCCTGTTGAAATCAGTAGGTAGACTTATGCATGCGGGACATTTATAAGTAGAAAGTACGGCGCCCGTGAGCCACCTGGTATATATATATAGTAATTGAATTCACCAAGAGAAAAAAAGAAAGACGGCATTGAACAGGCCTAACAAGCAAGAAAAGGGTTTCTTTTACAATCGTATTTTAATAAAACGTGTTCATATAACAAATACTATTGAAGTTAACTACATCAAGTTACAAGGAACATTTTGGTAGTCTGTATTATAATTTACGCATAGACGTTTATCTAACACAACAGGGATACAAGAAGGCTGTGCAATTGGCGAGATGTTTTCATTATCTTTGAATTTATATTCAATAAATGCGCAAGAGACCGCATGATGGACCTGTAAGATGAAAATGACAATTAGAGTCACTACGCACGGAAATGAATTTCAAGGAAACATACCTGTGAAATGATACAGCTCGGCGGATGTTTGTCTTGCGTATCTGCCGGTAGATTACAAACCAATTCTTCCTAACAACATATATTCATCGTTTCGAAAAAAATCACCGAAGAATTGCAAGGTGTGTGAATGATATATAGCAATAAAGTTAAACAAAAACTTCCTCTCAAGACAGTAAAACGAAATTTAAAAAATAAAATATAATGAAATTGTAAGTCTTATAACGTAGTTCCGGCACAAACAAAACGACTCTCCTAGAGCTATGCGGTTCCTAGGATTAAAAATAACAAATGAATAGTGCTCAAACAATCTATCGAAACATGCGTATGTGTGAGGGAAGCGATGCCTAATAAACATATTGAGTGTGGTGTTGGCCTTAACTGCAGATAACTCTGTGTACTTCCACTGTGTGTGTCAATCGTTCACTCAAAAGTAAGTCCACACTGGTCTCAAAATAGTTTCAGGCACAACAGCCCATTAGGGTCTAAGCCTGCTAATTCGATTGGTGCCTGCAGATACCCCCTGACAGGGCCCTGTTCCAGCCCTCAATCCGAAGACTGGCCAGGAATCCAATTCGGAGCCTCCGACACGCTGTTCTACACCACACTCGCCTGACGCAGGTAAAATCGCTCAACAATCCTGAGGCCACATTCACAATGAAAATTAAACTTTAACATAAAACTTAAACTAACTTACTTACTAGATTTGCCACACAAACCGTAGTCGGTTTTTAGCCTCGCCAATTAGCCTCGTCCACGTTTTCCGATCCGTGTATTCTTCTTCCGTTAGTCCCATTCTGAAGCCGGCCCCGTGGTGTAGGGATACCGTGCCTGCCTTTACCCGGAGGCCCCGGGTTCGATTCCCCGCCAGGTCAGGGATTTTTACCTGGACCTGACGACTGGTTCGAGGTCCACTCAGCCTACGTGATTAGAATTGAGGAGCTATCTGACGGTGAGATAGCGGCCCCGGTCTAGAAAGCCAAGAATAACAGCCGAGAGGATTCGTCGTGCTGACCACACGACACTTCGTAATCTGCAGGCCTTCGGGCTGAGCAGCGGTCGCTTGGTAGGCCAAGGCCCTTCAAGGGCTGTAGTGCCATGGGGTTTGGTTTGTGTATTACAGTCCGGTAGATCATTATCTTCGTGTGTCTCAATCGAAGTCGGGACTTGAGCAGCTTTCCGACTTCAAACCTTGACCTGTTTCCTGCTTGAATTCTAGCCATCATTTCTTGGTCCATCTCATTCATCTCACTGAGTACTGTACTTCCAAGATATTTAAATGCTTTTAATCTTTCAAAGATTTCTCCAGCCGCATCTAAGGGTTTGTTATTGTTTTCTCTGTCCGGCTCAATGGCTAAATGGTTAGCGTGTTAGCCTCTGGTCACAGGGGTCCCGGGTTCGATTCCCGGCAAGGTCGGGAATTTTAATCATCATTGGTTAATTTCTCTGGCACGGGGGCTGGGTGTATGTGTCGTCTTCATCATCATTTCATCCTCATCAGGACGCGCAGGTCGCCTACGGGGTCAAATCGAAAGACCTGCACCTGGCGAGCCGAATATGTCTTCGGACACTAAAAGCCATACGCCATTTCATTTCACGGCCCCAAGAGTGTACAGTGATCTTACATTCCAAGTGCCACACTTCAGCCTGTGATTGTTTCGTGACCTACCCTCATTAAGCATACATTTATTGAGATGAAGAGCCGGGCCTCGTGGTGTAGGGGTAGCGTGCCGGTCTCTCGCCCGGAGGTCCCGGGTTCGATTCCCGGCCCGGTCAGGGATTTTTCTCTCGACCTGAGGGCTGGTTTGAGGTCCACTCAGCCTACCTGATTAGAATTGAGGAGCTATCTGACGGCGAGATGGCGGCCCCGGTCTCGAAAGCCCAGAATAACGGCCGAGAGGATGCGTCGACCCCCGGTAATCTACAGGCCTTCGGGTTAATAGCTTGCTGTAGCTGTCTCTCAGCAAACGCCACCCTTCCGGAGCTGTAACGTAGAGCTAAGTCGTCTAGATACAGCAGGCCCACCAGCGGCAACTATGGGATTGCGAACAACGGGACACTCAGTACCTATCCCTGAGGTACTCCATTTTCCTGAACGTAATACTGAGAAAATGCATTCCCTACTCGGACTCGAAAGAGACGGAGGGACATGAAGGAGCCTTCAACAATACAACGTATGACTCTATGATCAAAGCATTGGAAAAAGAGCAAGGTGAGTAAAACCGTCGTCAAATGGATTAAATTCATGTTAGACGGAAGGAAGTTAAAAGCAACCCTGTTTGAAGAAACGCTGATGGTTAGGGCCACTCGAGGGCGTGCTCAGGGAGGAGTTCTTTCTCCTCTGCTGTGGGACCTCGAGCTGAACAAAATTATAGCTATGCTCAACGAACAGGGTTTTTATACACAAGGATACGCAGATGACCTAGTGACTGCGGTACGAGGTAAGCTGATGAGTATTATCCATGCAAAGATCTCATGCAAAGATCACTCAACATTGTGGAGAACTGGTGTCGGGAAGAACAACTATCAGTCAAGCCGAACAAGATAACTCTGGTTCCTTTTACAAGAAGGAGGAAATGAGAGGGAAAGAGATCAGTGAAGCTCTTTGGGCAAGATATATATGTGTGGAAGAACAAGCACTGCACCTAGGTGTAGTGATAGATAAAAATCTAACCTGGAATCCCCATATAGAACAGTATGGATTCAGGAAGGGGAGATCAACAACTGATTTAATCTTTACAGTCCGTCAGTTAATGGAAAAATACTATGAACACAACCGAGATTTGTGGTTAGCCTTTCTGGATATCAAGAAAGCATTTGATGCAGTGAATAGAGAGAAGGTGTGGGAAGCACTGAAGAAAATTGGAATACAGGATGACATGATACACCGGATCAAGAATTTGTATGAAGATACCCGAAGTAAAGTCAGAACACCTGTAGGAATGACTGAGACCTTTGATATAAAATCTGGGTTAAGACAGGGTGATGTTCTGTCTCCTCTTCTTTTCATCACTGTGATGAACGAGATTCAGAGAAAAGTTCACCAAACCATTGAAGGTAAGAAAATGAAAGTTATATAGAGCGTAAAATCAGACCCCTTATTGAAGAGAACCTCTTCGAAGAACAGTGCTGCTGAGAAACTTAAGCATGTTAAGTCTCTTCATGCAGGCAACCTTCAACTGACGGATGTGGGGCTGCCACGTTAATCTCTTATCAAAATGGAGACCCAGGAATTTGCAGGTGTCAACCACTGGTAAGACAATGTTTCGCAAGCGGAGATCTGGTTCGGGATGCACAAGCAGACGTCGACAGAAGTGTACAACTGATGTTTTCGCCGCTGAAAATCGAAAACCATGTTGCAGGGCCCATCTTGTCGACTCGGATAACATGAGAAAGGAACATAACGTGGACCAAGAACTTGCTGTGTGCATGTAAAAGACATGGGGCCTAAGACCATCATAAGTAATGCGGATGACCTTCTGTTTTATTCATCGTATGACATTATGCTGCATGACACAAAATAAGGTTTTCTGACTTCACATTCTGCCAGTACTTCTTCATCCTTGCACTGACTTCTTTCTTCTGTTCTTCTGTGTAGGTTCTCTTATTATTATTATTATTATTCATCACAAGTTCTTCCCCAGTCTCCTGGAAACCCTTGAACTCCTTCACTTTTTGTCTAAATTTGTTTCTGTCCAGGACGTCCTCTTTTTCTACTCCTATCCTGGCCAGGTCGGTCCTTACTTCCCGAAACCATTTTGGTTCCGTCTTCCTTAGGATGAAGAAGCTGAAAATCCTTTTTGTCAGTCGGTTGGTGTCCATTCTCTGCAGATGTCCATAAAATTGAAGCCTTCGCTTTTTCATCAATACGACGATTTCCTCTGTCTTATGGTATAGTTCTTTGTTTGGGTCTAAGTCTCCTCTCCCCACCTTTCATTTTCGGGCCCAAGATCTTCCGGAGCATTTTCCTCTCTTTCTTTCTGATGTTCTCTAGATCTCCCTTTCCAATCATGCCCAATGTTTCTGCTGCGTATAAGCATTCAGGTCTGATGACTGTGTCCAGATGTCTTAATTTGGCTCCATATGACAAAGCTTTCTTGTTGTAGGTGTCTCTAGTGAGCTGATACGCTGTTTCCGTTTTTCTCGCTCGTTCTATCAGAGCTAGCTTCTCTGATCCATTATCTTGAACTATTTCTCCAAGATACTTGAAGCTCTTTACTCTTTTGACTTTCCCCTCTTTCAACTTTAAAATTTGGGGAGCCTCTTTGATGTTGGTCATAAATTCAGTCTTACTGTATGATATTTGCAGTCCAGTCATTTCTGCTATGCTATGGAGTTGTTCCACTCTTTTCTTTGCTATTTTTATGTCAGTGGCAAAGACTGCGATGTCATCAGCATATGGCAGGCAGTCTATCCGTACAGCACCTGCCCCTCTTCCAATACGGAATGCTTCTTTGTCTGGGATTCCTTTTTTCCACTTCCTTATCACCTTTTCCAACACACAGTTAAGGAGAATTGGTGAGAGTCCATCCCCTTGTCTCACACCAGTCTTGACTTCAAAGGACTCCGATATTTCACCCATGAACTTGACCTTTGACTTGGTGTTGGTAAGTGTGTGTCTGATAATATTCCTTGTTTTACTGTCCACACCAAATTCTTCCAGTATTCCAAATAACGTCTCTCTATCTACCGAATCGTAGGCCTTCTTAAAATCCACGAAGACTACAACATATTTACTTCGTCCCAGCATCTTGTACTTTATGATGTTCTTGAGATTAAAAATCTGCTCAGCGCATGATCTGCCTTTCCGGAATCCAGCTTGGTACTCGCCCAGTTCTTCATCGAGTCTTTCTTCAACCCTGGTTTGAAGGGCTTTAGACAGCATTTTATATGGGACCGAAAGCAGCGAAATTCGTCTATAATTATTGACATCCTTCTTGTTCCCTTTTTTGTGTAATGGATGTATTAAAGCAATTAGCCAGTCTTCTTGAATTCTTTCCGTTTCCCAAATAATTTTAAATAAATGGGTCAATGATGAGATTAATTCTGCATTTCCCATTTTGAGCAGTTCTGCCACAATACCGTCTTCACCTGCTGCCTTGTTATTTTTTAGCTCCTGGATGATTTTGGATACCTCACGTTCGTCAGGTGGCTTTGAATCTGGCATTGTTACCTGCGGTCGTTTAATTGCCAGTCTTTCTTGTGGACAGTCGCAATTCAGTAATCTTTTGAAATATCTGGCGAGAATTTCACAGTTTTCCTTATTGTTCATTCCTAGTTTACCCTCTTCATCCTCGAAACATAGACCAGGTGACTGATATCCTTTTAACCGTGACTTAAAGGTCTGATAGAAATTTCTGGTGTTATTTTTCTGGTAATCATCTGATGTCTTCTTCAGCTGATCTGTTTCATATTGTCTTTTCGCTTGCCTGAAAGTTTGTGCTGTCAATTTTCTTTGATCTCTGAAGGCAATCAAGTCACAGTTCCTTCTGGTGGAACTCCATTTCTTCCATGCCCCCATTCTGCGCAAGAGTGCATCTTCACATGTTTCATTCCACCATTCACGTTTCTTTCGTTTCGCCAAGAGAATGGTTTTACTTGCAGCATGTTTAATATTGTCCCGAATGTCATCCCAGTTTACTGAATTAATGTTTTCCAGCTCTTTTTGGTATTGATGCTTTATTTCCTCACTAAGTTATAATCTTCCCACATAGTACCTTGGTACTCTTTTCCCCTTTCGTCTTTTCCTGACTGGGAGAAGTCTCATCTTTATTTTGGTTAAATAATGGTCAGAATCAACTTGGGCACCGCGTAATACTTTCACATTCATTATTTCTTTTTGCGCTTGTTTAGAAATCGCCACATGGTCAATTTGGAATTCACCCAGAATCGGATTGGGAGATCTCCACGTTTTTTGTTTTCTTGGCAAGTGTCTGAATTTAGTTGACATGAGTTGTAGATTAAAGGCTCGGCACAACTCAATAAGCCTCTCTCCATTCCTGTTTGTCCGCCTGTGTGCCGGATATTCCCCTACTATTTTTCTGAACTTTTTCTCTCTTCCTATCTGAGCATTGAAGTCCCCCATTAATACCTTCACATTTCTTTCGGCAATCCGGGAGATCTGATCTTGCAATTCCTCCCCAAAACTATCAACTTTGTCTGCTTTTTTGCTGTCGTCTTCATTGGTCGGGGCGTGGGCATTGATTAATGTGTACGTTTTGTTTCCACAGCCTAAATGCAGAAATGATAGGCGTTCAGAGAAACTCTCGAAACCTACAACGGAGTCTATTAAACACTTGTCTACAATGAATGCTGTTCCGAATAGTGGGAGGGATTTAGTGTGGTCCACTATGATGGCTGGTTTTCCTTTAAATATCCTAAACTTTCCAGTATCGAGTAAGTCCTCGTCTCTGTATCTAGTTTCTTGAACAGCCAAAACTCTTATTTCCCTTTCTTCCATTGTCTTTGTTAGTTCTTTCAATTTTCCGACCTTAAGTAGTGAGTTTACATTCAGAGTTCCTAGCCAGAACTTGCGTTTCATCTTGAGCCTGTGGTTCCCAGGGGACTCCCACTTCCCCTCGTGTTGTGGTGCAGGCTCTCCAGAACCCTTTGGCCTGCTTGCGCCACTTATTGTGGCGGTGGATTTCCCTTTTGGGCTGCCACCTGGAGTAGTTTCATCAATGCACTGGTAGTCCATAACGCGTTAACTGTCTAATAATTAGACGTGGCGAAGCAAGAGATATAGAACTGAGATTGTAAGTCCCAGCGCTTCTATTAACAGCCGCCCCTAACATGGGATAACAGACGCTGACCAGCAAGCCGCCCGATGCGGGAACAGACACCATAGCTGGATTTGCGGTTCACTGCCCCTTCCGCCTCACTTGCCATACCGAAGAACTTCTTCTCTGCCAAGTCAACCGTTGAGGCCTTCACCATAACCCCGGCAAGGGCCCTCCATACTTATTACCCCTGGAGAGAGGGTGTCCGAGTATAATAATAATAATAATAATAATAATAATAATAATAATAATAATAATAATAATAATAATAATAATAATAATAAATTTAGTGTGTGCAAGAGATAGTTATAAGTTCAATTTAAGTATTAATATGTTAATAATAATACTACTACTTCTGTATTATATGTGGTTTAGTTACAAGATTAATTTTTCTCAAGTAATAATGTTATTAGAAGAGTTATGTATATAAGAAACAGAGTCCTGTAAAATGTAAACAACATAATAAGTGAATTAAAAAAAGTGGTACTAAAGAGCAGTAAAATACCAGCGTGCCTGCCTCTTTCCCGGAAGCCCCGCGTTCGATTCGCGGCCAGGTCGGCGATTTTTACCTGCATCTGAAGGCTGGTTCGAGGTCCACTCAGCCTACGTGATTACATTTGAGGAGCTATCTGAAGGTGAGATACCGGCCCCCGGTCTAGAAAGCCAAGAATAACGGCCGAGAGGATTCGTCGTGCTGACCACACGACACCTCGTAATCTGTAGGCCTTCGGGTTGATCAGCGGTCGCTTGGTAGACCATGGCCCTTCGGGGCTGTTGCGCCATGGGGTTTGGTTTGTTTTGGAAAGACCTCCTTAAGGTTGAGCGACAGGATCCAGGGCAAGCAGGCACTAGAAACTAGAGACCGCAATGCTACAGGAAATATCAGTGAAATATCGGTATTATTTCGGCATTTGTCAGTACCGCTATACGAAACCGTACATCCAAAATACCGGTACAATACTGAACCCATGACCTTTGTGCCCTAAGAATTTTAAGTATGAAAAGTTACTACATTTGTGAACAATTCTTGATATCACGGGAGTGACACGTGGCAACGAGGTAGCTACTTTCCGTCCCACGCTGGGATACGTGACGTCATCCGCACGTGTCGGCAGTGGAAAGATACAGTAGGAAGTTTATGCCGAATAAATATAATTAAATGAAAGAATTAGTGGTGAATGCAATATAATGATGGTCCTGTATTTATCTTTAAGACAATTGGTCTTTAGTAATACGGATTTGAGACTGCTAAGCCATTTCTGGGGATTATTTCAGAA
Organism: Anabrus simplex; assembly: GCF_040414725.1. Taxonomy (NCBI): domain Eukaryota; kingdom Metazoa; phylum Arthropoda; class Insecta; order Orthoptera; family Tettigoniidae; genus Anabrus; species Anabrus simplex. Next base: position 131,683,558 of record NC_090275.1, on the reverse strand, counting down.
GGGCGCGTGTGTCTAGCGTCCTCACGCGAAGTCGACAGAAAAATACTGCCTATCAAATGAGGTCATCTAACCAGTTAATTTACGGTGCATAAATTTTAAATATCCAGGAACACTACCGATAGCCATGTAGCAAGTATGTGGTTACATCCAAAACTCTTTTAAATACGGTTCATTTAAGTCAGAAAAGTTACACAAATTTTCTTGGCGGCAAAGGGAAAATGCCTGGAGAGAGGGGGTACTGTCTATAAATATAGAAGGGACGCCATGTTGAAACCCCTGCATTTTGTATCGTGAGGCTGAAGACAGAGGGTTGAACTGCTCTGTAAATCGATCGACAAAAGTAGACCAACAGATTTTAGCCGATGTGGCTGGGGTCTTGACTCCATGTGGAGATAGTTTTTCTTTGATCAGAAGTAATTGTATAAAAAGGAAGAAGTTTTTATATAGTTGTGTGTGGTAAGGGAAGTAATTCGTATGCGGGAAATAAATACTATCAGTCGAGTGCGATCAACAAAATCAACAAGTGAAGGGTATTTCTTTTTTTAAATGTTTTATTTCCAGGAAAAATAAATATTATGATGTACAGCCAGAAATGTAAAATGGCTAGATAAGCGGCGGAAGGTCACAGGTGAGCCGAAGGATGGAATCCGACGTCAATCTGAGGTAGGGGCCTTGTCATCTTACCACCTACTATATCTTGTTTTGTAATGTCAAACTTATGTGCATGTGAAATGGGTTTTTATGGCGCAGTTGGTCACCCCTATGTTTTTGGCGAATGTCAAAATATGACGAAAGGTCATTAGTTTTATTTTCTGCTTGGATAAATTTAAAATATTGCGAGTGCCAGGTGACATATAAAAGTTATTAGTGAGGGCTTCGAAGTGATATCACGTCCAGAGTAGATCGTCATTTCCGTGAATTTATTGCCTATACTTTTGTGATGTCAAATTCAGATATTTTATCTGACGTAAACATTTTCTGTTTGAAATTTGATGAAATTAATGTAAGATGTCCATGGTTACCAATTTTCAATCGAGTGGAAGAGCGCTGTCGGGTTGAGAAATTCAGAGTGGTGAATTTGGTCACGAAGGGAAACGTTAGCCTATGTCCATTTAAACTGTGTCTGACTGACGATAAATAGTAGAATTTTGACCGTCATTTTGTGAAATCCGGTTTTGGAAAATACGAGATCATTATGCGAAGTGTTCATTATTAATGTATTTGTGCGTGTTATGCGTCGTGGATTCTAAATATTTTATTCCGTTTCTTTGTTAGTGAGAGCCGTCGAGTTCAGGCAGAGTTCAGACTTGTTGTATGAGTTGAGAGGATTTTCGAATCAGGTGATTGGAAACCTGTAAATGTGCCGGGATATCTATAAGCCGGAGGGAGATTTTGTGTAATGTTTGGGATGGAAAGTATAACTAGAGAATCCATGCCGGTATTAATTTGCGACGGGTACAGTTAGTTTAGGACATTTTGAAGTATAATCTGTGTGCAATTTGTTGGTCAGAAATATCGTATTTGTTTAATTATGTCGGCGAAGTTAAAGGTTTCGTTCTGAGAGGCCAGTCAAGCAAGACGAACAGATGTTTCATATCACAGCAGAGAGGGGTCGCGTCTCAATGCCGTCAACTGATAGGAGTTCGCAGCTCGAATGACGGAACGTGCAGAGTGTGTTATGCATTGAAACGAGATTGCATTTCTTGGCAGGGGATAACGTTAACTGTTGGATCTAGTTGAAATTTTCATCCGGGAATAACGTGTGTGTTGTGCGTAAATTTGTTTAATTGAGATTGTAATGTACATTTGAGACCACGAACTTTGAGTATAATGAGCGACGTTAGCCAATTTCAGGGTTGTCCAAAATATAGAGCGATGGTAATGATTGTTTTGTTTGTGAGGGGGGCACAAAGCTTCACGGAAATTTTATGACAAGTTATGACATCGTAATCGGTTTACATTGTACGGCGAGTTACTTATGGTTTTGCACTTAATTATCAGGGTTATCCAAGTAGTAATAATGGTTAATATTAGATTAAATTAAAGTGTGATATCACGAAACAAGATGAATACTGGAAATAAGTGATGTAAATAAAAGTTTTCCAGCTACCGACGATATCCATCCAACACGATTAAAAATGAATTACGTCAAGACGTTGAGTAGGGACTTGTGAAAGAAACCATTCGTCTGCGGAGATAAAATTTGTTCATTAAGATTTCATTAAATCATTTAAATTTATTTAATTATTAAATTCTGTGGAAACGTATTTTGAAATAACTTTAATTCAAGCGAATAACTTGAAGATGCATTCTGGAAATCTTAGTTCATTTTTCAGGGGAATATGTAAATGTCAACGTAACGAGTAAGGGGACATATCCAAAGGTAATGGATTTTACTGCCACAAAGTATTGTGAGCATTGTTGTTGTTGCATTATTTGACCTTGATTGATGGAGCAGTAAATGTACTGGGGTTAGTAAAGTGGAAACATTGGTCATCAACCGATGTAACTTAATTGTATTTAGCCTTCAGCTTGGATGGTCATGGGGTCACCAACCTCAGTGACTTAGAGTAGGGCCATATGCCACCGTAGCATCATTTTCCTTGCAGTCATCATCCACAATGACTTTAAAGTAACTTAGAAGTTTACATATCGGTCCATGACATAGTCGCAGGTCACATCGATTCAATTAAGGGTCCATGCCGTATGACCACTGTGTGGCAGACACCGATTGAACTGCCTTGATTATACCCAGAGTCCACAGTTCGTGTTACGAGGGCTGGACCATAAAGAATCACTATGATGGTACATGTAGTCTCACATGGAAGACGAATTTAGGGATTTCCAGACTCTTTCTTTAAGTAATAATTGAGACAATGGTTTCTAGTAAGGATGCCCATCAGGCAGTTATGTCAAAGGCTCACACCAGTGTTCTGGACCTATGTAAAATGATTGTAATGTCCAGTGGACACGATTGGATCCCAACGATACCGATGATAAATGATTAACTCTTCAGAGATTACTTGAATAAATAGCAATATTTTAAAATAGACCTTTCATTTGAGTAGATAGATTAGAATTACTGAACCCTACCTTTACCTCAGCAAGTGACGAAGAACCCGATACGACCCATGAGACAGATCTCATGAAATTTTGTTGATAGGTACGGAAGGTAGGTATCCTTCATAGTGGACCAAAAGGGTTCAATACCAAGATTTAAATAGTAAAACCGGAATACTTACGTCGTTTTCATAGACTTCGTCATTACATTTACATGGTAAAGAGGAGGGCCTCCTAATCGACTGCTTGTTGTTTCGTCTAAGTGAGCTCTGAACTGTGTAGTCTGCTGTTTCGTTACGCAGTGGGGAACACAGAACTGTCGTGAGCAAGTTAAAATGGGTAGTAAACAAACCTCGCATACAGTGAACATGAAATACCTGCAGATGCATAATAAACAACTGCTTGGATGTTGTGAAGGTGTGTTAATAATAATAATAATAATAATAATAATAATAATAATAATAATAATAATAATAATAATAATAATCGCTGTACATCACAGGTTTACTGTGCTATGCTTTTGGCGAGTCTATGCTCTTTTGTGTATACGATGGATAATTGCTGAGTATAGAATAATATTAATGTGACCCTTATACGGACTAATTTACTTTTAGGGCAAGTAGGCGAGGAATTTAGAGGTAGGCCTACATTGGACAGACGAGTTCACGACAAGCAAGTGTCGAAAAACTTTCTCGTTTCAACTTGAGCAGTGCACATGGCATTCAACCGTGCCGTCCCAATGCGGTTGTGAAGGCCTTTCCACTTATTATTACAAGTGTATGTTCCTTATTTAATATTGAGGATCTTCTTTAAGTGTTGCTCGGTACGGCTACGCTCTGATCGTAAACTTTACTCGGCAATCTGTCTCTTCATAATTGATATTGTAATCGCCGATAAAGTATTTCTTCACGATTATATTTGCTGCTATTTGTGTGCCACGGTCGCCTCCTTCCTCCTATCCGATCATCGCCACAAGGCGTGCGACGTAAAGCAGATTGTAAATAATAATAACGGTTATATATGAGGAGGATCATTAAATGCAGTCGAGGTCAGAATATGTTTTGATGCGGTTTCCCACCAATTAGGATATGCACTTGAACGCTGTTGGGTTAGATCGGGTCATTTTGTATTCTTTCCCATAGGAATTCAGTGCTGAAAACCATGATTCGGAAGAAATCGTATTGTGTGCACCACGGCGAACGGTTCAAAACGTATTATGTTCACGATAATATTTCCCAGCCTTTTGTTGCTTGTTCTCGCTATTTTTATATCGTACTTTACAGTGTGGTATTGCTTGCATGCCCGTTCACTTTCGATCACCATGGAGGGCTACTTACCCGCAGGTGAGTGTTTCCGCGGACCTGAAAGTGAAAAAGTGATTCTTCCAGAATATTTTCCGTACACAGTTCAACATTGGGTTTGGGACACCATCCACGGAAGTTCGTAGTTATTGCGCTCGAATGCTGTTTCAGATTAAATATAAAACAGATAGTGATAAAAAGAATTGTTTGCTAGCTGATATGGGAGCAGACAAAATTCGCTCACAGGCTTTTCACAAACTTATGAGGGAACGACCTGCTAACACAATGTTCTTCTGTTTTGATGTGCAACAGGTACAACCGCTTCCTAAATTATCAATTGGCGAAGCGTTCTATTCGCTCCAAATATTCTGCGCACTGTGTGCTAGCGATGTCAGTATTCAGAATACGAAATTTTGTGTATGGAAGACTGAGGCTGAAAGAGGGCAAAACGAGGTGTCATCAACTGTTACTTCGTTTTTAGATGAGGTACATTTCAATAAATCGATCACCTGTATCAGGCTGTTCGCAGACGGATGTGGAGGCCAAAACAAGAACACATATTATCCATGCTCTAGTTTATGGCTACAAACCAAAGCACCCGCTAACATTTCCATGATTGTTGTCATCTTTCCTGTCATATAACATTCCTTTTTACACGCAGACAAGGTTTTTCGTGTAGTAGAAAAGTTTCTTCGTAAGTGCTCTGACATCGTTACTCTCGAAGAATACCCAGAGATCTATCAGTCTGTGGGGACTGTAAAACATCGAGGAAAAGAATGGTTACAAGGGACTACAAGATCCTCGCCACGCATTTTAACAAGACGGTGATTCTGAAGAAAAGCGAGAAAAGTGGTCGGTACCATGTTATGTACAGATGGAACCAAGCTACAGGTTTGATGACCCCTCAAAGCGATTTGTAACCCTTCTGAAACGAGGCGTAAAGCTGGGCCACGTAAATGAACCGCCCGTAATTGATGAACCGAGAGCATTACCTCACGTCGAGAACCTGCGGAAAACCAGATTTGGAGACAACTGGAAGGAGTTGGACAGGTTTCAGCACTAAACATCGGTTCAACGTCAGATACTGGTAGGCCGACTGTGACTGTAAACATCCATATAGCACTGTGCATGATGCGCTGTAGCTAACAATAAAGTCAATAACAATCTTTGGAATCAAGCGAACGTTTCAAATCGTATTATGTGAATAAAAGTTTGTATCAAAACGTATTTTGTTCAGCGAATTGGTTCAAAACGTATTAAGTGAAATTTTATAATTGGAATGACGCCTTCATGTATTGGGAAATGATTTCAATCATGACTGTTTCGGGAACATAACCTCAATACCTAGATTTTGCCGTTTAGAATGTTGACATGTCTTATTTGGTTACGAATTAAAACATTTGTTTAACTTCCTGTAAAATTATAATCTGTGTACTTAATACGATTTGAAACGATGCTCCTCATATAGGAACAGGTATTCGATCCAAAGCTAAATTATTCCAATATTCGGTCTCGGCTCCTTTGCTCGCGGAATTTTCTAATATGTAAACAGGACCTTCGCATTTTCTTTAATTAAAATGTTAATGTTTTTACGTCCCAATAACTACGTTTTGGCGGTTTTCCGAGACGCCGAGGTGCCGGAATTATGATCCGTCACGTGCCAGTAAATCTACCGGCATGAGGCTGACGTATCTGAACATCTTGAAATACTACCGGACTGAGCCAGGATCGAACCTGCCAAGTTGGGGTCAGTCTCGACCGCCTAGGCATATCATCAAGTGAGTTGCTTGCGGAACTACTGAAGGCACAACTATGCTATCAGGCTTATTCAAAATGCAACTTACTTTAAACATTTTGGGAGTAATGTTTTCTGTATCCCCGGTATCTTTGTGCTTCTCGCCTTTTCTAAATGTCTACGTTTGATTTAAATCTTATTGATGTAGTGTGAGCTTAGCTCCTGTACTGGAGAACTTTTTCCCAATTTTGATGTTTCTCCCGGAAGCTTTTGTATCTGCTTTGAATAAGCAACAAAATGAACTCTTACGCCCTTGTATCGGACTGCACGACTATTATCTAGTGTTCTGAGACCACGAATGTGTTAATTCGTTACTGAATTCTGCTTGTTAAAATTGTCAAACATGTAACTGATTATTTATTTGTAAATTAATTTATCCATCTAGGCCTAGTGTGCAACTAAATCTTTATTGTTGAAGAAAAGAGAGAGAAAAAGCCACCTAGTTTTTCACACATAATATAGGCTACATTCTAACATGAGGTGTGTTTTCTCCTTCTTGTATTATGCTGATATACTTACTTAGTAGTATAATTGGACAGTTCTGCGGCCTCCTACTCCTCCCGCGGGAACTTTGAATTTTGGCGGGAAATTTGAATTTTGGCGCGAGATTTGAATTTGTAAACAAAGCCACGTGCTTTTTGACAGCTGTCATCGACAACAACGCATCGCTAACCTCACTGCTGCCATCTTGACGGGCCTAAACCTCAGTGGTACCAACTTAACCTAACTAGCGCGAGATAAACAAATCCACGTGTTTTTTGACAGCCACGTGCTTTTTGACAGACAACAACGCATCGCTAACCTCACTGCTGCCATCTTGACGGGCCTAAACCTCAGTAGTACCAACTTAACCTCACAAGCGCGAGATAAACAAAGACACGTGCTTTTTGACAGCCACGTGCTTTTTTGACAGCTGTCATCCGCCATCTTTAAACTACAGAGCACCGTGCTGTCCTCTTTATCGCAGTAGCTGCGAATTCGTCACCTGTCATCGGCAGTGCTGCCATCTTGGCGGGCCTAAACCTTAGTGCTACCAACTTAACCTCACTAGCGCGAGATAAACAAAGCCACGTGAAGCTGTCATCCGCCATCTTTAAACTACAGAGCACCGTGCTGCCCTCTTTATCGCAGTAGCTCCAAATTCATCACCTGTCATCGGCAGTGCTGCTATCTTGGCGGGCCTAAACCTTAGTGCTACCAACTTAACCTCACTAGCGCGAGATAAACAAATCCAAGTGCAGCTGTCATCCACAATCTTTAATCTATAGAACACAGTGCTGCCCTCTTTAGCTAGATACCTGTGGTGGCAGGCAATTCTACGTAACAACAGCCATCTTTGAGCACCGTGCTGCCCTCTATGTGGTGGCGGCGACAAATTTTACATGCTCTTGTTTGGAAACAAACCCACGCGCTTTTTTTGACAGCCATCATCCGCCATCTTTAAGCAACAGAGTACAGTGCTGCCCTCTTTGTGGTGGCGGCAAATTCCACGTGCTCTTGTTTGGAAACAAAGCCACATGCTTTTTTGACAGCTGTCACCCGTCATCTTTAACCAACAGAGCACTATGCTACTATCATGCGGGCAATTTCGTTAGCTGTAATCCGCGATCTTTAATGAACAGAGCACCGTGGTGCCCTCATACGGGGCAATTTCGTTAGCTGTCATCCGCCATCTTTAATGAACAGAGCACCGTGCTGCCCTCATGCGGGGCAATTTCGTTAGCTGTCATCCGCCATCTTTAATGAACAGAGCACCGTGCTGCCCTCATGTGGGACAATTTCGTTAGCTGTCATCCACCATCTTTAATGAACAGAGCACCGTGATGCCATCTTTGTGTTGGCATGTGGTGGCGGCAAATTCTACATCCACAATCTGAGAGCACCGTGACGTACTCTTCGTTGTGGCGGACAATTTAAAAAGAACATGTCAAGGAATACCTTTGTTCTAAAAGAAAACAAGACTACGGTTCTGAACGGCTTGCGTAAGATAGCGATTGTTATAACCTCCTTTTCCCTGCTCTGTTAAGGCATAGCTATATCGAATACTTTAAGATTATATTACAAAATAAGTGATTAAGAATATAATCGAAACAACATATGATCAGAACATTGAATGATGTGTTTGGAGTGCACCTTCGTTCTAAGAGAATCGAACACGAGACTGCCGGGTGAGAGGCAGGCACACTAAACCAAACCGTAGGAGCCAGCAATTCTCTTTCGATATAATAATTTCGTGTAGCTATTTCTACCCAAGTGCAGTCTAAAAATAAATCCTAGTCTTGTTACATCAGGAAGGGTAACTGGCTAAATCCTGGTCTTTCAGCGTCAGGAAGGGCAATCGGCTGTAAAACATTTTTAATCCCTAGAGATTCGAACCCGAGACTGCCGGGTGAGAGGCAAGCACACTAAACCAAACTGTAGGATCCGGCAATTCTCTTTCTATATAATAATTTCGTGTAGCTATTTCTAGCCAAGTGCAGTCTAAAAATAAATCCTAGTCTTGTTACATCAGGAAGGGTAACTAGCTACATCCTGGTCTTTCGGCGTCAGCAAGGGCAACCGGCCGTAAAACAGATTCTTGAGATTTAAAATCTCATGTTAGGAAGGGGCACTCGGCTGTAAAATATATTTTTAATCCCGGCCCTGCCACGTTAGGAACAACATCTAGCTGTAAAAAAGGAGCTCCAAACAATTACAGTGTTAAGCTTTAGTAGCAGGCTATGCGTTACATTTTTTTGTTCCACTGCTTTTTTGTTCCAGTCTTTGAAGTTGTATCGGCGCAGTCAGAGCGAGGTGCAGAATGCATGCGTTAACTGAAATTGTACACTCATCTTCCGGCTGTACTAACCTTGAACGAGGCCACTGCGTGCTGATAAGCCACTTGTAACTCACGGAACGTTTTCTTAACCGTGTAGCATTTACAGTAGCTCGTGTAAGTTCCTAACATAAAATATGATTGTACGGAGAGGTTAAAACCCTGTACCAGCATGCACGGCACCGGCATATAGGCTACTCCTGTTGAAGGAGTCTGCAAGAGGTTTAACGCCCCCCATCAACAGCCTTTACTTAATGCCGGCTTTTTGCACATCCTCGAAACTACATAAGAATGTAATATACCACAGTAGGGAGAGGGTAAAACACGGTGCCGGCACATAGCCTACTCCTACCGAAGAAGCCTGCACACAGCTTATCGCCTCCATCCGACAGATGAATCGCCATCAACATCTTGTACTCACAATCATTTTCGAAGGAGTCTGCACAAGGTTTAACGCCCCCATCAACAACCCTCACTTAATGCTGGATTCTTTGCACGCCCTCAGCCTGCACACAGCTTATCGCCTCCATCCAACAGATGAATCACCATCAACATCTTGTACTCACAATCATTTTCGAAGGAGTCTGCACAAGGTTTAACGCCCCCATCAACAACCCTTACTTAATGCTGGCTTTTTGCACGCCCTCGAAACTACCTAAGAATGTAATATACTACAGTAGGAGAGGGTAAAACCCAGTGCCGGCACATAGCCTACTCCTGCCGAAAGAGCCTGCACACAGCTTATCGCTTCCATCCGACAGATGAATCACCATCAACATCTTGTACTCACAATCATTTTCGAAGGAGCCTGTACAAGGTTTAACGTCCCCATCAACAGCCCTTACTTAATTTTTTGCACGCCCTCGAAACTACCTGAGAATGTAATATGCAACAGTAGGATCGCCTCCATCCGACAAATGAATCACCCTCAACACTCGTGTGCCCGCAATCATTCTCGCTACTTCGAGAGATAGCAGGTTCGAACCCCTACTGTCGGAAGGGGTAAAAAAGCAAATGCTAGGCGAGGGACCTGCGCGATCGTCATAACGTGTAATTACATGATCTAGCTAGATGCGGTTTAACTCAATACCTTTAAGTGCCTACAGGTAAGGAATACCGCGGATGTAGCTTAGTACCCTCCCGTTTAAGTCCAGAGGTCGAGGATCGCGCGCTAACTTTCCAAGGCTCGATCCGCTGCAGAACTCTTAAATTCTGACACCTCGGCATCAACAGCAGGTTCGATCCCGGCTTAAATACGTCAGCCTGCAGAACTCAGCGTAAGACCCTCAGGAGAGCTCTTGTTGCATAAACATTTCGTTCCAACTGTACTGCAAACGTCTGCAATTCTTGATATCCGCTTGGTAACAAGGAGCATATTTACTCGCTGCAGTCTGCGTGAAGCGCTCACAGTTCTTTGTGTATATCTATTACGTGCACATCTCCCGTCTAAGTACTGTCCGCTGTGAATATTATTCTTCAGCCTTCAACTTAAGGTAAGCCTGAACTGTTAGTTACTGTTTGCAAAGCAACTTCTACGCTAGGTAATAAACATCTACATTCATATATGTTTGCTCTTTTCTTTTAGGTACTGTACGAGTTACAGGCTTGAAAGTACTCATTTTATTCATCCGAGTAACAGTCTTCAGCACGTGCATTTTTAAGGTATGTTTTCGAACTTTGAGTTGTAAAGATAGCTAGGCTAGCTGACGTGCCCTACACTACATTCATATATGTTTGTTCTTTTCTTTTTAGGTACAACTAAAATATTATCATTCCAGTTACAGGCTTGAAAGTACGCATTTTATTCATCCGAGTAACAGTCTGCAGCGCGAAGATTTTAAGGTACGTCTGACCTCTATACGTTGAAAGTTGGTTTCTTCCGAACATCGTAACTTTAAGCTAATCATAAATAGTTGTTCTCTTCAATCCTCATGCTATAGACGAGGTTAATCTTATAATTTCAAACTCACAGCAATGTCCGACCTCTATACGTTGAAACTTGGTTTCTTCCGAACATCGTAACTTTAGTCTATTGATAAATAGTTATTCTCTTCAATCCTCATGCTATAGACGAGGTTAATTTTATAATTTCAAACACACATAGCTATGTTTGACCTCAACAGGCTGAAACTTGGTTTCTTCTAAAACATCGTAACTTTAGTCTATTGATAAATAGTGATTTTCTTTAATCTGCATGTCATAGAAGAGGTTAATCTTATAATTTCAAACTCACAACAATGTCCTACCTCTATACGTTGAAACTTGGTTTCTTCCGAACATAGCAACTTTAGACTATTGATAAATAGTTGTTCTCTTCAATCTTTCATGCTGTAGAAGAGGTTAACCTTATAATTTCAAACTTTCAGCCATCTCCGACCACAATAGGTTGAAACTTGGTTTCTTCCGAACATCGTAACTTTAGTCTAATGATAAATAGTTATTCTCTTCAATCAGCATGCAGCAGAAGAGGTCAATCTGATAATTTCAAACTCACAGCTATGTCTGACCTCTATACGTTGAAACTTGGTTTCTTCCGAACATCGTAACTTTAGTCTAATGATAAATAGTTGTTCTCTTCAATCCTCATGCTATAGACGAGGTTAATCTTATAATTTCAAACTTTCAGCAATGTCTGATCTCTATAGGTTGAAACTTGGTTTCTTCCGAACATAGCAACTTTAGACTATTGATAAATAGTTGTTCTCTTCAATCTTTCATGCTGTAGAAGAGGTTAACCTTATAATTTCAAACTTTCAGCCATCTCCGACCACAATAGGTTGAAACTTGGTTTCTTCCGAACATCGTAACTTTAGTCTAATGATAAATAGTTATTCTCTTCAATCAGCATGCAGCAGAAGAGGTCAATCTGATAATTTCAAACTCACAGCTATGTCTGACCTCTATACGTTGAAACTTGGTTTCTTCCGAACATCGTAACTTTAGTCTAATGATAAATAGTTATTCTCTTCAATCAGCATGCAGTAGAAGAGGTCAATCTGATAATTTCAAACTCACAGCTATGTCTGACCTCTATACGTTGAAACTTGGTTTCTTCCGAACATCGTAACTTTAGTCTATTGATAAATAGTTGTTCTCTTTAATCTACATGCTATAGAAGAGGTTAATCTTATAATTTCAAACTTTCAGCCATGTCTGACCTCAATAGGTTGAAACTTGGTTTCTTCCGAACATCGTAACTTTAGTCCATTGATAAATAGTTATTTCCTTTAATCTGCATGCTATAGAAGAGGAAAATCTTATAATTTCAAACTCACAGCAGTGTCTGACCTGTACAGGTTCAAACTTGGTTTCTTCTGAACATCGTAACTTTAGTCTATTGGTAAATAGTTATTCTCTTCAATCCGCATGCCATAGAAGAGGTTAATCTTATAATTACAAACTCAGAGCTATGTCTGACCTCTATAGGTTGAAACTTTGTTTCTTCCGAACATCATAACTCTAGGCTAGCACACTTACCCTTTTATATCCTATTATTACTATGTGTGATGCAAGTGCTAACGCCACATTTATATATTTGTTCTTTTTAGAAAAACCATGGAGAAGATTAACCAGCTAGGTCATATTTCAACTCCAACTACCAAGCCGCTAACAAGTCTACCGATAAATGAGCAATTTAAAGTAATTTCACTACGAAGATTAAAAACGAAATTTGGAGAAAGGATTTTGTCTGCAAAGACTTTCAAGCTTTTTTACCTAATAGATTTAGCGTGCTAACTGATTTAGAAATAGAAGAACTAAATCAACGTTCTATTTTCATTATATATCGCGGCATAGAGAACAAATCTTGTGTTATTAGTTTTATTGTCGCGTAAAAGGACGTACATACAAGAATTACATCGAGAAAGCAAAAGTACGCAAACATCACTACAAGTAAAATCATTCATGAGAAAACTAGTACATACAAGATGTAAATAAATACTGTAGAATTGGCATACTCTTTTATTTTAGATTAGGTATTACCTTCTCCTCCTACTCCTTCCTCTCGAAGAAGAATAAGAGCAAGAAAGGTGTTGATTAAATTCGTAAGTATGTTATCGTCTAGCACAGTAAGTATGTTGAGAAGAGATTTTTTTCTAAACAGTGCTTGATTCTAGTCTTGCAATGTAGTGTACTACAACATCGCACTATAGTATGTATATATATGTTTTTTGAACGGTAATATGTATTTAAGTCTAAACTTGCACACTCTCGCTTTTGCAATGCACGTTCGATAGAGATGTACCTTGACTGAGCAGGAAGAGCAGCTCAGTAAGTATGTTGAGAAGAGATTTTTTTGTTTTTCTAAACAGTGCTTGATTCTAGTCTCGCAATGCTGTGTTCTGCAACATCGAAGTATAGTACGCGATTCTAGTTGTAATAGGTTTTAAACAGCAGTATGTGTTCAAGTCTAAAAATGCATCACTCCAGTTACGCGATATGTATAAAGGTATGCTCAAACATGTCGTATCGTGTTCTATTCTAGTCTTGATCACTTATCTAGTGTTTTGAACACATCAATTAATGTTCTGCTCACATCTTAAGGTTAACAATATCGAGTGCAGTGTTCGATTCTAGTATTGCTATGTTTTAATGTTCTAATCACATGTTGAAGCTAAGCAAACAATAGCTATCTTACGCAAGCTATTCAAAACTGTAGTCTTGTTTTCCCTTAGAACAAATCGATGTTCTGATCATATGTTGTATCGAGTAGAGTGTTCGATTATATTCTTAATCGCTTTTTTTAAATTGACCGTTACTACGATCAAGAGCGCAGCACGGTCCTCTCAGATGGCGGATGTGGAACTTGCCGCCACCACATGTCGAAGAATAAAGATGCTAACACGATGCTCTCTTGGCAGCTTTTCAAATTGTCCGCATGATGGCAGCACGATGCTCTGTAGATTAAAGATGGCGGTCGCAAGAGGGCAGCACGGTGCTCTGTAGATTAAAGATGGCGGATGACAGCTAACGAAATTGTCCCGCATGAGGGCAGCACGGTGCTCTGTTCATTAAAGATGGCGGATGACAGCTAACGAAATTGCCCCGCATGAGGGCAGCACGGTGTTCTGTTCATTAAAGATGGCGGATGGCAGCTAACGAAATTGCCCGCATGATAGTAGCATAGTGCTCTGTTGGTTTAAGATGGCGGGTGACAGCTGTCAAAAAAGCATGTGGCTTTGTTTCCAAACAAGAGCACGTGGAATTTGCCGCCACCACAAAGAGGGCAGCACTGTACTCTGTTGCTTAAAGATGGCGGATGATGGCTGTCAAAAAAAGCGCGTGGGTTTGTTTCCAAACAAGAGCATGTAGAATTTGCCGCCGCCACCACATAGAGGGCAGCACGGTGCTCAAAGATGGCTGTTGTCACGTAGAATTGCCTGCCATCACAGGTATCTAGCTAAAGAGGGCAGCACTGTGTTCTATAGATTAAAGATGGTGGATGACAGCTGCACGTGGATTTGTTTATCTAGCGCTAGTGAGGTTAAGTTGGTAGCACTAAGGTTTAGGCCCGCCAAGATAGCAGCACTGCCGATGACAGGTGACGAATTTGCAGCTACTGCGATAAAGAGGGCAGCACGGTGCTCTGTAGTTTAAAGATGGCGGATGACAGCTTCACGTGGCTTTGTTTATCTCGCGCTAGTGAGGTTAAGTTGGTAGCACTAAGGTTTAGGCCCGCCAAGATGGCAGCACTGCCGATGACAGGTGACGAATTTGCAGCTACTGCGATAAAGAGGGCAGCACGGTGCTCTGTAGTTTAAAGATGGCGGATGACAGCTGTCAAAAAAGCACGTGGCTGTCAAAAAGCACGTGTCTTTGTTTATCTCGCGCTTGTGAGGTTAAGTTGGTACTACTGAGGTTTAGGCTCGTCAAGATGGCAGCAGTGAGGTTAGCGATGCGTTGTTGTCAAAAAGCACGTGGCTGTCAAAAAACACGTGGATTTGTTTACCTCGCGCTAGTTAGGTTAAGTTGGTACCACTGAGGTTTAGGCCCGTCAAGATGGCAGCAGTGAGGTTAGCGATGCGTTGTTGTCGATGACAGCTGTCAAGAAGCACGTGGCTTTGTTTACAAATTCAAATCTCGCGCCAAAATTCAAATTTCCCGCGGGAGGAGGAGGAGGAGGCCGCAGAACTGTCCAATTATACTACTTGTTGCTGTACTTCCTAATTGTATTGCTTAGTTTTCTTGCAGTTCCCTTTAACCATGTCATTCTCCGTGTTTTGAGTACAGTAACTACATTTTCTAATTATTTATCTGCTGTTATAATACGGAATCATCTGCTCAACTGTTATGACACTGACAAGAAGACAAGATCACAGTGCCCGCAAGCGACTGTGAGCTTGCATCCGGGAGATAGTGGGTTCGAACCTCACTGTCGGCAGCGCTGAAAATCTTTTTCCGTGGTTTCCCATTATTTTCACACCGGGCAAACGCTGGGGCTGTACCTTAATTAAGGCCACAGTCGCTTCCTTCGCAGTCCTAGACCTTTCCTATCTCTTCTTCACCTATCTGTGTCAGTGCCACGTAAAGCCAAACAACTTGATGCTAATGATGTAAAGATATTGTGGAAGCGTTTAGTAAATTCACAGTGGTAATGAAGACGGCAAGAAACACACGTACCGGACAACATCAAACTGCTAGGCGTGTTATATTTACATTGCTTCATTTTCTAAATGTTAAGAAACGTGACATGCAGACTCTAAATTGTATAATTAGAACTGATCATGTAATTACAGTAATTGAAATACATTCATTCACTTCGATCACTTCAGCCGTGTGTATGTCACCTTCCGTTTAAAATAACGTATAGCTTGCAACTTGCCCATTACATTCAAATCCATTTGTCATGTTCATTTCAGTAGTTACAAATAAAATAATTCCAACACCACGATTTTTGCTGTCAATATCTCTGAAGAAGATATCCTCGTGTTTTAGGATACACACGGGGGAGAACGACTTCAGTTCCTCTCCTGTGGGTAGGAGGTGAAATTCGGCATGTCAGATGTGTTTACTCCGAAAACAAGCGGGATTTGTTTACCAGTCTCTTATACTAAACACCAATTGGAGGTGATGCCCCGTTACAAAAGTATTCGGACACGTAAATGAAGGAGTGTGTTGTGCAGTCACTCCCGTGTTTCCGTACTTCATCGAGTGGTGGTGTGACACGTTGCAGCAGGTCGACAGGAGTTAAATCAACAGTAGAAATTAGGTCACAAAGGTAAGGATGAAGGCTACATAATCAATTAAAATCACTGAATGTCGTAAGCGGGATTGTTAATAGACCTCTTTGCGATGTAATAGACAAATCCGTCCAAAACAGGCTAAGAACGGAACGACCGCAACTCCTCACATCATACGATAAGCGTGTTCTCCGATCTCAGTGCTCGAAGATTGCAGCTGAACTACATAGCACAAGTGTCACAGTTTCTGCGAGTACGGGGCGGCGTGTTTGTAATCCTGAACAGTACTATGGTCGAGTCAATCGGAAGAAGTTCTCGGTGAATGAAACGAACAAGAACACGCGACTGGAATTCGCTTAGAAATATCGGGGTAAGACCGAGGAATATTGAAAAAAGGTGATCTGGACTGATGACAATAAATTCAACGTGTTCGGTGATATAGAAAGCGGAAGGTATGGAGAAAAGCGAACGTTAAACTTGAACCTCAGAATATCTTTCCAACTATTAAACATGGAGCTGCACGAGTGCACTCGGTGTGGGGAAGCTGCACATTATTGGTGGTGTAATGGACCACAGAACATCCTTAAACAAAAACTAATAGCCTGAAAAAAATGGGGATGGCCATATCGCGGTTGCATAACACTTCGTCCCATTCCATTAAACATATATGGAGCCTTCTGAAGAAGAATATAAGGAAGAGAGATATTAAAGATCATTTCAAACATGTTTTGCTGGCTGAATTCCCATTCAGTAACTATATTAGGCGGACTTCAAACAACGCAGACTAAAAGCGATAACCAGATAACCAGACTAAAGGATACCCAACAAGGTACTGAAATAACAGTGTAGTAGAATAAAGTGTTTTTTTACTGGAACACAGAGTATCCGAATACTTTTGAGGCGTTGTTTCTAACAAAAATAATTGTTTCTTATATCGTTATGTTATCCTTACTTTCATCAGTGCTTCATGAAGGTGTAAGTGCCCGATATCTGTTATAATTGTGTATTTCAGCTTACGAATGTAGTGTATGTCGCTCAACGAGAAAACGCCCTAACAAGCTTGCGGTGTCAGAATACTTTTGATCCCATCTGTATACATTTTGGACACGTACAGGGTGGGTCAGAGGAACTTCATTTGAATTTGGCGCCCTGAAGCAATGGGTGCTCCGAGAGGGCGGAGCGTCAAGTTGTCGCTCTGCTTGGTTTGGTGAGCATCATGGAGTAGACAAAGGTGGAGCGCCCGTTCACTGTCGAGGCATACCTTGTAACATCACCACGCAACACGTACCCATTTGAATACTGCGCCCAATGGTCGTGTTCCTGGTCGCCAGTCGATTGTTCCATGGGTAAACAACTTCTCAACCCAAAGCATTGACATGGTAAGGCATTCTGTTGTGCAATCCCCTGAGCAGTGCCCGCAAACATGCAGCTGCTGTTGGGTTGCCTGTTTGGTCTGTGAGACGAATCCTTCGTGAAGAACTGAAATTTCATCCCTACAAGATGGCTAGGGTGCAGGAACTTCATCCGCGCGATTCTGTTGCTCAATAAAACGCATGTACAACTTCATCAGCGCCCCCTACATTCACATCGTGTAATTCTTTGATGTGCACTATCGCGAGTCGGAATAATTGGTCCATGGTATTTTGAAGAAACGAACGGGTGGTGTTGGTGCCACAGCGCGAGTCAGCCTCGTATCCCGATCTGCACTGGTCTGCACGGCTGCCTGATTTAGCCCCCTACGACTACTTTTTATGGGGCTATCTAAAGTCAGTTGTTTTCCACGATCGTCCTCAGACCCTGGTTCACATGCCGGTCGATATGCCGGAAAGAGTTGAACGAAACTTTCGAGTTCGATTAACGCAGTGTACTGAGAATAATGGACGTCATCTGCCTGATATCACCTTTAAATCTGTGTAAACATAAATGTTGCACTTGATGCTCTTCAAAGAATGAAATATAATTTTATCTCCAGTACTTCCTTTTTAATTGAATTTCTGAATAAAAAAGTTGCTCTGTCCCAGGCTTAATGATCACACTCCTAGCAGGTTAATGTTTGCTTCAAATTTGAAGAATATAAAGACTTTCATGGTGGTTGAATAGTCACAAACTTTCAGAGGTGGATGGAAACACAATCACTGGTTTAAGAAGTATCGCACCCTGTGTCAGTGTAACGGTTTTTTGCTAGTGGCTTTACGTCGCACCAACACAGATCTTATGGCGACGATGGGATAGGAAAGGCCTAGGAGTTGGAAGGAAGCGTCCGTGGCCTTAATTAAGGTACAGTCCCAGCATTTGCCTGGTGTGAAAATGAGAAACCACAGAAAACCATCTTCAGGGCTGCCGACAGTGGGATTCGAACCCACTCACAGCCACGCGCTCCTAACCACACGGCAGCATACCAATACAGACTTGTGGAGCAGCAACCAGGAACCAAACGGAAGAAGGAGCAATTTGTGGCATTTGCAGTAGACCGAGTATTCACTTGTACTGAATGTAAGTTAATGAAATCGTAATTTAATTTTAAATGTTTCTTCATGGTCAAATTTTAGGCAGAATGGACTGCCACCACCGGAAAATGGCACAAAATCTGAGCTTCGAAGGTTGTGTTGTATGAATCGAAGTCACTGAAAGAGGTATAGCATCTAGATATATGCTTAATTAATGTTTTGATAAAATCCTAGTCAGTGGGGGATACTCTCTTCAAAGCCAGTGGCCCACGGCCAAGTCATGGATTAGAAGGTAGGTCAAATAGAGACTTGTCAAGCTGGAATGGTCAGTGTGGAAATCTTCAGTTCAGAGAGCCCCGGCCAGGTCGGTGACTGCGTATTTGTGTTTGCTCCGACACTCTCCTCTTCAAATTCAGACAACACACAACACTACCAATCGCCACAGAAACATGCAATAGTAATTAATCCCCCCACATAGTGTTGGACATGCGGCCGCGACCCCACAGGTGTGGGAAAACCGGTGGAAGTAGAAGCTTGTCAGGCTATGAGGTCATAAAAGAGGTGCAGCAAGAGAGACCGAGATTCTTTTCTCGCACGTCAACTGCCCCGATACACACTGCTGCGGACAATGAAAGTAGCGCTCACGGTTGCCAGTTGTCCCGCTTTTGCTTCTGCTCCATAATTCGTGAAATCGGAATAGAGGGAAACGAAAACGGTGGTAGACGCGCCAGCTTCTGAAGGCTACCAATCTACCAGGCTAAAATCTCCTGAACACTTTAAAGGAATGGATTGTGAATGTTACCAACATGAGACTCACTGATTTTGAAAAAAA
Organism: Anabrus simplex; assembly: GCF_040414725.1. Classification (NCBI taxonomy): domain Eukaryota; kingdom Metazoa; phylum Arthropoda; class Insecta; order Orthoptera; family Tettigoniidae; genus Anabrus; species Anabrus simplex. Next base: position 131,664,130 of record NC_090275.1, on the reverse strand, counting down.
TTCGCAAAACGTGCGTCTCCATATTTCGAAAGAAAACAGCAATTACAGGGAAACAATTTCCCCAACCCTACGGCTTGCAACAAACTCCAATCCCTGGCCAGTGGCCATTCGTACACCAGCTCGATGTACACTTTCAAAATATCAAAACACGCGCCAGAAGTGTATGACTATATCAATAATTGAAATGGCGTATGGCTTATAGTGTCGGGAGTGTCCGAAGACATGTTCGGCTCGCCAGATGCACGTCTTTTGATCTGACTCCCGTAGGCGACCTGCGCGTCGTGATGAGGATGAAATGATGCTGAAGATGACAAAGACAAAGCCCCCGTGCGAGAGAAATTAACCAATGATGGTTAAAATTCCCCACAATGCCGGGAATCGAACCCGGGACCCCTGTAGCCAAAGGCCAGCACGCTAACCATTTAACCATGGAGCCGGACATGAAGAAATGATCACACTCTTTTCTTCTGATGCAGCACGACTCATTAGTGCCCCTATAAATTCCCTATTACGTAAAGCTTTAACCTGAAAATATGTTTTAAGCTCTTTCTTGTTTACTGAGGAGAAAAACAAGCAACACAAAGAATACATTCATGAACGTTTCAAATTCATACAATTAAGATGTCTCCCATTTCAGTCCGCGAGGAAAAACAGTTAATTTCTTCCTTTGTTTTAGTATAGCTGTAACGTTCAGATTATTTATACGTAATTCACTATAAATTGTCAATCACCATTTATAAGCTACTTGCAAATAAAATATACTCCTCGTGGGGAACAGCTGCACAACAGGGCAATTTCAGAATTGAAGCTCACGTTATCCTATAAACATTGCTCGAAGTATGTGAATGCCATTACAATACATTACTACCGTTCCACCCGGCCTGGAGGGCATGGCCGGCCTCTCCTATTGTGCTCTAATCGCAGCTGTTGTGTCCGAGTGACTGGGACGGCGGTAATGCTGGTTGCCGACAGTCTCCCATCAGAGTCCGAGTATCGAGCTGGGCTGGAGCCAAGGAACAGTTCAGCTGTTGTGTGTAGATTGTCAATCAGGATTACCGCCTTCGAGGGCAAATAATCGATCATCGCTTTTATCCTCTTACCGTACGGTACCCCATATCCTAGGATCCCTTGATGATTTTCTCTCTAATTACATTAAATGTACACAGGCATGTCCTCAGAGAACTTGAAACTGACGGCCACACTCAGGTTGCACACCGAGCAAGTGGCCGCGCAGTCGGGCAGCCATAAAATGGCTTTCCACGGTCGCTTCCTTCCCACTCCTAGTCTTTTCCTGCCCCATCGTCGGTGCGACGTAACCCAAATTGTAAAAATAATTAAAAAAATAAAAATACAACCAGTTTGTTCTGGTAATGTAGGGAGCAACCTTACATGATTCAGCTTGTGTCTGGTATCTCCACTCTCCACACTCTCTTTTCAGATCCACATGGCCCAAACTTCACTTCCTCTTGGGGTCGCCGCTCTTACCACGGTCTTACATTCCAACTCCTCCATCAATACCTGGCAAACCTCAACATCTTTCACCAATGCTGAGCCACTGTTCCCTCTCTTCCAGTGCTCTCCACCATTCTTCTCTTTTTACAATTGGCACCGACACAGATAGGCCTGACAGGAAAGGCCTAACAGAGGGAAGCGGCCGCGGCCTTAAGGTACAGCCTCAGCATTTGCCTGGTGTAAAAATGGGAAACCACGGAAAACCATCTTGAGGGCTGCCGACAGTGGGATTCGAACCCACTATCTCCCGCACGGCCAACTAGCCTTTGCTCCAGGCTACACTTCGTTCAACAGCACATCTATAACGAGGCTGAGTGATCGCCCTTCGTGCAAATCAACACTACTCGTAACGTTTTTCACACATCCTTTATACAGTAAACCCTGTCCTCAGCGGTAACCCAAGCGGCAGCAAATATTTTCCGCAGTATGTAGGATTCACTTTCATAAAGGTACACTCAGTTCATAAAAAACAGAACACCTTGAAAGACTTGAGATAGGAAGTTCATATTCACAGGACATGTTCATTAGCATGCTCTGCAGAAACGATTAGCATTTCAGTTACTTAGGTTCAGCATGTGTCCTGTTGCCTAGTATCCATTGGGTCCTTCATGGGCACTGACAACTTGTTCCATGCGTGATGGCATCGACGCGTATAAGGCGCGAATGGAGTCCTGAGGTAAAGCCATCCACGCTGCATTCACCTGGTTCCACAGTTCATCTTTAGTGGTTGGCACTGGGTCACAGCGCCGCAACCACATACCACACATTTTCGATTGGCGACAAGTCTGGTTATCAGGCGGGCAAGGGCAACAGTCTGACATCCTGTGGAAACAAGAAGCGTGGTCACGCATTGTTCTGCTGAAATATGGCGTCTGAGGTGTCGTGCAGAAAGGGTATGGCTGCGGGTCACGTAGGTCAATCCGGTGACAGTGCCCTGGACACGCACCAACTGTGATTTTTTGTTGTACCCAAAACCACCCCACACCATAAGGCCTTGCGTTCGCGCTGTAGGTCTTGTGCGATTGCACTCAATACGATGCCTCTCTCCCTGTCTGCAGCGAATGAAAATGTGACCTACGTTTTTCAAATAAACAGAACCTGGATTCGTCCGAAAACACTATCTGCGTGACCACTATCTGATCTGTAGTGAACTAAGAATCTCTAGGCCTAGGGTAGAGAAAGTGAAATCTGTCTGCAAACGAATAAGGGTAGAAAATCTTCAGGACGAGGAAATTAGGCAAAAGTACATGGATATGATTAGCGAGAAGTTTCAAACAGTAGACAGTAAGCAGATTCAGGATATAGAAAGTGACTGGATGGCATACAGGGATGCTGTAGTAGAAACAGCAAGGGAATGCCTAGGAACAACTGTGTGTAAAGATAGGAAAAAGCGAACATCTTGGTGGAATGATGAAGTGAGAGCAGCCTGTAAACGTAAAAAGAAGGCTTATCAGAAATGGCTCCAAACAACGGCCGAGGCAGACAGGAATTTGTACGTAGAAGAAAGCAACAGAGCAAAACAAACAGTTGTTTAATCCATAAAGAAGTCATGGGAAGATTTTGGTAATAACGTGGAATAGCTAGGTCAAGCAGCAGGGAAACCTTTCTGGACAGTAATAAAGAATCTTAGGAAGGGAGGGGAAAAAGGAAATGAACAGTGTTTTGAGTAATTCAGGTGAACTCATAATAGATCCCACGGAATCACTGGAGAGGTGGAAGGAATATTTTGAACATCTTCTCAATGTAAAAGGAAATCATCCTGGTGGTAATGCAAACAGCCAAGCTCATGGGGAGGAGGAAAATGATGTTGGTGAAATTATGCTTGAGGAAATGGAAAGGATGGTAAATAAACTCCATTGTCATAACGGAGCAGGAATAGATTAAATTAAACTTGAAATGGTGAAGTATAGTGGGAAGGCAGGGATGAAATGGCTTCATAGAGTGGTAAAATTAGCGTGGAGTGCTGGTAAGGTACCTTCAGATTGGACAAAAGCAGTAATTGCACCTATCTATAAGCATATAAGCAAGGGAACAGGAAGAATTGCAACAACTATTGAGGTATCTCATTGATTAGTATACCGGGCAAAGTATTCACTGGCATCTTGGAAGGGAGGGTGCGATCAGTGGTTGAGAGGAAGTTGGATGAAAACCAGTGTGGTTTCAGACCACAGAGAGGCTGTCAGGATCAGATTTTCAGTATGCGCCAGGTAATTGAAAAATGCTACGAGAAGAATAGGCAGTTGTGTTTATGTTTCGTAGATCTAGAGAAAGCATATGGCAGGGTACCGAGGGAAAAGATGTTCACTATACTGGGGGACTATGGAGTTAAAGGTAGATTATTAACATCAATCAAAGGCATTTATGTTGACAATTGGCTTCAGTGAGAATTGATGGTAGAATGAGTTCTTAGTTCAGGGTACTTACAGGGGTTAGACAAGGCTGTAATATTTCACCTTTGCTGTTCGTAGTTTACGTGGATCATCTGCTGAAAGGTATAAAATGGCAGGGAGGGATTCAGTTAGGTGGAAATGTAGTAAGCAGTTTGGCCTATGCTGACGACTTGGTCTTAATGGCAGATGGTGCCGAAAGCCTGCAGTCTAATATCTTGGAACTTGAAAGTAGGTGCAATGAGTGTGGTATGAAAATTAGCCTCTCGAAGACTAAATTGATGTCAGTAGGTAAGAAATTCAACAGAATTGAATGTCAGATTGGTGATACAAAGCTAGAACAGGTTGATAATTTCAAGTATTCAGGTTGTGTGTTCTCCCAGGATGGTAATATAGTAAGTGAGATTGAATCAAGGTGTAGTAAAGCTAATGCAGTGAGCTCGCAGTTGCGATCAGCAGTATTCTGTAAGAAGGAAGTCAGCTCCCAGACGAAACTATCTTTACATCGGTCTGTTTTCAGACCAACTTTGCTTCACGGGAGCGAAAGCTGGGTGGACTCAGGATATCTTATTCATAAGTTAGAAGTAACAGACATGAAAGTAGCAAGTATAATTGCTGGTACAAACAGGTGGGAACAATGGCAGGAGGGTACTCGGAATGAGGAGATAAAGGCTAATTTAGGAATGAACTCGATGGATGAAGCTGTACGCATAAACCGGCTTCGGTGGTGGGGTCATGTGAGGCGAATGGAGGAAGATAGGTTACCTAGGAGAATAATGGACTCTGCTATGGAGGGTAAGAGAAGTAGAGGGAGACCAAGACGACGATGGTTAGACTCGGTTTCTAACGATTTAAATGTAAGAGGTATAGAACTAAATGAGGCCACAACACTAGTTGCAAATCGAGGATTGTGGCAACGTTTAGTAAATTCACAGAGGCTTGCAGACTGAACGCTGAAAGGCATAACAGTCTATAATGATAATGTATGTATGTATGTATGTATGTATGTATGTATGTATGTATGTATGTATGTATATTTTATAGAAATACCCATAGCAATACTGTACAATACCGCCATTTACTTCTTCCAGCAATCTAGAATTGTACGCTGGTAGCATGGTTCGCAATAAAAATGCGGACACGGCTGATAGAACTTGGCGTTACAGAAACCGTCTTCGTTCTCGTCATCATCGCCATCAATTCATCTCTAACGCCGCCTCTGTCTAGCAGATCAGTATGTTCGTGGCTTTGTGAAAGCACTGACGCAATCCAAACAGCATCGAGACAGACATGCTATACATATGTACTGAAAAGAGCTGGAAAGGAAATTTACATACTTTTCCGTTATAGAAGAAAATTGTCTTTCCATTTCCGCGTAAGAGAGGGTCCGCTAAACACAGGTAAACATACATGAATATTAAACCATGATTCATGGGATCAGAAAATGTTCCGATATGGACAGTTTTCCGGTTCATAAAGGTTCCGCTAAAGGCAGGTTTTACTGTACCAGCCTCACGTACAGTCTCTGGGCCGACATGTCTCTATAATACCGGGCTGAGTGGCTCAGACGGTTGAGGCGCTGGCAGGTTCGATGGTATTTGAAGGTGCTCAAATTCGTCAGCCTCTTGTCGGTAGATTTACTGGCATGTAAAAGAACTCCTGCGGGACTAAATTCCGACACCTCGGCATGTCAAAAACCGTGGAAGTAGCTAATGGGACGTAATGCCAATAACATTATTCTCCTTATAGTGCTGGCAAACAAAAGTTTTGAACAGAAACACTGAAACGAAAACACTGAGAAAATATGAACGCAAAATCGTAACGAAAAGTCTAGGCCCAAAAGCCAGTGGCGAGACAACTCAGATTAACATGTTACGGACTCATCAAAACAGGACACACTGAAATGGACAGGCGAAATCAAAAACTGCCTTAAACTGGTAGAAGAAGATATCCAAAGCTAGCGACTTGGACCTTAGAGAGGGGCGCAACGCCTCGAAGGAATGGCATATGCCGTGCATGTTCATACTCGATAAACGTGATTCTTTGATCCGCATACCTAGTATGGTTTAATTTGGACAGTGCACAGCTCAGTCTCCACCTTGCCGTGCTGAGCGGCTCAGACGGCTGAGGCGCTGGCAGCCTCGTGTCGGTAGATTTACTGGCACGTAAAATAACTCATGCGGGACTACGTTCCGGCACCTCGGCCTTGTTCGAAACAACAAAAGTTATAGTTGGACGTAAAGCAAATAACATTATTAAAAAACGTATATTCAATTTATCTTAACATTAAGGTGTCTCAGTGAAACTGGTACATGCATTGCTGTAAAAAAACAAATGTTGCGTATAAATGCCCATTATACTGTATTTGCGGAAAGAATGTGTTAACGATTATCGTACAACGTATGTATCACAGTGGAAGTGGTCGACTGTAAGCGGACGGTAGAGACCCCTGCGCGAGGACGACCGCCAGGAGAGTTCAATTTCATCCCATTCCTTTTCAATAGTTTTCTTGTCATTCTTGTTAGATCTGGGGTTTGGAATCACAAAGACGTATAAGAACTTCTCATTTTCCAGCTACAGCCGCAATTTTCTTCCATCATTCCAGCACTGTGTTCCAGTCAGCTTTGTTCCTCGCATAACGTTACATTCCTCTTTCTTTCTGAAGTCGAATTCATGGCTCATGTGGTGCAGTAAATATTTTCTACTCTATTCTCCTGATGAAAGAGAAAGAGATTTGGACTGCGATTCACTATTCTGCCGATGTTATGCAAAAATCTGCCATGTTGGTAATGGAAAATTACAAGTTTTCTCAGCGCTAATGAAGTCTGATTTCAGGTGGGGGTTTTTTCGTTTTTTTTTTTTTTTCTTTCTTTCAGAAATGTGAGTCAACTGGGCACGGAGTAATGAAGTCAGGAGAACAAGTGCGGAAGTTTGGCAGTTGAATTAGAGAACAGAACAGAAATGAGGGATATTGCGAGCCTCTGGACTCTGAAATGTAAGACCATTAGGAGAAGTGACCACGCCTCGAATGCTGTCGTACTCAAGCGCATGACGGCGAACCTTGGGCATATTATAAGGAATGAAAAGAACAACCTACTAAAATCTTACGACAGCCGAAGATCGTGCAGAGTTCGTTGTGATTGTGGCCAGCCTTCAGTAACGGAGAAGGCCTACCCCATTCAGGATGATGTTCATTTCACAGTTGCTTTGTTGTTTCGGATTTTCTGTGGATTTCTATAAATCGTCAACGCTGGATGAATGGTGAATCAAATAGGTTATAATCAACATATAGGTTTTAAAGGGGTGTGCCATGTTTTCACTGCCGGCAATTCCAGAGAGCTTTGGCGCGCCTCTCACAGAGAAAGTGACAAGGAGGACGGCACTTAACATTCTTCTTGATGGAAAGTTGGCGAGCACGTGGCTTTAGAACCAAGTTCGCATAGTGAGGGGAGCACGTCCCCGAGGGGTTTGCAACAACTTGTGCTGAGACAAGCTCGTTGTTTTCACACCATGATATTATTTCTAGGAATTTGTTAAAGACAAACACAAACGTCCAAACCGTAAAGACGTTACCTTCAAACGCCATGGAGGAGGTACATGGTCTCGGTTATATTCCGCCAACTCGTGAATTAAATGTACGTGGCTCCATGAATTTACTTGTAGCTGCCAGTTCTTAGCCCAAAATCGACCCTCCTTTTAATTTCTGTTAATGCCGCTGTTAAAAGAATGATCTTTCCGGGGAGCGAGTGGTTCGTGTGCCGAAAGCTTTAATACTACCAACTATTCACACACACACGGAGCGCCTTTAGCATTTAAAAAGAATTATCCCAGAGAAAAAAAAGCCAAACTTCCGAATCTAATAGCTCAAGTTAGAGTAATGCCTCGCTTGATGATCCTGTCATTGTTCTCGGTCTGTCACGTGGTGAGCACAATTGCGCTTTCACTGTTAGACTCCTTGGCTGAACGGCGGGTATTTTAACTGCACATGGCTCGGGGACTGGCCGTCCGCGTTTTCAATTCCTCCAAATCCGCATACTGTGCCGGCCCCAGCAGGAAGAATTAGAACTTGGCAACCATCCTCAGACTATAATATAGTCCCATCAGTAGAGAGACTGCTCCTGCGCCAACTGTGCAACGATTTGTTGACCTACTACGACCTGACCGAGTGAGTAGCTGTCAGCTAGCATTCGGGAGACTGTCGGTAGCCCTGAACATGGTTTTCCGTGGTTTCCCATTTTCAGCAGGTAAATGCTGGGGCTTTACCTTAATTAAAGCCATTCCTAGCCCTTTCCTGTCCCGTCGTCACCATGAGACCTATCTGTATCGGTGCGACGTAAAACAACTTGAATAAAAGTCACGTCTTCAGAAATGCAAGCGATGGAGATACAGGATCGAACTTTGCTAAACAGCACAGATTTGCTCTTACAATTTGCTCTTCACTCTCAAGAGAGAGCTTCCACATTCCTCAAGATGTGTTGTTTTCATGTCCCACTTACTACTTTACTGCGCGGTTGTATAAAGACATCACCTAGATCTGAAAATTAACTGAGATTACGACTTCGTCGCGTTATACAAAACTGAACTCCATTTACACGTCTAGTTCAAATGTAATCGGAGTTCAGAAAAGTGGACGTTAAACACCGCAAAACAAATTAAATACGAAAAAGCTTTGCCGATAATATTGTGACCTCACGTAGTAAACATGCTTGGTTTTGTAAACTTGATGAGTAAAATAATTAATTAATGAAGTAGGTATTATAACACTAAGTATTACCAACGTGTTTGTATTGCAGTAGGCTATAGTTTATATGCTATCTACATAACCTCACTTGTGAAAACAAATCCAGCGATCTTTAGCAATACTATTTAACTACTAGAATTCGGCATATTTTTAACTCATCTTGATATTATTAAGGTAATTTTATGCAGATAAGATGCAAGGGAACACTTCTCCAAGGCTTCAGGTCTAGTTCAATGTTTAATATGAACGATGATGGTCTAGGTTCAAAGAAATTAACCGACGAATATTTGGCAGTCAAACTTGAAATTAGATGAAGAAGAGATGATTTCAGATCGCAGTTCATCTTCAATGGCGGCCATTTTCCCTCGTTAGGTCTAAACTCAGATCAAATGTTTTATACAACCGGGCCAAACGGTGCTCCTTTATCCCTCAGGACAGTAAATTTACGGACATGAGGCTGATGTATCTGAGCACCTTCATATACCACGCGAATGAGCTGAGAAGGCCAGCGTTCTACCTGAGCTACTATACATATCCCGGCATACAGTGTGTATCCAAATTATACACACAAAAATCAGGGATGCTCGTGTTATATAGAGAACGATGGCGCAATCTAATTGGCGGAGAATTTCTTTTTTCCGAGAAAACTTTGTTCACAACAGAGATGCAATGGCTGCTCGTCCTGCCGTGTTTGCCGCACGAGAATGGAACCGTTCACCGGACCAACCACAGTGTCATTTAAAAGAGCGTATACAAATGAAGTGTGCGTTTCTGCGCTTTCATTGATCGTGCTATTACTAGCCATTAATTATTATCATTGCTGCATGTCTCAGTGAAGTGGAATTTTATTTCAGTAGTTGTCCTTTATCCAGTATTAATTGTCACTAATAGTTTAGTGTAAGAGAAGGCCTAATGGCCTTAACTACGCCAATAAATCTATGTTTGCGGTATAAATTGTTGAGAATGGCTCCGTTTCGATACATCAACGAAAAAAATAGCTGGCATGCACCGAGCCTATGGCAAGGGGCATACGAATCACCGCCAACCTCATCATTCAACCTTCGTATCCATTGGCAGGCGACTACGTCAAGGAGGGTGCAAGAAAACCGTCATGTGACAGTGGTGCGAAGTGTGTTCTCCTGTGTCCAGTAGCGTAACCAGGATTTCAGTTTGTGGGGGGGGGGGGGGGGGGGGCATTCATCCAGAATTTTATTTCGATAGGTGTCCAAACTTCCAGAATTTAGGTGGTGTAGAATACCTAAAAAGGAAATGAGTGTCCTTGGATCCAGTAAGAGTGGCGGATTCGTGCGGATTCCGGAAGCTAATAGTAATAGTAATCTTCTTCACCGGGCGAGTTGGCCGTGCGCGTAGAGGCGCGCGGCTGTGAGCTTGCATCCGGGAGATAGTAGGTTCGAATCCCACTATCGGCAGCCCTGAAGATGGTTTTCCGTGGTTTCCCATTTTCACACCAGGCAAATGCTGGGGCTGTACCTTAATTAAGGCCACGGCCGCTTCCTTCCAACTCCTAGGCCTTTCCTATCCCATCGTCGCCATAAGACCTATCTGTGTCGGTGCGACGTAAAGCCCCTAGCAAAAAAAAAGTAATCTTCTTCTTCTTCTCCTCCGCTTTTCCCACACCTGTGGGGTCGCGGGTGCGAACTGTGTCGCACAAGTGGATTTGGCCCTGTTTAACGGCCGGATGTCCTTCCCGACGCGAACACTATATGGAGGGATGTAATCATTGTTGTGTCTTTCTTTGGTGGTTGGTAGTGTAGTATGTTGTCTGAATATGAATATGAAAGTTTTGGGACAAACACCCAGTCCCCGAGCCAGAATAATTAATCAGACGCGATTAAAATCCCCAACCCGGCCGGGAATCGAACCCGGAACCCTCTGAACCGAAGGCCTCAACACTGATCATTCAGCCAATGAGTGTCGGACTCCGGAAGCTAATATTAAAATACATTATATATAAAATGCTTAATAAAAGTACATTCGTTAAAACTCCTGGGGTGTCTGGACTCCTTGGGCGACAAGTCCCCCCCCCCCCCGTACCTCTGTTACTCCCATCCCAACATAACAGCAGCATTTCATATACGAGTATTCCCAGTACAAGTGAAATGAATGCAAGAATAAACAGTTTGAGTAAAGATTCAATATTCTGGTTTGGAATAAATACGGCAATGAGCATGGGATAAGCAATAAAGAAGTGACATTTTATACAAATAATGCGGCAAGAAATACACACACACGTCGAATACAGGTTTCTTGCCCTTCTTGTCCATGGATAGATGATGAAGCCACGAGAATGATGGCCCACCGTGACTCGTTATTTCGACATTATAAACAAACCCTAGATGACACGGACTTCGAATCTTACCGCATCTTAAGAAATCGCACAAAGCACTTAATCAGAAATTTAAAAAATGTATATATTTCCGGAATTTAGCTAACAACTTAAAATTTAATCGCGCATGGGACCAAAAAAGCTCTGGGAATAGGAAAACATCAACAGAGTCAGACAACTCCTAACATTCCACTTGACGAACTGAACGATTACTTTGGTAGAATAAATATTCAACCTACCCCAATTCACTTCGCCGACTCTCCGCGCTCCCCTCCAGCCAATCCACCATTCACATTTCACAGTGTTACAGAAAATCAGGTTAAAAAGGCTTTGTAATCGATTAAATCAAAGACTCCAGGTGTAGATGATATTCCCATTACTTTTATACATAACATTATGGGTGCTGTCCTGCTTATACTGACGCACATACCGAACTACTGTTTACTAAACGGAACTTTCCCTCCTGTCTGGAAAACAGCCAATATTATACCGGTACCTAAGAGTTTAGACCCACAATCACCCTCTGATTATGTCCTATGTGCATACTCCCTGCGCTTTCTAAAGTCTTTGAACGTATAGTATACGGGCAAGTTCTGGAATACCTAAATAAAAATGCTCTCTTGGGCCCTTTGCAATGTGGATTTAAGAAGGGTTACTGTACCGCGACAGCACTTTTGAAGGTTATTGAAGACAAGAGAAACGCTATGTAGAAATGAGTGCTCACTATACGTATCCTTCTTGACTTCAGTAGTGCCTTTGACACTATAGTAATTCCGGCTATGATAAAGAAAATGGAACTGCTAAATTTCGACCTGGCCGCGCTTAAGGTTTTCAGTTCTTTTTTGAGTAACCGTCAGCAGCGTGTAACAATAAACGACAAACCGTCTTACTAATAAACGGTGTATAACATTTATACAAGGTTTATACACCGTTTTGCGGCCAGTATCCAGTAATCGGGAGATAGTGGGTTCGAGTCCCACTGTCGGCAGCCTTGAAGATGGTTTTCCGTGGTTTCCCATTTTCACACCAGGCAAATGCCGGGGCTGTACCATAATTAAGGCCACGGCCGCTTCCTTCCAACTCTTAGGCCTTTCCTATCCCATCGTCGCCATAAGACCTATCTGTGTCAGTGCGACGTAAAGCAAATAGCAAAAAAAAAAAAAAAAAAAAAAAAAAAAAACACCGTTTATGTGAAATTCGTTACTAATAAACCGCGTATAAGCCTCTCGTGTATACATCTGTTATAGTTATTCATTGAATTGCTTATACAGACCAGGTAAGGTAAGGGTTGTTCTGCCCGAAGACAGGTCCGACCCTCCGCAGAGATGTTCCTGAGCCGGAGTTTACGTGCGGTAGTGTGGCCACTTCCTTTCCGCTCCTCCATTCCCTTACCCCCACCAACCCATCCAACTCCTGATCACGCCCAATGTTGCTTAACTTCGGAGATCTCACGGGATCCGGTGTTTCAACACGGCTACGGCCGTTGGCTTATACAGACCAGTGAGCAGTTTATTTTCGTGGTATTTATTGTCTACACTAATATAATCGTGGTGAAATATTCGACTTATCCATATAACGTTGAACACACATTGAAAGAACGGACGATAACGTTGATGATCTTCGCGGTATTTTAAACATAGGAGCCATACACCATTCAAAGGTTATGGAGGCTAGACATCTTCGTAAAGTAAAACGCTTTAAAGAGATGGAATGTCAACCGCACCATATCATTTTATGGTACGTTTGGCTTTTCTGATGACTTCACGTTCCTAGCGAACTCTTGTATCTATGAACTATTACTCTTTCCCATCATGTGCTGTTGTCCGACTCGTTGGCTGAATGGTCAGCGTACTGGCCTTCGGTTCAGAGGGTCCCGGGTTCGATTCCCGGCAGGGTCGGGGATTTTAACCTTCATTGGTTAATTCCAATGGTCCGGGGGCTGGGTGTTTGCGCTGTCCCCAACATCTCTGCAACTCACGCACCACACATAACACTATCCTCCACCACAATAACACGCAGTTCCGTACACATCGGAGGGTCTGCCTTACAAGGGCTGCACTCGGCTAGAAATAGCTACACGAAATTAAACTAATTAAAAATCATGTCTTGTTACCACTATGCAATATTTCCTTATTCTGGTAGATGGCATCTCATACGTTAACATAGGTCAAAGCATTTCTTTTCTGCTCCGTCTTGTTGGGTTATCTTTCTGGTTGGTTGAGTGTGGAGATTTTTGACTTGAGAAGATGGAAGGATTGGATTTCCAAGTCGCCTTTGTGGCATATAAAAGATATTTTAACAGATTCAAGATGTCTGTACATATTTCGGCCTTTCGAGAATGTTAATTGCTTATGTAATCGAGGTATTTATTTTTCTTTAATCTTCTCTTGGTTTTATTATTGCTTCGTTCTGTGCTCACCATGGTTTGGTTAGAAAGGCTTACCTCATTACATGTGTTTCTAATTTATTTGTGTGTTAACTTTACTTTTACACGCTTCTTTCGGTATTTTCATTTACCGATCCACTATGTTTATTTTGAGAACAGAAGGTGACGCGGATTCGTGTGTGTGCGTGTATGAGGTTGTTTGCTGTGGGTGGCCGAGACCTTTACTCATGTCGCTTCATTAACATTCCGCTTGAGCTCATGTTGTATTATTTTATCGCGTGTTCTGTATAATTCATGTGCACTTCATAGACCTGGCATGAATTCAAGCTAACTACGCGATTTGCCTGCTTATGTGTGTTTTGGTGTTGGAGACACTCCGTCTCTTTAAGATGGACCACTTTCTGGTCCATACTGTCTGAGCTCGAGAGCGGTTGTTTATTTTCTTATGTGCTGTGTGTTGACGTTCTTATACGTCCCTCCGTTCGGCGACCTAACCTCTCGGTCCATGTGTGAGCGTGGGTGGTTCTGACGTTTGAGTCCGTGAAACCTTTTGTGTCTAATTTACTTATTTATTGTTCGTTTCACATTGCCGTCATTGGCTTTCTTTACCTGTTTTCTACTTTAATTTGTTTTATTCTTTGCCGGGCGCCTTCTGTGTTATTTTAGTTGTTTTGTGTGAAACCATGGTAACCGCCCCTTTTCCCTTTTTCTCTCTGCTTGAATTTTATGAGGTCGGTGCACCCTTCCCTCTTCTCCCATTTTAAGCTCTTTTATTTAATGATATTGTATTCTCGGGGGACGTGATTTTTATTGTTGAGAGTTTTTATGTCTTATCTGGGGAATTGAAAGGGAGAATGTTATGATTAGGTGCTGTTACTCCCTAAACTTATGACTGTTTAGACCCGATGTGCTACAAAGAAAGGTTTTGTACCCATTTGAATTCATATTCTTCAATTAATTAATATAGATGCCAATCCTTATTCCAAACTCTTCGTCACGTCTTTTATGAAGGTAAGCGTCTGTGAAGGTGCTGTAATCAATGAGTCTGGTGTTTTTTGATTATGGGCCACATATTAATATTAACTATTTGACTTTTGGCTCCCTTGCTTTACCTATGCAACTTTTTTTTTATTTCCTCTCCATAATAAATTTAAGTTCTTGCCCTTATTACTGTTATATTTTTATTTCTTTGCGTCTCTTATATGTTTGTTGACTGTAAGAGGCCCGGGTCCAGTTCCTGGCAGTTTTTTGCTAGTTTTGACCAAATCCACCACGCTGGGTCTTCGTCGTGTTCCTAGTGTCAGTTCAATTGGTAGACAGAGCGTGGTTTGGTCAAAATGTTTCACCAGAAGGGTGATTTTTGGTGAAGCAGAGCTGGACTCGTCAAACCCCCTGAAAATACGTCATGATGTGACTGCATGTTATTATGCGCTATACATGTCCTTCCACTACCGACATTGTTTTCTACGCACGTTCTTTTGATTGTATCTTGTGCAGAGTCGTTGTACTTTCATTCCTGATTTTCGAGATCTTTTGAACTATTCTTTATTTGGTCTTGCGTATTGTATCTGTTAACTATGGACAACGATATGGATAAGCATGCTTGTAGGGATAGCGAGATGGAACCCGATGACTCTCCGGGTATTGAACTAGACAAGAGTAAGAATGAAACTAATAATGGTGCTTCACCTCGTGCTAGTACAAACTGTAGCGATGTGGATATCAGGGTTGGTGATAATGGTCATGAACGTATCCCTGGCACGAACATGAGAGTTATGGATCATATTCCTCATTCCATTACCGACAGCTCCCCCTATTTTAGCCCTGCTCTTGATACCATCCGTAAATGAAACCTGACATTTTCCAGGTTCGGGTTATCTGATATGGACTTCGTATACTAAGTTAGCAGCATACTTATAAGGTTGTTGCACGCTCTAGTGGAAAAGTTTAGTAAGAAAGACGATGCATGCAAAATCGATAGGTGATGTGTACACGCTTTGAACTTGGGTATTTTTTGTGCTTTAACTTCGTGCACATAGGTTATGTTAAGATTGCAGCACACACAAGCGATGATCGCACGCTGTTGTGGCAGAAGTTTAGTACAAGAGTTAATGCGTGCAAAATTGACTGGTGTTGGGTACACGCTATTCTTTGTGCTTTAAGTCCACGCACATAGGTAGCAGCACACAATTGCGAACGTTGTACACTCTAGCGGTAGAAGTTTAGTACGATAGTCGATGCATGCAAAATTGATAGGTGATGTGTACACGCTTTGGGGCATAGCTATTCTTTGTGCTTTAACTTTATACACATACGTTAGCAATACACATATGCGATCGTTGTACACTCTGGCGGTAAAAAATAGTCGATGCATGCAAAATCAATAGGTGATGTGTACACGCTGTTAAACATCGTTATTTTTGTGCTTTAAGTTCGTGCGTATAGGCTATGCTAAGATAGGAGTACAATCTAGCGGAAGAAGTTCAGGGTGATCTGTACACGCTTTGAAACATGATTATTCTCTTGTACTTTAAGTTCATGCACATAGGTTATGCTAAGATAGCAGCACAATCTAGAGGAAGAAGTTTAGTACGAGAGTCGATGCTTGCAAAATCGATAAGTAATATGTACACGCTTTGAAACATGGCTATTCTTTGTACTTTAAGTTCATGGGTATAGGTTATGCTAAGATAGCAGCGCAATCTAGCGCAAGAAGTTTAGTACGAGACTCGATGAATGCGAAATCGATAGGTGTTGTGTACACGTTTTGAAACATGACTATTCATTGTACTTTAAGGTCATGCGTATAGGTTATGCTAAGATAGCAGCACGATCTAGCGGAAGAAGTTTAGTACGAGAGTCGATGCATGTAATATCGATAGGTGATGTCTACACGCTTTAAAACATGGCTATTCATACTGCTGCTCTGTTCCTAAGATTTTTAAACATAGCTAATCCTAATGCTGCTCTTAACGACGTAGAGCTAAGGATTGATGAAGTGACCGTGACGTCACGACCACGTGCTCTTGTTTGGTAAACATAGCCACGTGCTTTTTTGACAGCTGTCTTCTTGACGAACCCTAACCTCACTTTGAAGGACAATAGAGCGTCGCTAACCTCACTGCTGCCATCTTTACGGCAGTAAACCTCAAGGCTGCCACCTTATGTATGTTACAGCGCGGAATTTAAAATCCAACAGCAGAACGTCGCTAACCTCACTCTTGCCATCTTGATGGGCTTAAACCTTACTGTTGCTACCTTGGTTATACGCTTTTGTGTTAGTTTACTATTAATCGCTAAGCTGTTCGCATCATCGAAGTAGAGAGTAACAAATGTCGAGTAGATTTAAAGAAGAATCTGTTAGCAGAAGATAAAAGTCCGTCATGGAAAAACCTATTTCTAGGTATATTTGCGAAGAGTGTGGAAAAGCATTTTCCCGAAGCTATCACAGGAGACGTCATGAGATATCATGTAGGACGATTTTTCAATGCAAACATTGTAGAAGAGAGTTCAAGAACGCATACAACGCTCAACGTCATGAAGCCGCGTGTAATGTAGCTTCATCGGGAACAAAATACAAAGAGCTCAACCATATTCCAGCGAACACTGATTTATGTTTAAAAAGTACACCTCTGCGAGAGATTTTTAATTCTCCCTTGCTGTCTAGGCCTGCTGCAAGTTCTGTTACTGAGCACAAACTTCAAGATAAAGAGAGGCAAGATCATGATTATGATAATAAGGATAATGATGTTGATCAAAACAGTAGTAAAGGGAAAGTAGAAGAAGAAAATTCATTACCATTACAGCTTGATGATTTTACTTCATTTCCTAAGCCTACTACACGTTCTGTCGAAGTGCAAACATCTCAAGAAGAGATGCAAGGTAAAGAAGAAGGAAATTTCAACGCTTCATCGCTATCGAAACAAGTTATGTTTGTACCTAGAAACGCTACTGCTGAAGCACGTATTACATCAAAACAAGTCCCTGCACATCAACTGTCTGCATATAGACTCAAAGTTCACAACAAGCCTCTGTTACCCTATGTAGATATAAGCTACTGTAAAGACCCCAACGTACTCGTAAAACGTTTACAACTGCTAAGAGCCTATCATGATGCTGGTTACACACAGTACAAAGAAGATATTTTTGAAATAGAGCATGAATTACGTCGTGTAGGTATTATTAAGTAAGCGCTTACCCTCACCTAAGTCATCCATCTGTAGTATATAGTCGATCGAGTAGCTATATTCGTATAGATTATTTCCCAACATTCTCCCTTCCTTAGGGTGTTAACTCCGCCTCTAGTTGTAGAGCCGGTCTCAAGCCCGGATAAAGAGAGGAGAGGCGCCCTAGCCCCTTAGCCCATTAGCCCATTAGCCCTTTAGCCCTTTAGCCCATTAGCCCTTTAGCCAAGGAATGTGCGGTAATCTAATCTTCTTAGAACAAAGGTATCCCCTGACATGTTCTAAACACATGTTGTATCGAGTACAGTGTTCTATTATAGTCTTGATCACTTATTTAGTGTTCTAAACACTTCAATGTTCCGATCACATGATAAAGTTAACGGCATAGAGTGCGGTGTTCGATTCTAGTCTTGTTATGTTTCATTAGTGATTTGCAAGTCTAAACATGCATAATGACGTCATCACTGCAGCACATGCTTACTCTAGCTATCCCGATGCAGGTTTAAACTTGTTCGATAGAGCTATGCCTTGACATAAGAGGAGGCCTTAACAGCTTATGTATAGCCGCTATTGTTTAAAGATAGCTGCTGTGAAGAAAAAGCACGTCGAATTTTTCAAATTACCTGCCACCACATTTCAAAGGTATGAGGTTTAGTGCTGTAAAGATACCTGCACGATGCAAAGCTAACTTTCTTCATCAGAGCAGCCACCATCTTGTGTGAGCACCTCTAGGCCGTATCATAAGCAGCTGTGTATAGTCACCGTCTTGTCGCTGCTACCTCCCGCAAGCACCCCTAGGGTGTCTCATAAGAGCAGCAGCCATCTTGTGCAAGCGCTCTTAAGCTGTCTCATAAGAAGCTATGTATAGTCACCATCTTGTAGAATTAGATAGCTGCCAATGCCAAAGGGCTTAAGTAAGGATCGAACCGTCGATCTCATCATTAGACTATGTTTATTTTCATGTATCTGATACTGCAAACCTAGGTATCAGGTAGAAAAATTTTATCCGTTTTCGAGATATTTAACATTTTGCATTTAAGCCCCAAATTTAATGAATCGAACCTGCACGGCACGTTATACTCTCTACCATAGCTAGACCTGATCATGTTACGAAGACTTACTTCAATACAAGCTAAAACAGAGTGAATGCCAAAGGGCCTAAGTAGGAACCGAACCGTTGATCTCATCATTAGACTATGTTTTTCTTGTTCCTCGTACTGCGAACCGAGGTACTGGGCAGAAAATTTTTTGTCCGTTTTGCTCTACGATGCATCGCTTTCCAGATATTTAACATTTTGCATTTAAGCCCCAAATTTAATGAATCGAACTAGCACGACACGTTAGCCTCTAAGCTAAGAGCAGCAGCCATCTTGCGCAAGCACCCTTAAGGCGTCTCATAAGGAGTAGTGTATAGCCGCCATCTTGCGTCCGCCATTATGCGCAAGCATCCTTAGGCCGTCTCTAGTCATCTTGTGCAAGGACCCTTAAGCCGCCTCATAAGAGCAACCGCCATCTTGCGCAAGCATCCCTAGGGCATCTCATAAGGAGCCATGTATAACCGCCATCTTGCGCAAGCATCCCAAGGGAGTCTCATAAGAACCTGTGTATAGCAGCCATCTTGCGTAAGCACACTTAAGGAGTCATGTATAGCCGCCATCTTATGCAATTAGCGTCGAGAGAGGACTGCTGAAGAATTTTTCTTTTTAAATTATCCACCACCACATTTCAAAGGTATCTAGCTAAAGATAGCAGCACTGCGTATGACAGGTGACGAATTTACATCTACTACGATAAAGAGGGCAGCACGGTGCTCTCTGGATTAAAGATGGCGGATGACAGCTGTCAAAAAAGCACGTGGCTATGTTTACCAAACAAGAGCATGTGGAATTTGCCGCCACCACATTTCAAACTAAAGAGGGCAGCACTATGCTCTGTTGATTAAAGATGGCGGATGGTAGCTGACAAAAAAGCACGTGAGTTTGTTTCCAAACAAGAGCACGTGGAATTTTTCAATTTGCCGCCACCACATTTCAAAGGTATCTAGCTAAAGATGGCAGCACGGTGCTCTCTTGATTAAAGATGGTGGATGATAGCTAACAGAACTTTTCAAATTGCCCGCTACTACATGCTTAAGGTAGTAGCCATAAAGAGGGCAGCACGGTGTTCTGTAGATTAAAGATGGCGGGTGATAGGTGATGAAATTGCCCGCATGATAGCAGCACGGTGCTCCGTTGATTAAAGATGGCGGATGACAGCTGTCAAAAAAAGCACATGGCTTTGTTTCCAAACAAGAGCACGTGGAATTTACCGCCACCACATTTCAAACTAAAGAGGGCAGCACTGTGCTCTATAGATTAAAGATGGCAGATGACAGCTGTCAAAAAAGCACGTGAGTTTGTTTTCAAACAAGAGCACGTGGAATTTTTCAATTTGCCGCCACCACATAGAGGGTAGCACTGTTCTCTCTGGATTAAAGATGGCTGCTTGTCGAAAAGCATTTTTCAAATTATCCGCCACCACATTTCAAAGGTAAGTAGCTAAAGAGGGCAGCACTGTGCTCTATAGATTAAAGATGGCGGATGACAGCTATCAAAAAAGCACGTGGCTGTCAAAAAGCACGTGGATTTGTTTATCTCGAGCTAGTGAGGTTAAGTTGGTAGCACTAAGGTTTAGGCCCGTCAAGATGGCAGCACTGCCGATGACAGGTGACGCAAGAGGGCAGCACAGTGCTCTGTGGTTTAAAGATGGCGGATGACAGCTGTCAAAAAAGCACGTGGCTTTGTTTACCTCGCGCTAGTGAGGTTAAGTTGGTACCACTAAGGTTTAGGCCCGTCAAGATGGCAGTACTGAGGTTAGCGATGCGTTGTTGTCTGTCAAAAAGCACGTGGCTTTGTTTACAAATCTGTCAAAAGCACGTGGCTGTCAAAAAGCACGTGGCTTTGTTTACCTCATGCTAGTGAGGTTAAGTTGGCACTACTGAGGTTTAGGCCCGTCAAGATGGCAGTACTGAGGTTAGCGATGCGTTGTTGTCTGTCAAAAAGCACGTGGCTTTGTTCGCCACCACATTTCAAAGGTATCTAGCTAAAGAGTACAGCACTGTGCTCTGTTGATTAAAGATGGTGGATGGTAGCTGTCAAAAAAGCACGTGAGTTTGTTTCCAAACAAGAGCACGTGGAATTTTTCAATTTGCCGCCACCACATAGAGGGCAGCACGGTGCTCTCTTGATTAAAGATGGCTGCTGTCACGTGGAATTGTCTGCTACCACAGGTATCTAGCTAAAGAGGGCAGCACTGAGGTTTGCGATGCAAGATGGCTGCTGTCAAAAAGCATTTTTCAAATTATCCGCCACCACATTTCAAAGGTAAGTAGCTAAAGAGGGCAGCACTGTGCTCTATGGATTAAAGATGGCGGATGACAGCTGCACGTAGCTTTGTTTACCTCGCGCTAGTTAGGTTAAGTTGGTAGCACTAAGGTTTAGACCCATCAAGATGGCAGCACTGCCGATGACAGGTGACGAATTTTGCAGCTACTGCGATATAGAGGGCGGCACAGTGCTTTGTGGTTTAAAGATGGCGGATGACAGCTGTCAAAAAAGCACGTGGCTGTCAAAAAGCACGTGGCTTTGTTTACCACGCGCTAGTTAGGTTAAGTTGGCACTACTGAGGTTTAGGCCCGTCAAGATGGCAGTACTGAGGTTAGCGATGCGTTGTTGTCGATGACAGCTGTCAAAAAGCACGTGGCTTTGTTTACAAATTCAAATTTCCCGCGGGAGGTGGAGGAGACCTCTGGGAGGCCTCTGGCTGAGGTGGAGGTGGAGGAGGCATCTGGGAGGCCTCTGGCTGAGGTGGAGGTGGAGGTGGCCTCTGGGAGCCTGAGGTGGAGGTGGCGGCCGAACCATCCAATTATACTACTAGTAGCCGAAATGAGGGGGAGCTGAAAATTGTTCGTACCTACCTGAAGTTGTGTGCAACATTTAATGCACCTATTCCTGGTAATACATCGATGTATGTAATCATGTATGGAAAGAAGAACCTAATCTTCGATGCTCAGCATAGACTAATTACAGAAAAATTTTAAGCTATATAAATGAATAAAAAACTAAAAAGCATTCTAGAGTTGATTGCTGTATGTTTTTCATCGTTAGTTAAGTTTCTTAGAAAACGCGAGAAGGAGAATAATTAATTCAAAATCTTTCTTTTATATTTTTATTTTGCAGGGGTTGTATTAAGAATAAATACGAAAATAATAATAATGTTAACATATTTGTCTTTCAAGACAAATCGGGATAATAATAATAGTCTTAAATGATTGTTATTTTATATTTTTTTCGAGGGGCATACTTAGGACAAATTATAGGTATTTAAACTGTTTTTTCACCATTTTAGGTATTTAAACAATTTTTCGTTGGGGTATTGAGGACAGATAGGAAAAATTATAGGTATTTAAACATCATTGTAGGTATTTAAAAAACTTTTTTCGTTGGGGGGTTCAGGACAGAAAGGAAAAAAATTATAGGTATTTAAACAATTTTTTCGTTGAGGGCATTCAGGACAGATAGGAAAAAAATTATGTGTTTGTGAATCGGCATGCCGGTGAATTCCAGAATGTCCTGAATACGCCCTTATACTACTGACCGGCTTTCTTTTCATATCCACCGGGCGAGTTGGCCGTGCGGTTAGGGGCGCACAGCTGTGTGCTTGTATCTGGGAGACAGTGGGCTCAAACCCCACTGTCGGCAGCCCTAAAGATGGTTTTCCGTGATTTCCCATTTTCACACCAGGCTGTACCTTAATTAAGGCCACGGCCAGTGTTGCCAACTTATATTTTCAAGATCCGCTAAATACTACTAAACATCCGCTAAAATTCCGCCAAGAAATCCGATCTCAAATAATAATAATAATAATAATAATAATAATAATAATAATAATAATAATAATAATAATAATAATAATAATAATAATTTAAAAAGTAAATGTCTGCACTAACCTGATCTGCGATTTTTACTGAGATTAACCCCCTGCCTGCGAGCCGGCGAACTAAAACTTGTAGGCGTTCTAGTGCCGAGTGCAAACTAGGTGAATCCTCTACCTCAAGGGCCAAACACGGAACGGGCCAGTTCATTAAACGGTCTTCCTTCATAGCATAAATATAAATGCTACTCTCTCACAGTTTCATTATCTATCGTCATTCGTCAACCAAGAAATAATAAGTACCCTTTCCACACGCATTACAAATTTATGATAACATGATCTCAAAACATCAAATCCAAATAACATGTTTTCCTCATGTGACTGCTAGCTCCTGACAAGAAATCCGGAATAGCTCGGATACAGGCTGGAGTACAAATGGGTAAAACACTAAATTCCACTATAATAAATCAGAATTCCGCCAAAAATTCCGCTTCCGCTAAATGATATATTTCTCCGCCGACAGTCTTCTAATTCCGCCAAATTTAGCGGAAAATCCGTGTGAAGTTGGCAACACTGGCCACGGCCGCTTCCTTCCCACTCTTAGCCCTTTCCTTTCCCATCGTCGCCATAAGACCTACGGTGCGACGTAAAGCAAATTCTAAATAAAAATTAAAAAATCTTTTCACTACCCCTTCCAAGGAAAAGTTGTATCCACGCTACTGGCCTGGACTTACAACCCCATCCTCTGAAATTAACTATTTTTGGGGTACGCCACTCACCATTTAAGGTACAAGGTAAGTCCGAAGAATGGTTGGATACTCAAAATACACCACCATAAATGATGCGATTATGCCTCAAAAGTATAAAGAAAGGTAAGGGACGGGATCTAGTGCTTTAAATAGAAGCCGTATCACTAGAATGTGACTTCCCATTTTAAAAATGTTTCATGCATCGACTGCGATTCAAGCCTGGGCCGTCCGGATGAGAAGATAGAACCATTGGAACTGAGTTATCATGCCCGCCAATTACAACATATTCACCCGCACTTTTCATGGTGCCATTTGAGGTTCCAATCCGTTCCCGGGCATTTGACAAAATCGAACTTAGGCACGCAGCCGCGATTGTCTTGCTATTGTTAGAATTTTTTAAAAAAAAAGACTTTTTCATAACTTACCAAGGATGCACATAGTTCTGGCTTCTCAGTGACAAAACGGCCCCTCTTCAAAAAAAGTTGCTTATATGGCACAAAATGAGGAACTAAGTGCAGCTCACAATCCTGTCACAGTCTTCCCAACGCTACATCTTAAACACAATACATCTCTCAACCACGGCACAACCCGAGGATCCGTAGGACATTGTTGTTTCCGGGAACCGATGTGCGAAAGCTGACACGATGTTGTAAGCTTGCAACTGTTTATGGCCGTGGCTCGCGTTATCTCGGTGATCACGTTCTGGCCCCCTACTGAGTAATCCGTTGCTAATTGCCCCTTTCCTCATGTCTTGACATTTGTCAACATACGATTACATTCCCAATACTGAGACCTCTACAGGGAAATATCGCCGCTCATCACAATCCTAAGTGTTTTCCTTTCATTCAAGCAGTACAAATATGGAAAATTATGTATGGCCCTATTGAGCCTTGCTAGTAGATTCTTTGTCGCTACGTGAATTTAACATTTCGACGTAAGTTTTTAAGTTGTTCGTACCGTACGTAAAACAACGGCTGATTCTCGCTCTAGTTTCAGGAAACATTTTGGAGGGCCCGGCCCTCCTGCCCCCCACCCCCTTGGCTACGCCAGTGCCTGTGTCACGCAGCACTCAAATGACCAATATCCAGGGAGATGGGTAGGCCGTCACGGGCCAGTTAAATGGCCTCCATGCTTGGCCTATTTAACTTCCATGAACTTTACTTGTTACATGAAAACAGAAGTAGGAGGGAGAATATTGAAGATTTACCGTAATCTAACTATTGATGTTCAACGAAAAAAAAAAAAAAAAAACCTCAATACCATTAACTAAAGTGAAAACAGAATGTCAGTAGGTGGACATCTTAGCTGAATAACCCTGTATAATATGTGAATGACTGTACAGAGGATGTACACCTACCTGGATACTAGAGGCGTGCATTATTCGAACTTGAGAGGGGGAAAGTGATGTGCTTTGCTACATATGCAACCACCATTACACATGAGTACAATGTGTAATCTAAATTGCTTGAGATTGCCCCAATTCTTTCGGCAGGGGTGATGGGCAACGCTCTCGAGACCGATTCTCCTGTGCTGCGACATCCCAGTAACTACGAGTGAGCCTGATAGTATATCATCAGCAGTTCTCATATGGAAACGTGTGTGCAGATAAATTTTGTCAAAAGCCTAGGAAAGCATTGCATGTTGAACCATGAGCTCCTTAATACCATTAACGAAAGCGAAAACAGAATGTCAATATATTAAATGAACGCTCTAGTCGCTTTTTGACACGTATTTACGGAATGGAGAAGGCCCGTGGTTGGCAATTCGCATACTCGGCACAAAGAACATTCAGCTCCCTCTATATGTAGGCCTACGACACGCTGCTCAAGGTCTCTTGCGAAAAATAGTGCCTGCGCTAGTCTCGAGACCTCGTCTCAGACTGCCCATCACTACCTTTTCCAATGTTGTAACAAAATGCACGATCGTGTGCCGGCAGTGATGCTTCTTCGCGGATGTTAAATAATAAAGAACGTTACGGAGATCAACAGACAGGAGAAATGACTGACTGGACAAGAGACAAGGACAATCCGCGCGCGTCACCACACTTCCCTTCTCTTCCTTAAAGGCACAGCGCACTAGTGCAGCAAATGCGGCGTGTTCGTCAATCAGAATCTCGCTCTGCCAATCCGATCGCGCCATCGCATAACACGAAGAGCATCTTTCTTTCTGTACAATTTAGACACACCCCGTATATGAAGTAGACATTAACCCATTTATACCCGAAACTTGTTTCGGTTTTTAAAATGAAAGTTTCATTAAATCAAAATCAGACATATTTACAATCATTTTCGCAAAGATGGTTTTCATCACACAAAACGGTGGCGGGTACGGGTCAAGTGTTCTGTAAGGATACTATGAAAGGATATTTTGATTGTTGATGATAACTGTTGTTTAAAGGGGCCTAACATCTACCGTCATCGGCCCCTAATGGTACCAGATGGACGACATGTTATGATAATAAAAATTTGAAAATGTAACCACTGACTAGAATTTAAAACAAATGACGATGAATACTGATGGTGAAATGAAAATAATCAGTGGATCTATTTCGCAATGCCTTATTTTCGGTAAAATGAAAGATGATAGGTTATGGTAGAATAACAAAATGGCTTGAAATTCAACAATATATCACGCAAATGACTATTAAAACGCATTAAACTAGACAAACACAAACTAAATGAATAAAACGCAGTGAATAATAATACAAAGACTAATACGAAACACTGCATTTATGCACGATAAAACAAACCACTATCCTTCATAAAACGGACGACGAGGTCCGCTGACTGCTTTCAGTAAATAGGAGTGCGTTACTACACCGTGGCCGACCCGAAGAAAACATAATACCACTGCTTCCCTCCGAGAAGCCCGAAGGGAAGTCCTCCATATCTTCGTTGAACCTTTTAGCGCACTCGGCTTATTTCGAAGTGGAGTGGCCTGCCACGCCATCTCCAATGGAACATAACCAAATGCCACAGCTGAGAGCGAATATCACTTGCTGGAACCTTGCAAGGCAACGGGGGCAATGTAACTGTCTCCTATGCAGCCTTGTCAGCTAGCTCGTTTCCCTCTACACCCATGTGGCTTGGGAGCCACATAAACGTGATTCTGGTGCCGGCATCCGAACACCCGGTCATGCATCCGCTGCACCAGAGGGTATCAATGGGTATCAATAGACTTTAGCGAGCTCAAGGAGTCAGTACACAGCAGAAACTGTCACCGCTCATCGGACAGTGCGTACCGCAGAGCTTTACAGATAGCATAGAGCTCTGCTGTGTTTCCGGGAGAGCAAAAAGAAACCTACCATCGTCGACAACGAACGCACAGCCCACTTTCGTTTCTATCCTCGAACCATCCGAGTAAATGAAGACTGAGCCTGGATACCGGTCAACAACGGACAGAAGAGCCTCCGATACATCGAAGGGTTCATGTTTTCCTTCGGGCCAGTGTGCAGATCTACGATTATTTCAGATCTTTGTAATATCCACGGAGGTACCCCACTTGGTTTTCTGACAAGGCAGGGAACCGAAGGTACATCAAACAATCTGTGACTGTTATCCAACCGGCCGCGTTGCTCGTGAATAAGCAGCGTAAAGCCGACGGTTTCCACTGTGGAATACGCAAGGATAGCTTGGGTCAAGTGGCATCTGTCGTAAATTTGCAGCATAGGACAGAAGCATTTGCTGGCGCCTCAGGTGTAAAGGCGGCACACCAGGCTAGCAATGGGGCTTGTACGAAAAGCTCCCGTTGCCAACCTAGCCCCGCTGTGGTGGATGCTATTCAATTTCGCAAGGACGCTTTGCCTTGCTGATCCATATGCTGCACTGCCGTAGTCTAACCTGGATAAAATATGTCCCCTATAAAATCGTATGAGCACCGTGTGGTCAGCCCCCTGTTAGTACGGCTAAAAACTTCAAAATATTCAACTTCTTAGTGCATTGCACTTTTAGGTGCCGTACATGTGGCTTCCATGATAATTTGCTATCGAAAAGGAGCCCAAGAAATCGGTGTCAATTACGGGAAGAACGACATTTCCTAAATAAAGCTTAGGATGCGAGTGAAGAGTGCGCTTCGGCAAAAGTGCATAACAGAGGCCTTTGCGGTTGAAAACCGAAAGCCATGTTCTAAATTCTACTGTTCCACTCGCCTAATCGCTTGCTGTAATTGTCGCTCTGCAACTGCCATATTGTGCGAGCTATAATGCAGACCAAAATCGTCACATATAGCGACGGTATTACTGCTGGCAATCGCGAACAGAGTGACACTACGAACCGACCCCTGTGGGACTCCATTTTCCTGAACGTGGTATTGCGAATATGCCCTCCCTACTCGGATTCGGAATAGACGGAGGGACAAAAAATTCTCAATAAATACCGGCAAGTTACCTTGGAATCTCCATTGATCCAGGAAGGAAAGGATACCATATCGCCATGTGGTGTCATAGGCCTTTTCTAAGTCAAATAAAACTGCCACCAAATGCTGTTTGCGGAGAAATGCATCCTGGAGAGGATGAACTCTCCAGGCGTATCAAGTGGTCAGTGGTCGAGCAAGGGGCTCGAAAACCACATTGGTACTCGGACAAAAGTCCTTATTTCTCCAGACACCACACAAGTCGGCGATTTACTATCCTCTCAAATAGCGTACACAAACGGTTAGTAAGACAAATAGGTATGTAACTTCCTGCATACTCAGGATTTTTATCAAGCTACAGGACAGCAATTACTATGCCCTCTCGCCAATGAGACGGTAACTCACCCTCTTATCCGGATACGGTTGAACACACGGAGGAGATATAACAGACCATCCTCACTAAGGTGTTTCAACATCTGGTTATGGACATTGTCTGGTCCAGGAGACGTGCCCTTGCAAAGCGCCAAGGCGCTGCGGAGTTCCTACTCCGTAAAGGCCACATTATACTCCTCTGAAGCTTGAGTGGCAAAACTAAGGTGATGACGTTCTGCCTCGCGCTTCAGAGCGAGGAAACCAAGATGGTAATTCCCGAAGCCAGTCACATCCGCGAAATGACTGGCTAGATGGTTAGCAATCGAGAGCGGTTCTGTGACGATCCTGCTTGCAATGGAAATTCCTGGTACAGAAGATGATCCTTTTATACCCGAAACACGTCAAAGTTTAGTCCACACTTGAGATTACGAAGTATGTGACGTCATAGACGACACACATCTCTCCCACGAAGCTTTCTTACTCTGTCGAATAAGAACTCGCGCCTTAGCACGGAGTTTCTTAAATGTTACCAAATTGGCCACAGTAGGCTGTCTACGATAGCGTCTATGAACTGCTGCAATTTCTTCGTTCCACCAAAGAACGAGTTTTCGGCGAGAAGTCTCTGAAAACGATGGAATGGACTCCTCAGCTGCAGCACGAATGACTTGTGTTATGCAATTGATATCGCCGTCTGGTCACGTCGTTAAAGACAGCTGGTGATGTGAACTTCGGCCAATCAGCATTTTTAAGCATCCTTCGACAAGGAGCCTCCACGGATTTCTGTTTCAACAAAGTAAGAACAATGGGAAAATGGACAGTGTCACAGAGATCATCGTGTGTATTCACCTAAACAGGGGAACCAGCGTTCGGCTGCATAGACTGACATCTATGCGAGTGTATGTGCCGTAATGTACACATAAATCCATCTCTCTTACTGCTTAAAACACCCTTCGCCTGGGGCAAAGCCTTTAAGAGCCCCATATAGGGCGATTCGCGTTAAAATCTCCCAATAGGAGGAAGGTAGGTGGAAGCTGATCTATAAGATCAGGTACAGCATTTATATTAAGAGGCTGGCCTGGTGGAAAATAAACATTACACACTTGCCATGACAGGCAGCGGAACGCGAACTGCTACATCCTCCAGCGGGATTCTTAGTGGCACCTCTTCGCTATAGGTATTAGAACGGACAAAAATGCCCACGCCACCGGAAGACCGGTTAACATAATGTCGTTCTGTCGAGTATAGTCTGAAATTTCTCAAGACCGTATGATGACCAGGTCTGAGGTGGTGATTATTGTTTTGAGAGGAAGAACAACTAGGCAAGCATCCTCTATATAACACTAATCAGAGAGAATAAATGGAAGGGATCCGACACTTCGAAAAATGAAGATATCGGTCAAAGGAAGACAAGGGCCACGAAGGACGTGAAAATGAAAGACTCCCTAACCCTCGCAAACCTAATAGCGTCGGGGTCGGAACAGAACAAGAGTTGACCCAGAGAGGTCGGATAGGATAGGTTAAAGTGAGGACCCTGGCACAAGTAAGTGGAAGTAATCCAGGACTCAGCTAAGGGCCCCGTGGTCACCAACGCCAGCTCCAAAGTTCAGAGCCCTTGGGGACTCTTTTAGTCGCCTCTTACGACAGGCAGGGGATACCGTGGGTGTTATTCTACCACCCCCTCTCACAGAAGGAGACCATGTCTGAGATTAGTTTCCTGAAT
Organism: Anabrus simplex; assembly: GCF_040414725.1. Classification (NCBI taxonomy): domain Eukaryota; kingdom Metazoa; phylum Arthropoda; class Insecta; order Orthoptera; family Tettigoniidae; genus Anabrus; species Anabrus simplex. Next base: position 131,634,471 of record NC_090275.1, on the reverse strand, counting down.
GCACAGACTATACTCGTCGAATACTCACTAATTAGCTGACACAGCCCAGCAAGATGCCTATCATAACTGTTACAATTCCACTGCAACAGTGATATAGTGTGGACTAACAATGGATGAGTGTTAGGTTATGCTTAACACCTAAGCACTAACATCAACATCTATATCCGTAGATGAAGATGAAAGTTCGACGTCCATCCCATCGCCGACGGATGAGAGGACTGACGCCCAGAACGACGCTTTGTGTGGGGGGGATGTCCTCCTACGAGGGAAGCGCGTAGGTTTTAAGCAGGCGCATCTGCTGGCGCTGATTCATACCCTCCAAATGGAGAGCATGATTTCCCTTTCGCTGGAGAAGTGCGAGAGCGCCTAGTAAGGACCGCTCCTCTTCTCCGCATTCTTTTCTTGTTTTAACGGGCTGGGACCACCCTGGGCAGGCTGAAGACGTTTCGAAGCCATGCCCGAAATCATCCTCTCCGAATGCCACACACTCCGATCAGGGGCCTCTGTAGCCGAACCAAGCAGCCAAGGCAATGCCCACCTGGTCGTAGCAGATATTGCCCGGGGTCCGATGTTGGACGATGCCTTATACGGAATGACTGAGGCAATGAGCACTAGGACTCCCTGCCTCCAATCACCCGCAACAGCATGTACTCCATAGCGTGTACAGAGTAATACATATAGAGATGTCCTTCTGGCATTCGGCCGTGCGGCGACCTGTGTTTTCAGGCGGATACTACTGCACGGGTACATGGCGCTCCTGGGCGGTAAAGAGCGCGCTTTCGGGCGTAATCGCGCATCTCCGAGCAGCACGCACATCAATCGGTCTACAACTAACCCTCAAAAAATAAAGTGGGGACCGATGTCCACATGACCCTTTTAGTCGCCTTCTACGACAGGCAGGGATTACCTGTGAATGTATCCAGCTCCTCCCATCTACAGGGGGTCCAACACACAATACCAAACCGCAATCTCTGTCCGCACCTAGGTCACCCATTTTAGTCACCTCTTACGACAGGCAGGGGGTACCAGGGGTGTATTGTACATCTGCGTTCCCCACCCGCAGGGGCGATATTTTGATTATAAATGTAGTTGAAATGATAAATTGCACTTCTTTGCCGTTAAATAGCTATTTTATTTCACTGCAGGCACTATTTTACTAATATTTCGTTAAATCATTGTTGAATGGAGTGCCTCAAAATGTGAAGACCTGGATACACACAAAGTTCACCTATTTGAACTAATATTTGAATATAGTCTCAAAGCAAACAAATCTGAATACTGTCACCATATCGGTATAGAATAATATGACACAGGAATCATCACCCAAGCTTTGGAGCCATACATAACGGGTTGCAGCCGTGTCACCCGAAATAGGGAATCATGGACTCATTTATGGAAATGTTATTTTCGCTTAATGCATTCGACATGAACTGTTCACTGAGTTTTCCCAGCAAGGTACGAACTGTAGCAAACAACATTTTCACTGTCGCAGGAATGTCAATACCTAATTATACGTTCGAACTTAGATATTCTCATCAAATGCTCGAGCATGAGCAATGGGGATTACGGGTACTCCGACAATACGGCACACTTCAGCGGAACATTAACACTAATCGGAGCGGGCCGACAAGTGAAGGTATTGGTGACTAGGGACCACGGGAGGTCAGACAGGTGAGAGCACCGCTAGGACTCGTGTTCGCCAAGCCCCTGGAGCTTCTCTTTGTCACCTCTTATGACTCTCTCGAGTATAAGTAAACGGGCTTTGGCGCGTAGGCGCTTAAATGTTAAACGACTACCCATCGTAGGATTCCGACGATAATGCTGACGATCAATATGGCTGCAGGAATTTCGTCGATGCACCAAGGGACCTAGTCGAGGGACGTAGCAGCAGCCAGAATCACAGCAGTAACGGAACAATCACTGCGCATTCGGAATACTCCGGCCCATCTGCCTCCATCACCCGCTCCTTCTAGTTGCAGTTTAGTTTGGACTTATGCTCTGCTCCATTCGTGTTATTGTTCGGGAATTATGAGTAATGTTTGCTGTATTCGCCGTCTCTTCGTGTTTCTGGCCTTATTTTTTTACGTTTGACTTGATCTCAAAATTCCTACGTAGAGTGAGCTCAGCACCTGTATTGGGGAAAATGTTCCCTACATTTATGTTTTCCTGCAATCTCAATAAGCAAGAGAATAAAACCGTACGCCCTTGTATCCGGGTCAGATCGGAGTCTTGGCCATTATCTACAGTTCTGAGAACACTTAAAATAAATGTTAAAACATTATTTCTCACTGTATTTACTATACAATTAAATCTTTATTGTTTTGTTGGATTGTTAAAAAAGAAATAAAATAAAAAGACACGCAAAGGAAATAGTTTTTCAGACTTACTCCAGCTCGTTCAGGCTCTGCCGCTTCATATATCCCACCTCCTGATAGTATCACATTGTAATACGGTACACTGAATGCATAATATAAAAGGAAACTACAATTTAAAACTTAAACTCAGTTGGCTGAGGTCTTAAAGAGAGGAAATCTTTCGAGTCTCGCGCGTTCAGTCTGCAAGCCTCTGTGACCTTAGTAGTATAATTGGACAGTTCTGCGGCCACCACCCCCACCGGCTCCCAGAGGCCACCTCCACCACCACCACCACCACCACCACCACAGCCAGAGGCCTCCCAGATGCCTCCTCCACCACCACCACAGCCAGAGGCCTCCCCGAGGTCTACCACCCGCGGGAAATTTGAATTTGTAAACAAAGCCACGTGCTTTTTGACAGCTGGCATCGACAACAACGCATCGCTAACCTCAGTACTGCCATCTTGACGGGCCTAAACCTCAGTAGTGCCAACTTAACCTAACTAGCGCGAGATAAACAAATCCCAGAGATGCCAACTTTCAAAAAAGGTAATTCGTAATGCAGCTGTTAGGGCATGCGGGGGGGGGGGGCGGTCGTAGATATATATATTTTTTTAAATCGTGATCTTACTAACTTACATATCATTTAAAGCTTGTAGTTACTGTTTGGTAAACGTACACTAGTAACATGCTTTTTCTTTTCATATCATGTGCATCCTCTGCACTAACAGAGCACTTAACAGTTCGGAGTTCATATTAGCACGAAATTCAGTCTTGTTCATCTTCGTCATGCGCATCCGAAACATCGCGGCTCCACACACCACAAAACACGCGTGAATGAGATTTTGAGGAGCGCATTAAACTGGGCCATTCTTCCGAGTATACCTCCCTAAATTTTCAACTATATTTATTACTAGCGTCACTAGTCACGGTAACGTAATCACACGTATTTTCCTGCACAAGAAATCCCTTCATTATTTCAAACCTTTCGCATTTCGTAACACGATTAGCATATATCCTAGAAGAGCAATATATGTAAATTTGGCAACCAAAATCGCAATAAATACTTCTTCAACAGTCACCCAAACAGTATTCACAATTAAACGGAGTTTGTCGCCACTTTACCGCCAAAACAAAGACAAAAGAACTCTCATACTTGCATGGAAGTCTGATCATGTGACGAACAAGGACAACAACTCCGCAAGATAAGCCACTTCACAGGTGCCTAAATTTCCGGTACGGGAAGCACACACTGCGTTCGGCGCGTGAAAACTCGAAATATTCTTAAACGAGGGACAGGAAAGGGAGATAAATTATTTCTGAGAAATCCAAAGATAATATTCTGAGAATTCACGCCGCCTTGTGTATCCTTTTGAACACTTCATACACTTAGATTTAAAAATCAACAAAAAATCGTAATTTGTGGTGTGTGATTCGTAAAGGCGTAATTATGATGGGCAATTCGTAATTATTACGATTGAATCGTAATAGTTGGCATCTCTGAAATCCACGTGTTTTTTGACAGCCACGTGCTTTTTGACAGACAACAACGCATCGCTAACCTCAGTACTGCCATCTTGACGGGCCTAAACCTCAGTAGTACCAACTTAACCTAACTAATAATGTTATTTGCTTTACGTCCCACTAACTACTCTTTTACGGTTTTCGGAGACGCCGAGGTGCCGGAATTTAGTCCCGCAGGAGTTCTTTTACGTGCCAGTAAATCTACCGACACGAGGCTGACGTATTTGAGCACCTTCAAATACCACCGGACTGAGCCAGGATGGAACCTGCCAAGTTGGGGTCAGAAGGCCAGCGCCTTAACCGTCTGAGCCACTAAGCCCGACACTTAAACTAACTAGCGCGAGATAAACAAATCCACGTGTTTTTTGACAGCTGTCATCCGCCATCTTTAAACCAGAGCACTGTGCTGCCCTCTTTATCGCAGTAGCTGCAAATTCGTCACCTGTCATCCGCAGTGCTGCCATCTTGGCGGGCCTAAACCTTAGTGCTACAAACTTAACCTCACTAGCGCGAGATAAACAAATCCACGTGCTTTTTTGACACCTGTCATCCGCCATCTTTAATCTATAGAGCTCAGTGCTGCCCTCTTTAGCTACTTACCTTTGAAATGTGGTGGCGGATAATTTAAAAAATGCTTTTTGACAGCAGCCATCTTTGAGCACAGTGCTGCCCTCTTTGTGGTGGCGGGAAATTCCACGTGCTCTTGTTTGGAAACAAACACACGTGCTTTTTTCTGACAGCTGTCATCCGCCATCTTGCATCACAAACCTCAGTGCTGCACTCTTTAGCTAGATGCCTTTGAAATGTGGTGGCGGCAATTTGAAAAATTCTATGTGCTCTTGTTTGGAAACAAAGCCACGTGCTTTTTGACAGCTGTCATCCACCATCTTTAATCAATAGTGCACTGTGCTGCTATCATGCGGGCAATTTCGTCAGCTGTCATCCGCCATCTTTAATCCACAGAGCACCGTGCTGCCCTCTTTATGACATGTAGTAGCGGGCAATTTGAAAAGTTCTGTTAGCTATCATCCGCCATCTTTAATCAAGAGAGCACCGTGCTGCCATCTTTAGTAAACCAAGCCACGTGCTTTTTTGACAGCTGTATTCTTGACGGACCCTAACCTCACATTGAAGGACAATAGAGCGTCGCTAACCCCACTGCTGCCATCTTTACGGCGGTAAACCTCAAGGCTGCCACCTTATGCATGTTATAGCGCGGAATTTTAAATCCAACAACAGAACGTCTCTAACCTCACTCTTGCCATCTTGATGGGCTTAAACCTTACTGTTGCTACCTTGGTTATACGCTTTTGTGTTAGTTTACTGTTAATCGCTAAGCTGTTCGCATCATCGAAGTAGAGAGTAACAAATGTCAAGTAGATTTAAAGAAGAATCTGTTAGCAGAAGGTAAAAGTCCGTCATGGGAAAACCTATTTCTAGGTATATTTGCGAAGAGTGTGAAAAAGCATTTTCCCGAAGCTATCACAAGAGACGTCATGAGATATGATGTAGGACAATTTTTCAATGCAAACATTGTAGAAGAGAGTTCAAGAACGCATACAACGCTCAACGTCATGAAGCCGCGTGTAATGTAGCTTCATCGGGAACAAAATACAAAGAGCTCAACCATATTCCAGCGAACACTGATTTATGTTTAAAAAGTACACCTCTGCGAGAGATTTTTAATTCTCCCTTGTTGTCTAGACCTGCTGCAAGTTCTGTTACTAAGCACAAACTTCAAGATAAAGAGAGGCAAGTTCATGATTATGATGATACGGATAATGATGTTGATCAAAACAGTAGTAAAGGGAAAGTAGAAGAAGAAGAAAATCTGAATGTTTCATTGCCATTACAGCTTCATGATTTTACTTCATTTCCTAAGCCTACTACACGTTCTGTCGCAGTGCAAACATCTCAAGAGATGCAAGGTAAAGAAGAAGGAAATTTCAACGCTTCATCGCTATCGAAACAAGTTAAGTTTGTACCTAGAAACGCTACTGCTGAAGCACGTATTACATCAAAACAAGTCCCTACACATCAACTGTCTGCATATAGACCCAAAGTTCACAACGAGCCTCTGTTACCCTATGGAGATATAAGCTACTGTAAAGACCCCAACGTACTGGTAAAACGTTTACAACTACTAAGAGCCTATCATGATGCTGGTTACACACAGTACAAAGAAGATACTTTTGAAATAGAGCATGAATTACGTCGTGTAGGTGTTATTAAGTAAGCGCTTACCCTCACCTAAGTCATCCATCTGTAGTATATAGCCGATCGAGTAGCTATATTCGTATAGATTATTTCCGAACATTCTCCCTTCCGTAGGGTGTTAACTCAGCCTCTAGTTGTAGAGCCGGTCTCAAGCCCGGATAAAAAGAGGAGAGGCACCCTAGCCCTTTAGCCCATTAGCCCTTTAGCTCTTTTGCCCATTAGCCCTTTAGCCTATTAGCCCTACAAGGAATGTGCGGTAATCTAATCTTCTTAGAACAAAGGTATCCCCTGACATGTTCTAAACACATGTTGTATCGAGTACAGTGTTCTATTTTAGTCTTGATCACTTATTTAGTGTTCTAAACACTTCAATCAATGTTCCGATCACATGATAAAGTTAACAGCATAGAGTGCAGTGTTCGATTCTAGTCTTGTTATAATTCTTTAGTGATTTACAAGTCTAAACATGCATAATGAGTCATCACTGCAGCACGTGCTTACTCTAGCTATCCCGATGCAGGTTTAAACTTGTTCGATAGAGCTATGCCTTGACATAAGAGGATGCCTTAACAGCTTATGTATAGCCGCTATTGTTTAAAGATAGCTGCTGTTAAGAAAAAGCACGTCGAATTTTTCAAATTACCCGCCAACACATTTCAAAGGTATGAGGTTTAGTGCTGTAAAGATACCTGCACGATGCAAAGCTAGCTTTCTTCATCAGAGCAGCCACTATCTTGTGTGAGCACCTCTAGGCCGTATCATAAGGAGCTGTGTATAGTCGCCGTCTTGTCGCTGCTACCTTGCGCAAGCACCCCTAGGGAGTCTCATAAGAGCAGCAGCCATCTTGCGCACGCGCTCTTAAGCTGCCTCATAAGAAGCTATGTATAGCCGCCATCTTGTAGAATTAGATAGCTGCCAATGCCAAAGGGCCTAAGTAGGGATCGAACCGTCGATCTCATCATTAGACTATGTTTTTTCTTGTTCCTGATACTGCAAACCTAGGTATCAGGTAGAAAAATTTTATCCGTTTTGCTCTACGATGCACCGTTTTCGAGATAATTAACATTTTGCATTTAAGCCCCAAATTTAATGAATCGAACTAGCACGACACGTTAGCCTCTAAGCTAGCTTTCTTCATAAGAGCGGCAGCCATCTTGCGCAAGCACCCTTAAAGCGTCTCATAAGGAGTTGTGTATAGCCGCCATCTTGTGTCTGCCATCTTGCGCAAGCATCCTTAGGGCGTCTCAAGCCATCTTGTGCAAAGACCCTTAAGCCGTCCCATAAGAGCAGCCGCTATCTTGCGCAAGCATCCCTAGGGCATCTCATAAGAAGCCATGTATAACTGCCATCTTGCGCAATCATCCCAAGGGTGTCTCATAAGAACCTGTGTATAGCAGCCATCTTGCGTAAGCACCCTTAAGGAGTCATGTATAGCCACCACCTTATGCAATTAGCGTCGAGAGATGGCTGCTGTAGAATTTTTCTTTTTAAATTATCCACCACCATATTTCAAAGGTATGTACCTAAAGAGTGTAGCACTGAGGTTTGCGATGTAAGATGACAGCTGACAAAAAGCGCGTGAGTTTGTTTGCTAAGCAAGAGCACGTGGAATTTTTCAATTTGCCGCCACCACATTTCAAAGGTATCTAGCTAAAGATGGCAGCACGGGGCTCTCTTGATTAAAGATGGCGGATGACAGCTAACAGAACTTTTCAAATTGCCCGCTACTACATGTCATAAAGAGGGCAGCACGGTGTTCTGTGGATGAAAGATGGCGGATGACAGCTGACGAAATTGCCCGCATGATAGCAGCACAGTGCTCTATTGATTAAAGATGGCGGATAACAGTTGTCAAAAAAGCACGTGGCTTTGTTTGCAAGCAAGAGCACATAGAATTTTTCAAATTGCCGCCACCACATTTCAAAGGTATCTAGCTAAAGACTGCAGCACTGAGGTTTGTGATGCAAGATGGCGGATGACAGCTGTCAGAAAAAATCACGTGAGCTTGTTTCCAAACAAGAGCACGTGGAATTTGTTTCCAAACAAGAGCACGTGGAATTTGCCGCCGCCACATTTCAAAGGTAAGTAGCTAAAGAGGGCAGCACGGTGCTCTCTGGATTAAAGATGGCGGATGATAGCTGTCAAAAAAGCGCATGGGTTTGTTTCCAAACAAGAGAATGTATAATTTTTCAAATTGCCGCCACCACAGTTCAAAGGTATCTAGCTAAAGAGTGCAGCACTGAGGTTTGTGATGCAAGATGGCGGATGATAGCTGTCAGAAAAAAGCACGTGAGTTTGTTTAAGAGGGCAACACGGTGCTCAAAGATGGCTGCTGTCAAAAAGCATTTTTTCAAATTATCCGCCACCACATTTCAAAGGTAAGTAGCTAAAGAGGGCAGCACTGTGCTCTATAGATTAAAGATGGCGGATGACAGCTGTCAAAAAAGCACGTGGATTTGTTTATCTCGCGCTAGTGAGGTTAAGTTGGTAGCACTAAGGTTTAGGCCCGCCAAGATGGCAGCACTGTCGATGACAGGTGACAAATTTGCAGCTACTGCGATAAAGAGGGCAGCACGGTGCTCTGTAGTTTAAAGATGGCGGATGACAGCTGTCAAAAAGCACGTGGCTGTCAAAAAACACGTGGATTTGTTTATCTCGCGCTAGTGAGGTTAAGTTGGTACTACTGAGGTTTAGGCCTGTCAAGATGGCAGTACTGAGGTTAGCGATGCGTTGTTGTCTGTAAAAAAGTACGTGGCTGTCAAAAAACACGTGGATTTGTTTACCTCGCGCTAGTTAGGTTAAGTTGGTACTACTGAGGTTTAGGCCCGTCAAGATGGCAGCAGTGAGGTTAGCGATGCGTTGTTGTCGATGATAGCTGTCAAAAAGCACGTGGCTTTGTTTACAAATTCAAATTTCCCGCGGGTGGTGGAGGAGACCTCTGGGAGGCCTGTGGCTGGGGTGGTGGTGGAGGAGGCCTCTGGCTGTGGTGGTGGTGGAGGAGGAGGCCTCTGGGAGCCGGAGGAGGTGGTGGCGGCCGAATCCCTGTATTATACTACTGTTATGGTCGCCATAGATACAACTAGTGTCTGTATGCTTGGAAAAACTGATCCGGCGCAATCATCTGTACAACAACGCTTCACCGTTTCGAGTATCTCGCGACGCGTGAAAAGAAACTACAGTCGTTCCGTAAATATCAGTGACGGTGTTTTGTTTCAACAGAAACACTTCGCGTGATATTGCCCTGAAGATGAGCCGACACACTTCATAGTCAAGTTACTAAAAGAACAATGCACTCCGCAATGTAATGTCTTTGTTTTACACAGAAAAAGGATTCAAAGCTCAATAGACAGACGCTCCCGTTTGTCAAGTGCAAAAGTTTTCACGTTTTAAACTTCAATTTGGAGTAGATTTTTAAATTGAGTCAGGTCAAATCTGTTACTGGACATATATTACCGATCTTGCACTGTTCTTAGATTTAATTATTGATTTTATAATTATTGAAGGTAGTTCCATTACTTAGACTACTATTTTACTGTGTTTTTGTAACTGGATTAGATTAAGTTTGTTACTGTACACAGAATACCTACTTAGAATTCTTATATTTCATCATCCTGCAAGCAGCACTGTAAGCGCGTAGTCGCAGCTTCTCACTGTTCATCTATTTATCATACTATATTTCGAACATTTGCTCATTAAATATTTCATGAACGACGTGTTTTATCATTATCAGAACGTGGAACATTTTATTCGGCGAACTGGACTTTGTTCATGTTTCACCACGCCATCGCGAAACACTGTCAAGGTACAACACTCTTTCTCTTGCAGTACGAGACGGAAGTATCACAGTGTTTCGACACAGTCAGGAGTGTCGCTTCGCTCATCTCTGAATAAGATATGGCGCAACTTCATCATGATTTATCATTTGGATGGAACCGTATCAAGGTTCAAGTACCAGGACGAATCCCGAATATCAAGTTTTGAGTTTATGTACTCTCTTATGCAGACATTCTGTCGAGAGTTTATCCTGGTATGCCTTTTAATCCATATTTTGATAACTATCCCCTTCAACCGACGTGAATACGGACTGGATGACATCGATATTATAGGCCTCATGATCGGTGCAAGAGGAACATTTCCTATGTTCTTCGAAGAATTCCGCTCAAGATTCAAATTTCCAGAGTCGTTGACGAAAAATGTGGTCCTCAAAGCCTTAAAAGGTTCATTATCCGTATTGAGAAATCATTTATATAGTCATAAATATATTTAGTATACTTTGTCCGCATGGGCAACCTCCTTATACGGGAAGTGTTTATTCTCTGAATAAATGTACATACGGCAAACGAATGGTACCGGGACTTTGCGAGAGAAATCGAAGCATATGAAGAAAGCAGATTATTCTGTTGCTGAGCGCGAGAATATGGTTGTCCAGTAAGAGCAGCTCAGTTTATCCAGTACAGCAGCCGTGAGGTGCAACTACACGTCTTCGAGACCTTCACCGCGTTGATCACCAGAAACAAACACTGTGTCGATACTGTCATACGGGTGCCGTGACACTGGACTTCATGTTAAGTGTTTCGTAGAATGCTATACGAAGTGAACATGGTTTAGAGCAAGATCTAGAAGTGTGAATGTACAGCAGACAGTGTGTAAACTAATTTATAAAGCTGACACTTAGTAAAGTTCGATCCGAAAAGAAGCTTCATCGAAAGGTTTCCCTAAATTATGTAATGAGTGGTTGTAATATGATAAGCATATGCTTTTTGAGCTTATACGAATAAGATACGACGTCATTAGCAAGTTTATTTCAATATTTAATGTTGATTGATCTTAAATGCTGTCCGACTCGATGGCTGAATGGTCACCGCACTGGCCTTCGGTTCAGAAGGTCTCGGGTTCGATTCCTGGCCGGGTCGGCGATTATAACCTTAAATGGTTAATTCGAATGGCTCGGTGGCTGGGTCTGACCCTGCAACTCTCACATCCCACATAACACTATCCTCCACCACAATAACACGCAGTTGCCTACACATGGCAGATAGCCCGCCTGGTGGCCATGATCGTGAAGGCGTTGACACCGTGATTAGCCAGTTCGAGTCCCGTTGGTCGAAACAAATTTTACCATCAGAATGTTGGCCGCCAGTGTGGGAGAGGTGGCATATGCCAAAACCCTGGATTAAATTCCAAACCTCTCCGCAGTGCTCATAAGGAGTGAGGGCATATGATGCTGTTGATGGTGATTCGTCCGCCGAATGGGGACGGTAAGCCTTGAGCAGACCCCTTGGTGCTATTCGAGAGGAGTAGGCTATGTGCCGGCACCGGGTTTCACCCTCTCCCTATCATATATCACGCCATTCATTTCATCTCATTAACTCCTCTGATGAGGTTGACGTCAGGAAGGGCATCCGGTCATAAACACCCGCCACGACAGATTCATCTCACCTCATACCCGACCCCATAGAGAAAAGGAACAAGGGTTGGACAAACAAACCTACATATGGCAGATGCCATCCACCCTCATCGGAGGGTCTGCCTTACAAGGCTGCACTCGGCTAGAAATAGCCACACGAAATTATTATTATTATTATTATTATTATTATTATTATTTTAGATGTTTGTATTCCTAGTGTATTATATATAGTATGCCGATATTGCCGACACAACAAGATGCCTAAAATGTGCCAGTTTCGAAAATTCCTACATATCTTATTTATAACTAATAAAGGTGGGCGATGCCTTGGCTGGCGGGATGTAGTATTATAGTGCACTATGTCTTCTGGTATGGGCTAGAATAAATTTGTTACTTTCATTGACCTGTCGCAGCCTTATCATTGGCTTTGACAATATGAAAGTGACCGAAGTATGAGCGATTCTAGTAATACCATTCCTTATGCAGCCAGTCCCTGCTATGAATGGTGTGAAAATATGGTGCGTGCATTTCAGAGGGCTTGGCAGACTGATATGTAACAGCAACTTCTGGCTCAGTGAGAAAAGCAACGGGAAACTACCTCGCTCCTCATTTCCCTAGTATGCCTCTTCATTGAAACCTAGGCTATCTATGACAGCTATTGGTGTCGGGCTGAATACCGAACATACACATACAAAGGTGGGCGACGAGAAAAAAAGTTTTTAGTCATAAATCCTTCATAGGATTATCTGCTACACACCAGAGAAACACGCAATAATGAATACATATCAGGCTGCGTCAGGATTGGTATCCGGACGTAAAGTTACGCTAAATTACATAAACTACAGACCCGAACAAAATGAAGAAAAGGCGAACAAGAATAAGTTAAATGAAACTCGATATTCCTATAATAATTGTACCGGGAGGTACATCTAAACCCCTTCCTTTTGAAAGAAGCGCATTGAAGAACGCTATGTAACACAAAGTTTGCAACAACAACTTCAAGAAGTTTGGACCTTCCTCCATAGATGTCTCTATAAAGACCTGATGTCATGCACTCTGGTGTACACTGAAATTACTAAAAATTTAAAGAAATTTGGTATATATACAGTGAAATTACTAAAAATTTAAAGAAATTTGGTATGTATATACAGTAGCTTGTCTAAACTGAACCGATATTTCCTTTATTTCGTAACTTCGAAGGTTGCAACATTTCTAACTTATCCCGCCAGCTTTGGATTCTGGCCAATCAGAAATTTTGTGTATTTATTTTTCAGCCAATCATATTTATCTTGTACCTATTTTATCTACCAATAAAGTGAGAGGGTGTGTCTGGTTTTAGTCCAGAGCCTTCTCGAACCTCCCTCTCGGGTATAAAAGCTGACGTCTTTCCAAGTTAAGTTGTTTTATTGATCGTCGTGTTATCGAGTGTGTGTGCTAAGAGAGGAGGCAGAACATCAGCTAAGGTAATGGCCACTATCATTCCAACTCAGTAGTTATCTCCGCAAGCCGACTCGAGGGGAAGGTTTCCTAAACCGTAAATTTTCTAAAATGTAAACTCTTCTTTCTTACCATGTAAAAGTTCGAGTAAACCAAGTGTACTTAACTGAAATTCGCGAATAGAGAGTGTGACACCCTCTCCAGTTTCCTATCAACTTGTATTTGAGGTGACTATGTTTCTGTAACCGTTTTCTATCTGTAGCCTTGTAACTTGTCACCTCAGTAATATGGGATTAGCCCCTGTAACGCCGGGCAGTGAGCCCTACTAGGGTTTTAAATTTTTAAGTATCCGTGTCAAGGAGTGCACGTGTCTGCCTCCGCATCATTTTGATTTTCGGGCCAGTAACTTTAACAGTTTTTTTTTCTTCTCAACAAGGCCCAGTAGAATGAGTATTTCTATAGTTTCGTAAACACTTTTCTCTTAAGTGGTTATAAACTGTTGTGTGTTGAAGAAAATTATATCCGTTTGAACTATTAAATGTAGGTTGTGGCCTGAGAGCCCTGAAAGTGTAAAATCTATTGAGCAAGGACGCTCTAATCTCTAAGCTTGCCTTGATTAGGCTGTAAGGCTTTGAGAGCGCAGTCTCCTGGGTAAGGTGAAAGATATTTGTGTGAATAATGAATGGTGCCTTTGGAAGGCCGTAACTTGTAACCTTTGGAGCAAAGTGCTCTTGAAAATTGTGTAATTTAAAATTCCTGTAAAAGAAATTGTGAGATTTGTCTCCTTGACTATCTATAAACACAACAGTAGTGATGTAGGGACTTTTGTAAATAGGGAGCCTGGAGCTCGAATTGTAACCTTTTCTAGTTTTTTTTTTTTTTTAGTTTTTCTATTTTGTACAAATCTAGCTCTGTACCTGAAATGAAATATAACCTTAATTTTTAAAGTTTTAAATTAATCTTTTGACTGTCGTAGATAGTAGCCAGCACCTTCTTTCACCTCGCTGTTCCACGCAAACTCCGTAATAATAATAATAATAATAATAATAATAATAATAATAATAATAATAATAATAATAATAATAATAATAATAATAATAATAATAATTGTACCGGGCGGTACACCTCCACGCCGCTAATTTAAAATGTGCGCCAATTGAAACTCCTCTGCTGGAGGAAGTCTGAACTTTATTGACGGTATTAATTTTCAAATTTCTCAGAAGATGTCACTACGTGGAAAATTTGGAGTTTTTGAACTGTGTCATTTTCGACGTATTTTTGTTTTGCTTGTAGTAAGAAGTGTGAACTTTCTCTTCCAGAGGACACTACTGAAGATCAACAATAGTGCACCCTAGTGTGAAGTGAAAGAACTATGCTTTTGGAGAAATTTTGAATTCAAAAGTTTGTTCTTTGCTAAATTTCCTTCAGTCATTGTTTAAGTTGGCAATATTAACCCTTTTTTTCCCCTTGTTTTGAATTTAGCCAATCCCGAATTTCTTGAATTAATTTTCCACCAATAATGTGTTTCTTTTTCATCTTGTGTAGGGGTTTTCTTGATTAGCCAATAAAGTTTTTGTGGGAGGGTGTTCTCATTCTCCTAACGCCTCGAACTTTCCGCGAGAGTATATAAACTGCTGATTTTAGGGTCTCCGGGCCACTTCTGTTCCATCTTTTCGTGTGTAAAGTACATAGCAGGGGGCGGGAAGCGCCTCTTTCTCCGGCAGCGGTCAACAACAAGGTAATGGCCGATTAATAATTTATTTCTTTGCTAGCTCAGCAGTTTAACTCTCGGGGCGGGTCCGAAGTTTTTCCATAATGTAACCTTCCTTAAAATGTAAAGACTCTTGGTATCTATTCTATCTTTAAACTGCATCTCGGGATAGAGAGTGCATAACCCTCTCGAGCTCCCACTCATATTGTTTTGAGGTGAACTTATTTTTTTCTTAACCTATTCTTCTTTAACGTAATGTAAATTGTTTCCTTCTTAAGTCACCTCTTTAGTATGGGATTAGCCCTTGTATTAACGGCCTAGTGCCAAGTAGGTTTTAAACAAAGCGTATTAGGAGCGCAAGTTCGCCTCCCCTCAAATTGTTATTTTAGAGGTCATGTAATTAATCTTTTCTCACATAATAGCCCTCAGTAGGTTGGGTATGTTACCCCTGTGTCTATGTCCTGAGAGGACAACTTGAAGGCGGAGTTTGGTGTGGCCTTTGAGAGGCTTAAAGTTTGAGAGCGTGTGGCTCTTTCTTGAAAATTAAGTGTTGTATGCCTCGAGGAGGCTTTTCTGTGTAATTTGGAGCAAGTGCTCTTGAACATGAAAGGGGTTTTCTGCTCCTCTGGTAAAACTTATTTTGGAGTAAAGTTGGGCTAATTGCCCTAGAAGTGTGAATTCGGGGCTCGAAGCCCAAATACTGTAAATACTGTAATTGCACCTTTTGTTGCCTTGCTACTCTGTACCTGCCGTACTTGTTATTTCTTAATTTTGAAAAGAAAATATAACCTTGTTAAATTTTAAATTAATTTTACTTTCGTAGCTTGAGACCTGTTCACCACCCCGCACCTTCTTTCCCGCATAACTACCACAAAAACACGGTAACAATAATAATAATAATAACAATAATAATAATAATAATAATAATAATTTTTCGTCCGATAAATACTTTTTTCAGTTTTCGGAGACTGCAAAGATTCTGAACTGTATCTTGCAAGAGTTCCTTATCGTTCCGGTAAATGTACCAACACGAGGCTGGCATTTGATTATCTTAAAACAGCAACGGACATATCAGGGATCGAACCCATCGATTTGAGCTCAAGAGGTACGGAGTCCGTAATGATAAGTAACAGCGATATTCAGAATTTGACAAAACAACATACCGGTAACTTTGCTCCATGTTTCTGGAACGTAATACAAAACAGCAAGTGCACCTTTTGAGACTATATTAGGTAACGTTTTGATGTAAGTTGGCACTACTGTCAGTTCTCATTTGGAGTACCACGGCTGTGAATTGCGCTGTGGTGATGCAGCGCCAAGTGGCAACAAACGAGCTGCTGACGTTTACTGTCAATGCCGGAACACAAGGGTTGCTACTCCACACACAGAACTTCGAACTTTGCTACGACATCTTTACCATCTAATTAAAGATTTCTTCAGGCACGGGACTGAAATAGCGTATAGCTAATGGAGATGGTGTGTAGTTTGTATCTCGTCACGTGCAGGCCGAGTTGACTGTTGATATCATCAACAAGCCGGTGCCAATGTCACACGGACAGCACTCCCTGTTTTATTTTCTATTCCAATGTGTGTTCAGGGTTACAGGCAGAGTGAGAAAAACATGATTTGCATTGAAATCAGCTTTATTATTTCAATAAAAAGTAGTTTAAAAATTGTAATTTATTTTTAAAACTGGATTTATTGAAGTAAACAAGGTATTGTTACTAACAAATCACACCAATGACCAAACAGGAGTTAGACCGTTTTCGAGTTTTATGAAACCCGAAGCTCCAGAACTGAACACTCAACCTAAAATACATAATGCCAATATACCACTAAGTTAATTTCATGTTTGCGCCTGCAAACAAGCTAGCTAAATATATAGAAAACATCAGAAAGAACACACGAACAGCACAGAGCTAGTCAACGTCAAGAATAAACACACACACAATAATTCAACATCACCTATCTACAGTATACAGTCAGTAACTATTCATGAAACAATAAAACGGAACTAATATTAAAGGGAAAAAAATCATACCACAACTACAAATAAATTAAAACTCGGCATATTGTTTTGGATTCTGTTTAATGGTGTCTGTTTATATGAAGGCAAGTTTGATGCTTTGTATGTTTTTTTCCAATCTGTTTTACGTGGCGCCGACAGAGACAGATAAAGGATAGGAGGGGCCGTGGGCCAGAAACCACAGGGCTGTCAACAGTGGGGTTCGAACCCACTAAATCCCGCAATTAAGCGACTGCAGCTACCTAGCTCGGTGCTTTCTATGTACCAAGCCCGTGCTCTTGCAGTTAGCATTCACCACATAGCTCTTCTGATCCCGATACTATTACCCTTCTATGAATAAACGAAATTCCTCCACAATCCATTATTTGCAACCAACTCTGTGGCTTAATTTAGTTCCCCACCTCTTGTCTTCAAAAGACCGAGTGTACCCATCATGGCGTCGCATGCGAACAGCTTCATCCAATGAGTGTTTATACCATCTTCATATCTACATAATGAAGATGCGCGTGCGTTGCGCCCTATAAGGACAGCGCTACACTACAATATGATCAAGGCAACAGTTTTGTATATTCAGATTCCAATCTAAAATTCAACTTTCGATGCTTCTTAGAAAATAGATTCAAGAGATCTCAACTTTCACTTGTTTATTGTCAGTTTCTGTTTAAAAATTCCACGAGGGGAGGGGGTTGTAACCTCCTCCTTCATATCTCTTAACGCTTGTGGCCAAAGCCTCACGGAACGTCGATGTGTCCAAAAACCGTAAAAGTAGCTGGATTAGAAACCTCAGGTGCCACACCTTTTTACGAAATGGAGTCAGGTCGACTCTTAAATTATGCATAGAAACCGCGCATGTCTGGCCTATCACGTAAAAGAACTTTCATCATCACAGAATCTGTCGAGAAACGTCCACGTGTACGCAAAGTCATCGCTGTTCTCGACGCGAAGGATAATCGATATTTTCTATTACTCTTCGCTTGTATCCTTTATTGACGGTAAAATGTATGATACTGCGTTATCTGACTGACTTTTACAGTAACAAATCGTGCTTATTTATCAGAGGATAGAAGATTGAGAATTGGGCCCACCGAACCAATTCTGAAAGACGCCGACGTTAGCCCTTATCAGCCGCGTCCACCAGATACTACTATACTCAACGCCCGTCGCACCAACACACCACACGCTCGTCTCTTCCCGTTATGGACTGCTAGGGACAACGTGCCACTTTCAATTCCTTGGCCTGTCATGTTTCCTCTTCCTTTCTTTCCAATATTCCATCATTTTGCTGCGTTTCTTCTCTCTCTTCGCAGGTAACTTTGCACAAGTTTTCCTTTTTCTTTTGCCTTGAAATCCTTCCACATTTAACTAATTTTTATATCTTCTTCTTCAGTTATACACCGCCGGGACAAGGACAAGGTCATTTTATTCACAAGCGATGTGCAGGAGTATAAACACGTCACAGTAAACAATCGTATCAATGCACAGTGGCGGCAGTTGCGCATTCTCCGATAGACTGTGCCAAGCATCTTGCAGGCCCCGCTTCATCAACTGGCGAGAGATCCGGTGATCTTGCTGGCCAGGGCAGTTTTCGCAGCACCTGTGTCCTGCTGAAAGAGCATATCACCTTCCTGTCAGAGAACGAGGAAAACAACCTGTGCAATGTAGCGGGCACTGGTTACGTTACCCCGCAGAAACACCAACTGTGTACGGCCACCATTTGCATACAGACAGAACCTACTCTCGTCACTGAAGACAACGAAGCGCCATTCCCCTCTCCAGTTGACTCTTTCACATCAGAGTAGCCGTGCTTAGTGGTAGCCTGACCAGAGGCACACGTGTTCGTAATCCTGCTGCAAGCAGACTGTTCCCAATGGTCCAGGTGCAACATGTGAGCGGATTTCGCTCCTGGATGACGTTCGGTCGGCCACCACTGCTCGCAAAATGCGTCGATCTTGACGTGTGCCTATACTACGCGGACGTCCGGAGCCTGGTCTAAGGGTGTGGGAATGTTCCGCAGACCGCTGCTTTCGACACACTACCGATGCATCGTGCCCAACATGTGCAGCAATCCGTGGATACGTCCATCCAGCTTCCCGCAAGCCCACGACGCGACCCTGTTCAAATGGCTGCAGTTGTCGGCGGGGCATGGTTGTACCCTAGAATAAATGTTGCGAACACTATTCACCTCTAACCTCAGCATACCTACTGCCTGCAGTCAAAATAGAGTGCGCTGGGCGCCATCTGATCGCCCATGACAAATGAATCACAAACACCACAACGCCTCAGTATGCACATCATTATTATACGCTGGTGCCACTGGACACAGTTCTTCAGGATGCTGCATATTTTCTTTTTTCGGCAGTGTTGTTATTATTTATATTATTTATCGATACGGCCACCTGCAGGACACGTTTACACAATCTTCCTTCTGTCACTTAGACCGATACCCTTCTCTTTACACTCTCGCCAAAGATTCTTGAGCCTTTGACTTCTTGCTCGCTCTTCCACCGAGCTGTTCTCCATCCTCTCACCCTCTCCTTTAACCCCTCCTTTTCATCTCCATTGGGGGTGAGTATTTCTCCCAGGTATTTAAATTTTTGCACACGCTGGATATCCCCATACAGTGGAACAAGTCTGTCCGTGTCGCCTTTTTATATAGAATCCATGAATGCTGTTTTTTCGAAGGAGGTTCTTAACCCTGTTTTGACTGCAACATTTTGTAGTTCAACTTGTTTCTTGGCTGTGTGACGGTTGTCTGTAATAAGAACGACGTCGTCTGCGAAACCAACGCAGTCCAATATCATCGCATTTTTCCACAACCTACCTTCTCCCCATTTCATTCCATTTTCAGTCATTCTCAACCTCTGTTCCCTAATAACTTTTCTAAAATGCAATTGAAGAGTAGTGGAGAAAGGCTATCTCACTGCCTCAAACCCGTGTTTATCTCAAACGGATTTGAGAGTTCGCCCATAAATTTGACTTGAGAAAAGGTGTTTGTAAGAGATTATCGAATTATGGCCAGATATTTCTCATCCACTCCAAACTCCTGCAGAACGTTCATGAGGACTCCACGATCTATGGAATCATATGCCTTTTTGAAATCAACGAAGGTTATGACTGTCCTCTTCTGATTTCTCATTGATCTTATTTTTATAAGTGATTTTAGAATATAAATCTACTCAGCACATGAATGCCCTTTCCTGAACCCGGCCTGGTATTCACCAATTTGTTTATCTAGATGTGTTTCAAGCCTCCGCTGCAATGCATTGGATACGATTTTGTATGCTATAGGAAGAAGAGAGATACCTCTGTAGTTGTTGACGTTAGTTTGGTCCCCTTTTTTCTGTAAGGGATGAATGAGTGCATTCTTCCAATCACTTGGTATTTCTTCTTTTTCCCAAATAAAAGCGAATATTTCTTTTAGTTTTTCCTCTATATTTTCACCTGCAAATATGAATAACTCTGCAGTAATTGAATCTTTCCCAGGAGCTTTGTTGTTGTTTTTAGTTGCTTAATGATGTCCCTAAGTTCTTCCTCATTTGGTGGTAATGAATCGTTGAACTTGAATTGAGGCTCTCCAAACAGCAATCCACCTTCAGAAGGTTCACAGTTCAGAAGAAAATAGTTGGCCAGATACTCGCAATTCTTCTTGTCACCAATAATGAGTTTCCCTTGTTCACTTTTAAAACATAGATTACCAGGGAAGAATATTTGATTGTGTTTTTAAACCTTCTATAGAAATCTCTTGTGTTGTTTCTCTTGAAATCATCTTGTATGCTGTGCAGCTGTTCTTTTTCGTACTTTCTTTTCGTATTCCGAAGAATTTTTGCCGTGTGTTTCCGTTGTATTTTGAAGTCTTCGAAATTCCTGTAATTAGTACACCATTTATTCCACGCTTTAGACCTTTCGGCAGCGTATTACAGTTACAAATCTTTTTCGACCTCTAGGACCCAGGTGGCTGTTGACTTTTTCTTTCAAAGATTTTTGAATATTATTTGTTAATCTGTTTTCATGCCCAAAAAAAAAATAACAGTCTCATTTTCCTTATTGTTTCCGTTATGTTTTCTATGTTAAAGTTTCGACATTTTCCCCTTAAATTTTACCTACGATATTGTGTCGGAAAGGGTTTCACGTACTATATTTGTAAATTTTTATTTATGTAAGGTGATTTATGCAAGTTTACCTATCATTAGAGCCAAATGCTTCTTTAAAATCTATGAATGTTACAACTATGCCCTTGGAGTTAGTCTGTGTCCGATTATGGACTTTGAATTAAATCTGCCTTTTCGATATCCACCCTAATATTTACCTGATTGTTGACTATAGAGTACTGTCTCTACTCTGTTTAGCATAATTTTGGAGAATATTTTTCAAGCAACTGGTAGAAGGAACACGCCTCTACAGTTATAAACAACTTGTCACCTTCCTCATATAAAGAGTGTTGCGTATATCAACTTCACGAGCAAACCAAACAGCGAAAATATAACTCCAGAAATGTCTATTATTCTTTTAAGAGTACACTGAAAGGTTATTTCTGGATCTTCTCAGTTTTCCAAAGATTAAGTGTAGGACTTCAACTATTTTTGACAGACATCATTTTATAAAAGCTCAGCTTTTATCGAGTCTTTTCTACTAACTTCATTATTTTTGTGACTTTCAATCCTTTAATTTTATTCAACAGTTGGTGGTATATCATCTGGATTTTCATTAATTTCTGGAAATTATAACTAATTGCTTGGTCACAGGCAGTTTAAAAGTAGATCAAAGTGTTTTGCAGGTATTTCACAGTCAAGCCAATTCTACTACTTTATTTCTAAAGCAGATAAGTTTACTAGGGTCTTGGTAACCTTTTAGTTTACTCTTAAAAGAACAGTAGACATTTCTGGAGTTATTTTTTCGCTGTTTGGCTTGCTCGTGAAGTGGGTATACGCAACTGCATGCAGAGATGGTAGTGCGTCTCCGTGGCTCAGGCTTCTGTCACTCCATGTGGGCAAAGCGGAGGCAGGACAGGTTTTTCTCCGGGTACTCCGGTTTTCCTTGTCATCTTTCATTCCAGCAACACACTCCAATATAATTTAACCTGTCGGTAATTAATCATTGCCCCAGAGGAGTGTAGCCAGTACAATTGGTATCCTCGCCATTCCATTCATGACCTGGTCGATTGTTCAATCTTCAAAGGTGGTTGTCCGTCGTGTCCTGCTGAAGGGAAGATTACTGTGATAAGCACTGACGAAAGGGCTAGGAGTGGGAAGGAAGCGGCCGTAGACATGATGGGGGACATCACATGTGATCTACCATGCAAGTAATCTACCCTTGTTTCACTATACTGTGCGCCATCTGGCCTTTAATCTCTGAACCTTGTGTCACCATGATAAATTACATTTTCCGGACTGTTAAGATGGCACTGTGTCCAATCAGCAGCCAGTCTATAGAAGATGCTGGTGGTGATTTTTATTTTAAGAGGAAGAGCAACTAAGTAAACAAACATGTTTAACAAATTGTATTCAACGAAGATTTTTCTGTATTAAGCCAAGATCACAAATGGATCCAAAGGGAACGTAAGTGCCCAAAGTAACAGAACACTTCAAATGTAACCCACTCTCACACATAAAGGGAATGACGACATCAGCAGTAGTCGCGATATCGGCTTGTATGAGTTCCGAGTGTCTCCGTCTTGGCCGGAGAGATCGGCGCACTCCGTGAGGAAGTCGGCACCACAAGAACACACGGAGGGGGTGGTCTTCCCTCTTTAGAAGGTAAGAGTGCGTAGATGTTCCATGACCTATCCTCAGCCTACACAAAACTACGGAGCGAGTCATTTCCTTAGCGGACGTACTGCATAAACTTCGCGTGTGTTCACTGGTTGCAGGCTCAGGGCTTATCACTCCTCTCCTGGGTAAGGAAGATATTGTGATATGACTGCTAGGGATTGCAGACTAAATTATATTGGGAACTATCTGCCGGGGCACTTTATTGTTTACTTTTAGATATTTTATTAACTGTGTGAAGCGAATTTTTGTAGGTATCTTTATTGTGACGTTGACTGATATATTATTTATTTATTTATTTATTTATTTATTTATTTATTTATTTATTTATTTATATATTTGTCTTTAGTAGCGGCGAAGTTAGGACTCATGGTCCTCTCTTACACCTAACCACTAGTGTCGTGCAAAACACGCTCTATGTTCGGATCATATTTGCCGAGTATGGCTATGACCGAATTTGCTTCTCAGAGGCAAGGCGAGCTGTGTTCGAGCATGCCTCTTGATACTCGTTCCTTCCCGTGCTGTCGGAGTCACAAGTAGAAATGCTCGCCTCCCTCCGTCCATGCTTAGCCGTACTCTGCTCTTTGTCTCTCGAAACATTACGCTTTTGCCTCGTCAATGGTGGACTCATGACTGGGCACGAACCTGTCAATAATTACACTCATTTTTATACTATGTTTCTACACAGTACTGGGAGAAATGGTTCATGGATTTCACGTGCTCCTACGTGTATTACTTCTGGCTAGCGTACTTTACCGCTCTATATACGGAAACTGAATACACATCATTAATGCATAAACCATATATTTCACTACTAGCCATACCAAAGACATTGTGTATAAACTGTGCAAATTAATGCGATTATAACACATACAGTTAAATATAAACCTCATAATTAATGGAAAAAATACTCTTTGCTCAAAATTTGGAATGAATTGCAAAATAATTATTTATTGTTACGATTATTATGAATAAATGAACAAGTCATTGACTTGGTCTGGGACTAGCCAATACCTTCGACTAGTAAAAAGCCGGCCAGCTTACTAAAGTTTCTTTCGCTGCTTGCTGGAATGCACAACGTACGTCTAGCGATTACTGACAAAGTGGGCATACTGATTTCATGCTCCTTCCACCAGCGCAGTAGGTCGTCATCTTCACTAGCATTCACATCGCAGTACATCTCTACTTCGTAACCAGTAGCTCCGTCGTCGCTTATTCACTCAATGAATTGTTCTTTTCCTTCGGAGGCTCTTGTAGACTGGTCGATATGAAGGATCTATAGAGAGACCAAACACCTTGTTTAGTTACTTTATTTTAGCTAAACAAGGTGATTGGTCCATTTTGGGATACAATTACACTACACATAGCAAATTATATTTTCTTTCTTAATCCGTTTACCCTATGCTGAACAGATACCTTGATGGGGATACGCAAGGAAGAGGGAACGAAACGGCCGTGGCCTTAAGTTAGTTAGGTACCATCCCGGCAAACAACGGAAAACCACTTCCGAGGACGGCTGAGGTGTGAATGGAACTCCCGCTACTCAGCTGAACTCCCGACGCTTTGTACCAGTTTTCAAATTTCGTAGCCTCTAGGGTGGCATCAAATCACACTAATCAGTACACCACAGACACGGACGCAAGTTATATTACGAACCTTACATACAGATGCGTCTGACTGTCCATTACGGTCTTCCTGTCATCATTTTCAGGTGGCGAAGCGGAGGCCTACTAATGTGGCATGAGACTTGTACCTTTTAACTTAAGAGCTGTCCGGCTCCATGGGTAAATGGTTGGCGTGCTGGCCTTTGGTTACAGGGGTCCCGGGTTCGATTTCCGGCAGGGTAAGGAATTTTAACCAAAATTAGTTAATTCCCTTGTCACGGGGAGTGGGTGTATGTGTCGTTTTCATCATCAATTCATCCTCATAACGACGCGTAGGCCACCTACGGACGTCAAATCAAAAGACCTGCACCTGGCGAGCCGAAGTCCTCGGACACGTCCCGGCACTAAAAGCCATTTCCATTCCTATTGTACTTAAGGAATTGTGAGTTCTGATCTTTATCTTATGGATTTTCTGAATGCAATATCAAGGTTCAATATAATATTAATGTAATGACTATATGCATATTACTTCAGAAGTCAACCATTAATAAATACCTCACAATCTGATTCACTGACAGCAGTGCAGCCGCAGTTTATGGAACCACTAGAGTATTGAGTAAATTGTTGGTGCTGTTTCATGTTCCAGGTCATTTGTGATTGGTTCTGAAACCTCATAACTGAAGCCATCCAACTTTTGGAAGGCCTTATGATTTCGCAACATACTGCTTAAAAATACAGTGCTGATCAAACATTATGCCTTTGCTGGCGGGATCTAGTGTTTACAGTGCACTATGTCTTCTGTTATGGGCTAGAGCAATCTTGTTACTTTCATTGATCTGTCTCAGCTTTATACTGATGATGCTTGTTGTTTTAACGGGCCTAACATCGAAGGTCATCGGCCCCAGCTTTATACTGTACTTGGCTTTGACAAAACGAAAGTGACTGATGTATGAGTGATGCTAGTAATGCCATTCTTTATGCAGCCAGTCTCTGCTATGAATGGTGTGAAAATATTGCTCATAGGGTCGGTTGGTGCATGCATTTCAGTGGGCTTGGCAGACTGATATGTAATAGCAACTTCTAGCTCGGCGAGGAAAGCAACGGGAAACTACTTCACTCCTCATTTCCCTAGTACGCCTCTTCAGTGATGTCTAGGCCATCTATGACAGCTAATGGCGGAGTTGTTGAGGATCCAACCAGCCTTCGGGCTGAGGACTAAACATACATACATGATCAAACATTATGAAAGCTTTTGAAAATCATAGACGATTGCCTTGTGCTGTTCACTGCATAAAATCATACTGCTTAAAAACAGACTGTAACATCGTAATCACTTCTTGCTGTATCGTTTTTTGAAGTTGGGCAGCAAGACCGCTTTTTTGTTCAGATACCTCACCATAGCCTTTACGGCGTTTATTGTGTTTGCACATACTGGAGCATCTTCGGTAAGAGATCTCATCTCTTCAAATACGTGCGCATGCACTTTATGCAGTGAACAGAACAAGGCAAACTTCTATAAATTTCAAAAGCTTTCTTTATGTTTTAACCCTGATCCGTTACGAAAAGCATGTCTTTATAACTACACTATGGAATATTTAACTCGTAAACTTCCTCAATTATACTTTCACTTGTTTTCTTTGTATCTGGAAATTTTGTAGTAAAAAGCACAGTACTGAACAGCTTCCACTTTCTGTCTATACGCTGCATAGCCAGAGTCAGATAATGGATATGGTCAGCCCACACATCAAAAGTAGCATGGCAGAAATAATAAGAGGCATTACTTCACTTCGCATTTAATGTGCCTTTGCTTGGACGTTTCTACTAATGGTGGACGGATGGCGATGGTTCCCTTACCATTTGTTGATGATAATGATAATGCTTGTTGTTTAAAGGGACCTAACATCCAGGTCATCGGCCCCTAATGTAAGGACTGACCACGTGAGGACGAAGAATGAATGGATGGATATGAAGTTGAAACAATCAGTGGATCCGACCCGCAATGCCCCACATTCCCAGAAACTAGCGTTAAACAATAGTATTACTGACCAAGGGACTACTTCTAAAGCACAACACTGAATCGATGATGCTTGGTCTAAAGGTTTCCAAAATCCAGGTCATCGGCCCCTTATAATGGTACTTATCGCTAGGAAAGTAGAGCCATGGTATTTGTCATGTTGCAGTACTAATCAAAAATAGCGTAGACTCGCGGTATTACACATTATGGTACTACTCACAGGTAATGAAAGTCGCACAACACAGACCTATGGTGTTTCGCACATTGTGGCGCTATTTACAGGCAACGCAAACCTCTGGTGTTCTTCACATACGTGAACTAACCACAGGGACTCGCACTATCCCGCCGTGTTCCTCACATAGTGGGTACTAATCATAGGCAAGGCAGAACCATGGTGTCGCTCATATCACAGGTACTGTAACATGCATCCTGAGCACACACTGCCGCTACTAATCACAAACCTAGTGAGTACCTAACATAGTGGTACTACGCGCAAGTTAAAGCGACCCATGGTGTTCGCTGCGTGGTGGTACTAATTACAAGTAGTATCATGGTTCTAATTTGATCATCCCTTGGTCGCCCCTTTTAGTCGCCTCTTACGACAGGCAGGGGATACCGCGGGTGTATTCTTCGTCTGCGTCCCCCACCCACAGGGGTGTGTTTGGTCCGGGAGAGGTATTTTATTTCCCTCAAGTCAGCCGGCAAGACGGTCAGGACCCCCCCATCCGGTACCTGGGAGGACCAGTGACCACGGAGTTCTACACCTTAAAATAATCATGGCAAAAACTATCGCCAATTGAAAAGTATTTCCATGATAGAAATATTCGGCGTTGATATGGACTGAGCAACGATCATTAATTCTGTTATCAAAGTCGGTACGGTAAAACTGTAATGATAGGAAAATGTATTCTCGATAACTTTTCGATTAAAAAAAAAAAATGACAACTGTAGGCGTCTTCCCATGAAGTACCATTTCATGCAGCTTGTATACATTTATTTATAGCCTAGCCTGTAGTGCCATATTCCCCGACTTAATATACCGATTTTCATTACATTATGTTTACCCATTTCTCAGTTATCATACCCGGTGTAGTAAAAATGTAGCTATAAGGCATAAACGATCGGAAATTTAAGTTTCGTTATGTAGTATTTATCGACAGGATTACTAATAACGTAGATATTTGATACTTAAATTTTAGGCCCTCCTCTAAACTACCATTTCACTCAGCGTGTATAAAAGTATTTATAGCCTAGATTGTAGTGGCTCATTCTCCGACTTTACATGCCGATTTTCATTATTCTGTTCTCGCGATACCCGTACATACTGTACAAACGGTGATGAAAAACTGCATTTCCTTGTTACTGCGGACACGACCGATACAGAAATACCATTCGTTTTAAATTCTGAGGAATGTACAGACAAAACTCTTATCTATATATATAAATAAGACTTTTGTCTGTACATTGCTCAGAATTCGAAAAGAATGGTATTTCTGTATCGGTCATGTCCATAGTAACAAGAAAATGCATTTTTTACTTTTCCGTAATTTCTGTATGTATGTATGTATGTATGTATGTATGTATGTATGTATGTATGTATGTATGTATGTATGTATGTATGTATGTATGTATTTATGTATTTACACGCATCACGAGAAAACGGCTGAAGAGAATTTAATGAAAATCGGAATGTAAAGTCGGATGATGAACCGCTACAATCTAGGCTATAAATTATTTTAATCACGCTGAGTGAAATGGTAGTGTAGGGGAAGGCCTGAAATTTAATTCTCAAATATTTATGTTATTAGTGGTCGTGTCTTAATGAAAATAGCCAGACAAAGATGGAAAACAAGTCTCTTCAATATAGGCTATACACGCTGAGAAAAATGGTAGTTTAGGGGAAGGCCTAAAATTGAATTGTCAAATATTAATTTTATTAGTGGTCGTATCTTCACGAAAATTCGTATGCAAAGTCGGGGAATAGGTCGCTATAATCTAGGCTATCAATAATGTTATTCACACTGAGTGAAATGGTAATTTAGGGGAAGGCCTGAAATGTAATCTATATATATATATAAAATAAGAGTTTTTTCTGTACATTGCTCAGAATTTAAAAAGGATGGTATTTCTGTATCGGTCGTGTCCATAGTAACAAGGAAATGCACTTTTTAATTTTCCGTAATTTCTGTCTGTCTGCCTGAATTTCTTGAAAATCGTTACGTAAAGTCGGGGAAAAAGAAACTACAGTCTACGCTATAAATAATTTCGTAAGACGCCCTAATATCACAGAGTCGAAAGAAAACTAAATGTGAAGGCCTACAATACAGAAAGCCCATAACTTTGAACAACAATAATATTACATTGACCATTGTTTGTTGCGGTGTGCTTTGTGTCTTCTGTTTCCAGTCATATCCGATAGATGGGATTACTGCTATATACCGAGTACTTTTTCTTTAAATTTGCTTTACGTCGCACCGACACAGATAGGTATTATGGCGACGATGGGATAGGAAAAGGTTAGGAGTGGAAAGGAAGCGGCCTTGGCGTTAATTACGGTACAGCCCCAGCATTTGCCTGGTGTGAAAATGGGAGACAACGGAAAACCATCTTCAGGGCTGTCGACAGTGGTTTTCGAACCCACCACCTCCTGGATGCAAACACATAGCTGCGCGCCCCTAACCGCACGGCCAACCCGCCCGGTCGTACCGAGTATAACAGCCTGCCTGAATATTGGCTGGAAGTAGCTGGGGAGTCAGATAGCTTTCTTCTTAAGCATGCCATTCCTCTGGTTCATAAATGTTCTGATACTACTGGTACGTAACAAATTGGTTCATCATAGCATTCGAGCTATTCAATCTCTACTCTGAGGCACTGATTGGAATGAGCAGTGTATATATTTAACGGAACAATGGCAGAGGAGTGTTCACGGCTATCTGCGGCCTGGTCATTCCAGCACTGAAACTTTGGACTGTTACATCGGCACCGTAGTACTGTTCGTTAAAAATAAGAAAATGTGCGGTTTTTCATTTGAGCGAGTATTTTATATAAAAACATTGCTTTTAATTGCTACACTGACGTTTTAATAATGGCTTAAGTTAACTGTCGTCAGGAAAACCACAAAAAAGTCTTCCTGAGAATCCCGTAGCGAAGCACGGGTACATCAGCTAGTTTTATATAAGCCTATATAGATGAATGTAAATCACTTCAGTTTTATTTCCATGTGAAAGCTTCTCTGTATAGGTTATAAATATCTATGTTATGAATAGCCATGTATTTTATCTTATAAACAAAGTTGTTCGTGTCTGTTTGTCTGTCTGTTTGTTTGTTTGTTTGTTTGTTTGTTTGTTCCACCATCACGTCGAAACGGCTGGATAGATCTCAACCAAACTTCATATTTAGAGTATACTCACCTCAGGGAAGGTTTCGATATGCATATAATTTTAAAATTTTTGAAAAGACGGGGGTTTTATAGGAAAACCACAACGGTTTTAGTCTGTCTTATACTATTATACGCAAAATATCGAATTTGTCGTATAAGGACGAGACAAAGCTCAACTTAATCCTCTTGACGCAAAGAACAAAACTCGGTAAGCCCTACGGGCCCGAAAATCATGTTTTAAGACCCTAAAACCAACCGTTACGGAGATATTGGCACCACACTACCCCTGCTCTAGGAATCGGATAAAGAAATGAACTGCCGTAACCATGGCGACGTCAGCTCCAGGATTCTAGAGCAGTGAGATCATGTATGAACGTTTGGGCATAGCTGCCAATCAAAATTGGTACAAATGAGACTTAATATCTGGGAAAAATATACTGTTGTGTAAGGCACTCATAGAATTCCTTTGGGCAGGGATGGAAAGGGGGTGAAGTACGGGTATAAAAATCTTACTATATATAGAAATGGAACTGTGTGTGTAAATGACACATCTCCTCCTAAACCATTGGAGTAATTTCAATCAAACTTGGTACACGTATTACTTACTATCGGGAGACGAGCACTGTGGGGGGTAAGCCATCCCTAGCGCCCTTAAGGGAGAGGGTCAGGGGGGGGGGTTAGTTACAATAATAATCGATAATAGTGTCGAATTCATAGTTTTCGGGGTCGCTGAGTTGAAAAATAATACTCTAGAATTTTTTAAAGTCCAGCCCCCTTTTAGGTGGGGAGCAAAGGGGGGGGTGAGAGATAGAAATAATTAAAAACAGTTTCGAATCCATAGATTTCAGGGTCTCTGAGATGAATAGTATTACTCCGGATTTTTTGCAAGTCCAAGTGGGGAGCGAAGGGGGTGAGATATAAAATTAATCGAAAAACTACATATAAAAATATTATCTTCTTCTTACTATATATAAAAATTGATGTATGTGTGTGCGCGGGTGTGTGAGTGTGTAAATGACACATCTCCTCCTAAACCACTGGAGCAATTTCACCAAACTTGGTACATTTATCAATTAGTATCAGGAGACAAACCGCGTGAGGGTAAGACACCCCTAGCACTCTTATGGGCAGGGGCGAGGGGGGTGGTATAAAAATAATCTAGAATATTATCGAATCCATAGTTTTCGTGGTAGCTGAAATAATTAGTGACACTCCGATTTTTTTAAAAATTCATGTTCAGCCCCCTTTGGGGTGTGGGTGAGGGGGAGTGAGATATAAAAATAATCGAAAACAGTGTCGAATCTACAGTTTTCTGGGTCACAGAGATGAATGGTGACAATCCAGATTTTATCTCTCTTAGTGGTGGAGGGCGGGAGGGGTACAGTCTCATTGACAGTTGAAATCCTGTACATCGTATCTATAGTGCGATGGCTAAATACATATAGTTATCACTTATTAATTTTTGACAGGATCAAATACTTCCCAGTCGATTCGAGCTTCCATAAGGACGAAGTTTTACTCGAAAATTAAATAATCTAAAACTTGAAATCAAACACATCTAAATAATTTTAAAACTACATAATAGATCATAACATATCAATCTGCAAGTCAAAAAGGAATTCTATAAAAATTCACATCACACATAACTAACTGGTAATGCAAATCTTGAAGGTAAATATTCAGAAACTATCCGGGCAACGCCGGGTACTACAGCTAGTTTGTTCTAAACTTATATTACGTATTTAAATTTGTAGTTATTCCTCAAATAGTGAAAATAAATACAACTCGATCTCCAGATTGTCCCGTTATAGTACTACAGTGTGTTGGAGAGAGCAGGTGGCGAGTTAATCCTCCGATAATGAAAGGTATCACGAAAAGAAACGGGAAGCCCATGAAGGGATTGAAAACCAGACTTCCTTGGTCTCGCAAACCTAACACCACCAAAGGAGGTCAGATAGGATCAAATGAAGCATGTCCAACCGTTGAGCCTTTCCTCCAGGGGGTCAGGTATGAAGGCGGATAATCTTCGTAGCGAGTTTTTACAAGCTCATCAGAGGAGTTAATCTATATATATAAAGTAGCTTGTCCTGACTGACTGACTGATTCATCATCGCCGAGCCAAAACTACTGGACATAAAGAAATGAAATTTTGGGCATAGATTCATATTAAGATGTAGGTGCTCGCTAAGAGAGGATTTTTGGATATTCCGTCGCTAAGGGGGTGAAAAGGGGCGTGAAATTTTAAAATGAGTGTGTCTATATCTCAAAACTTTAAAAGTTTACAGATGTGAAAATTGGTATTTAGAATCTTCTTTAAAAATAAGGAAACACGTATTTTTTTGTTTTCAGACAATCCCAATAGGAGGGGTGAAAAAGGGGTTGAATGCCTTTAATCCGGATACGCTACTTATATCTCAGAAACTGAAGATATTACAGACCTCAAAATTGGTACTTTTGATCGCTGTGAAAAATAAAGAAACATATTTTTTTGTTTTTGGAAAATCCAATTAATGCGAGGGTGAAAGGGGGGTGAATTTTTAAAATGAGTGCATCTATATCTCAAAAGTTTTAAAGTTTAGAGATGTAAAAATTAGTATTTAGAATCTTCATTAAAAATAAAGGAACACGTATTTTTTTGTTTTCGGAAAATCCCAATAGGAGGGGTGAAAAGGGGTGAAAAATGTGTTGAATGCCTTTAAAGAGAATACATATATCTCAGAAACTGAAGATATTACAGACCTCAAAATTGGTACTTTTGATCGCTTTCAAAAATAAAGAAACACATATTTTTTTTGTTTTTGGAAAATCCAATTAATGCGAGGGTGAAAAGGGGGTGAATTTTTAAAATGAGTGCATCTATATCTCAAAAGTTTTAAAGTTTAGAGATGTAAAAATTAGTATTTAGAATCTTCATCTATATATATATAAAGTAACTTGTCCTGACTGACTGACTGATTCATCATCGCCGAGCCAAAACTACTGGACATAAATGAATGAAATTTTGAGGATATATTCATATTAAGATGTAGGTGCTCGCTAAGAGAGGATTTTTGGATATTCCGTCGCTAAGGGGGTGAAAAGGGGGTGTGAAATTTTAAAATGAGTGTATCTATATCTCAAAACTTTATAAGTTTACATATGTGAAAATTGGTATTTAGAATCTTCTTTAAAAATAAGGAAACCCGTATTTTTTATTTTCAGAAAATCCCAATAGGATGGGTGAAAGAGGGTAAAAAAGGGGCTGAATGCCATTTAATCAGGATACCGGTACTTATATCTCAAAAACCGCAGACATTACAGACCTGAAAATTGGAACTTTTGTTCGCTTTTAAAAATTAAGAAACACGTATTTTTTTGTTTTTGGAAAATCCAATTAATAGGAGGGTGAAAGGGGGGTTAATTTTTTAAATGAGTGCATCTATATCTCAAAACTTTTAAAGTTTACAGATGTAAAAATTGGTATTTAGAATGTTCATTAAAAATAAACACGTATTTCTTTGTTTTCGGAAAATCCCAATAGGAGGGGTAAAAAGAGGTTAAAAAAGGGTTGAATGCCTTTAAAGAGAATGCTTATATCTCAGAAACTGAAGATATTACAGACTTGAAATTTGGTGTTTGGGATCTCCTTTAAAAATAAAGAAACACGTATTTTTTGTTTTTGGAAAATACAATTCATGGTGGGGCTGAAAAGGGGGTGAAATTTTAAAATGAGTGTATCTATATCTCAAAACTTTTAAAGCTTATAGATGTAAAATTTGGTATTTAGAATCTCCTTTAAAAATAAAGAAACACATATTTTTTTGTTTTCGGAAAATCCCAATAGGAAGGGTGGAAAAGGGTGAAAAACGGGTTTAATGCCTTTAATGTAGCTACTTACATTTCAGAACCTGAAGATATTACAGACCTGAAAACTGGTGTTTGGAATCTCCTTTAAAAATAAAGAAACACGTATTTTTTAGTTTCGGAAAATCCAATTAATGGGGGGGGGGTAAAAAGAGGGCTTATTTTTAAAATGGGTGTATCTATATCTCAAAACTTTTAAAGTTTATAGATTAAAAATTGGAATCTCCTTTAAAAATAAAGAAACATGTATTTTTTGTTTTCGGAAAATCCTAATAGGAAGGGTGGAAAAGGGTGAAAAAAAGATTGAATGCCTTTAATGAGGCTAACTATATTTCAGAACCTGGAGATATTACAGACCTGAAAATTGGTATTTGGGATCTACTTTAAAACTAAAGAAGCAGGTATTTTTTCGTTTTTGGAAAATCCAAATATGGGGGGTGAAAAGGGGGGGTGAATTTTTAAAATAAGTGTGTCTACATATTAAAACTTTAAAAGTTTACAGATGTAAAAATTGGTATTTAGAATCTCCCTTAAAAATGAAGGAAAACGTATTTTTTTCTTTTCTGTAAATCCCAATAGGATGGGTTTAAAAGGGTGAATAATAGGTTGAATGCATTTAATGAGGATACGTATATCTCAGAAACTGAAGATATTACAGAACTGAAAATTTGTATATGGGATCTCCTTTAAAAACAAAGAAACACGTATTTTTTTGCTTTTGGTAAATCCAATTAATGGCGGTTGAACAGGAGTGACAAATTGGGGTGAATTTTTTGAAAGACTATATCTACAGAATATCTGAGAAACGTAAATTGTTGCAGACGTAAAAAGTGTGTATTTAGAATCTCCTGTAAATATAAAGAAACATAGGTGATTTGTATTTGGAAACTCCACTTAAGGGGAACTAAAAGTGGTGAAATTTTAAAATGAGAATTTCTACAGTATATCTCAAAAAAGTTAACATGTTACAGAATTGAAAAATTGTATTCTTTATGTTATTAAAAATAAAGAAACATGTATTTTTAGTTTTCGGAAATACCACTTGGGTGGAGGGGGGGGGGTAAAATTGACTGAAGATAGTGTTGATTTATTTTAATTAGGCTACTGATATCTCAAAAATGAAGATGTTACAGACGTGAAATTTGATGTTTTGAATCTGCTTTAAAAAGTAAAGAAACACGTAATTTCTGAAAATCCAATGAGGGGGTGGGGTGAAATTATTGAAAAATTAATAGACTTAATTGTATGAGAATACTTACATCTAATAAAAACTATATTTGTTACAGGCGTGAAAATTTGTATTTGGATCTCCTTTAAAATCAAAGAAAAACGCGTTTTGGGGGGGAATAATCTTGGAGGGGCGGGAGTGAAAAGGAGTTGAGTTCCTTTCATGAGGACACATAAATCAAAAACTGAAGAAGTTAGAGTCGTGATAACTGGTATTTAGAAGATACTTTACAATTAAAGAAACGAGTTTGTTGCAGGAAAATTCACTTAGGGGGGGGGGGGTGGAGTGTGAAAGATGTGAAAATATTGAATTATTTTTATGGGGATACTTATATCTCAAAACTGAAGGTTATAGACGTGAACAATGGAGTTTGGAATCTCTTTTAAACATAAAGAAACACGCCTTCTTTTCTTTATTGCGTGGGGGGGGGGGGATGAAACTAACGACGGTGGGGTGTAAAAGGAGGTTAGACCAATTGATTTTACTGTATATTCATTCCATTCCTGACCCTGTCGAATGACTGGAAACAGGCTGTGGATTTTCGGTGTACTTATTCTGAGCATAAACCGATCATTTTTAATCTTTCCTGGGTTCGTTTTCAAGAGCCATCTTTTCCTTCGGAGAACGTTCTTTGATTACAGTAGATTCTCCTGGCATATAAATAAAAATTAAAAACATTTGAAATAAACGATAGGAATGAGATTGACTGTCCAATTGTTCACCTCTGTAATAAGGTCAATAATGCACGGAAGTATGTCATTCGTATCGCCAGAATTTCCGCGTACTTGCCTACGCGCTACATAGGTGCTGGTCACAATGTCAAAAATGACAATGGCAGCAGATGGAATTTACCGCCAATTAGCGGTCTAGCATCTTGCTGTGGGGTCCAGAACATCTATAATAATAATAATAATAATAATAATAATAATAATAATAATAATAATAATAATAATAATAATAATAATAATAATAATAATATTCTGGACCGTCGTCAAATGTGCGGACCGCGCTGGAAACGGTTCTGGACGGGTAATGACTACAAATGCAGTCCGGCCGCGGGTTCAGTACTGCCACGGCACCCAAGAAGACACCACGCCGAATCTCCTCAAGAATTTGATCCATATTAAAAATGCTTATAGGAAAAGATTGCAAACTTTTAGGGACCGAACTGACCGGGTGGAATACATGGTCCTAGCCCGGGAAGTACGAAATCGATTGCTGGAAAGGAAGATTGAAAAATGGGAGGGAACTTGCCGTAATCTCTCAGAAAACGAGTCAGATCTCGAATTTTGACGGATTATATATAAATCGATATCCATTCAATTATAAATTTCAGTATAATACCGTAGCGAAGCACGGGTATCTTGCTAGTTAAAAATAAAGGAACACGTATTTTTTTGTTTTCGGAAAATCCCAATAGGAGGGGTGAAAAGGGGTGAAAAATGGGTTGAATGCCTTTAAAGAGAATACTTATATCTTAGAAACTGAATATATTACAGACCTGAAAATTGGTATTTGGGATCTACTTTAAAAATAAAGAAACAGGTATTTTTTCGTTTTGGGAAAATCCAAATAATGGGGGGTGAAAAGAGGGATGAAATTTTTAAAATGAGTGTATCTATATCTCAAAACTTTTAAAGTTTATAGATGTAAAATTTGGTATTTAGAAATCTCCTTTAAAAATAAACACGTACTTTTTTGTTTTCGGAAAATCCTAATAGGAAGGGTGAAAAAGGATGAAAAATAGGTTGAATGCCTTTAATGAGGCTACTTATATTTCAGAACCTGAAGATATTACAGACCTGAAAATTGGTATTTGGGATCTACTTAAAAAATAAAGAAACAGGTATTTTTTCGTTTTTGGAAAATCCAAATAATGGGGGGTGAAAAGGGGGGTGAATTTTTAAAATGAGTGTGTCTACATCTTACAACTTTAAACGTTTACAGATGTAAAAATTGGTGTTTAGAATCTCCCTTAAAAATAAAGGAACACGTATTTCTTTGTTTTCTCTAAATCCCAATAGGAGGGGTGTAAAAGGGTGAATAATGGGTTGAATGCCTTTAATGAGGATACATATATCCCAGAAACTAAAGATATTACAGAACTGAAAATTTGTAAATGGGATCTCCTTTAAAAATATAGAAACACGTATATTTTTGCTTTTGGAAAATTCAATTAATGGCGGTTAAACAGGAGTGGCAAATTGGGGTGAATTTTTTGAAAGACTATATCTACAGAATATCTGAGAAGCGTAAAATGTTACAGACGTAAATAGTGGGTATTTGGAATCTCCTGTAAGTGTAAAGAAACATAGGTGATTTGTCTTTGGAAACTCCACTTAAGGGGAACTAAAATGGGGTGAAATTTTAAAATGACAATTTCTACAGTATATCTCAAAAAACTTAACATGTACAGAAGTGAAAAATGGTCATTTTTTTTATCCAATTTAAAATAAAGAAAAGTGTATTTTTAGTTTTCGGAAATACAACTTGGGTAGTGGGGGGTGGGGGGTAAAAGTGACTGAAAATGGTGTTGAATTCTTTTAATTAGGCTACTGATATCTCAAAAATGAAGATGTTACACACGTGAAATTTTATTTTTGGAATCTGCTTTAAAAGTAAACAAACACGAATTCTCGGAAAATCCAATGAAGGGGATTTGGAGTGTTCAAGGATAGAAAAAATTAATTGACTTAATTGTATGAGAATACATACATCTAATAAAAACTAAAGTTGTTACAGACGTGAAAATTGGTATTTTGATCTCCTTTAAAAACAAAGAAAAGCGCGTTTTGTGGGGAAACAATCTTGGGGGGGGGGGGGGAGTGAAAAGGAGTTGAATTCCTTTCATGAGGACACATAAATCAAAAACTGAAGAGGTTAGAGTGGTGATAATTGGTATTTAGAAGATCCTTTACTATTAAAGGAACAAGTATTTTTTGCTTTAATATCACTTTGTGAGGGAGGGGGGGGTGGAAGGAAGTTAAAAACGTGAATTATTTTTAAGGGGATATTTATATCTCAAAACTGAAGGTAATAAACGTGAACATTGGTATTTGGAATCTCCTTTAAACATAAAGAAACACGCCTTCTTTTAATTTTTTGGAGGGTGGGGGTAAATAAACTTAACGGCGGTGGGGTGTAAAAGGAGGTGAGACCAATTGATTTTACTGTTCGTAATGTACTTATAAGGAGCCTCCGTTGCTCAGTCGGCAGCGCGCCGGCCTCTCACAGCTGGGTTCCGTGTTTCAAATCCCGGTCACTCAATGTGACATTCGTGCTGGACAAAATGGAGGCGGGACAGGTTTTTCTCCGGATACTCCGGCTTTCCCTGTCATCATTCATTCCAGCAACACTGTCCAATATTTCATTTCATTTGTCACTCATCGATCATTGCCCCAGAGGCAGCCGGCACAATTCCTATTGTAGCCGCTAGATGGGGCTTTATTCATTCCATCCTTGATCCTGTCGAATGATAGGAAACAGGCTGTAGACTTGCGATGTACTTATTCTGATCATAAACCGATCATTTTTAATCTTTCCTGGGTTCTTTTTCAACAGCCATATTTTACTTCGGAGAACGTTCTTAGATTAGAGTAGATTCTCCTGGCATATAAAAAAAAATTTAAACACATTTGAAATAAACGATAGGAATGAGATTGGCCGTCAAATTGTTCACCTCTATAATAAGGTCAATAATACACGGAGGTATGTCATTCGTATCGCCAGAAATTCTGCACACTTGCCTACGCGCAACAATGGTGCTGGTCACATTGTTAGCAATGACAATGGCAGCAGATGTAATTTACCGCCAAGTAGCGGTCTTGCATCTTGCTGTGGGGTCCAGAACATCTAATAATAATAATAATAATAATAATAATAATAATAATAATAATAATAATAATAATAATAATAATAATGTTCTGGACCGTCGTCAAATTGTGCGGACCGCGCTGGAAACGGGTCCTGGCCTGGTAATGACTACGAATACAGTCAAGCCGCGGGTTCAGTACCGCCAAGGCACCCAAGACGACACCACGCCGGATCTCCTTCAGGATTTGATCCATACTAAAAATGCTTATAGGAAAAGATGGCAAAGATTTAGGGACCGAACTGACCGCGTGGAATACGTGGACCTACCTCGCGAAGTACGAAATCGATTGCTGGAAAGAAAGATTGAAACATGTGAGGAACTTTGCCGTAATCTCTCAGAAAACGAGTCAGATCGCGAATTTCGGAGGATTATATATAAAACGTTAAGCATTTAATTATAAATTACAGTATAATACCGTAGCGAAGCACGGGTATCATGCTAGTAGGATATATAATAGTAGGAAAGGAAAACACGCGCCGGCACATAGCCTACTGTCGAATAGCCCTCACTCCATAAGAGCACTGCGGAGAGGTTCGGCATTGTACCCGGGCTTGCAGCGCGCACCGTGCAGCCCAACAGGCTAACCACGGTGTCAGACCGACACGGACACCGATGATGGGGCAGGCAAGAGACAGACAGGGAACCTACGCTCACAGCTACATGACACAACTTGCATAGCCAATTCGCTCAATAGGAAGCAATGTCAAATTCAGCTTTTCGCATACTGCTCCCCACCCACACACACACAGAGGGGGAAGGGAAAAGGTTCCGACTCCTTGAAAGATGAGGGTAAGGCAATAAAACCGGGAGGAGGAGGACCCTGTGCTTTGCGGTGAGTGGGTCACAATAATACTGCCGTAAATCTGTATGAATACTACTGTAGATCAGCGTCGTGGTCTTCGGTTCCGGGAGTCCCGTGGTCCGGGACTGGGACCCAATACTCTCCTCGACAGTGCCGACACGTGCTATACCTGATAAGGGAACTTCTTCATCTCCTATCCATTCAATTGTACCACAACAACAAACAAGCGACTGGTGGATAAGAAAAAGTACCGATTCTATCGACGCCTGTTGAGAATGGATCCTGATTGATCGAAACGTTACCGTGTGCTCACTCTTCTCGAATCTTACTGCCAGGGAACAACACAGCGATTCCAGACTGCAAAAAAAAACTTTCTGTAAAGGTCTCTAATGGTCCTAAATGAATGGAATAAAGTCTTATATGCCAGTGAGACCCTTACACTAAATGGGAAAGGTGACCTAGAAAACATTTTAAAAGAAGAAAGAAGAATCCTGAGGAAAATTCTCGGCCCCCAGAAGATGGATATAGACTGAGGTCACGCAAAGTGACAGAAGAGCTTTCCAACATTGCAGCAGACATCCGCAAAAGACGTCTGAAATTTTATGCGCACGTTCGCAGACTGCCGGCAAGTAGACTGATACACAAGATTCTCACCAACATAGAACATCTAAAAAATATTCCATAGGTACTGGAAGTGAAGAAGGATCTGGAAAAAGCCCATATGGACTCAACTGCGCAGTTCAGCTTAAGTCACGAAGGAGAGCGGACGCATGAGTAGAGAGCTCGGGAGTGGGAGTAAGGAGTGAGTGCTGAGTGCAGGAAGCTTGTGAGGAGTTTGACAACAATGATTGGAGTAGATCAATACAGGGCGGCTATTGGAGGATGGCAGAGGAGAATCAAGAAAGAAGAAGTAAAATCAGGTGGGTGTAAAGTGGATTTGGTAATCAAAGGAGAAGTAGTGTTAACAGCGGCGGTGGTTATAATGTTGCTACTGATTGGAGGTGTAGAGCCGAACCCAGGCCCGACATCTAGTGGAAATGAGGGATGGGAAGACATAGAAGAATTCAAAAAATGGGTAAAAGAGACGGTGGTAGAAGTGTGCCCCTTTGAGCAAATTACGAATATGATCCAAGAACAAACCACGGAGTTATGAAGTTATGGCTGCGAGAAATGACGGATGATATAACATCACAAGTGAGAAAGAACGACGAGGAAGTGGCAATATTAAGAGAAAGAATAGGACGAATGGAAGAGGAGACGTTGAAATTGAAACCGGAAGTGAATGCCAATACATTGAATCGCAGGAAGAAGTGCTTATTTATTTATGGGGTGCCTGAGGAGGCGAGAGAAGACAAAGTACATACAATTTACAAAGTAGTCGACTTAATACAGGGGAAATTGAAACTTAACTTTAGCGAAGTGGACATAGATGACATACAGAGAGTGGGAAGAACTAGGGGCAACAGGCCTATCAAAGTAGAACTGTTTTCTACGTTGATGGCTGATGCTGTGATAGGCAATGCGAGTAACATGCAGAGAGAAAAAATATGCATCAAGAGAGACGTGGGAGGGGAGGCTATTAGGACTGAGAAAATACTCAGAAAACACAAGATACGTGCGATAAATCAAGGACTGAGAGCTACTATTAAAGGACAAGAGCTAGTGGTATCAGGCAGAAATTGGAAGAGGAACTGGTCTGTGAATAGACTGCTGGACTTAGAAATGAAGATTAAAAAAGACGAAGAAAAAATGAGCAGTGCAACGAGAGATGGGGAAGTGAGGAGAGATAACAGTAACAGGGTAATGTGTGAAGAGGGTCAGAGAGAGGCGCCAAGTGAAAATGTAACCATTAACAGTGAAGAAGTTCAGGAAGAGGCGACATGTGAAAGAGTGACCATAAGCAGTGAAGAAGAAAGGCAGGGGAGTGAAAGCAGTGAAGTAAGGAAAGTGACGGGTAAAAAGGTGACGTCAGAGGCAACCGGAGGATGTCTCAATAGGAGTTGGGAAAGAGGCAAGGGCAGAAGATTAACGGAGATGATGGGAGCTGAAGGTGGAGGTAAAAGAACACAACAGAGTGAAGATGGTGATGAAGTGGCGGACAAAAGAGGTGGCAGAGAAACAGGAATGTATAGAAAACTGACAGACATGTGGGATTCAGGTAGAAATGAGAAGGGTGTAGTCACTAGAAGTAAAAAGAACAATAGTATAGGGAGTAGTGAAAATAAAGATTGTTAGGTGTAAGAATGTAGTGTTGAGGAATGAGTGTGTGGTATTTGTAGGTGAAGATGAAGTGATATTTTGAAGGTTGTGATGGTGTATGAGTGTGTGGTATTTGTAGATGTTGAAATGTGGTGTAGGAAAATTATGAAGATATAGTAATGTAATTTGGCTATTTGTAAATTTTGGTTTGGTGGAAGATGGAGTTTTCGGTAGGTAATTAAGTGTGTTTATGGTTTGTTATGATGGGTAATAGGATGAGTATGAGTGTATGGTAAATTGAGTATGGTAGATGAGTGTGTGCTAGAGATGAAAGGTAGTGTTGGAAATAGAGGTGGTATATGTTGAAATGTGGTGTTGGAAAGGTATGAGAAGTAGTGGTGCACTCATGAGTAAGTTGTAAATGAAGGTGGTTTGGTATTCAATGTGATATGAAATTTGGAGATGGAGAAGTGATGGTACTTTTCAATGGCAGATTTTAAGTGTTGAGAGGGACGAAAACTGAGAAGTGGTGTTTGTTTAAGTGTTGAGAGGGATGTGAATAGAGAATTGGTGTTTGTTTGTAAACTTTGGTTTGGTGGACGTGATGACAAATGGATGGTGGACGTTTAAT
Source organism: Anabrus simplex (assembly GCF_040414725.1). Lineage (NCBI taxonomy): Eukaryota > Metazoa > Arthropoda > Insecta > Orthoptera > Tettigoniidae > Anabrus > Anabrus simplex. The sequence goes on along the minus strand of NC_090275.1, from coordinate 131,592,456 downwards.
TATTGCTATATTATGTGAGTGTTAAGTGATGATGTATTGGTATTAAATTGCAGTAGAGATGGTAATTTATTGCTGAAATATGGAGATGGAGAAATGGTGGTATATGTAATGGCAGAATTTAAGTGTTGAGAGGGATGAGAATTGAGAATTGGTGTTTGTTTGTAAACTTTGGTTTGGTGGACGTGATGACAAATTTCAGGTGGAGTATGGCTTGGTATTTAAATTGATTAAGCATGGCTGACAAGGATAAAGTTGCAAAGTGAGCATACGTGAGCATGAATACGCAATGGCAGAATGTAACGTAAGTCTGGACTCAGCAACCTAGAGTGGGTCAAGTAAAATAAGGTACGAGGAATGGAATGTGCAAGAGTTTGCGTGTCTAGTTAAGAGAGGCATGAAGGTCTTTGACATTCTTAATACTGCTGACTTTATTTCAACTTTATTATGTCCTTTAATTATGTTTATTTAAACTACACATTCTGGGAAAACAACAGGAATATTCAGCAAAGACGTTGGAGGTGGCATGAAAGGGCCGAGGATGACTACCGTGGCGACCCTCACTTTGGGGGTTACGTTTCCGGAGTATCTGAGGAATTTCATGGCATGTCCATGGAGTACGTTTGATTTTTTTCTTTCTTATTAATATTGTTTTGTTTGCTCATTTTTGTTCTCTGCGTGTTTTTTTTCTTTTCTTTTTTCTGTACACTGTGTAGAGTTTGAAAGAGTGAATTTTGGCATGGGCTGAACATGTTATTTTTCTCATTTAAAGGATCAAATGGGTATTATTACTGTAGATCTAGAGAAAAAAAATAACAAAGTATCTAAAGTATCTAAAGTATCTAAAGACTCAACTGACACCGCGGAAAGAAACCTCTACAGGAAAAAAATTAATGGATGGAAAGTGCAACCAGAGAACGAAGTGAAAAAGAAGACTGGAGCAAAGTGGACAGAAGAACGAAAAAGGATCCACGGAGAAAGGATGAGAGCTGTTTGGCAACTCAGAAAACAGAATTGTTAGAGCTTTGCGTGATCCACTGGGTCCAGACGCACATAATAAATAATAATAATAATAATAATAATAATAATGATAATAATAATTCATTAATGCGCTAATGTCCCTGCACCATTCTCCTCTCTCCAATTCCTTGTGGCCCCTGTCCTTCATCACATTCTTCAAGTTTAACTCAGCCTCTCTATCCCAGCATTTTCCCTTCAGAAATGTCTGTAAGGAGCTTATCGTATCTCAGCGTGTGGCCTACACGTTCTCTTTAACTTGAAGCTTAATTCAGCTCGTTCTGGTGATCCTCTTCCATACACACATCTCCATTTCCTCTAGTCGAGCTCTCTCCTTTTACCCATTTCATTGTCTAGTTTTCGATTAGAAGTTTCGAACAGTAGACAGTAAGCAAGTTCAGGATATAAAAAGAGAATGGGTGGCATACAGGGATGCTGTAGTAGAAACAGCAAGGGAATGCCCAGGAACAACTGTTTGTAAAGATGGGAAAAGGCGAACATCTTGGTGGAATGATTAAGCGAGAGCAGCTTGTAAACGTAAAAAGAAGGCTTATCAGAAATGGCCCCAAACAAGGGCCAAGGCAGACAGGGATTTGTGCGTAGATGAAAGAAACAGAGCGAAACAAATGGTTGTTGAATCCAAAAAGAAGTCCTGGGAAGATTTTGGTAATAACCTGGAAAGGCTAGGTCAAGCAGCAGGGAAACCTTTCTGGACAGTAATAAAGAATCTTAGGAAGGGAGGGAAAAACGAAATGAACAGTGTTTTGATTAATTCAGGTGAACTCATAATAGATCCCAGGGAATCACTGGAGATGATGATGATTATGCTTGTAGTTTTAAGGGGCCTAACATGGAAGATCATCGGCCCCTAATGGGACTTGGATAGCGAAGTACCAAATCAATGGAGAGGTGGAGGGAATATTTTGAACATCTTCTCAACGTAACAGGAAATCTTCCTGGTGCTGTTCCTAACAGCCAAGCTCATGGGGAGGAGGAAAATGCTGTTGGTGAAATTATGCTTGAGGAAGTGGAAAGGATGGTAAATAAACTCCACTGTCATAAAGCAGCAGGAATAGATGAAATTAGACCTGAAATGGTGAAGTACAGTGGCAAGGCAGGGATGAAATGGCTCCATATAGTAGTAAGATTAGCGTGGAGTGTTGGTAGGGTACCTTCAGATTGGACAAAAGCAGTAATTGCTTCTATCTATAAGCAAGGGAACAGGAAGGATTGCAACAACTATCGAGGTATCTCATTGATTATACCAGGCAAAGTATTCACTGGCATCTTGGAAGGGATGGTGCGTTCAGTCGTTGAGAGGAAGTTGGATAAAAACAAGTATGGTTTCAGACCACAGAGAGGCTGTCAGGATCAGATTTTTAGTATGCGCCAGGTAATTGAACAATGCTACGATAGAAATAGACAGTTGTGTTTATGTTTCGTTGATCTAGAGAAAGCATATGACAGGGTACCGAAGGAAAAGATGTTCGCCATACTAGGGGACTATGGAATTAAAGGTAGATTACTGAAATCAATCAATGGCATTTATGTTGACAATTGGACTTCAGTGAGAATTGATGGTAGAACGAGTTCTTGGTTCAGGGTATTTACAGTGGTTAGACAAGGCTGTAATCTTTCACCTTTGCTGTTCGTAGTTTACGTGGATCATCGGATCATCTGCTGAAAGGTATAAAATGGCAGAGAGGGATTCAGTTAGGTGGAAATGTAGTAAGTAGTCTGGCCTAAGCTGACGATTTGGTCTTAATGTCCGATTGTGCCGAAAGCCTCCAGTCTAATATCCTGGAACTTGAAAATAGGTGCAATGAGTATGGTATGAAAATTAGCCTTTCGAAGACTAAATTGATGTCAATAGGTAAGAAATTCAACAGAACTGAATGTCAGATTGGTTATACAAAGCTAGAACAGGTCGATTATTTCAAGTATCTAGGTCATGTGTTCTCCCAGGATGGTAATATAGTGAGACTGAATCAAGGTGTCGTACAGCTAACGCAGTGAGCTCACAGTTGCGATCAACAGTATTCTGTAAGAAGGAAGTCAGCTCCCAGACGAAACTATCTTTACATCGGTCTGTTTCCAGACCAACTATGCTTTACGGGAGCGAAAGCTGGGTGGACTCAGGATATCTTATTCATAAGTTAGAAGTAACAGACATGAAAGTAGCAAGAATGATTGCTGGTACAAACAGGTGGGAACAATGGCTGGAGGACACTCTGAATGAGGGGAGAAAGGCTAATTTAGGAATGAACTCGATGGATGAAGCTGTACGCATAAACCGGCTTCGGGTCATGTGAGGCGAATGGAGGAGGATAGGTTACTTAGGAGAATAATGGACTCAAGTATGGAGGGTAAGAGAAGTAGAGGTAGACCAAGACGACGATGGTTAGACTCGGTTTCTAACGATTTAAAGATAAGTGGTATAAAACTAAATGAGGTCACAGCGCTAGTTGCAAATAGAGGATTGTGGCGACGTTTAGTAAATTCACAGAGGCTTGCAGACTGAACGCTGAAAGGCATAACAGTCTATAATGATTATGTATGTATGTATATATGTAATGTTCAATGATGCATGGGGTTTCCTTTTGCGAACTTCATTCTGATACATCAATCTGTATGTTGGACCGAAGCGTAATATACTTCAAGAAGATCCCGTAAGTTCCCTCTGTGGATTAGTTTCAGACTCCGGAGCCCAAGATGGTGGTCGGGTCTTTGAAGTCCACTCGGTACCCGACAACTTAGCCACAATTCTTGATCTGCCATCTGGTAGAGTAAGCCGCAACACGCATGGAGGATGGTATCGTCATCATCCAAACGACCCCAGATTTAAAAGAACACTAAAAAATTACCGTAGCATCCTCAGACACATAGGGAATCATGGAGCTTATCAACGTTTTGAAGTGACAGGAGTTCACAGCACTTGGGTGCAAAATATCGATCGCTGAAGCTAATGAAGGAAAGAAAGAAAGAAAGCACAAGTCGCTCGATGTGCTCCGAAGGGGAAGAAAAGGGATTAAACGATCATTATTTCCCAAACTAAGGTACAGAAAACCCCTGGAGGGCGGAGGGGAGGAGGCGTCACGAAATTTTTAAAAGTGTTCGCCAAGATGGTTCTCTAATGGCGGTTTTTGAGGTTGTTTTGGTTTTCTTTATGGTATTTCGTACCATTCTGGTAGCAACTACGACTCCCTGTGATTTCCACATACTGAAACATGTAATATTTAGATATTTGTGTTATGACGAGAAGACTGCTCGGGTGGAGGACTAGGGATACACTTACGTAAATTGACGAGTATGAGGGATCACGACTAGCGTAATCGACTTCTGATGTCTTCAATGAGTAGTTGCGGGGTGTGGCATATCCAAAGAGTGTTTGTTGGAAATAGTCATAGCAAGGAACAACGGGGATCCATTGTTGCTCACGTCCGTAGGTTTAACCTTAAAGTACCCTACACGTGATCCCCGGGTGGTGCTAAGCGAGCAATAGCGAACAGGCGGCCAGCCATATTTCTCTCCTGGTCAAGATACAACATTAATGAACATGGCTTCACTATCCAAAGGTCCTTTTCAGGACCAAACTACTACTACTACTACGAGAATAGGACCTACTGTCCGTATTTGCAAACTTAATATAGAAGGCATTAGACGATCCAAGAGTGAAGCGCTGCCTAAACTGCTACTTTCTTATGAAGTTGACTTAGTAATCCAAGAAACTCATGCTGCAGATGATCAGCAGTTGAGAACGAGAGGAAAGATTCCACGATATGATCTTCTGGGAGCTACCTATCATCAAGCGTATGGTAATGCCACCTACGTACGCTCTACCGTAGATAATGCCTACCTTCTCTCTTCCAGTACAAGCGAGGATATTCACACTGTTGTTACTAGAATAGGTGACACTGTAGTCTCAAATATCTATAAACCACCCAGTGTCAAGTGGTGTAGTCAAGTTTTAGATGTGCATCCACACCCAGCTGTCTATGTAGGAGACTTCAACAGCCATCATCAGGAGTGGAATTATAGAACCAACGACGACAATGGAGAGGCGCTAATGGGTTGGGTTGAAATTAATGACATTTTCCATGTTTTTGACGCCAAGGATCGAGGTACTTTTAGATCTGCAGCATGGAGATTAGAGTATTGCACTGACCTATGCTTTGTGTCTAGAAACAAAGACGATAAATCCTTACCAATCATCCGGAAAGTGCTCACAGACTTTCCTCATAGCCAGCACCAACCAGTCCTCTATGAGCTTGGAATCCAGATTCCTCTAGTTTCAACTACCCCATGACCACGCTGGAACTTCAGTAAAGCTAACTGGTCTGCCTTTACAGAGGACCTTGAAAATGTTTTGCGAAAGATACCACCAACAAGCAGAGGATACGAGAGATTCGTAGGAGCTGTGATATTCACAGCAAAAAAGCACATCCCTAGGGGCTTTCGCAGAGAGTATATCCCTGGATGGAGTGAGGAAACAGATAATATTTATCAACAATACATTGATAGTGGTGATCACGAAATTGCAGATCAACTTTTACATAGCTTAGATTCTGCAAGAAGACAAAAGTGGATTTCAAAAGTTGAATCTCTTGACTTTACAAAACCCAGTCGTGAACCTTGGTCCCTTCTCAGGAAGCTGGGGGATGGAAAACCCATTACACGAATAAATTCAGAAATTCACCCAAACAAAACTGCATCTCGTATAGTCACTTCATCCAAAAGTATCAGGGATAAAGTATTCACGAAACGAATAAAGAAGAATCTGAAAATCCTGAAGGACAGTATCCCAGATATATCGGAGTACTCCAGACCTTTTACTGAGAATGAGATAACTATTGCAATTGCTGATATCAAGCCAGGCAAAGCACCAGGTGTGGATGATATTCACCCAGAATTTATCACTCATTGTGGGGATAGAGCTAGAGTATGGTTGTCCACCTTCTTCACGAACATCCTACAGAGTGGGCAATTCACAAAGCTATTCAAACAAACAAAGATCATAGCCATCTTGAAGAAAGGCAAAGCCAGCGATAAACCAGAGAGCTATCGACCTATTGCCCTGCTTAGTGTGACAAATTACTAGAAAGGCTCCTTCTCAACAGAACTGGCCCAGAGATCATCGAGAAAATCCCAGTGGAGCAGGCAAGATTCAGACCGAACAGAAGCACTACAGGCCAAATAATGTCTCTTACAACTTACATAGAAGCAGGCTATCAGAGAAAGCTTAAGACATCAGTAGCTTTTATTGATCTGACAGCAGCCTATGATACAGTCTGGAAGGACGGCCTACTCTTCAAGTTTCTGAAAGTGATACCATGTAAGACGACTGCCCGGCTCTTGAATAATATGCTAAGCCAAATACTTTTCCAAGTACATATGGGGAATACTGTGAGCACCAAAAAATCACTAAATAATGGACTTCCACAGGGCTCTGTTCTTGCTCCAATCTTATTTAGCCTATATATCTCAGTCATGCCTGCCACAATTTCAAGAAAATTTGGACATGCCGATGATTGGGCTATTGCTACCAGAGATACAACATTCGAGAAATCCGAGATCACCTTAACGGACGACATAAAAGCGTTGGTACAGTACTTTAAATTGTGGAGACTTACACTTAATGCCAATAAAACAGAAGTATGCTGCTTCCATCTAAACAGCAAGATGGCTAACAAACAATTGCAGGTGTACATTGGAAATCAGTTACTAAGACATAATAGATTCCCTAAATACCTAGGAGTTACCTTAGATAGAACACTCTTCTTTAGACAACACCTTCGTAACGCCCAATCTAAAGTAAGAACTCGCAACAACGTAATCCAAAAATTATGTGGTACACCTTGGGGTTCTACAGCAACTTTACCCCGATGCACCGCTTTGGGACTTGTCTTCTCGGCTCTGAGTACTGCGCTCCTGTTTGGCTGAATAGCCCTCACACCAACCTCACAGATACGCAGCTCAACACCACGATGCGTCTCGTCACTGGCACAATAAGGTCTACACCCACACTGTCTACCTATTCTCAGCCATATCTCCCCACCAGATCTTCGATGTTAAAACGCTTTCCTCAGGGAATTTAAGAAATTAATAAAAATCACCAATTAGTAATACATGACGACATCGCCGATGTTCATCTGAATCGTCTAAGGTCCCGAAATTCACCAATAAGAACTGCAATAGAACTGAAGAATACCAACTTCAATATTACTATGGAATGGCAGGGAAGACAAGATACTAGGCCGAAGTCAACTTTGCCACACAGAGGACCGTCACTGCCACCTGGATTTGAGCTTCCTCGGAAAACCTGGTCTACTCTTAACACGATACGATCGGGCCATGGTAACTGCGCAGATTTCCACTACAAGTGGAAAATAATTTCTACGCCTAACTGCGACTGTGGTGCCTTCCAAGCAGACCATCCTGCACATTATCAGCGAATGTCCAAAAAGAAAGTACAGTGGCGATATCATGCACTTCCAGAGGCAGTTAGCTATATAAATGCATAGTTTGTTCTTCAAAATCACTGTGTGTTGTATCTGTAAAGCTATACACGAATTAAATAAACGGGAACACGTGTTCAGCTGCTTGGAGATTCTCATAGCAAAACCACACTGCTCCGATGTTTCTCGTCTGAAGACTTTACAAGAGGAGGATATTTCCTGTTCCTTGTTGTAGTGGTAGATTTTATTGGTAATAGTTTATCCTCCAATCAATCAATCAATCAATCAATCAATCAATCAATCAATCAATCAATCAATCACTACTGATCTGCATTTAACGCAGTCGCCCAGGTGACAGATCCCCTATCTGTTGTTTTCCTACCCTTTTCATAAATGGTTGCAAAGAAATTGGAAATTTATTGAACATCACCCTTGGTAAGTTATTCCAATCCCTAACTCCCCTTCCCCAATTTGTCCTCTTGAATTCCAACTTTATCTGCATACTGTGATCTTTTAAAGACACCACTCAAACTTGTTCTATTAATGTCATTCCACGCCATCTCTTCACTGACAGCTCAGAACATACCACTTAGTCGAGCAGCTCGTCTCCTTTCTCCCAAGTCTTTCCAGCCTAAACTTTGCAACATTTTTGTAACGCTACTGTTTTGTCGGAAATCACCCAGAACAAAACGAGCTGCTTTTCTTTGGATTTTTTCCAGTTCTTTAATCAAGTAATCCTGGTGAGGGTCCCATACACTGGAACTATACTCTAGCTGGGGTCTTACCAGGCTTATATGCCCTCTCCTTTACATCCTTACAACAACACCTAAATACCCTCATAACCATATGCAAAGAGATCTGTACCCCTTATTCACAATCCTATGTATGTGATTACTAGGGAGCGGAATTTTATGTAATTACATTTTTTTTTGCGTTAAGTTTTAACGCAAGTTACGAAGTTCATTATTCCTATTGTGCGTCCCCAAGTGTAAAAACTGAATCTTATTTCACATAAAAACACATATTTTCACATTTTTAAATGTAAATACATATTTTAAGAAAATCTATAATAAGCACATAAATCGGCAATATTTGTTGATCAATAAAATTTAAAATGCTTCTGTGTTATAAAACAATGCTCATATTTTCATTTTACGATTACGGTATTGTTTTTAACAGTGTGTTTAACATAATGTATCTGAATGTTTCGGCTATTTATGGACTTCCCTCCATAAGTTCTAAAACTTGCTGGTCACTGGCTACGTGGTTACATTTAGACAGCGATTTGATTTGCTGCACAAGATGTTTCTTTGCATGATGTCATTCCAACTCTTGATGAGTCAGCCCTCTCGGGCTTTGTTTATAGAATATCAGCGAAAGGCAATCACGGAGAGATAAGGTGACGTAATTCCGTTACGACATGGGAGACTCGGAAGAATATTGCCCCACCATTAGGTAGTGGAATTTCATCACTCCTAAGAGTAAGGTTAGCTGTTCGGGTTCATATATCACTCCCGTGGTCGTGTGATTTTGTATGGATTTATAAGAAATATTTCCTTCAGTGTCCGCTGCTATTCTTTTTATTGAAACAGTGATTCACCGTAAATGCGTGTGTCGTAACCTGCTAAATAATGCCAAAAGAGAAGTCGAGTACAAGGTCGCGTCTTCAACAATATGTAGTGGAATTTAAAAGCATTTTCACTACCGATGGAAAAGTATTTATTTTGCCAACCGTGTGGTAAAACAGTGCGTGAAGATCAACGTTCTCAAGTAATCCAGCATTTGTCTGGAAATAAGCATACTGCGGCTGCTTCGCGTGTGCGTTCGCGACAATTACCAATAGCTGAACCAGCTACTTCAAATGCAGGCCCATCTAAATATTCCCAGTATTATTTAGATGTGTGCAGAGCATTTGTTTGCGCCGACATTCCTCTTGGTAAAATAAATAATCCGGGACTGAGAAATTTCCTAACAAAGTACATCAATTTTGAGCCTCCAGACGAATCCACATTAAGGGAAAACTATCTCCCAAAATGTTACGAAGAAACTTTACACAGAATTCGGGCAGTATGTGATAGCGAAAAACTGTGGGTGAGCATTGACGAAACCACTGATTCAAGTGGCAGAAAAGTAGGAAATGTTGTAGTTGGTGTGTTGAAGAATGACAAAACTGCTTGCGAACATTCTTATTTGCTAGCGTGTAAAGAAATGCTTGCTGCAAACCATGTCACTCTGTAGATAGGTTATTCAATGAAGCCATGCACTTACTTTGGCCAAAAGGTATAAAATACGACCATGTATTGCTTTTCCTTACTGACAGTGCAGCTTACATGAAATAGGCAGCCGAAGGCCTTTCTGTGAGCTTTCCGAAAATGATACACGTAACCTGCGTTGTTCATGCTCTACACAGGTTATGTGAAACTGTGCGGTCTCAGTATCCTCAAGTGGATAAATTAGTGTCTAATGGCAAAAAAGTCTTCGTAAAAGCACCCTCAAGAATCGATCTCTTTAAAGAGAAAAACCCGGATCTTGCGCTTCCTCCTCTGCCTATTGTTACGCGGTGGGGTACCTGGCTTAGCGCTGTGGTATACTACGCAGACAATTTCGAAAGTTTTGCATCCGTTGTGAACGTGCTAGGTAAAAACGACGCGTCGTCAATTGAGATTCTTCAAGAGATACTGAAAGACAGCTCCTTGAAAAATGATTTGGCGTTTATATCTGCCAATCTAAGCTTCTTGTGTAAAGCTATAGACATACTTGAAAAATCCACTAACCTGTTGTCCGAAACAGTGAAGGAAGTGCGCGCTGTTGAAAATAAATTAGATTCACTCCCGGCTTCGCAGGTACAGGGACTGTTAAAGGTCAAATATCAAAATTTGATCAGGAAAAACAGAGGATTTCAAACAATGCGCCAAATTTCTAATGTATTAGAGGGTGCTCATGTTGGCGAAATTGATGGCGTTATTGTTGGTGACATTCCTCTCTTTAACTATGCTCGTCTGACTTCCTGTGATGTGGAGCGATCGTTTTCGCAGTATAAGGCGTTCTTTCGAGATAATCGGCATGCATTTGTGATGGACAATTTGGAGATGACCTTTGTTGTTCACTGCAATTCTGAGACTACTTCTAGCAACTAATATTCCAGCGTGTGATGGGTGAGTACGAACTGGTACTATTTTTTCAAAGATGATAAGTTGCTTTTGCCATATGTAAACAAAATATTACCTTTAAAAAAATAACCATTCATAATATCTACTTTGGCATATCAAAAATTAATATACCACACAGCACGTTTCCATATACAGACATCATTTTGCCTTAAGGAGCACGTTTGGTAGCACCATATTCTAATACAAAACATTATAGTTATTTACTTCTTGAGCGCGACTAGTTATGTGATATTTAAAGGAAAATAATTTCAATTTTTTATCACATATTTTGAAGTTTTTCAGCACATAAAAAATAAATATTTTTCACATTTTTTAGCACATAAAAATCCGCTCCCTAGTGATTACCCCAATGAAGAATGCCTTTGTGGCGAGATGTGTTTATAGTGCACCATGTCTTCTGGTACGGGTTAGAATAAATTTGTTACTTCCATTGACCTGTCCCAGTCTCATCCTTGACTTTGACAATGTCAAAGGACCGAGGTATGAGCGATGCTAGTAATACCATTCCTTATGCAGCCAGTCCCTGTTATAATGGTGTGAAAATTTCACTCATAACGTCGCGGTTGGTGCATGCATTTCAGTGGGCTTGGCAGAATGAGATTTAATAGCAACTTCTGGCTCTGTGAGGAAAGCAACGGGAAACTATCTCACTCATTTCCCTAGTATGGCCTCTTCGGTGACACCTAGGCTATCTATTACAGTTGTTGGCGGAATTGTAGAGGATCAAACCAGCCTTCGGGCTGAATACCCAACATACATATCCAATGAAGATCCTCCTTATATTAACACCCAGGCACAATGATCCCCAAAAGGAACTTTCATCCCATCAACGAAGTAATTAAAAGTGAGAGGACTTCCCTATTTGTGAAATTCACAACCTGACCTTTAACCCCGTTCATCATCATACCATTACCTACTGTCCATCTCACAACATTATCGAGGTCATTTTTCAGTTTCTCACTATCTTTTATTTATGTATTACTCTATACAGATCAGCATCCGCTAAAAGCCTTATCTCCGATTCCACTTCTTTACATACATATATATATATATAGGCCTATATATATATAGGTCCAATAATACTGCCTTGAGGAATTTCCCTTTTCATTATTACAGGGTCAGATAAAGCTTCGCCTACTCTATCTGAGATCTACTTTCTAGAAACATAGCAACCCATTCAATCACTCTTTTGTCTAGTCCAAATGCACTCATTTTTGCCAGTAGTCTCTGATGATCTACCCTATCAAATGCCTTAAATAGGTCAATCGCGATACAGTCCATCCTACAAGCTGAGCTTCAGTGAAATAACCTTTCCTAACCCCAACTGCCTTCTATCGAACCAGTTATTAAGTTCGCAAAGATGTCTAATATAATCAGAAAGAATGCCTTCCCAAAGCTTACATGCAATGCATGTCAAACTTACTGGCCTGTAATTTTCAGCTTTATGTCTATTACCCTTTCCTTTATACATAGGGGCTACTATAGCAACTCTCCATTCATTTCGTATAGCTCCTTCATGCAAACAATAATCGAATAAGTACTTCAGATATGGTACTATAATCCAACCCATTGCTTTATATATCCCCTGAAATCTTATCAATTTCAGCTGCTTTTCTAGTTTTCAACTTTTGTATCTTACTGTAAATGTCATTGCTGTCATAGGTAAATTTTAATACTTCTTTAGTATTAGTCACCTCCTCTATCTGGACATTATCCTTGTAAACAACAATCTTTACATACTGCTCACTGAATACCTCTGCCTTTTGAAGATCCTCGTAAACACATTCCCCTTGTTGTTAATGATTCCTGTAATGTCCTTCTTGGAACCTGTTATTGGCATAAAACACCTATACATACCCTTCCATTTTTCACTAAAATTTGTATGACTGCCAATTGTGCTTGCCATCATATTATCCTTAGCTGCCTTCTTTGCTAGATTCAATTTCATAGCAAGTTCCTTCAATTTCTCCTTACTTCCACAGCCATTTCTAACTATTTTTTTCCAACCTGCATCTCCTTAGTTTCTTTACCTCTCTGTTATTACATAGTGGGTCTTTACCATTCCTTACCACCTTTAAAAGGTACAAACCTGTTTTCACATTCCTCAACAACTGCTTTAAACCCATCCCAGAGTCTGTTTACATTTCTATTTACTGTTTTCCACCGATCATAATTACTTTTTAAAAACTCCCTTGTGCCTGTTTTATCAGCCATTTGGAACTGCCTACAAGGGCGCCGGATATTTTGTAGGGGGGGGGGGTATGTAGTATTTTTAATATTTTGGAAGATGAATGGCGACTTGTATTCCACGGTAGAATACCTCCCACGGTATCCCCTACCACTTCTACGTAACCGACTTTTAAATCATTTTCTTGAAAGAAAAACACCGGACTACGTTAGATGTTTGCCTTTCCCTGAGAGCTAGGGAGGGGGCGCCCTCCCCCCCTCTTTCCCCCGCACATGGGCGCCCTTGACTGCCTAATAATCCTACTTTTAAGACCTTCCTTATTATTATACATAAAATTATACATTAAAAAATATATATACTATGATTATTATTCTATATCCTATTAATTCTTAACTACGACAAAAACAGCTATACAGTGAGTGTTTACAGGTAAGTAATGTTTAGGGAATATTCTCTAAATATTAGCTAATCTTTCGAACATCTTAGCTTAGTGAATTCATGATAGGGCATTGACATTCTTACAGAAAAATACTACAGACTAAATCATTATTAGATTTCTGTATTGTTGGTTAAATGGTCAGCGTACAAGCCTTCGGTTTACAGGGCCTTGGGCTCGATTCCCGACCGGGCCAGAAATTCCAACTGCGTCTTTGCCTCGGGGACTGCGCGTTTGTGTTCGTCTCAATACACTTCATCACGTGCACACTACAGAATACATCTGGCAATAAAACAGGGAGATTATGATTACCCTCAAGTTTTTTGAACGAAGAAAGTCTGAGGGTTTCCAGACCATCAGTAGAGCTGTGAGGCGGTAGAAAGTAGTTACCCAGCTACGGTTCTTCTATTACAGCCTTCCCTTGTTCCTAGGATGATGACAATCGGATGGCCTCAGCTAGCGTGTGCAAGCATTGCCGCGTCCCAATTTCGACGTTCCCATTTACTCTCCCAGATGGCAAAGAAACGGATCACTTCTACAGCTCAGTCTTAACAAATGTCGACATCAAATGATTGGTTTTGTAACGCAATAAGTTTTACAGACCATTTTTTGTTTCATGACCTATTGTGATCCCTAGGTATGCTACTAGTGGTAGACCAGGTACGCACTTTCGCCAATACAAGTAGAGTTAACAGTGACATCACATGCAGAACCTGTTCGGCCAAGTCCCGTCCAATTACCGGAACCTTGGCAGGAGCTACTACGTCGCGGGCTACATTCCTAGCATACCTTGGGACAGCCTGCAACCACAACCGTGGCTCTACTTGGGCGAACTAAACTCACTGTCGTGTTTCACCTTTCAATAACAGTCATATGTTTTATCATCGCGTGGACCCAACTGACTGCTGACTGGTACTCACAGATGTTAAAGGGAGAGATTACATGTTATAACATAGACAGCTCCAGAAATTAAGTATTTAGAGGAAATTTGGAGCTTACGTTGTACGTATCATGACTATTTAGCAAATAACTGCAAAATTAAAGGTTTTTTAACGTCGCACTACACAGACAGGTCTTATGGCGACGACAGGATATGAAAGGGCTAGGAGCGGGAAGGAAGCGGTCGTGATCTTAATTAAGGTACCAGTACAGCCCCAGCAAATGAAAGAAATTACGTCATAACAAAAAATGCAGAAATACAAAACAACTAAAATACAAAAGGATTCAGAAAAAAACTTTCAGCACAGAAATATGTAGTGTTTTATTTCTCCATGGAACTATTTGGGCCACAGTTTCCCAATATGTCGGCAGTCGCCTTCATAAGAATATTAATTGTGTGGCCTGTCAAGATGTTTCAGTTGGCTGTTCTCAACACTACAGTACGTAGCTGTTGACTAGTTAAGTTTAAATATCGTCATTAAAATTAGGAGAAAGTGGTCTGCGGAGCTCCAGTGTCAGGAAATCTATGTCTTCGTTTTAAGTTAGCAGCTGGTCTCGCTGACACCAACAGGTGGTGGAAGTACAACTGAATAACACTTATCAGAGAGAAAAATGAAGATATCGGCCAAAGAAAGATAAGGGCCACGAAGGGCGTGGAAATGAAAGACTAATGCTCTAATGAAGCATTAGTGCGAGATGGTGAAGAGAAGAAGAGCTCTCAGCAACTGTCCAGCTTGCTCTTGGGAAATAAATACTTAGTTCGTATTTAGCATTCGGCAATCCAGAATATCTATAGGCCCTATATATAAATAAAAGTTTTGTCTACGCATTGTTCAGAATTTGAAAAGAATGGTGTTTCTGTATCGGGCATGTCCACAGTAACAAGGAAAGGAACTTTTAATTTTCCGTAACTTCTGTCTGTATATATGTACACGCATCACGAGAAAACGACTGAAGAAAATTTAATGAAAATCGGCATGTGAAGTCGGAGGATCAGCCACTACAATCTAGGCTATAAATCATTTTATTCACGCTGAGTGAAATGGTAGTTTAGGGAAACGCCTAAAATTTAATTTAATGTAAGTCCATATCAACGCCGAGCCATGAGAAAATGGGTTAAGAGGATTTAATGAAAATCGGTATGGAAGAGCCGAGGAATAAGAAACTACAGTCTAAGCTCTAAACAATTTCATTCACCCTGGATGGAATTGTAGTTTAGGGGAAGGCGCCTAAAATTTAATTTTTAAATAGCTATGTTATTGGTCCTATCGACAAGTACTACATAACAAAAGTTATAGAGAATACAATTTCCGGTCATTTATGTTTTATTCAGTTTTACCGTAGCGACTATGATGAAAAAAATGAAATGGCGTATGGCTTTTAGCGCCGGAAGTGACCGAGGACAAGTTCGGCTCGCCAGGTGGTCTTTTGATGTGACACCCGTAGGCGACCTGCGCGTCGTGATGAGGATGAAATAATGATGAAGATGACACATACACCCAGCCCCCGTGCCAGCGAAATTAACAAATTAAGGTTAAAATTCCCGACCCTGCCGGGAATCGAACCCGGGACCCCCGTGACCAAAGGCCAGCACGCTAACCATTTAGCCATGGAGCCGAACAGAGACTATGATAAGAATGGTATTTCAGAGTCGGAAGAAAACTAAATGTGAAGGCCTACAATATCGAAAGCGCATAACATTGATCAACAATAACATTACATTGACCATTTTTCTTGTGGTGTTCTTTGTCTCTTATGCCGCCACGTAACGCCAATAGATGGGATTACTGCTGCGTAGCTAGTATACCAGCAGTAGCGGTGGGTTCTCACGAGAACAGGAGCACGTGAACACCCAGTTTTAATACATATTTACGCATTCATGGATAATTTAAAACTTTCCTTTCCAACAATCGATCGAAAGCACTCAACTTATATCGAAGCTCCGTTACACCGACAGTTGTTCGTTTTGACTGACAGTGCAGCGAGCACACTGGATAATGCGCTATTGTGCTGAAGACTATACGCATGCGTAAAGCAGATGGTTTTCTGCACTGATATTACCATTAGCGAAGAGCACGGTAAAGTACGTGCCTTGTCGTCTAGAGCCACCCTCAACACAGTGGCAGTATTACAGTTGACCACAAGGGTCCGCCACCTCCCCTATTACGGTTAGCCACAGCCTCCCAGGAGCTACCATTGCATTACACTATCGGCAGATTTCGCTAGTACCCTAATTCTGAATAGGCATTTTCTAGCTCGTTGTGAACAGGTGTTTGTAACCGCGGGAAGAAGTTTGCTTTACCTTGTGACTGGACAATATTTTCAAGTGAAATTAATTTAAGCGCTGCGTTTTGCTTCTGTGTTTGTATGATTTGTGACCGAGGTATTCTTTGTGTAAGAGGAAATGAATTCGGTTCAGGTAATTTTAACCAGTGAAATATTAACCTATCAGGATAAGTTAGAAATTAAAAGGCTTGGACCGGACAGACCGGATTTGATTATCGAAAAAGTTACAAAAACTGACAAACGCGAGTATAGGCGTAAGTTTAAGAGAGAAGTGTACGAAACACGCAAGTGCTCTGTGGACGTAGATCTAGGAATGCGCTTTTTTGTTTGCCCTGTTTATTGTTCAGCAAAGAAAGAAGTGTATGGAATTCAGCTGGGTGCACGGACCTTGCTCATTTGAGTGGAAAAATAAATAAACATGACAATTCTCATGCACACAAAAACGCGAGTATTGAATTCTCTATTCTAGGCCGTGTCAATATCATCACGCAACTGGATTCCGCTTACCGTGAATCGATTAAGAAACATAATGAGCAAGTCGATGAAAATAGGTATATACTGTCTAGATCAGGGCCATCCAAACAGCGCTCCCCGAGCGCTAGCGCTCTGGCCGCGCTCCAAGCCAGTGCTCCGAGCGCTTTGGGGAAGGTAGTGGTGGGAGAAGCTTGGCTGGCTGAGCGAGCGGTCTGCCGGCCGCGCCGAAGAGAGCAGTCGATCTATCAAATTTAGTCTACTCTACAGTGACTCTATACATATAGTGTAATGTCACTGTAGTCTAGTCCAATGCGCTTTGTTAACAACGTGTAACTAAATAACTAAATCAGTTTCGCAGTTGTCAAGGCTGAACACCATACAAAAAAAAAAAAAAAAAAAAAAGAGTGGTGAAGCAGCAGCCTTCAAAGCAGAATGGAAAATTTCATTTTTCTGTACAGCTTATAAAGGGCATGTCAAATTTTTAGTGTGCCACCGAAATTTAATGTGTTTTAAAAATGCACAATTTGTAACGGCACTACAGTGCCAACCACAGGGATGATTACGGTGATCTGACAGACGCCAGTCGCCAATCGAATTTGGAAGAACTGACAGAAAATTTCAAGCAGCACTGTTCTGTAAATATTATTGTTTTAATTTTTAAATGCTTGTTTACAAACGGGAATGAAGAAATGATTGAATTATCTGAAGAACACTAAAGTTGTGACTTACCGTATTTTTTTCTGACAGATGATTGAGGAGAGTGAGGTTGGTGGACCCATTTTACGAACAAGCTACAAATGTTCGCCGCGAATTGCCAAAGCTGGGAAACCCTTCACGGAAGGGAATGTAACCAAGGAGTGCCTAATGGATGCGGCGGCATGTATTTGCCCGATGGAGCTAGTTAAGAAATTTGATAAAATCTCTCTTTCTCCACAAACTGTGGCTCGCAGAATAGACGACATGGCCGTTGATATGGAACAGCAATTAATGGAGAAGGCAGCAAATTTTGTATCATTTTCCATCGCCCTCGACGAATCAACCGACATTGCGGACAAAGCTCAGCTCGTTATTTTCATTTGAGGGGTGGATGACGATCTTCGGATTACCGAGGATTTCCTAGACTTAGTAGCTCTCAAAGACACCACTATCGGTTTCGATATTTTCCAAGCAGTGGAGGGTGTTTTTGAGTCAATGGGATTAAAATGGGAGCGGTTGACGAGTGTAACAACGGATGGAGCTCCTGCTTTACGTGGTCTACGCACGGGGTTCCTCAGCTATGTAAAATTAAACATGGCTGAGAGCAGTAGTACCCTAATGGCGGCGATCCAGTGCTTTATACACCAGGAGGCAATCTGTGCAAAAGTCGCCAAACTTAAAGACATAATGGGAACAGTTGTGCGAATGGTAAATTTCCTTCGCTCCCATGAACTCACGTACCGTCAATTCAAAGAGTACTGAGCGAGTTGGCCGTGCGGTTAGGGGCACGCAGCTCTGAGCTCACAATCGCGAGACAATGGGGTTCGAACCCCACTGTCGGCAGTCCTGAAGATGTTTTTTTGTGGTTTCCCGTTTTCACACCAGGCAAATGCTGGGGTTGTACCTTAATTATACCTTAATTAAGGCCACGGCCGCTTCCATCCCATTCCTGGGCCTTTCTTGTCCCATCGTCGCCATAACACCTATCTGTGTCGGTGCGACGTAAAGCAAGTAACAAAAGAAAAAAATCAGAGATCTTGGGTGACATCGAAGCGGAGTATCCGGATATCCCGTACCATGCAGAAGTAAAATGGCTGAGCCACGCGAAGTGCTTAATCAAGCTTTTTTGTTTGCGGAATGCAATAGATACCTTTTATGACATGAAAGGGTGGCCCGAAGTTCTTTTGCGTGATCCTAAGTGGGTGGCGGACTTGGCCCCTTTAAGTGACTTTACTGCCAATCTGAATACTTTGAACACTTCGCTTCAGGGCGACAAGCACATTATCTCCGATTTGGTGGAAAAAAATTCAAGCGTTCGAAAGAAAATTGATTTTGTGGGAAAACCAGTTGCGTGCAAGGAACACAGGACATTTTCCATTGCTTGAAACAGTGAAATACGCTGTCGACCTTGATGAGTATTTGCAGGTAATTTGCCAATTACAAAAAGAGTTTGAAAAGAGATTTTCAGAATACAGAACTCCAAGCGGTGTTAGATGTATTTCTTCGACCATTTTCTCTTAGTGCAGACAGTGCTCCACAGCTATTTCAATCAGAGTTGCTTAAACTGCAGTGCAATGTTCGTCTTAAAGACGGCTTTGTAATGTCACGAAGTTTAAAAGAATTTTGCAGCGGCTTTCCGCAAGAAGAATACCCCCTTTTGTATTTTTTTTCTAGTTGTTTTACGTTGCACCGACACAGATAGGTCTTACGGCGACGATGGGACAGGAAAGGGCTAGGAGTGGGATGGAAGCGGCCGTGGCCTTAATTAAGGTATAGCCCCAGCATTTGCCTGGTGTGAAAATGGGAAACCACGGAAAACCATTTTCAGGGCTGCCGACAGTGGGGTTCGAACCTACTATCTCCCGAATACTGGATACTGGCCGCACTTAAGCGACTGCAGCTATCGAGCTCGGTCCCTTTTGTATAAACATGCATGTAAAGTTCTGTCAATGTTCGGCTCAACGTACATTTTCGAGTGTTCCTTTCGGTTCTTAAGTTTACCAAAAGTAAACATCGTGCAACGATAAGCGATAGAAACTTGCGCAATTGTTTAAGAATAGCTGTGTCCAGATAATATATTGTAGGCCTACTCAGTTTGGAGATGATTGTTTGCTCCAAAAGTAAAAGCTCTTGAAAACGACTGACCAAAAGTCACTCAATGTCTGTACTATCTGTTCATATCGGTATAACGTTGTTGAATTTTCCTCTCAGATGTGTTCAAATTTCAGTTTTGAATAAATCACATTACTGTATTCTTTACTTAGCACTTGATTTCGTTTCCTGCATATTCCATACGCCGGAGTACCTTTCGATTTGTAGATGCGGTATATTTTTACGGCAAAATAGCCCTATCAATATGTCAACAAACCCACAAAAGCCGTCGGACGCAAGACTGTACGTACGTATCTGGTCAGCGCGGTCCGAACATCGTCTGTCTCAGGTCTCCTCGCTGCCACACTGTAGTGGTGGTAGGGGAAGGAGCGCTAGTCTGACTGCCCAGTGCTCCCCGAGCGCGGGCGCGCTCTCGGAGCGCAATGGCTGGATGGCCCTGGTCTAGATTAATCGACTGTGTGAAGTTTTGTGGAGCTTTCGAACTGTCACTGCGTGGCCACGACGAAAGCGAAAATTCTGATAATCCTGGGATTTTCAGGGGACTAGTAAACTTTGTAAGCTCTATTGACAATGCAATGAAAGATCATTTAGAAAGTGCTACCGTTTTAAAAGGTACTTCCCACACTATTCAAAATGAACTTCTTGATTGCATGTTGAGCGTGTGCAGAGATGAAATATCTAATGAGATTCATGCCGCTCATTATTTGGCAGTTATGGCTGATGAAACGACAGATGTTTCTACATTGCAACATATGGTAATTGTTTATAGATATGAAGTTGGAGGGGTTCCGGTTGAAAGGTACTGGGGTTTTGTCAACCCGAAAGCTCAAGACGCGGAGTCTATTTTTGGAATTGATCATGCAGAATTAGAACGCCAAGTGGGGAGTCATAGACAGAGGGTTATTGGACAATGCTACGACGGAGTGGCAGTATTAAGTGGGGGTAGAAACGGGGTGCAGGTCAGAATAAGGGAGATTTACCCTCAAGCGTATTACATCCATTGTTATGCTCATCAGTTCAATTTAATTTTACGGAAAGCGGCATCTATAAATAGTTCGTGTAGGATTTTTTTCCAACTTAACAGCCTTTCCAGCATTCTTTTCTCGATCGGCGCAGAACGAAAGTTTTGGATTCGCTGGTAGAGAAGAGGCTTCCGAAGACTATAACCACCAGATGGAATTTCTCAGCTCGTTTAGTCCAAACCGTATATGAGAACATGGACAATTTAATAGAATGTCTCTAAGAAATTCGAAATTCATCTCATATTCTAACACTCATCTTGGTCCTTACATTGTATATGTAGAATCGACCGAATCTCAAAATAAAATAGGACATATTCACCCTATGACTCTGGGTCGGATTTTCTATGAGAGGCAAATTGGTGAAGTCAAGGCAATCCATAAGAAGGTTAGAAATAGGATCCAAATTACTTTCATGTCTAGTAAGGCTGCAAACGCCTTCTTTCTCGTCCCATTCTTAAGGAAAAGAAATTGAAAGCTTTTATTCCGTCCTCGACTATTCATCGAGTAGGGGTAGTACGGGGAGTAGACACTACTATTTCCGAATCCGACATTCTCACCTATTTAGAATCGCCATATCCTGTAGTGAAAATACAACGTCTAAATAGACGATCATCGAAAAAGGGTAAAACTGAATATATCCTTACAGGTACTGTGAAGGTCGTATTTGAAAGTCGTCATCTTCCGAAAAGTGTTTCCATTTTTAAGGTCATTTTAGAGTTCAGGCCTTTATATTCTCTCCCTTATTGTGCAAACGCTGCCAGCGGTATGGACATACCGCTACTAATTGTCGTTCAAGGGAGCCGAGATGTGGTAAATGTTCCGTTAATCACACTACCGAAGATTGCACTCATCAACTAGTTAAATGCGCTAATTGTGCAGAAAATCATCCTGCGGGGGTTGAACGATGAGAAATCCACAAACAGAAAGAAATCAAAAGAATTATGAGTGTTGAAAACAAATCATATTTAGAAGTAAAAAACTATTTTGCCCCATTAGAGTCCATATCCAACCCCCTTATGATGCCACAACATTTCCCTCCTTTACACAATAGACCTTCCCAATCGGAAGACACTCTCCCTCGAAAGCGTAAATTTACTATGGTGGTTAGTAACCCTCCCCGCCCACCCGTTAAACCAGGTTATGACAGGACAGCGTATCTGAATTTGATAAGTAATCCGAAGATGGTTCCCGAACGTTCTGGCACTCCAGTAGTGAAATTGATACCTGCTACTCCTAACGAGACTGCATCTATCTCATGGAAGTCCAGTCACCAAGGGCAACCTTCGGATCCTCACGCACAAATGTAGCCCTTCCTCTGTCACGGCTTTACATTGTAATTCAAATGTTAATTCTACTGAAAAATGTCGAAACGTTCCTAAGAAATTTGAAGATTTAATGGAACACATGGGACAAAACGTCCAATGGAAGCATCTGTTGAAGTCATTACATGATGAGGTTGTTCTTTTATTGGGACATTCCACTACTTCCAAGTAAAACATGCGGTTATTGCAATGGAAGTGTAGGAGCATTCTAAATAAGAAACATGAATGAGTAAGTTTGTTAAATTCTTTTGATCCTGAGGTAATTTTATTGAGCGAAACTTGGTTGAAATCCCATTTTCATTTTCGTATGAAAGGTTTTACGGCACTACGGCTATGATGCACCCATCTCTGGAGCTACATGCATTTTACTCAAACAAGACACCTACTTTCAGGAAGCCCCATTAAACTATATTATACCGGGAACTCAAGCCCTTGCAGTAAAAATTAAAGATTGGTACGTGGTTTCAATATACTGCCCGCCGTGGATAAAAGGTAATTATGCTCAATGGGACATCTTTTTTTTTCGCAATTTTCACAAAAAACCACCCTCATAGCTGGTGACTTAATGCCAACAATCGTCTTTGGGGAGCATATCTAGCTGCCCCAAAGGGAGGAATATTGAAAAAATCACCGTAAAACAGGAATTGGTTATCCTCAACGACGGCTCTCCTACTCGTCTAACAGCTCCTAACATTTATAAAAGTGCAGTAGACCTCACTATTTGCACAGTTGATTTAGCACACAAAAGAAATTGGAGTGTAATTTATGATACCCATCAAAGCGACCATTTCCCCATACTAATATATATAGGTTCACAAGAATGTCTCTCAGTTTACTGCATCTCGTAATCTCCGCTCTGTTGATTCTGACTTATTCACAACCTTTCTCGCAGATAAAATACGCTCCACACTTCCAGATCCACATATTCTTGACTATGATCTACTACTACGCTTTACTCATTCTTATTTAGATACCTATCACCCCACTAAACACAAGCAGAATTTTAAAATTCAGACCAATTCTATTCGTTGGTGGGACTCCGAATGCGCTTCTTTAATTCGTCAAAGACAAGCTGCCTTAAAAGCTTATAGAACATATGGCAAGTATGATCACTATATTCAGTATAAAAAAATAGTCTCTTCTATCCAGTCTATTTTTAATGAAAAACAGCGAACAGCGTGGAAGGTATTTGTCACATCTCTCAATAGACAAACTCCTATCAAAGATATATGGGCAGCCATCTAACATCTAAGTAATGCTCACACAAATTTTGTTTCTCAATCGGACCCTAACGGAATTGCCCAATTTTGTCACCACCTAACACCAGATTACGTGCAACCTTCTTACTACTATAGTTTTATACATGCCTCCGCGAAATTTTCTAGTCTATTACAGAATATCTCTCTCCATGAACTCGATATGGCACTTGAACATCGGAAAGATACTAGTCCGGGCAGAGATTCTATAACTTATAAAATGTTGAAGTTTTTTTTTTTTGCCACGGGCTTTACGTCGCGCCGACACAGATAGGTCTTATGGCGACGATGGGATAGGAAAGGCCTAGGAGTTGGAAGAAAGCGGCCGTGGCCTTAATTAAGGTACAGCCCCAGCATTTGCCTGGTGTGAAAATGGGAAACCACGGAAAACCATTTTCAGGGCTGCCGATAGTGGGATTCGAACCTACTATCTCCCGGATGCAAGCTCACAGCCGCGCGCCTCTACGCGCACGGCCAAGTTGAAGTATCTACCGCCCCACGTTAAGCAAACGCTGGTAAATAAACTTAACGCCACACTCGATAGCCAAGCTATTCCTGTCGATTGGAATGATTTTCAAATTAGGCTATACCAATATTAAAAAAAGGTAAACATCCTCAAGACGCAAACGGGTTAGAGGGATCGCTTTGGGATCCTGCCTTCGTAAAACTTTCCAACGAATTCTCTTGCACCGTCTTCTATGGTGCTTAGAATATTATAATATCCTACCAGTTTATCAGTTTGGATTTTTGAAAGACAGAAGTGAGACAGACGCTCTTAACATATTTTTAACACACGTATTACTCGCTCGAAGTCGAGGTGATGTTTTGACGGCTATGTTTCTCGATATAAAAGGAGCATATGATAATCTGGATATCGGAGTACTTCTTGCCAAATTACATAAGTGGCAATATCCTATTCCGTTTATTAATATCATACGGCAATTATTCACTAATCGTCACATTTTATAAAGAACAATGGACAGATTCTCGATTCTCGGAACACTTCCAAAGGTCTCCCACAAGGTGACATTTTGAGCCCGATCTTATACCTGTTATATACCTTTGACTTAGAGCGGGTGATTTCTCAACAGGCTAGAATCCTACAATATGCTGACGATATAGTTATCTATTCCATTAAAGAATCGGCAATCGAATCCCGTACTACCATTGAACGTACACTAACGATCCTCCATAGATGGCTTCTACACCATAATTTGGAAAATCCTCTCCAATGATTTTTTCGAGGAAACGAAATTATGATCATACGACAATAACCTATGGCTCCCATGAGATTAGTATCAAAACTTCGATCAAATATTTAGGAATTAAAATTGATAACAAATTACTCTGGAACGAACATATCGAATATATCCTTTCCAAATTAGAAACTAAATATCATATCATTCAATCTCTCACTAAACGCACCTGGGGATCGGATCCATATGTCCTTCTTACGGTATGTGAAAATATCATCCGGTCAGTATTCGAATATGGCTGCCACTTTCTTGATATAGCATCTACTAGCCACCTACGCAAACTTGATACCTTTCAGTTTAAAATACTCCGATTAATCATGGGGGCTATGTCTTCCTCCCCAACAAACGCACTTTTAGCTGAAGCACCAGAACCGCCATTAACATTTCGACGACGACTACTCGCCAGCAAATATATTCTAAACAAATTACATAAATATCGCCACCCAATCCTCCAGAAACTACAGCTGTTACACGAATATTATCAAAACCGGAATGTTAATGAAGAACATCAACCGGCTCTATTATGGGCATTTAACCAATTCTGTCACTTTCGTACTAGTATGGTCCAAACATTAAACCACCCGAAATACTCTGTACCTTTTCGAGCTAGTACATCTAAACCCGACATTCTTCACACTATCTTCGAAAATCGTCCTCCAATATTCCGAACAAATAGTCAAGTCACGAACAGTCTATTTCAATTTGCGTTAAGTAACCACGAGCAGTATATCACTTTCTACACGGATGGTTCAAAGAATCTATCTCCAACTGGTGTAGGCGCTGCATTTTACTCACCACAACTGGCTGTGAAAAAACACCACTCTCCCACACCTGGCTTCTTCTTTGACGGCCGAAATATTCGCAATCCGCCAGGCTTTATTGTACATAAAATATTCCGGAATATTCAAAGCTATAATTTGTACCGACTCCCTAAGCATTTTGATGGCTTTAGACAATCCCGAACATACAAATAATTGGTACATTCAAAATTTACGCAAATTAAGTTATGACTTGTCCTTCCGTAATTCGCGTGGATTCCGGGCCATTCTGGAATACAAGGCAACATCACAGCAGACTCCCTAGGCAAAGAGGCAGCACTGGGTACCGGATTAGAATACTACACACAGACTTATGGGAAAAATGTCGTCACTTCATCCAAGATGAGTGGAGTGCGGAATGGCGCCGAACATCACAGCACTTATTCACGCTTATGCCTGAAATTCCTAATAAACCGTGGTTCGCTTTTGGTAACTACACTCGGCGTCATATCATACGACTCCGTTTAAATCATGTATGTCCATGTGGACGTGCACGCGCTACTGTCAGACATATGAACATCAACGTCGCGTTTCGTGTTTAGTATACGAACAGACTTTTCGCGTTGTAGACTTGATACTCAAATTTTTAGTTACCTGTAACATCCAGTTGTAACCTTTTCCTTTTCTCTAGGTACGTACTTTCACATGCCAACCCTTATTTGCGGTCCGGTCTAGTTTGTTTGTAGTAAGACATCGTGACAGACCACACATACGTGAAGACAGTGTTTGTGTTATGCCCTGCTGTGATTAGCTTCCTTAAATAGCTAACCCTACTCTTTTGTAGTGTATTCACTTCTTCTAAGTTGGCAACTCTCCTAGACTATAATTAACCCGCAAACCAGTGACTGGACGTAGCGTATTATGACGATGTCCAACAACTAACCAAGAAGAAGAAGAAGAAGAAGAAGAAGAAGAAGAAGAAATTCATCTCATATTGACGATGTTACGAGCCGGGAGAGCTCCGGGCTTCTGTACAGTTTGAGAGATACGGAAATCATGTTTTGGCTACAATTCTTTCACCGTTTGATGCCACATGCAAACATTCATTTCAAATTACTACAGCACAGAAATATCGATGCAGTTAAAGTGAAAGAACATATTTCAGAATTCCGAAGGCATGTTGAGAAAGTCAGGGACTGCACCACGGACTTGGACGCTGATATATCTTCCAATGATCAACTCGCTCAAAAGAGACGAAAAAACTCAGATCGTTCAGCAGCTGCTAAAGAAATATGTGATGTAATAACTGTTCACATGGAAGAACGATTTTCATTCCGTTCTCACTTACTGGCTTCTAATCTGGTTGATGTGCGTGCGTTTGGTGTCTATTCAGACTCCTTTCCAAAAAGAGAACTAAATACAGTGGCGCATATGTATCCCTGCCTAAATAAGACACAGCTGAAGACTGAACTAGAAGTATTGTGTTATGAGAAATGACTTTCAGAAATCTGATGGGGCCATTTCCATGTTGCAGTTTCTGCTTGACAATGAACTAGATAGGGACATTTCCACAAGTATGCGAATTACTCCGAATTGTTGTCACAACCCCAATGACGACAGCGGAGCCTGAGAGGTGTTTTTCTACTTTGAAACGAATTAAAACGTTTCTGAGGAACACCATGACTGGAGAACGACTGTCAACGCTGGCTATGCTTGCTTTTGAAAAGAGATTTGTCAACATCAGTGACTTCAATCGTAAAGTAATTGAGAAATTTGCGCGATTAAAGGACAGAAGGATTGTTTTCCTGTACAAATAATCAGCATTTACGTGAGTTGCTAATCTAAATTCTATCATTTAAATAAGCATGATCTAGTGTTGTTGATTGTACTGCATGCTATAAATTGTTTATAGTGGCTATAATTTGCAAAATGAGAATAATTACCATGTGATACAGTAGAACCCTTACTAACCGAGATAATGTGGAGACTATTGGGGTAAATTCGGAAATATTTATTTTAAAAAATTACCGGTAAATGCGGTACACATTCCTTCTATGCTTCTCGTCATATCCAGGTGAACTACGTGCTGTTTAAAAACCAGGAATAGTGCGCGCATCCTTCAGTGTTAGCAGTGCAGTAAAGCTATTATGAATTTTACTATTGTTCTATTCTAAGACAGCCGGCCCGCGGTGTAGGGGTAGCGTGCCTGCCTCTTACCCGGAGGCCCCGGGTCGATTTCCGCCCAGGTCAGTGATTTTAACCTGGATCTGAGGGCTGGTTCGAGGTCCACTCAGCCTACGTGATTACAATTGAGAAAGTATCTGACGGTGAGATGGCGGTCGAAAAAGCCAAGAATAACGGCCGAGAGGATTCGTCGTGCTAACCACACGACACCTCGTAATCTGCAGACCGCCGGGCTGAGCAGCAGTCGCTTGGTAGGCCATGGGGTTTGGTTTGGTTCTACACTAACACCCAGGTGAACTTCGTGCTGTTTAAAAACCAAGAATGGTGCTCGCATCCTTCAATATTCGCAGTGTAGTAAAGTACACTACGGCAACAAATTAGTTTCGTATAAAATTTATCCTCGGTTACAGGGATTCAACCAAATTATTTTTTAAGAAGGAACCGTACAAGGAACTGTTAGTGAAATGATTTATGTACCTATGTTACATTTTTGCTGATTTGAGACATGACAAAAAAATGATGTTGTGAACCCCCTAAAGATGTTGTCACGAGCCGCCACTGTATAACAGCCTGACTGAATATTGGCGGAAATAGCTCGGGAGTTAGATAACTTTCTTCTTTAGAATGACATTCCTCCGGTTGATATATTTTCTGATACTGGTGGTACGTAGCACACTGGTTCATCATAGTATTCTAGCTATTCGATCCCTACTCTGATGCGCTGGTTTGAATGAGCAGTGTGCACACTTAAGGCAGAGGCTCACGTAGTAGTAGTAGTAGTAGTAGTAGTAGTAGTAGTAGTAGTAGTAGTAGTAGTAGTAGTATGACCTGGTCTAGAATTACAATCTAGGCCTATTCCAAATTATAGCACCACAATTCACTAAATCACTCAAAATTCAACCATGAAAAGAAACATTTCTTAAGGAAAGCTTCTTCTTCACTTGTATTAAATTCTACATTCATTTTCTTCCAAATTAGCAGTGAAGAGGGGGTTTCTCCTCTGGCTTGGAGGAAACATTTCCCTCCAACTCAGATTTTTCCGCTGCCAGTGTAGTGAACTGAGATTTTCCGACTCATAGAGCACTCCTAAGAAACAGATTAGTAAAAGGGCATAGCTTTTGCCCTGGGACTCTCCACTATTCGAACCCCCCCGCCGAAAAAAGACGAAGAGTATTCACGGATCACGGCTGTCTGCGGCTTGGTCATTCCAGGTCTGGAACTTTGGCAAGTTAGATCAGCGCAGCGTAGTACTGTTAGTTGAAAGTGAGAAAATGTGCGGATCTTTACTTGATCGGGGATTTCATATGAAAGCGTTGCTTTTAATCGCGCCATTCCTACTGACGTCATTGTAATGCCCTATGTTCATTTCAGTTAGGAAAACCACTAAGACAGTCTTTCTGAGGATGTAAAAAGGCACATGGAGAGAGTGTCTGCCATTATACTGAAAACTGCCCCACCTGATTGTGACTGATGGTAGTAGGCAAGCAGGCCTACAATTACAATGAAAACTCCCTAACCGTCTTGATATGAGAAAAGATGTGTGGTGACTTCCCCGTCGCGTTTCTAGGGCAACGTTAAGAGCTATGCAATTTAATACAATCTTGCTTACATCGTGTACACTACCTAAGCTAGAATTCTGTATACAATGTAGAATTCCGTACATCAGCTAGTGGTTCATAAATTCAAATATGGGCTACATGGAAGAATTTGAGACGAAAACCAAAAGAGAGAGAATTAAGTGAAAGGGATGAAAAGTATATTTTATTTAAGTTAGAAGTGATCCTAAGTTAGATGTACCGTACCAAAAGTGCGCACTCTTGTACAACACAATCTGCGAAAGGAACTTTCTAACCAAACAATTCGTCGTGTTTTATGGAGAAATGGCTACCGTGGCCGAGTTCAACGCAAGAAGCATTTCTTTAGTGCAACAGATGGAAGAGCATGTTTCAAAAGGGATCCCGTCATACGGTCAGATTAGAAGAAACTTTTTTTTTTTGTTGTTGTTACGGATGGAAGCTGCAGAGTTTGCAGAAAGACTAACACAGCCTACCGTACATGAAGGTGGCTCCATTCTGTTTTGGGCCTGTAAGTGGGAAACCTGCACGTCACTGAGGGAAGAGCGATGGTATACAGGCAAAAAACTTGAAAGATAATGCCTAAAAAGTGGGCTTTCACGGTAATTACATGTGTCAACATACTTCGGAACTTGTAAAAACCTGACCGATTTGCAAACTTTCCCATCAACTAAAAATCCCTCCTCAGTCAGCGGATTTAAAAATAACTGAACATGTATGGACAATTTTGTAAAGGAGGGTCACAAAACTGCAAGAATTCATCTACATCGGAGCTCCGAAGAGTCAATGCAGTCCACAGCAATACAACAAACTAGTTCTTTCTATGCGAGGCTAAAGGATACTCACATAGTGGAAGTATTAATTTGGATTAATTCGTAGAATGAAGTGTACGAATTGAAAAGTTGTAATGAAAGTTAATTTTTTGTGTTTTCTGAGACTGAACATATTTCTGCTGAAGGTGATTTGTAAAATTGTTCATAATATATTAAAATTAGACGACCTACTTTATCACATTCATATAAGTAAAGTGCAAACAAATATATATTCATTTCACAAAACACCAGCTTCTATTGACATTCCAGCTGTTCTGAAAATCAGCAGTTTTCTCTTACCTGAACCAGGCTCATGGCCTTCATGTGTTCTCAATTCTCGTTCTCTGTTGGCACCGATCTCTTTATTTCATATACCCTCATTGTTCGAGGTATACGAACTCCTCTTGATGTCCCGTAAGATAAAATGAACAAAAACAAAGAACACTCAGGGCTCACAGAAGAGAGATTCTACGGACTTCTTAAGTTCAAAATCACCTTAACATCTGATCCATCGATCCCGACTGGTATTCTTAACGGATATGAACGTAAAAGTCGTAACAAAATAAAGGCAATGCAACCATGGTAGAAGAAGCTAGCAGATGCGTGGAGGGCGACAGTAGCAATGCTAACTGAACCACTAGTGCCGATCGCTAGGGATCTCAAGAATACAAGAATGAGGGCAGCAAGTAAAAGATCCCAAGAGCAGCGAGAACAGCATCACAAGGTCGAGGAGAAGCCTAATACAGGGGTCCCTGATAACTTGGATGGACATTGGAAGTCTATAATACAAGGTGTTCCCAAGCTCTTTCATAAAGTTCGAACTCTCGGCACTCTCTTACGACTGATGGGGACAATTTGTGCAGATCATGTCTAAGGAGGATGCTGTGACGACCGCCATCGTTCGTGGCTCACCCGAGGACAGCAAAACCTAGAGGCAATACGTTTCGTGACTTGTAGGGCTCACCTAAGATATAATTACAACTAGTGAGCGCACAGCTCTTTCGAGGAAACAAATTAGTTTAAGTCTCAACTGCAAACTGGAACAAACACTGAATTCTACCTCAGATTCGTTCCTCCAGCTAAGGGGAGAAAGGAGTGGTGAGTGAGGCCTAATACGGGACAGTTTGACGACAACTCTGTATTGCAAGTGGATGTGCGCTCCTTCCGTGATATTACTTAACAATATTCTTCTTCTTCTTCTTGCGTTACGGCCTCTGTAGGACCACGGACAGCTCCTTCACGGATTGCATTTTCTTCTTCTCCTCCCAGAACCTCTTCATCCTTTCTCTTCTTCTCTCCCGCTCTTCTTCCGAGATATTCAGTATCCTCTTCTCTTGTCTACTCCACTGGTGACTCTCAATCCTTTTCCTGTATCCATCCCTATCATTGATCTCTGGCATATTAGTCGGTATGTACTTGCTTTTCCAATTTTCCTTTTCTTCCACCTTGATCCCCAATTCTGACCAATCTTTCCGGAGTTCAACTACCCACTTGGTTCCTGTCTTTCCTCGTGTCCTCGCTGTTGTTTCCCATACTCTTTTCGTCATTCTATCCATATTCATCCTGATTACATGTCCCGCAAACCGTGCTCTTTTCAGTCTGATTTCTTCTGAGATTGTCCTCATGTTCCGGTATAGTTCTTCCCTGGGTCTCCTCATCCATCTCTCACCTCCTCTCTTAGGGCCTAGTATTTTCCTCAATATTTTTCTCTCTTCTTTCTCTAGTTGTTCCGCACCATTTCTTCCTAGTGCTATTGTCTCAGCAGCATATAATACAGCATTTCTCACCGTTGCCTTGTAATGTCTGATCTTTGCGTCTGTAGATATATTCTTTTTATTGTATATATCTCTGGTCATACAGAAGGCTGATCGCATCTTCTTTATCCTCTCTGTTATTCCCTCATTACTCCTATTCCTTCCTGTTATAAATTCTCCTAGGTACTTGAATTTGTCCACCTTTTGCACGGTGCCTTCCGGTGTTGTCCAATCCTCAGTGGTATTCAATGTCTTTGTCTTGTTGTAGGCGATCCTCAGTCCTACCCTTCCGGCTATATTGCTTAAGTTGTTGAGTTGTGTCTTTGCATCTTCTTCTGTCTCACTTACTATAGCTATGTCGTCCGCAAAGGCTAGACAATCTACTTGGGCCCTATTGTCCTTTTTGTCCCCAACATGCGTCTTTGGTATTCCCATTGCCTCATTCATTGTTCTCCACTGTCTGATGACTTCATCCAGAGCTATGTTGAACAACATTGGTGATAATCCATCTCCTTGTTTGACACCAGTGTTGATATCAAATTCTTCAGAGAGTACTCCTCTGAATCTCACCCTTGCCTTTGTGTCTGATAGAATTTCCATTATGAGTTCATGTGTAGTGCCATCTAATCCTCTGTTCTTCAGGATTCTTCCAAGAGTTTGTCTGTCGATGGAGTCATATGCCTTAGTGAAATCTACAAAGGTTACCACCGTTTTTTTGTTCTTTAAGGCCCTATGTTCTATCAGTTGTTTCAGTATAAATATCTGTTCTATGCATCCTCTTCCCTTCCTAAATCCTGCTTGGTAGTCTCCAATTGTACTTTCTAACTGTTCTTCCAGTCTATTGAGCAGGACTTTCGACAACACCTTATAGCCAATCTCTAGTAGCGAAATTCCTCTATAGTTGTTTGCATCCCTCTTGTCCCCCTTCTTATGTATTGGTATTATGATCGCATTCTTCCATCCTTCTGGTAACTTCTTTGTTCCCCAAATCTGGCCGATGATGTTGGTCATGTTGTCTACTGCCTTGTCACCTCCCCACTTAATCATCTCAGCTGATATTCCATCTTCTCCGGTTGCTTTGTTATTCTTTAGATCGCTTATGGCCTGTGCGACCTCATCTCTAGTTGGAGGACATGACTCTCTCTCTTCTGTGTTTGTCCCCAGCTCCAGCTCTTCTTCAGGTGGTTCACAGTTTAACAGGTCATGAAAGTATTCTGCAAGTATCCTAAAGTTCTACTTCGCACTAACTGCCAGATCCCCATTCTTATCTCTTATAAAGAGTTCTCTGCCTTTATATCCACTCAGGCTCTTTTTGAATTTCCCAAAAAAGTCTCTACTATTGTTTTTCCTGAAGTTGTTTTCAATTTCATCCAATTCCTGCTTCATCCTCTGTCTTTTGGTCCATCTTATGGTTCTGGCTGTTTCCTTCCTTACTCGTAGGAATATAATAGAGTAGACGGACTTTGTACACGATTGTGCTGGCTGTGGGATGACGAGATACGATGAGAAGAGCCGAGAACATAATGCTACTACTTTCCTACCAAAGTAAACATACTTATACGATCTCCATAGTACTTACATGAGGAGTACCTGCAGAAGGAGCCTCCAAAAGCTCTGGTTAGACAGTAAGGTACACGTCTGTACGTTAGATGTCTCATTATACTGGAGATATTATCGGTCCAATATATCATCTATGTTGGATATCCTATTCCTATAAGCTGGCTACCCCTTATGCTTGTATCCTGGAGGAATAGCGCCACGGCTGTCTGATAGTCATGGCCTGGCTCACACTATGTAGCAACGTCGCAGGGGAGGTGTTGCTTTTACATTCCACTAACTACTTCTTGACGGTTTTCTGAGACGTCGGGGTGCCGAAATGTTGTCCCGCAGGAGTTCTCTTACGTGCCAGTAAATCTACCGATACGAGGCTGGCTTATCTGAGCACCTTCAAATACCATGGGACTGAGCCAGGATCGAATCTGCCAGCGCCTCAACGTTTTTTTTTTTTTACAAGTTGCTTTACGTCGCACAGATAGGTCTTATGGCGACGACGTGATAGAAAAGGGCTAGGACTGGGAAGGACGCATCCGTGGACTTACTTAAAGTACAGCCCCAGCATTTGCCTGGTGTGAAAATGGGAAACCACGGAAAACCATCTTCAGAGCTGCCGATAGTGGGGTTCGAAACCACGATGTCCTGATACTGGCCGCACTTAAGCAACTACAGCTATCGAGCTCGGTCCTCAACCGTCTGAACCACTCAACCCGGCTAACTGTATTTCAAAACAATGATGAATGATCGTTGACCAACGTCTATCCGAACATAGCTCAGGAAGTCAACCAACAAAACAAATGCATACCCGTCACTGAATCTTGACCTTTTTAGTTTGCCTGAATGACGGTGATAAACTGTAATTTTCTTTTGTTTTTACACTTTTCTAAGAATTATTTCCAAGCGAATGTTTCTGCACACTGTTGTAGAGAACAAAAGTCATGGTAAAAGTATCAATCTGAATATATTTACAGGAGGAATCAAGGACTTCCCGCAATTACGGGTTGTCACAATGGACAAAGTAAAGCATATCAGGATAGAGAATGTTTTATCACATAGAAATATAGCGGTGATACGGACTTTTTAGGTTATGGAGGTACGAACAGGTGACATTTCAGGATGTGTACAGATCCACGTATGGTGGTGGTAACTATTCTTTCAATGCTGTTCATAGGCAGCTCGAACTTCTTCCAGAATTCTATGAACAAGGCAGGTATTGTGCCACGAGCACCAACCATTAGGCCGATAATCTCTACTTCATTCAGCTGGTATTTATGGAATGGTGGGCGCGTAAATGTTCTGCTTTTCAAGATGAATTTCAGCAAACAGGCCTTACATGGTGCTCGAATCGGATGGTCGGATCGATAATGAAGCCTTTCTTGTGGTTATCTTTAAAGGCAATTATGTCAATTCGTCTTGTCTGTTCATGAAAGATTACACAATTCATTATTGCCAGAATGTCTTCAAGCCTCATTTCTCGTACCTACTGTTGCTAAAACTGATGCTGCAAGCTGTTTAACCGGAATAAGCCTTATTATATCTTACAAATGACGAGAAGCAGAAGCAACTAAACATGGTGTTTTATTCCCGGCAACCCCAAACAATCCCCCAGTCGGTAAAGTCTACAATTCCTTTTAGATCCATTTCATCATCCTGAAGATTCAAGACGTTTTCTGTCTCATAAAATTGAACAAGATGATTGTGTTCCCATTTTCTGAAGGAGATACTTCAGAAGCGGATGATTTTCTAAAATATCAAGGGCGCGGAAATTACAAACTAAGACGTCATAGCACTTGGCACTCTGTACGTAAATTAAATATGAAGTTCTCATCATCGACAAATCACGCTTCGGTTTATTCATAAATATGGGACCAAACTGATTATTTAAATGTCCAACTTTTCTAGGTAAGTGGCATGATAATTTTCGGCGTCTTTTGTTACAATTTGGGACAGAAGAGTGAACAAACGACTGTGCCGCTCTTGTTCATATCTACTGAGTATGTTTTCAAGGTTGTCGGAGAATATTAAAAACTGATGAGTATCATGAAGTGAAACTCCTTCGCCTGCTCACAAAATGTTGTGTTTCTCGTGTCGGAGCTTCCGGAGATGCCGCGTCCACGTTTCCCTTCCATGGCCAGCAACATAGGACTTAAAGCTGCTCCGTAACTTCCTGCAATTCTTTTGGCAGCCGGCATTCTAGATACTCTCTGAATAGTGTTTCCGTCCGCGGTGATACTTTTCAACTTCTGAGTTGTGATCACGACAAATAAAAGTACAGTTTAAGAACAAATATTTGTTTATACAAGTGAGATTTAGCAGAGAATAATGGAAAAAACTAGGAGTTACCAGGCCCTGTGAACAGTGTATGACAAAACTAAGTACGGACTGATGGATTGAGTGGACCAGCTACAGCTCACAATAATGTAACCATGATCTGGTTAGGAGGCACGAACTTCCCGACATTTCACTACTAGGTTTTTATTCGGCGACGCAAGTACGGGAAAGGCCGGCCCCGTGGTGTAGGGGTAGCGTACCTGCCTCTTACCCGGAGGCCCCGGATTCGATTCCCAGCCAGGTCAGGGATTTTTACCTGGACCTGAGGGCTAGTTCGAGGTCCACTCAGCCTACGTGATTAGAATTGAGGAGCTATCTGACGGTGAGATGGCGGCTCCGGTCTAGAAAGCCAAGAATAACGGCCGAGAGGATTTGTCGTGCTGACCACACGACACCTCGTACTCTGCAGGCCTTGGGGCTGAGCAGCGGTTGCTTGGTAGGCCAAGGCCCTTCAAGGCCTGTAGTGCCATGGGGTTAAGTATGGGAAAGTGATAGGAGTGCGATGGTAGTCGCCGTGGCGTTGCGGTATAGGTGTAAAAATGGGAAAACACGGAAAATCAGCTTGAGGGCTGGCGGCGATGGGATTTGAACCACACTTGAAGTAGACCCACAACACATTCCGCAGCTTTTTGATCTTCGAGATATAGTAGTCCGATGTCTTATCGAGAGGAATACAGTGTTCACTAAGCAATGAAGACAAATACTTCAAGTATAGTATTACTTTATAAAATACGACCAAGAAATAAGTTTTCTTTTTTGTTTTACGTCGCGCCGACACAGATAGGTCTTATGGCGACGATGGGATAGAAAAGGCCTAGGAGTTGGAAGGAAGCGACCGTGGCCTTAATTAAGGTACAGCCCCAGCATTTGCCTGGTGTGAAAACGGGAAACCACGGAAAACCATCTTCAGCGCTGCCGACAGTGGGATTCGAAGAAGTAAGAAATAAGTAACATGGCTAGTTACTGCATTGGGAAGCAGTGTTCTCCCTAGGACCTTTCTAATATGCGCACCAGCCTGCAGTTTTTAGAGACCTAGGTAATTATGTGCTAATGTCTATCATTGGATGCTCCAAATTAAAATGCAAATACTGTAGACATGTTTACGCTGGATCCGCGGTACAGCAGTAACGTCCCTCCGGCCAGGCCTGGGATTGTTACCTGGATCTCAGAGCTCGAGCCTACGTAATTACAATTGAGGACCTCTCTGACGGTAAGATGTCGGCCCCGGTCTAGGAAGCCGAGAGGATTCATCGTGCTGACCACACGACACCTCGTAATCTGCAGACCTTCGAGCTGAGCAGCGGTCGCTTGGTAGGCCAAGGCCCTTCGAGGCTCTTGTGCCATGGAGTTTAGTTTGGTTTGGTATAATTTTAAGAACTCATTGACACAAAACTATATTAACGATGTTGTTTTTCATGTTGCTTACGGATCTCACTTGTACAGTTCAGGTACGTCTAGAGCAGGCATACTGACTGTTCTACTGCAGTCTCATTCATTTTACGAAATCTGTATACGGTCCTTCAATCTGAGTTATTAAACTGATCATTGTATACAGGTTATCCTCTCCGCATCTCTCTTGCCATAAGAATATGAACATTATTTATACAGTAATTTATTCGCATTCGAAATTATTATGAGGCGAAATCGTATGTGCAAATGAGCATGTTTATCATCAGAGTTTCTAGGTGAAATCTATTTAAAACTGAAGTAATATACTGTAATTATGAATTAACAGAAATAAGTTCCATTATAAGTATCCGAAGGTGTGGTCTAGTTTCACGAGCACTTGACAGTTACGACTGTACCAATGTACTCCGCCCCCCTCCTCAACCTGAATTACGCTACTCCTATAACATGACTAACCTACCAACACACGGCTGATGTCTTACTGATTAACGTTGAGACATTCTGTTCAGAGAGTACCGAGTTCGATTCCCGGGCGGGAATTTTAATAGCATCTGATTAATTCTTCTGACTCGGGGACTGGGTTTTTGTATTTGTCAGAACAATCTCCTTTTCACATTCACACAACACCAACCACCAAAGAAATACGAAACAGTGATTACATCCCTCTACGGAAGGGCATCCGGCCGCAAAACAGGGCCAAATCCACATGTGCAACACAGTTCGCACCCGCGACTCCACAGATGTGGGGAAAACTGTAGAAAAAGTACTAGTCTCCTTTATCCGAAGTACGAGATATTGAGGGTTTACTATAATATAGGGCGAAACAGTCGTTGTGATCATTCAAACTGTCAACTATGGGAGAGGGCATGACAACGCACGTGAACCTGCTCCATCTCTCCATTTCTTGAGAATGTGAACTGCCCCGTTGAGCGTCGAAGTATCATCAGGGAAGGGGAGTAGATCAGCGCTCATACCCGACGTGTTCGTCACTCCGAG
This sequence comes from Anabrus simplex, assembly GCF_040414725.1. NCBI lineage: Eukaryota > Metazoa > Arthropoda > Insecta > Orthoptera > Tettigoniidae > Anabrus > Anabrus simplex. The sequence goes on along the minus strand of NC_090275.1, from coordinate 131,554,460 downwards.
AAACTTCTATAAACCTGCTCCGACGTTACGCCACACAAGCCCCAAACAAGTCTCAGTCGGAAATTGCACATTGGAACAAATTGTCGAGTTCCTAGGTATATGATATGCTTACCGAGTTGTACATTATTCCGAATGAGTGATGTAAAAAGACAACCCATATCCCTCGGATCCTCTTTGAAACACTCCTTGAAAACATTAGCGTTAACACCTTAAAATACATTCCTCTAGGATTAAAGTTCTTACACTAGATATGAATTCCTGGGGCAGTGGTTCCCGACTCTTACAGGTCACTTTTCCAGCATCCTCATTGTAGTTAAGATCATAAAAGTCGAGAATATTTTCATTCTTGTATTTATTTTGACAGACCCGAACTCCATCGGCGGATGTTCGGGGACACCTTCTGAGCATATTGGTATAAGGGACCCGTGGTCTCCCATCGCTCAGTACAGAGTAATAATGATTCATTCTGTTTGTAACTCCAATCATCCTGGTTTCTGTGAAAATACCTGAACAGTTTAAAAAAAGTCTGTAATATGTAATTACCAACACGTACAACACAAAACACAGAAGAAACACGTCTGCCCTGTCGGTGTACTGTACAAAACGTAACAGATGCAGAATGGTTTGATCAAAATGTCGATCACCACGATCATGGCAGAGTCCACAGCGACGCATCGACTGTCTTCCACGTTCAAGAATTCCACTAGTTTGAAGAAGAAGAAGAAGAAGAAGAACGCCATTGGTGGCCATGAACCAGGACCACCACAACCAATTCACTGTTGTCCAAAATGTACATCAAGGTGGTTCCTAACATCCAGCGCTCCGTCACAGTGGAATAACATGGACTGAATCTTCTGGGAACTGTGGGAGGACATGTTAACCCACTAATGATATATCATACGCAAAACGTTCTTTCCAAATTGCGTTATATCTAAGTCACCGTGACTGTTTTGCGATTTTTAAAGGTATAATTTAGCGCATCAGGGACGCAAATAATGTTTCCTAGCTAATGGCATTGTTGTTTTCCTCCTGTTACGATGATACTTGGCAAGAAAGTGCGGGTCGCGCAGCAGGCAAACAAAAATAACGCACCGGTGAGTATTTGTAATTATTGTGGAATTGAGCTATGAAAAATTAATCATATATCAGTATATTTGTTACGGGAATAGTATGAGGATTTGACCTCGTATGATAGTTACTATCTTCACTGATCGAGATGGCATTCAAACCCAAATATCTTTTAACGTATGAAATATCATACGCTGGGCATTCACAAGATGAAATTTTTCAATTTTAGATAAAATACAATAACAGATGGGGAGACCATTCTGAACATTCTGGACAGCTTAGAAAATGGTGATTTTGATAATGACCCATTTTCAGCAGCAGATGAAATATGATTAGTGCTTACGGGAGCTGTTGATGGCAATGACAGTGATCAAGACGATGGGCCTAGTGATGCTGATGATTGTGCTATAGCTTGGGATATAGGGAAGGGTGTACTTAGACAGGAAGTCGAGGTCAGAGGGTAAAGAAAACTCCGTGTGGCTTAGAAGAGGGACTCGATGTATGCATTTTTGAAAATTCAGAGAGAGTATTTACTGCAGCTGATGAGAATCAAGTACCACTACAGAAGGCTCCTACAATTACAGAATCCATTGATGTATCTTCTGAATGGAATAAATCCAGGAATCCACAAAAGAAAGTAAGGAAAGTAAGAAATTGGGTAAACAAGGAGCTTAAGAAGTCAGTGAAGTTTACAGGGAGAGATGTGCCAGAACCATCATGCGTTCAAGAGTGGAGTGTCAGGAAGTTCACTCCAGTGCTTTGTTCAGTCACATATGATGAAATGATTACTAAATGGTGATGGAGAGAATCATGAAAACAAACAACACAATGTTTTCTGTGGTTGCTGTTACTAATAAGTTTCTGTTGTATTATAAAAACAACAGTAGGCTTCAAAATTCGCTTCAGATCATGCCAACACATCATATGATAGGTGGGAAGTACGGACTTTCCCCACGAGTATTCCTTGCCCCAGAGGGTTCTGAATTATTTAAATTCCATCTATAAAATCAGTATTCTGTTTATAGTTCTAATTTATGTTGCAATAAATTATTTTTGTTCTTAGTAAATATATATATAAAAAATAAGAGTTTTGTCTGTACATTGCTCAGAAATGGAAAATAATGGTATTTCTGTATCGGTCATGTGCACAGTAACATGGAAATGCATTTTTTACTTTTCCGTAATTTCTGTCTGTCTGTCTGTCTGTCTGTCTGTCTGTATGTATGTATGTATGTATGTATGTATGTATGTATGTATGTATGTACACGCATCACGAGAAAACGACTGAAGAGAATTTAATGATAATCGGTATGTGAAGTCGGGGGATGAGCCGCTACAATCTAGGCTATAAATCATTTTGTTCACACTGAGTGAAATGGTAGTTTAGGGGAAGGCATAAAATTATACTCTCAAATATTTATATTATTAGTGGTCCTATCGATAAATATAGCATAACTTAAGTTATACAGAATTAAATTTCCGATCATTTATGCCATACATTGTTACCGTACCGGCTATGATAGCACAGATGTTCATGAATTTGTATTTTTGTTGCAAAGTCCATATCAGCGCCGAGCCACGAGAAAATGATATAACAGAATTTAATGAAAATCGGTATTTAGAATCAGGGAATAAGAAACTAGTCTGTTACAAACAATTTTATTCACCCTGGATGAAATAGTAGTTTAGGGGAAAGTGCCTAAAATTTAATTTTTAAATACCTATTTTATTGGTCCCATCGAAAAGTACTACATAACAAAAGTTATAGAGAATACAATTTCCGATCATTTATGTTTTATTCACTTTTACCGTACCGTTACCGACTATGATAAGAGTGGTATTTCAGAGTCGGAAGGAAACTAAATGTGACGGCCTACAATTTCGAAAGCGCTTAACATTGATCAACAATAACATTACTCTGACCATTGTTTGTTGTGATGTTCTTTGTCTCTCATGCTGCCGCTCAACTCCGATAGATGGGATTACTGCTGCGTACCGAGTATAACAGCCTGGCTGAATATTGGCGTGAAATAGCTGGGGAGTTAGAAAACTTACTTCTTTTGCATGACATTGCTCTGGTTCATACATTTTCTAATACTGCTGGTACGTAACTCACTGGTTCATCATAGTAGTCCAGCTACTCGATCCCTACTCTGACGCGCTGTTTTGAATGAGGAGTGTGCACTCTTAAGGCAGAAGCTCACTTAGTAGTAATAGTAGTGGTAGTAGTAGTAGTAGTAGTAGTAGTAGTAGTAGTATGACCTGGTCTAGAATTACAATTTAGGCATATTCCAAATTATAGCACCACAATTCACTAAATACTGCAATTCAAAATTCAACCCTGAAAAGAGTCGTTTCTTAAGAAGAGCTTCTTCCTCTTCACTTTTATTAAATTCTACATTCATTTTATTCCAAATTAGCAGTGAAGAGGGCGTTTCTCCTCCGGCTTGGAGGAAAAATTTGCCGCTAAGTCAGATTTTTCCGCCACCAGTGTAGTGAATTGAGATTTTCCGACTCATCGGATACTCCCAGGAAGCAGATTAGTAAAAGGACATAGTTACCCTGGGACTCTCCACTATTCGACACTCCCCCCCCCCCACCGAAAAAAAAGACGAAAGAGTGTTTCACGGATCACGGCTGTCTGCGGCCTGGTCATTGCAGCTCTGGAACTTTGGACTGTTAGTTCGTTAAACGTGAGAAAATGTGTTGTTTTTAATTTAATCGAGTATTTCATATGAAGGCATTGCTTTTACTCGCGCCATTCCTACTGGGGCCGATGACCTTCGATGTTAGGCCCCTTTAAACAACAAGCATCATCATCATCCCATTCCTACTGACGTCATTGTAATGACCTATGTTCATTTCATTTGGGGGAACCACACTCTATCTCTCTTTCTTAGGATTAATCCCGAGTTGCAAGGTCTGCTGCTTTGCTACATCTCCTCCATTTCTGTCTGTCGTTGACATCTTCTGGTGTTAAGCCAACACTGTGCATGTCTGCCCTAATGTTGTCAGTCCATCTCTTTGCCGGTCTTCCTCGTGGTCTTGTTCCCTCTGGGTTGATGTGGAGCGCTGTTTTGGCAACTGAATCGTCCTGTTTTCTCATGACGTGGCCGTACCAGCGGAGACGGACTTCCCTCACTTTGTCTATGATGGGCGCGACACCAAATCTTTGCCGGACGTCCGTGTTCCTTATGTGGTCACATCGGGTCAGCCCCATGGACCATCGAAGCATCTTCATCTCCATGGTTGTCAACATTTGCTCCTGTTTCGTCATGGGGCGACATTCAGTCCCATAGATCGCTGCTGGCCGTACCACACTCTTATAAACTTTTGCCTTTAAATATTGAGGCAACTTTTTATCACAGAGGACTCCACTATTATACTGAAATTCCCCAACCTGATTGTGACTGATGGTAGACAAGCGGGCCTACCATTACAATGAAAATTCCCTAACCCAGCCATCATATAAGAAAAGACGTTTGGTGATTTCCCCGTCGCGTTTCTAGGGTAACGTTAAGAGCTATAAATTTTAATACAGTCTTGCTCACAACGCGTACACTACCTAACATGGAATTCTGTATACAATGTAGAATCCCGTAGCGAAGCACGGGTACATCAGCTAGTCATAACTATATTTGGTGTAATATGTTACTCCCTACTGCCCAGCGTATGATATATCATACGCCAAAAAAATGCTCCTTAAAATTAAAATATTCAGATTTTTTAAGTGTTCTTGCTTCAAGGATCGGTTATAGATGTAATGTTGAAAAAAGTACAAGAAAACTCGAAAAAAATACTTTCTGGGTATTAATGGATTAAAGGGACGTTTTATACACGATTCCGTTCAGTGTATCGGGTTCAATAACACAATCGTTGACAATACCAGCCCATACATTCATAGCGAACTTATGTTGATAGGCTCGACACACCAGTGCGTGTGGGTTTTCATCATTCCATACACGGCCATTCCTACCGTTGAACATGCCCTCTCTTATACATGGCCTCGCCTGTAAACAACAAGAAACCAGGAAAATGGTGGTTTTCTGCACTTTCCTGTAGGAACCAATTAGCAAACCACTCAGAATGGGAAGTCCGCTGGCTGCAATGACTGCACCTTCTGTGGATGAGTTCGTGCAACCCGCCGCCTACTGGAGGCAGAATTGTAACCAGTCGCCTGTATCACATTCTCTTCCAGATCGGGTGTTCTGGCATACCACACACGACCAGTATCTTCTATTCTACAACGGAAGCATCCGGTTCCTCGTAGGCGCCTATGTACAGGTGTCAAAATACGGCATGGCGACGTCGTGCCACTCTTCCACTGCAGTCAGTAAACCTGCTGTGTATTACTGTTAACGTACAACTATCACTGCCGGGAAAACAAAACCGAGACAGAGCCGAGCAGTACTGAATGCAATCGTGAGGGCAACGAGTTACATAGAGCATTACTGTTGTCGACAGCACGTACCGTCAGTTTACAAACAAGACACACAGCGCGTGAATGAATGGACAAGAGACACTGAGCATTACCATCGACAATGCACTTTTAGTGAAGGCCGGCCTGTGCGGCTCACTTGGTTAGTCGTTGTCTGAACCCAAACCCGCGGATTAAAATCACGGCTCAGGTCGGTGGCCTTTAAAGGGTGTTTCAAAGGTAACAACTCCTTGTCGATGGCTTCCGACACATGGACAACATTCGGACACCCCGGCGTTTCTTAAGAACTAGCACTTAGTACGGACGCAAAATATATACTGTATTATTTTCAGTGCAATACAGATACAAAGTTAAAAACCAAACGAAAAGCAATTCCCTGCCGAGAATCAAACCCAGGACCACTGTGACCAAAGGCCAGCACGCTATCCATTTAGCCATGGAGCCGGACCCTGCATATGATATCGACCCAAAACATGAGGGAACCACTACCTTGCTGCAAGTGTCAGGCGTGACGTCTGACCACACTGTCCCCAAACAGGTCGCCGGCGCTCGTCAGGAACAAGACTTACGCGACACTCCCAATTGTTCAGCATAATGTTGGGCCATCCTAGGTTTGAGAGCTGAGCCTCCGCATGGGCGTCGTGCAACCTGTTTCGCACAGTTTGAGTTCAAACGCGGCGACATGCAGGGTTTCTTCGAACTGAATTTCGAAGGTAACAGTCATCGACGGCAGTCGTAGCCCTTAGACAACCTGAGTGAGGCATCCTGTAACGCTTTCATGTTGGAACCACATTTCTTCGATTACGACCCACACGTCGAGCAACTGCTCTTGTTACCATCCTTCTTGACGTACATGATCACGTTGTGCCATCCTAGTGTGCTTAGAACACGCCTGTAATGCTTCGACACTAGTGCTATAGCATGACGTTCTTCCTGTGGGTTGGGTACATGCAAACATCCTACGGGTCATCTTTCCGGTGTACATAGGCCAGATCAAAATGGCAACACAGTTAAACGACTGAAACATGCTGATATGGCATGTTCATTAAATTGATGTTTTCTATATTGCAGAGAACTTGTGTCAGCCTCACCTCAATTGACTTATGTATTTCTATGATTGTACCCTAGAGCGCAGCTCCCTCGGTCGTGTGCACGGAGGATCGTTCTTTCGACGAGACCTTTGTCTTATCTCTTTGGAGTGAATCTTTGCATTGTTATGAGTCCTGAATATAAAGATGGAGCTCTCTCAGATTGGAGCGGCGTTCTTATGTTATAAATGGGTTTATAACAGATTTAAACATGACCCATACTACCTTGCTTCTTATCATTTAAATTACTGATATGGCAGGTACGTTAATCTTTATTTTAATCATGCTTTTACGGTGTTTGTAAGACATTCTTCACTATCATGGATAGCTGATTGATATGCGCGAGAATGAGTTGTGTGTCTGTTGTTGACGTGATAGCGATGAGTTCGTGGCTGGGTCTTTGACTGATTTATTTTGGTGCACTGCATTGTAAAATACTTTGCCATCGTATGAATGAATGCCCTGCGTCTCGGCTCGGAGATCCATTTCGGGTCGTACGGAGTGCATAAGTGATGGCTTTATGCGTGACCGTCAGGTCACTAATATGTTGCTGCTAATTGCCTGAGCCCTGCACGCTATCCCTAACATATGTGAGACCGCATATTTGTGATCAGGTGAGTCACACTCTACGAGTTTGTGTCCAACTTAATTCCTGGTGCAACTGCTCGTGTCATTTGCCGATGCTGGCAGTGTGTATGTTTGTTTGCGTGTGTGGGCGCGTGAAAGGAGAGTAAGGATGACGTATCGATCAGTTTATTAAATATGTTAATCTTTTTCTGGACCTCATGCTTGACGTGGGTACAGCTATTCTTGTTTTGCCTTGGTGTCCGTCCTGACCGTTTGTTCACCTGGAGGCCGCCATGTTGTTTATTTTCATTCGGGCTATGTACATGCCTGTGCTTCTCTTTGATTTTTGAATTTTAATTCTTTGGTCCAGAGATGCTGCTCTCTGTGCTAAGATGTGATCTTGGGTGTTTGTTTATGTTTCTCTGGGTTTTATTGTTAACCACTTTTTTTTCTACTCCTCGCTGCGGGGAATTATGATGTGTAGTAATTGTTGAGACGATGTGAAATAATAATGGACGCGTGGGCATGGAATTTCATTATGCTCGCTGAAAGAATGATTGAATTAATCCGTGTGGATTGTAATTGCATTACGGTATTATGCAGCGAGACTGCGGTTGAAACGGTGAGTGCGTTATATTAATAATTTCAGCTTGGTGTTTAAAAAGAAGAGAAGATATGTGGTCGCACATCAATTATATGATTTCCAGTTGAATGAGTATTGAACGTGTATGTATTCTCTCTTTTTGATTGCTGCCTTCATTTCCTACTTGTTCTTTTTTGATTTTATTATTATTTTCAATAAACCCTCATTTGAATTTAATTTATATTTTTCTGTTAGTAGTCTTAGTGTTTATCCTATACTGCGTTGAAATGAGGGATATTTCTAGTTTAGGGCTGTGTCATTAGCCTTTCCTAGTCGCAGTCCACGCCTCGATTCTCTCGTTGCGCGTATCATAATATGTCTGATATTATCTAAAAAGGGAGGGGTTCGGTTCACGACAGACAGGGGTGATGCAAGTTTATTTTTTATGTGTGTATTAATTTACTGAGCTCCCTGACAGGATGATGACAGACGAATTAACACTATTGCGTAGAAATTCGTTTAAAGGTACGTTTATGCTGCAGCCTGGCTGCTGGCACATCGCCAAGCCTCGCTGCTCGATGTTAGGCGATGATGAAACAAACCAATGTATCTCAATCAGTGCTTTTACTCGGGAGCCCGGCTCATAGCTGCGCTGCTGGCTGCTATCCTCGCCACATCCATGGTCTCAAACACGTTTGATTTTCGAGCCTGGCCCATCGCTGGCTATCCTGTAACTTGGACTGTGATTGGTTCTTTCAAGATCACTCGCTCTCCCACTCTTCGCACTCTATACACACGTTCAGTGATCACTTGCTATCTGAACCTGTCTTCGAACGCAATGTGATTTGGAATAAGCGGCATGCGGATTATAACAAGAGTTTCATATGAGATAAAAGGAGTTGACGAGATGACGAGCGGCCAGTAGACCTTTTCCTACGTTTTATGAGGGAGAGTGGCTTGTTTTATCGTGTTTAAAAGTAAAGTTTCAATCTGTGTTTTAATTGGTTTATTGTTAAGTAGTGTTTTACTCTACCGGGCGAGTTGGCCGTGCGATTAGGGGCGTGCACCTGTGAGCGTGCATCCTGGAGACAGTGGGTTCGAACCCCACTGTCGGCGGCCCTGAAGATGGTTTTCCGTGGTTTCCCATTTTCACACGAGGAAAATGCTGGGGCTGTACCTTAATTAAGACCACGGCCGCTTTCTTCCTATTCAGAGGCCTCTCCTATCCCATCGTCGCCATAAGACCTATCTGTGTCGGTGCGACGTAAAACAAATAGCAAAAACCCTATATTTTCTATTGACTATGTGTTTATCTTCGTGTATTTTTAATTGGAATTAAATATATTATTTTACTTCTACGTCAGTGCCTTATTCAATTTTATTACGTTTTACTCTTTAATTTTAAAAGAAAATAAGGCATTGCGAATTAGATCCACTACTTATTTTAAATTCATAATAATTTTCCTCGTCATTATCATTTTTTAATCCATGTCAATGGGTTAATTATAACTTTTAATTCATTTCGTCTCATCTCGTGCCGGGATATCCCAGGACGGGTTCGGGTCGCCAGATGCAGATCTTTCTATTTGACTCCCGTAGGCGAACTGCGCGTCGTGATGAGGATGAAATGATGAGGAAGACAACACATACACCCAGCCCCCGTGCCATTGGAATTAACCAACTAAGGTTAAAATTCCAGACCCGGCCGAATCGAACCCGGGACCCTCTGAACCGAAGGCCAGTACGCTGACCGTTCAGCCAACGAGTCGGACTAGGGGTCGATGACCTACATGTTAGCCCACTTTAAACAACAAGCATCATCATCATCAAACTATGGAATGACGTGGCAAAATATGCGGAACGATTACGTCAACTTTGTTCTTTTATTCTTGCCATTTTTTACTTCCTCTTAAAACAATAATCACCACCACCACCACCATCTTGCCATTTTGGGGACCTCTATCATTACAAGGAGGTGATTTATATAAAGTACCTCGTTTTTCATGGAAAGTTCGACAGTTATTTTTCAAACTGTAAACACATTTTGTTAAGGATACCTAACTAAAGTCAAAATGAGATACTCCAAAACCCCCTATTTTACATTATTCAAAAGTACACTATTAAATTACGAAATGAAGCATTTGTAGCTTCATTCTTCAATCAACTCCCGCAGTAGAAATGCATTAAAAAAGGCAGACGAAGTATTTTACACTTTTTATTTCACATTCAGTACACCAAATTATTGTAAGATACACTCGCCAACAGAACTGCGACTCACTCGTTAAAAAAATAACTGAATTTATTCTGCACTTCAGAAGCTTCAGCTGGAGCTGTGTTGTTTCTCGTCGATGGGGTAGCTCTTGGAATAATCGAAGTGTTCATGCCCTCTATATCTATAATCAAATTATGCAAAATACAAACCGCCTTAACTATCAGTTCCTCTGTTTTGAATTTTCGACTACAGCTGAGAGCTGCCAGCAGCGTGCGCGCGGGGCTGCTGCAGGGTAAAAGCTCCATGGCGAGCAGCCAGGCTATAGCCAGCAGCGGGGTGCTAGGACGAGCATCCATGAGCCAGCAGCGAAGCTGCAGCATAAACGTACCCTAAGCTTATCCGGATGATGCCATTTTATTATTTCTAAGCACCGAGTGGTGATACACTATTTCATCCCACATAAGTTAGCGCAGAGGTTGCAGTCAACTCCTCTAGGTCCTTTACGGCATGTACAAAGATAATTTACTTTTCTTTCTTTTGAAGTATTATCAGCTTCACCAACGATTCACGCGTACAAATTCATCCAATGCATTTTAAGATGGTCGACAGTTTCAGAACGAGGAGACTCTCCGCATTCCCTTCTCTACGTGCCATATAGTAAAACTCGGATTACAACTTTAAAAGAGGGCGGCGTTCTATGACAAGATTCTAGTATTCGAGTCGAATTAGTTCCAATCTAAAGATTGTATACTTGTTCGCCACTACTCCGCAGCCGAATAGTGACGGATATCTAGGATATCTAATATAACGAAAAGTGTGAGACAATTTATGGAACATTATACAGTCTACATCAGCCCAACGCGGGCAAAAAATGGGAGTTCGCCTATTTGCATCCCTGTGATAGTTTAGTTTGAAAGGGAAACTAAATAACCTCTCGTGTCTTTTCAGGTGAACTTGAAACGAACTAGAACGGATGCAAGTGCAATCTGGGGTTAAAAAAAAAAAGAACACTTGTTGCTTTTTCAAAATAAGCGACTGAAGTGAAAGCAATGGCAGATTCAGCTCGAGGCCTGTGATGACCACAGATGTCCCGCTTTAAGTGAATTTTAAAGCTATCAAATTATACCATCTTAATGCTATTTACTACATCAATAACATATTTATGCATTAGAGTATGAACTATATCAAGAAATTACTGGACGATGACTCTTCTTCCTCCTCCAGACTATTCCTCTAGTTTATTGGGGTCCGCACTTGATATACATTTGACCCAGTTTTACGGCCGGATGCCCTTCCCGACGCAACCCCATGGGAAGGGATGTATCGACTACTTTGTGTGTCTGTGGTGGTTGTTAGTGTGTACATGAAGACGTGGTGGTGGTAATTTTTGTTCTAAGTACAACTGATTAACAGTAATCAGACGGAACATGGAAATGGATCAACACTTCGAAGCAGAACGACAAGGATCATGGAGGGCGTGAAAAATGACATAGACACTAGGATCGGAAGAGAACAACAGTTGACCAAGCGAGGTCAGACAGGAAATATGAAACTGCGGAGTACTGTGATTCCAGACTCAGGTAGAAAATTCGTACTTTTAATACACTGGTGCTTCATTTGTTCCTAATGGTAATCATTTTCAAATACTGAGCACTTACTTCGAAAAATAGTGCCGAAAAAGTGACACCCCTTTATGAGCTCAAGAGAAAATTATATAACTTCAAACTTTCTAAGTCAATTCCTTCACGCATTCCGTGCACTTCGAGTGATGACTTCAGTAAATCAAAACAAGAGGAAGCTTAAGTCACTCTTACGACCACAGCGACAATGATAAATAAACAATGTGGATAGTGCAAATAACAGTCTATAATGATGTCCCGTATGCTCACCTTCCTGGAAAAGTAACAGGGATATGTCTCAAGCACCTCCGCACGCCGGCTCGCGCCACCTGTTGCTCAAGGCCATCTTCAAGTGAAACGTCCCGAGACAGACTGCTAACGTCGGGGATGAACGCGAGCTCCACAAAGAAGAAACAGGAAAAATGTAAGAGTTATACAGTCAGAAGTAGTATCTCACAACTGGAAAGTTTTCACGGAGTGTTAGACGATGAACTCCTTTCCCACGTATAAATGGCCTTGATACAAACTTGGAAGCCAACGGCGTTTCTTCCACCTGGATTTGATTCTCTTAACACAGCGCTATTCTTACTCGAAATAGCAAAGTCATCTCCGTACCGGCCATGAAGGCCCTTGGAGCAACCTCAGCACTTGATGGGGTAGAGTGGTTAGCTGTGCGCCCCCAGGAATTAACCTGGTACTCATTTTTGTTGTAGGCTGTGTGAACGTCAGGGCCATGTGCACCTCCGGAAGTGGAAATCTCGTTTCTTTAATTTTACGACTTTACGAGGATTCGAACCCACGTCCTTCCGGGCGAACCAAGCACGCCTTTACCGCCTCGGCCAAGCAGCCCCTATTCTTACTCGAAATGCCGGTTCCTTTTCACTTCTGTTTTCGAAATGTTGATTTTTATATCGTAAGTTAACTCGTGTCCTCATCCCGAGGTGGTGCAGCTCTTTCCAGGCACACACGCCCATTGGAGGTGAGCTGCATGTGCCATTTTGACCACACACCAGCCCTCCTGCCATTCTTAAATTTCTGGCAGTACCGGGAATCGAACTCGAACCCCCGAGGACGACAGCTAATAACACTAACCGTTACGCTACGGAGGGATGAGGACACGAGTTTACTTTACTTTTATATCGTACTCGCATACTTATTTCAGAGTTAATTGCAAGTGCATGATGTCTGTCAATCCTGAGGATCGTGATCTCTGAAGATATACCCGTTTCCATCCTCCACGGTCTTCTGCTATACGGGTAGATTGTACGAACGATGTCTTTGTTGCATGTTTTATGCCATCTGTCCAGCGTATAGGTGCTCGCCCACGCTCCCTCTTTCCAGACACGTTTCCCAAGATTATGTGCTTTTCAAGGCTTCCTTCTCCACGACGCATATGACCAAAGAATTGGAGAACTCTCTGTTGACATTTTGCCGATAACCTGGTTATGATGTTCAGCTCCTTGAGGACGGATTCGTTGGTTCGAAATGCTGTCCAAGTTTATAAAGGCCCCTGAGGTATGTTCTCCAGGAAAGTGACACCATAATGACGTTTAACAAGGATGAAAGGTTACATTTATTTTTCAGAGAACTCTAGAAATATTTAACTACACTTTGGGGAATCATAGCTGTCTAACACATGTTGTAACCTAGGGCAAAGTACAAAATAGTATTGTTCAACAGTCGAACCAAACTACAATTCGTATATTTTCTATAAAAATGTAGTTTTAATACTCTTCATAGAAAGGCACCCACCTTAATTTTACAGAAAATGTTATTAAGAAAGCATTTCATATAAAGAGAGATTTATATTAACAGGCTACTGTCTCTGCAAAGCATTTCTAGGATCTCTCCCAGTTTTCTCTACCGTTTTTTCTCACGCCTGTGGGGTCGCGGGAAAAGATTCTCTCCCAGTTAAAAAGGTAGAATGTTTTTGTTGACATTAGTAGTACAACGCAATTCTGTGCTGTATCCAGACCAAGAGGTAGAACGTTACGTCTGGTCGCCTGTTCGAGAAAACCACTAACTAGAGATGCCATGAACTTGTGGAACAGCAACTACCAAACTTCCGCTGAATGGCAGACGAGACTCAACGACAAATACTGCCCGACAATGCTGCCTGTGAAGAAGACGCCGCCACCTGGTTTCAACCTCCCTCTGCAGCCTTCCACTACAAGTGGAACAGTATCCCAACGCCTGAGTGTGACTGTGGCGCTACACAACAGACAGTAAAGCACATGCAGTGCTAGAGGCTATATACTACATAAACAATTTCGACATACGTATATAGTGTAGATCTGTATCTCTAGCCATACGCTAAATAAATAAATTAGTACAACGCGATATCTGGGTTTGTGTCCTGGAGTACTTTAGGCACAATTTTGATAGGCAAAACGAAGTAGTTCTTCGACGAAAAATAATAGCCTATTTCGTTGTTTGAACCTTCGTCAAACATGAAAACGCTATGCACATAAGACGTGGAGATTTGGAATCATCCGGAAAGATCGCTATCAAATCAACTATTCCATTTGGAAACGTACGTAAAAGATGTGTGCAATCACAGCAATACTTCAACGAACTAAAACTCTTAGAAACATTCCTGCCAGTAAATTATCTCAAAAGCCTCCGATTAGGATGAGGAAAGTGGTTACACTTCTTCACAAATAATTGGTTCCACTGACACTCAATGGCGTAACATACAAGCAAAAAATGGAATATTTCATATACAGTGGATATGGGCTACTAGATATAAAGATTGGACAAGAAGGTAAATTTGCTCTCCACTTTCAAGCTCTTCCACAGCCAAATGCTGCAACTTAAATACGTTCAGTCATGTCAGTAGTGAGATCATAACGTGTTTTTGGTCAAAACCGTTCCCCTGTGATCAACACTCGACTGCTTGGGGCTTAAAACTTTGGTGATCGTCGCTATAAGACCTATCTGTGTCGGTGCGACGTAAAGCCCCCTAGTAAAAAAAAAAAAAAAAAAAAAAAACACTAACTTTGGTGAAGGTTTTGTTTAAGAGCAAGTAAAAGTACCCGAAACAATCATAATGGCGTATGGCATTTGGACAGGCCTGGTGATTTGCTTTTTCTGGAGCAGACGGGCGCGTGTTTGTGAGGATGGGGCCCTGCCTAAGACGAACTGTACTGTTGAAGCCATCACAAACACCGTGCCCCCGAGCCAGACAAATTAACCAATTAAGGTTAAAATCCCCGACTGGCTCGCAATCGAACCCAGGACCACAGGCCATTGAGCTGGACAATAGCAGAAATGAAAAGGGAAGACGATCAGCCGTTCACAGAATAAAGGTATCGCAAAAGTAAGAGAAGGCCAAGAAAATGAAGGATTCGCTGGACCTAGAGTCGGGGTCAGAAGGTCATCAAGGGAAATCGGAAAGAATATGATCGGACAGGCGCGCGATACCAGGGATAGTGCTTACTGAGAACATTTGCAAATCAACTCAATATCGCTAGCAAGGGGGGATGTGTACTTATTCTTACACAAAGAATATGCGTCGAGTTTCATGTTGCTCTCGGTTCACTATTATACCTCCAGGGGACATTCTTTAAGAGACAGAGAACGAGCTCACCATGGAGGTTGTATTGCGGTCGAGGTCATTCGCACGCATTAGACATCAGTAACGAAAACAGTTGCAACTCTATTATTATTACTATTATTATTATGTATTAGGGATGGGATTTATAGGCACTATTGTGTAAAATAGGCATGAAAAGGTTACTTATTATTTAATGTACACTGCAACTGGCAAGTAACAGTAGTGTTTCTCATCACATGAAGTCATCGCCTACATCACCTCGTAGCACATTTCCTACTTCTGCTATCCATTCTATACCAAATTTCTTTGCAGACCCTATTTTTCTGACATTCCCAGATGTTTGCTCAAGACTCCCCTAACTTTTTTTTACACTCCTCTGCAACTCTGTCCCACTAACTAATTGTACGGTTTTCGGAGACGCTGACAAACATTATTTTATTTATTTGCACGAATTCTTCGAAAAGTAGTGAAACGATGAAAACATTGCATTCCGGGGGTTGAGTTTTGCCGACCCTTCGCGTTCAGCTGAAGTACATATCCACAGCATTCCCGCATTTTCTATGTGGCTGGGACAATCTTGATTTTTTTTAAAGGAGAACAGTCCCACAAATTGAGGTACCAAGACGCAGAGAATTTTACAAGCGTATTTTTCTTTTACGGTTAACGTGAAATGCGGAATAAATACGAGAAACATTTAAATTTGACCAGAAATATCTACGCTGATGTTTGTAGCCTGACAGAGGACCAAAAATAAAGCCGAAAGGAGCTCAAGGTACCTGATTCACGAAACATTCGAAACAGAAGAATGCTACCGATGTCCTTAGTTGGCAGCTTTACAATTATTAATTTCCTCGCACCACGAACTTATCATATAAAATAACGCAAAGGTTTCCACTTTCCGTAGCCCTGGCATTAACGAGGGAACCAACTGCGACACTCCGAATGGAGTCAAACTTGTTTCCCATTAAAACAGACAAACTGTGTGTAGCGTGTATGCTGCGGTGCGATTCAAATTGAGGATATTGTGTTCGCTTAGTTCTCTACCTGAACGAATGGACTTTCTGCTGGGGCCTCTTTTCGAGTGAACCAAGGACACCCGTACTACGACCTCCTCACATACATCAACACGTAAAATGCTAAAGTTAAACTAAAGGCTTACTATCTTCTCAAACAGGGGATAACCCGCTGGCGCTTTCTATGATTCAGTATTGCGTCATAAGTTAGGCCTAAGTGCGCAGATAAAACCGAATATAAAGTGCGCTCTCAATTACAAAATAGGGACATATTTAACAACATGAGAAACAAACTTATTGTAGCAACTAAGCTGTCTGAGTGTGGTTGAAAACATTAGTATTTTTACTGGCATGGACCTTGTTTGGAAATGGTTAGTCATTCTGTATTTTGGAATTCTTAATGTTGTTGGTTATAAATATACTACAGCTAAGTTCAGTATTTAATTTACAGATAAATACAAATTTATTTGTAAATTCCACCATTTTACCTCTTTCTTCACACCGTACGTTTTCATCAGGACCTGAGAGACCACCGCGGCTGAGATCACCGCACATAAATATTTCGATTCTTTAAATGACTGAACACTTGAACCCATTTTTCTCCGCAGTTATTCTTCCTTCCTTCTTTCTTTCGTTTTGGCCAACTGTGGGCCACGTTAATTCGATTTCAGCTGCTCTGGGCTTTGGACCTGCGCCCAGTAATCCTTCATTGTTTCACTCTGCAACCTTCTTCTCTCTTCCGTCCATGGTGTTTGGGTCCGCAGACTAACTTTTCCTTGGAAATTCTTTGTGTTCTTTATTTTCAACTTGTAAGTTTCCCTATTGCTTATTTTCGATCCTTGTATTCCCATTTCTGTCAGGTCTTTCTTTACTTCCTGATGCCAGCGTACCACAGTTTTCCTGGTCTCAAAAAAACCTTACTATCTGGTTGGTCAGTCTTCCCGGGTCCATTCTGTATATGTGTCCAAAGAACATGGCTCTCCTCTTCCGGATGGTGTCTGAGTACATTTCTTGGTTTGCCTTCTTTCTGTATGATCCATCCTCTGTTCTTTGGGCTCCCAGTTATTCATATTTAATTTAAACAATTCATTTTGCTGATGAAACAGTGCTGCAGAAAATGTGTTTAAATTGGCAACACTGGAGCTGCGAACAGTTCACCGTTCCATTTCTGCTACAACGCTTAATTCATTTTATGAGTAATAAACTTCAAATCGGGATAATTCATAAACTGGCCAGGCCACAGTCAAACCGGCACTTGACATACAGAGGAGGTTTTTAAAGTTCCCTCCAGTTCCTGTTTTTTTTTTTACATATATATATATAGTGAGACAGAATCAAGGTGTAGTAAAGCTAATGCAGTGAGCTCGCAGTTGCGATCAGCAGTATTCTGTAAGAAGGAAGTCAGCTCCCAGACGAAACTATCTTTACATCGGTCTGTTTTCAGACCAACTTTGCTTTACGGGAGCGAAAGCTGGGTGGACTCAGGATATCTTATTCATAGTTAGAAGTAACAGACATGAAAGTAGCAAGAATGATTGCTGGTACAAACAGGTGGGAACAATGGCAGGAGGGAACTCGAAATGACGAGATAAAGGCTAATTTAGGAATGAACTCGATATATGAAACTGTACGCATAAACCGGCTTCGGTGGTGGGGTCATGTGAGGCGAATGGAGGAGGATAGGTTACCTAGGAGAATAATGGACTCTGTTATGGAGGGTAAGAGAAGTAGAGGTAGACCAAGACGACGATGGTTATAATCTGTTTCTAACGATTTAAAGATAAGAGGTATAGAACTAAATGAGACCACAGCGAGGATTGTGGCGACGTTTAGTAAATTCACAGAGGCTTGCAGACTGAACGCTGAAAGGCATAACAGTCTATAATGATAATGAATGAATGATTTCATTTCATAGAAGGAAATAGACTCCTTTAACTGCCTGACTTAAAGTAATATATAATGACGTGAACTCTTTGTACAGGTATACTGGAAAGATCACAGACCTTACTTTCTACGGTCATATCCCGAACATGAATCCAACCTGTAGGAACGAGGAATAAGAGATCGATGAGCGGTACCTTTCAGAAGGATATTAAGTAAAGTGGTTCCTGGACCAACACACCGCATAGCCAGAGAACTGGGCTAACATCAAGCAAGTTGAACGTTGGCCTATTCGAAATAAGGGACTGATTACCTCGGATTGAGTAGGGGTACATCAGTCATCTGCAATGTATCTGCAGGACGGTACTCGGAATGAACTCGGCAGAGCAAGCGCTACAAACTGTCTACGAGGCCGCGACATGAAAAACGACTCGCTTGTTTGTCGCACTCGTGTGCCCGCACACCGGAGAAGCATGGGTCTGCCTCCTCGAGTGAAGGTGATGTTGAAATTGCATAACAAGAGGAAAAGATGTGTCATGTGCTCAGCATGATTTACTAAAAGATCCGGTAAAATTCCACTCATACTACCGAATGTACCCCAAAAACTATACAGAACTTCTTCAGAAAATTTCTCCATTATTACGAAAACAAGACACAAACTACAGGAAGGCTATAAGTCCTGATGAAAACCTACTTATAACACTAAGGTAAGTTCAAAGCTTAGAATAATAATTTGTTATTTAAAAAATTTAATTATTTATTAGATAATGAACACAGCTGTGAAATTGTTCATATTGACAAAGTATATAAATAATATGTGTGCAATGTTTTGGTTTTTTCACTTATACAGTAACTCTATACCATGTGCGCCTTATCAGTATGAGTGACCACGTTTTTCCTAGTTTTCTTCTGGTAAATTCACTGCATACGATAATGGTGAGATAGTATATGAGGAGCCCGTCTGTCCACCACCGTATTGCAATACGGAAGTTGAAGGATGGGAATGAATATCACTACACTGAACATTCCTGGCTGATCCGAAGAGCATGTCATTTAATTTTTGCTGCACAAACAACTTAAATGAGCTTTTAGTTGCAGGTGATAATTTAGCCACATCTGGTAGCAGGCTTTTGAAAAACAACTCAATCTGGGTTATTACACTCCGCTTCAGCCGTACTTTTTGATCTCATCTGAATATATGAAGAGAAAACTTCATCAGTATCCATTTTCGTGGCGCTTCTTTTTGTATGTCTTCTACGTGTTCGAGGTACCTGCTGCATAATTTCTTGAGCACTATTCTCCTCATCTCATGGCCACCGATGATGCTTGTTCCCCTGTAGCAGATAGCTCCTCTTCATACGGATTTTCTACATTTCCCACTTGTCTTCTTGATTTAGTAAATGGTGTCAAAAACGCCAAGTAGTCTGCAAGATAGTATGGCTTTTTTGTTACTGCTGCTGAACCACTGGTAGGAGCTGGCCTTAAGTATCTGGACCAACAGTTGCTACAGTTTCTCCATTTGTCTTTACAGGTGGCCACTGCAATGAGAAAATACACCTATTATTATTAATTTTTATTTATTTATTTTATTTCATATAAAGGATGTCCTTGAGGGCAGAGCCCTATAGTAGGACTATACATACAATAGATATACCAGGGAATGCTTATTAACACATAAAAAATAAATTCACAACAAACATTTTATAACAAAAACAGTGCAGTTCAATGATATTAAATGTACAGAATGTATGTATATGGGTGCAAATGTCAATAGTTTAATTTGGCTAAAATAATTTTTTACAAGCTTTTTAAAATTTAATTTAGCAGTGATAGTATTCATGGTCCTTTATTTCCAGGTACTTAGCTACTGGCAACAGCTTCAGATGCTTGAGCTTTCAGTTTAAAAGAGGAGAAACAACAATCGGATGAAGTGTGTTCGGCAGTATGGACAACACTTCAACCTGCACCCTCAAAGGAGTTATGGGAGAATATTTCCGAAAGATATTTGGAACTCTGGAATATGCCTAACTGCATTGGTGCCATAGACGGGAAAGACGTTCGTATCCAGTGCCCGAGAAACAGTGGCTCATCCTTCTATAACTACAAGGGCTATTTTCCTATTGTTCTATTAACTTTGGTTGATGCAGATGGGCTAGAAGCTGGTGACTATGGCAGAAATAGTGATGGTGGCGTGTTGCGAAACTCAGCTTTAGGAAGAAACCTTCAGCAGGGCACACTCAATATACCCGATCCCAAGAGACTACCGAAAGATGATGATCACTGTTCACCATTTCCTTATTTTTTCGTTGGTGATGAAGTTTTCCCATTAAAGAAGCATATCATGAGACCCTATCCTCGAAGAGAACTTACAAATGAAAGGCGGATTTTTAAATATAGGCTTAGCAGAGCTAGAAAGAGTGTAGAATGTCGTTTTGGAATGCTTCCTTCTAAATTTAGAGTTCTCGGTACAGCAATAGCATGCAAACCTGATAAAATAGACAACATAATACGAGCAATTTGTGTCCTGCATAACTTCATTAGACTAAAAGATGGCGTTTTTAGTGAACCGAGTGTAACAGATAAGGATGAAAATACTGACAACGATGTGTGTGTTGCAGAGATTGCAACCCTGCAACAGAAGAGCAACAGTTGAGGCTGTTGAATTAAGAAATCACTTTTGTTCTTACTTTAAGAAACCAAACGTAGCCCTCTCTTGGCAGA
Organism: Anabrus simplex; assembly: GCF_040414725.1. NCBI lineage: Eukaryota > Metazoa > Arthropoda > Insecta > Orthoptera > Tettigoniidae > Anabrus > Anabrus simplex. The sequence continues at coordinate 131,533,714 of NC_090275.1, read as the reverse complement.
ATAAGTACGCTATAGAATAAATATAGCTGCACTATACATTATCAGTAATTCTGGTTGCGCAACAAATATTTATTCTTACATAATTAAACATGTCATTACTGTACATAGACCTAATTAATAAATATGTTACTGAATGTAAGTTACTTACCATTTAAATTTAATTCTTTGGACACTGCATGCCACGCTTTATCCACCTCGTTCTTATTCGAATGTTCTGGTAGCGAATAATCATTCTCCACGGATTGCACTATGCTGGCACTGCTCACAACTATACGAGAAAGTGTGACGCGCAGGACGGCGATTTTTGTTTTCCCATTGCTCATGTCTCTGTGTCGCTGACGTGACTTGACGCGCCCGGTGTGCCTTTTAGGTTTACACGTGGACAGTAGTACTTAACTCACGTAGGCTTGTACAGTGGTACATGGCAGTTTGTCACTCAAGCCACGTGATTCAGTCGTCAACTAGATCAGAGATAAGATGGACGGTCATCAACAACGTGTTAGATAACATTTTAGAGGAAGTTGAGGATGAGGTGACCAAAGTTAGGAGAAAAAGAGAATGGGAGCGAAAATGGGTTACCAGAAGGAATAATCTCCGGGCAAGTACAATTCTCTTTTAAGAATTAGCCGAGGAGGATCGACAGGAATATTTATGTTATCCTTGCGAATGTCACAAGTAACATTTAATGAGTTACTGCATAAAGTTGAACCAATGATACAAAAGACAGATACCATCATGCTGAAACTGCATATCGTGCTGTACATGCTCGCGACGGGAAATGTCCGAAGCCTTCATCATTTCTTCAGAGTTTCCAAAGCCAGTATATCTAGTGTTTCCGGAAGTATATGAAGCTATATATATATATATATATATACATACACTGCTCTGAAAGATTTCATACAGGTAAGGAAAAATACAAACACATATTGGTTACAATATTATATATAAGCAATTGTTTAGCAAAACGACTATTATCAAAGGTTTATTGCTTTTATATTTCAGTGAATACACATCAAAAACCTATCACAATAATTAGTATTGTTTCCATTCTGCAGTGACTTAAAACCTTCTGTCCATCTAGCCATTGTTGTCGGCAATTAGAATGAACGATCAAAAGAAAACACGAACTCACAACGACGATCAGCTCCGTAGCTTTACCCACAACTTATGAACTTGACTAAATTGCGCCCGTTCGCACGTGGTAAGTTGCAAGTACAGTGCTCCCCCACTACTCCGATGGGTGCGCGCGCAGCTGGTGAGAAGTCTACTTGAAAGGAAAAATAGACTTGGATTCTATTCCACTTGACTAAATTGTTGCTTAATCGTTTACTTACCACTAAAGTCACAGTTCACACGCTGCAAGTCACTTAAAATTAAGTTAAAAATTTAGTTACCACTAAATTACTGTCCGCGTGTAAACAGGCCATATTAGCCGTGGACGACTAGTGGCGCAACTGAGCAACTAGTTGCTGGCCGTCATCTGAGCCGGCAACTGCTCTGGCGACTTATAGTTGCTCAACTGCGTGACGGGGCATTGCAGTAAATGTAGCCTATTAGCTAGTGATGGAATCTAGTAATGCGCTCTCAGAATCGGTATACTCGAGTCCAAGCATACTAGTGTCGCTATCTGTGGACATGTCTTAGAACTATAATCTATTGTACTGGATTGCACGGCATGCAGGGTCACCCACGGAATATTTTTGTGACGTGGATTGCAATATGTTTGCTGCTGATTGGTTTTATTGAGTCATCGGCCGTCAATAATTTGGTTGTTACGATAATTATCATCAAAGGCAAAATATTTATGACTTGCTAACAAATCGTCAACTTGAAAGATAGACACGTAGGACCGAAGATGAGCGTGGGATGGGGACAATTTCCACACTATGGTGCGGACCTTTTCTAATGTCGATAACGGCAGCGTTCTATTATTGTTATTATTATTACTTTTATTACTGTGCAGCTGGAAGTAGCCACCAGGGATTTGATGATAGCTATGAAATATTATTCCCCCGACGTACTTGTAGGAAAACGTGTAATAATATTGTGCGAAATAATGACAATATTACTGCCAGAGAATTTCTTGCAAAGATACATGTGTAGGGCCTTCAGAAACATACATGTGCTGTAGTATCACTTATTGTTATTATCCAACTGGTTGGCTGAATGGCCTTCGGATCAGAGGGTCCCGGGTTCGATTCCCGGCCGGTTCGGGGATTTTAATCGCTTCTGATTAATTCTCCTGGCTCGGGGACTGGGTATTTGTGTCCGTCCCAACACACTCTCCTTCATATTCACACAGCACACTACACTACAAATCACCACAGAAACACGCAGTTCGGTTACGGGCGCGCGGCTGTGAGCTTGCATCCGGGAGATAGTGGATTCGAATCCCACTGTCGGCAGCCCTGAAAATGGTTTTCCGTGGTTTCCCATTTTCACACCAGGCAAATGCTGGGGCTGTACTTTAAGGCCAGGGCCGCTTCCTTCCCACTGCTAGCCCTTTCCTATCCCATCGTCGCCTTAAGACCTGTCTGTGTCGGTGTGACGTAATGCCACTAGCAATAAAAAAGATCCTAATTCTCTGAAATTATTTACGACTTAGGCCTACTTATTTATCGTGTCCTATTAATACCAGGAGTGTCCGAGGACGTATTCGGCTTGCCTGGTGCAGGTCTTTCTACCTGACTCCCTTGGGCGGCCTGCACGTCTGGATGTGGGATTATGATAATGAAGTAGGGAGAGATGAAACCCGGTTTCGGCACGTAGCCTACTCCTCTCGAATAATACCATGGGGTCTGCTCAATGCTTTACGTCGCCATCCGAATCACCATCAACAGCATCATATCCCCTCATTCCATTTGAACACTGACAAAAGGTTTGGATTTGAATCCCGGCCTTTGGCATGCAATCTAGTGATTAGAAACTGTCTACCACCAACTTTCCTACCCTGCCGGCCAACATTCTGATGGTGAAATTTTTTTTTCATCCATGCTAAGTGGCTCAGGCGGCTCAGACAGTTGAGATGCTGGTCTTCCGACTCCAACTTGGCAGGTTCGATCCTGGCTCAGTCCGGTGGTATTTGAACATGCCCAAATACGTCAGCTTTGTGTCGGTGGATTTACTGGCACGCAAAATAAGTCCTGCGGGACTAAATTCCGCAACCTCGGCGTCTCCTTAAACCATAAAAGTAGTTACTGGGACGTAAAGCCAGCAACATTATTATATTTTTCTTTCGACCATTGGCACTCGAACCTGCTAACAACGGTATCAGACCTTCATTTTAGAAAAGACCAAGTTAGCTACTTATAAGCAATCTGCCACTTGGTGACAGCCCTTAATGCAGATCAATTGTAAGTGATTGATGGGTCGCATGCGGCATGGTGCTTATCCGCTCGGTCGCTATTGGCACGATAATGGCCGGGTCGCATCCGGCACGGTCGCATTTGGCACGTAACCGCCTTGAAGATGGCTTTCCGTAAGTTAGCATTTTCACACCAGGCAAATGCCGGGGCTGTACCTTAATTAAGGCCAAAGCCACTTCCTAGGCCTCTCCTATCCCATCGTCGCCGTAAGACCCATCTGTGTCGGTGCAAAAAAAAAAAAAAAAAAAGTACTGCTTACATCCCACCGCTATTCTATTTCTTGCAAAGATACATGTGTAGGGCCTTCAACTTCTAAAGACTACACTTGGTTTTGTTCCTTTGCACAGTCATGTGTTGCAATGATAAACGTCAAAACGGAGGGTGTATTTTGTTCATTGCGTTCATTGTTTAGCTAGAACAGAATGACGTTCTGTCTGATGATTTGCTTCGTGTACATACATCACATTCTGGACGCCTAATCTTAATACCCTACATTATATCTGCCGAAAGTATGATGTAAGAATAAACTATTCACCTGTCCCCTAGGACGATTGTAGGCATACCGTGACACTGAAAAAAATGAAATGGCGTATGGCTTTTAGTGCAGGGAGATCCCAAGACGGGTTCGGCTCGCCAGGTGCAGGTCTTTTGATTTGAAACCCGTAGGCGACCTGCGCGTCGTGATGAGAATGAAATGATGATCAAGCAACACATACACCCAGCCCCATGCCAGGGAAATTAACCAATGATGGTTAAAATTCCCGACCCTGCCGGGAATCGAACCCGGGCCCCTGTGACCAAAGGCCAACACTCTAACCATTTAGCCATGGAGCCGAACACCGTGACAGTAATTTTAAATAATAATAATAATAATAATAATAATAATAATAATAATAATAATAATAATATGAGTTTTACGTCCAACTACGTACATTTTTATGGTTTTCGGAGATGCCGAGGTGAGGGAATTTAGTCACCCAGGAGTTCTTTCATGTGCCAGCAATTCTACCGACACGAGGCTGACGTATCTGAGCACCTTCAAATACCACCGGACTAAACCAGTATCGAACCTGCCAAGTTGGGCTGAAGGCCAGATAAGCTATGCTATCATTATTAGAATATAGGGCATATTCAGTGGAGTGGGTGAGAGACGCTGTGAACGGATATTTTCATACTTTATCACGCGTATATAGTTGTAGTATTATCTTTCGCAAGTCTTCATCAAATTCGGATTATTTATTTTGCTCACTCATTAAGAAAAATTATATCGTACCGGTCTATCGCAATCCCATAAAACCTCGGCGACCACTTGTACATATGCTCCATTCATCCAAGAGCGGGCGAGAGAGCGAACGTGTGACGTCATGCTGTCATCGAGTCTTCGCAAGCGAAACGAGCCCGAGCCTGGACTCGAAAGAGTCGAGTACCGCGATTCTAGGCATCACTCGCGCACATCACTACTATTAGCCGTGGGCGACTAGTGGCGCAACTAATCACCCGATGTACCTACCCGCGCATACGGAAACGTCACTCAAGTTCGTGTTCTCACACCAGCTGGACGTAATGCGTACGATGGAACGCAATTGAGTCAGCGATCTACCAAACCATTATCTTTCTTCATTACCTTGTTTGGTCTCGTGCTGTGGTAGAGTGAATAGTTTACTTATTGTGATAGTTTATTTATTGAACATGGAGACATCAAAGACATCAAATAAAGTACAAAAGCAAATGAAGGAGATGGCAAAATTATATGAAAGTCAAATAAATACTGAAGACCATTTTTGAGGTAGAATGAAAACCGGTCACTTGGGATCCCAGAACTGAAGCTTACACTGAGAAAATCAAAACACTGAATTCTTTTTTTTTTTTTTTTTTTTTTTTGCTACTGGCTTTACGTCGCACCGACACAGATAGGTCTTATGGAGACGAGGGGACAGGAAAGGGTCAAGAGTTGGAAGGAAGCGGCCGTGGCCTTTATTAAGGTACAGCCCCAGAATTTGCCTGGTGTGAAAATGGGAAATCACGTAAAACCATCTTCAGGGCTGCCGACAGTGTTATTCGAACCCACTATCTCCCGGATGCAAGCTCACAGCTGCGCGCTCCTAACCGCACAGCCAACTCACCCGGTATGTGAGTGTTATAAGACGTTTACTACTCTTATATGGAAATACTATGTAATGCCCATATAAATTCTATAATCGTTTACATTTACAAGTACCATTGATCCATTAGATGGCTATATCAGTGAATTCCAGCTCATCTGGGAAACACTTGTTTAGTCCTATGTCGTTTCCCGTTATTTCTTCTTTTATGTGGCCAAGCAGTTCGCAAAATGATGACTTTGACATGCGCAGGTAATTGAAAAATTTACTGTCATCCTCATTTAGATCGTCAAACAATGTATAATATAATCCGCTAGTCAACCAAGAAACAAATATAGGATGTTTCCGCACTTTCCTAACCCTTCGGGTTTTCCTTTTTAATAGAAGATCAAGGAGAAGTTTTTCGTAGGACGCCATTCTCTCAACTAACTATTCCCCGGTATGAACCGAGCAAGTAGTATTCACAAGTTGCGCCACTGATCGGCCGGTACTTAAATCCACTAGTCGCCCACGGCTAATAGCGGCCTATTCTACATATTTTCAAATCGTATAAACGAGTACAAGAGAGTTTTGAGCAATGCAGGACGCAGCGCTCGCTGAGGCTGATAAGCGGCTTGCAATTCAAGGATGTGTTATCAGGCTTAATTCTACACATTCCACCTGTTATCAACCGCACCGATAACGTTCAAGGAACTGACGAGGAATAACTATGCTTCTTTCTGTCACAGAACTATTCTGAACATCCAGTTCCACAATGAACTTTGTGCTACTTCTAACTGAACGCTTCACAGTCTGAACAAAATGTGCGCTACTGAGCGTCGTACCTGCCAATAGGTCGTGTGATATGGCAAGCAAGGTCCATAGTGTCATCGTTTCGGAGTCAATGTCTAGTTGTATTTCCCCATAAAACAACCATTCTCCTGAAATAAACAAGCCGATGTTCCGCTTTCTGTGATCCACGGTTATGGGATTCAGCAACTAAGATATTACAATTTCAAATTTCCCACATTTATCATGGAGTTTGAAGATACTACTTACGACTTTATTATATCTCAAGAGTTCCCCTTTGCGGCAGAACAGAAGAACACGATAGGTTTCATTCCTATTGCAGTGACGTCAATGGGGAACGATAGGACCGCTATCAAATCACAGTTCAGTTTTATGACATTAGGCCTCTGGGAATTTAGTAGAAATACAAGTGTTTGACGTTGGTCATTCAAAATGTGCGATACGCGGCGAGGACTTCGTAATTTCTTCCGAGAAGTCTGTTCATCTGACGTGAAGCCATTTCCAGCGCCGTGCTTATTTCGGATAGACTACCACTGAAAACAGCTTAAGAACTGTGATATAATGTACGTTCCAAATATTGTAATCCTTTCATCCACACAAAATAATTTACACCCAATTCTTCTATGTGGACTATACTCCCACGAGACCCTCCCTCAATCTTATACATCTTTTGGCAGAATCGGATATCGAAACTAGACCCCGGTGGCTGCCGAGAAAACTGCAAACTGAACAAATTAAAAGACTGTTTAAGCAGAGTCATTCAATGAGGCTCGCGGGCCCACCAGAATTCCTTAGGTACCAGAAAACCAATGAAAGAAGAACTTTATTTTATTTATTTACAATTTGCTTTACGTCGCACCGTACGACGATGGGATAGGAAAGGGCTAGGAGTAGGAAGGAAGCGGCCGTGGCCTTAAGGTACAGCCACAGCATGCCTGGGAAACCACGAAAATCCATCTTCAGGGCTTTTTCGAACCCGCTATCTCCCGGAACCTAACCGCACAGCCAACTCGTCCGATATTTCAAGTCATTAATGAGGCTCATGCAGTGCCAAGCAAGTCTCAAGGAACTCTTCAATCTAGACCCGTTGAACAGGAGCGAGATTCTGTCTTCATTAGTTTCAACTACGAAAACTGCAGATTCACACAAATATATTAATTCAAGGAAATAATACAACACATCACTCTATTTTCTAATATTGTTGAAAGTCTCTCAGAAAATATATTTTAAAAATTCTTCTGATGATGAGCCCTTTAAGAATAGATCACACTGAAGAATTACCTCATTCTCAAGAGATGCATTATCCGATGAGATAGTCATACTGATTTTCCCTGCAACGATCTATGTGATGAAGTCTTCTTAAATAGGAAAGATATTGAACAAAATGTTAAGCTGCAGGCAAGACACTGGCCAAGGATGAAATATATTGGAGTATTCAGTTCATAAGGTTTACGACTCAACAGGAAGTGGTGGCTATGGTGATTATTGTTTTAAGAGGAAGAACAACTAGGCAACCATCCTATAAATAATACTAATCAGTGAGAAAAAATAGAAGGGCTACAACACTTCAAAAAATGAAAGACTCCCTGGGCCTCGAGTGCTCTAATACCGTCGGGGTCGGAAAAGAACAAGAGTTGACCAAGGGAAATCGGGATACGATAGATGAAAAGGAGGAGCTTGACACAAGTAAGTGGAAGCAATGTCAAGACTCAGCTAAGGGCCCCGTGGTCGCCAACTCACGCTACTAAGAGCCCTTGAGGCCCCTTTTAGCCACCTCATATGACAGGCAGGGGATACCGTGGATTCTATTCCACTGTCCCCACCCACAGGGGGAAACTCAACAGAAAGAACAATGCAAAGGATGATGGGAGTCTTAATTAAACCATCTACCAACCCGCTAACTTGTAATGCAAGAGCATCTTTACAGCTCAAGAGAAACAAACATGGGGAACAACTGAAAGGGGCAAGGAGACTGGAAATGGTGTTTGAATCTGCAAATACTGAAACATCAATTAGTACATTAGATAATACAGGATCTTCATTTCAAATTCAATTAAAAATGTCAAAATGGCCACACCATGTTCAGTTACTGCAGACAACTGACAGTAATAGTCTTGCAGTGTGACAGAGATCTAAAATATAGATACAAGAATAAGAGGAATACAATGTGACTTTCACAAGTATCTTCCTTGATAAAGATTTCCCCACCTACAAAGATTCGCTGCAACACTGTTGATCACATTTAGCTCCACATACACATGCGAGCACCCTGATTTCAATTCTGAAAGCATTCAAACTGATGTAGAGAAGCCAATTGTCAGATTATAATGTGAAGTGCACTCTGAAACTTAAAGAGTTTCTGAACATTTTAATTCCACACACTGAAAAAACTGGTACAGTCAAAAAGACTTAAAATCATGAAGACCAAACGTGAGCAGTCATTGAGGTGTAAGAAAAATTCTTTCCTGCCAATTTAATTTAGGGTATCTTCCTTTATAGGCCTGTTATTTGTTGAATGATTTACAGTATTTAATTAGACAATTTTTTTATTTCGTTACAGAATGTACAGTTTGTTAACAATCAACATTTACTGCATAATATTTAGTTAAGTAACGTACTGGTAGAACAGTTAGAAGGCACGTGCATGTAATTAAAATATTAAAATGCAGCATTAAATAAAACATTCTGTCACTGTCTCCATGGCTTCAGCATGGGTGAATTGTGTCACAGTGGTTGAGCTTGGTCTTCCTGACCACCTCTATACACAATAGGTTATTTCCATTACTTATTTTCTCTCTTTTCTCTTCTTGAAGAGATTACGGAACTGAATGGAGGTAGCGATACAAGCACGGCGGGATGGTACTAGGGAATGAAGTCGATGGATAAAGCTGTGAGTATATACCAGCTTCAGGGGTGGGGTCAAGGGAGATGGACAGAGGAGGATAGATTACTTACGAAAACAATGGGCTCGACTATGGAGGGTAAGAGAAGCACAGTGCCAATGGTTAGACTGAGGTGTTGAATTAAATGAGGCCGCAGAGCTACATTTCATTACCATTAATGACCGGACACCCCCTGTAAGAAACATGTTGCGAAGGCTCGGTAGAAGCAATAGTGGTTGAAATGAGTGTACGATGAGAGCTCGATGAGGCTAAAAGAGGCAAGGAAATTGGTCCTCACCAATTAGATCATTCCATCTGTGAGATTTCTGGCGAGTTTCAGATAGCACATTCAACAGTGAGGATGTTGGAGGTTATAAAATCCTCCACCTCGACCAGGGACCATAGATGCCTTTGACGTGTGGTGAAGTCAAATCGGCAAGCTTTGTTTAAATGGCAGTCCGACTGACATTTGGAAGCGAAGCCAGTACTCGAACCATTCATCAGATGTTTCGCACTTCGATTCATGAGCAGGCTGTGGCACATAAGCCAAGGAATAAACTGAATACCCACTACCAATTACAGTGGTGCCAAAGACATGGCCCATGAACTCTAGAATAATGGAAGAGCATGCCAGAAAATCATTACTTACTGGAGTGCATTGTTCCCACTGTGATGGCATGGGCCTGTTTAGTCTTGGTCAAATGTTTTCAGTTCCTCAAACCATGAATGTCGAAGTCTATCAGACATTCTATACCACCCACCTTACGGTAACAATTATGAATTGGCCCCCTTCATTTTCAACAAGATAATGCACTAGTGATGGGACTATCGAATGAAAAGTACCAAATTATTTGATAGTCGTCAACTACCGCTGCAACCGATTGTTTCTGTTTGCATTTGGTTTTTCATTTGGATCGCAAATTCCAATTGTTTTGACTAGTCAGCGCTGAAATCTGCCTGCTCTTTCGTTATGAAGTGAAGTCAGAGTCATTTATTATAAGTGAATAGATATCTGACTCGAAGTTTAATAATGATAAAAGCAATTTTACTATTGTGTACTCTAAAATAGATAATCATGGATTAGTTTTTATAAATACTTTCCATATACTAACCATGAACCTCTAATGATTGAACATTAACCTTAAATTAATGGAATTATTTTTTAAATATATAAGCATTATTACTTGTTCCTAGGAAAATACGTCGTCTTTTCATTTAGTTTAGTTTGCTGTATTCACATTACTTTAATATGTGCAGTCATTACAATAAGGTGTAAACCTAACCTTCGTTATTTTATGAACAGACGATCTTACATTCATTAACTTGTGGTTGTATGTATGTGTGTTGGGTATTCAGCCCGAAGGCTGGTTTGATCCTCTGCAGCTCCGCCAACAGCTAGGCGTCACTGAAGAGGCATACTAGGGAAATGAGGAGTGAGGTAGTTTCCCGTTGCTTTCCTCACCGAGCCAGAAGTTGCTATTACATATCAGTATGCCAAGCCCACTGAAATGCAGGCACCAACCGACCCTATGGGCGATATTCATAACAGGGACTGGCTGCATGAGGAATGGTATTACCAGCATTGCTCATACCTCAATCACTTTCATATTGTCAAAGCCAAGGATGAGACTGAGACAGGTCAATGAAAGTAACAAATTTGATATAGCCCATACCAGAAGACATAGTGCACTGTAAACACTACATCTCGCCAGCAAAGCCATAACTTGTGGTTAGAGGACACAAAAATGCTTTTTGTTTCAAATGAAAAACCATCACAATTACTTTAATCGGGACATTTTATTTTATTTTATAGACCAACGCATTTCAGTTTCCAATCACTTCACTCGAACAGTGCATAACATTCGTTACTAGTCTCAATATTTCCGCTTATATCACCACCAACAAAAGAAATACGCTATAGAAATCGGTAGTATAATACAACAATCCACATTTTGGTAGTTACTAGCAAATGACTGATGTCCAGTCATAACTGGCAATGTAGTGTAGTAGCAAAGGAGCTTGCAGACTGAATGCTGAAAAGTATAACAGACTGTATTGAAGATGTACAGTCTGTATATCGAATGTCAACCCATTTCAATAACTGTACACAGATTGAAATGTTATGCTTCTTTGCAAGATAACTGTGTGAAGCAAGTTGAATTTTTGAAGGGTGGGAAAGAAAAAAAAAAAGAAAAGAAAAAGAAGGCACTTCGTAGTGTTCAATATCAGTATGGAATAGATGTCTGCTGCACCTCTGATGTTAACACAACTTGGCCAGAGTTTGCTCAACAGAGAACCCGTTTTTTCTGCCATCTGGTGGAGTAAAATGGAACAGCTAGAGTGATAAGCAGACAGCCTTATGTCATCAAATTAATGTGTGTGAACACAGTAACTGAGACCATACGATTTGTTAATACATATCTTTTTGTGTGAAGTAGAAATGAGAAACCCTCATATTCTCCCTCTTGTGGATCAGTGTTGTGTCGATTTCCGGATCCCAAGACAGCAGGTTCAAACCCAGAAAAAAGTCCATTCAACACTCCATGTTATACGATGTCAGCATGTAAAAGATCTCTGGTGAGACTTTTTTTTTTCTATTTGCTTTACGTCGCACCAACACAGATAGGTCTTATGGCAACGATGGGACAGGAAAGGCCTAGGAATGGGAAGGAAGCGTCCGTGGCCTTACGTAAGGTACAGCCCCGGCATTTGCCTGCTGTGAAAATAGGAAACCACGGAAAACCATCTTCAGGGCTGCCGACAATGGGGTTTAAACCCACTATCTCCCGGATGCGAGCTCACAGCTGTGTGCTCCTAACCGCACGGCCAACTCGCCCATTGACACGTTTGGTATAGGCTAAGCAATGAATTTCATTATTAGAGTCTGTACTGACGGATACGACTTATTTCTTAATGAAAGGTTTTTATTAAGAAATAAGACACATTTGATGTTCACCCAACAAAATTAATTGAAACTCAAGACATAGACGCTCAAGAGATTCAGTTTAGTCTGCCATCTAGTAGGACTAGAGTAAAACAGAACGTCGAAATTGACAACCACGCAGCCAGTTGGTGTCATATTAAAATGCTTGCACACGGTAGCTGAGGCCGTATGATTACGATTATTATTATTATTATTATTATTATACAATGAATTTTCAAAATTCTGTACTGCAGCCTGTCATTCCACAGTTCAGTAAGTCTCTGCAGTCTGTAAAAATGAATCCAAATTCAACTACTTAATGGGATAACCATGGAGAACCAATGGCAGCAAATGTTAATGGTGTAATAAGAGTACCACCAACAAAGCTACGAAACGTTAAGTGCTCATGCGACTGCTAACCTTCAGGTCGAGGAAGCTCTCAGACGGCATGAGGGCATAGGGCGGCCCGTCCTTTTCGCCCGGTGTCTCCATAGCTGGAATGGAATCTTCCTATTTCTGACACACCGCAAAGATAGTAGGACTTCATTAGTAAGTATATAAAAGCAGGCTCACCGCAAACTAATGGATATATAAACAATAAATTTCACAAGAAATTCGAAGGTATCGTCAACACTGACAACTGTGCTGGATGCATCATGGTAACCTCAAAGGATATACCCCCTATTAACGCCCTTACGGACGGATAGACTTGCTTTAATAACAGCAGGATATCCTTCACTTATTATAACCAACAAATATTGTTCCTTGCATTATACGGCCGTTAACATGCACATCAACACTGTGTCAACACTATGATAGTATAAGTGATACAGTTTTTTAAATGTGTATTTTACTATGATCCATGGTGGAACTACCAACAGACAATGGCATTTTACGTCACCCTTATTCAACGCAAGTGCAGTTTTGAATGCAGCTACACCTAAATCATTTTCAAGTTTTATTATCTTGTGATCTACTAGTGTTATTCTGCACTTGACCATTATGAAGTGTCAAATGTTTGGACTTTTAAATGTGTACATTAGTGTACTTTGTGTGTTTGAATTTGTTTGAACTCAGGATGTTTAACCCCCCTTTCCTTTATAATGACACTATAGCCTAATTCCAATTTTCATGATGAATAGCTGAGGATGACCACTTCTTCTTGAGGCGCCTTCTCCTAGCGGAGGTTGGCGGTCCACGTGATGTTACAGCATGGAAAGCATCTTCTGAAGTGCAGTTGTGCCATCTTCGGATGTCCTTCAGCCATGAATTCCTCCTCCTGCCAACAGACCTTTTCCCCTGTATTTTACCTTCAATGATGAGTTGTAATAGCTGGTACTTCTCGCCTCTCATAATGTGACCTAGATATTGGGTTTTCTTTATTTTAACAGTAAGAAATAGTTCTTCTTGTTTCTTTGTGCGATGAAGAACTTCGTCATTTGAAATTTTCAGCACCCAAGGTATTCGGAGTAGGCGGCGATATAGATACATTTCAAAAGCAACAATTCTTTTTTCTAGATTTTGGTCAAGGGTCCAGGTTTCACATCCAAAGAGAAAAATGGAGAATACATAGCACCGAATCATTCGCATTCTTAATTGCACACTTAGATCCGATTTTGTAAACAGCTGTTTCATGCTAAAAAATTGCCTCCTGGCCTGTTCTTTTCTAGATTTTATCTCTCTCTTGGAATCACATTCCTCATCTAGCACAGTACCCAAGTATTTGAAGGAGGACACTTGTTCAATCTTACCGCCGTTTATTGACAGGGTTGCTGGAATTTTTCTTTTAGAGAAGACTACAACTTTGGTCTTGGAAGCGTTAACAAACAGGCCAAACTCTTCACTGTGCTGGAATAATTTGTCCATCATGCGTTGGAGCACAGGTAATTCATTTGCTATGACAACAGTATCATCTGTGTACCTGATATTGTTAATTGCCTGTCCATTTATAACTATCCCGCTGTTTTCCTCCAACACCACCTCCCTAAATATTGCCTAAGAATAAATGTTGAATAAGAGAGGTGACAGCACACAACCCTGACGAACACCTTTTCTGATTGTAGTAGCTTCTGATGTTCTTTGGTCGATTTTGACATCTGCGGTTTGATTCCAGTACAGTGCGCTGATAATGCGTAAATCGCATTGGTCAATACCAGTTGATCTTAATGTCACTACCATCTTTTCATGTTTCACACAGTCAAAGGCTTTTTTGTAGTCAATAAAACAAGTATATACATCGACGTTCATGTCCCTGCACCTCTGTACAAGTACATTTAAGGAAAAGAGTGTTTCACGTGTGCCTATCCCATTTCGGAAGCCAAACTGGGTCTGATCCATATAAGATTTACATTTCTTGTAAATCCGGGTGTGTATGATTTGCAGAAATATTTTGAGGACATGGGACATCAAACTAATCATACGGTAATCATCACACTGGGAGGAGTTCTGCTTCTTTGGTATTGGTATGAAAGTTGATCTCAGCCAGTCAGAAGGTATCTTTTCTGATGTATAGATGATGTTGAACAACGATGTTAGTAGACTGAGGCCAGTTGAGTCCTGTTCAGCTATAACTTTAACAACTTCGGCGTAAATTCTGTCTGGACCAGTGGCTTTACCATTCTTCTGAAGTTTAATGGCATTCAATACTTCACTCTTTGTTATTTCTGGCTTCATTGATTCTTTCGTCAGGTGGTGGAGGATCATCTATGTCATCACTGAATATATATTCGACGTATTCCTTCCATCTTTTAAGTTTTTCTTCAACTCCTAAAATAATCTCATTCTTTGTGTTCCTTAATATTTGTCCGCATCGCTTCTTTTGTAGACCACTCAGCTCTTTCACCTTTTTATATAGGTTAAAGTGATCATGCTTCTCCTGCAGTTCCTTGATGTCCTTGCATTTGTCAGACATCCAGGATTCCTTTGCTTCTCTGCATTTTCTACGTATCTCTTTGTGTAGATTTTTGTATTTAATGGGGTCTTTATCTTTATATTTCCTTCTTTCATTCATAAGCTCCAGGATTTCATCAGTCATCCAGTTTTGCTTTTTGCTGCTGTTGACGTATCCTATGTTATTTTCCTGGACTTGAGTTATGCTATCTCTTATGGAGTTCCATGTGGATTCTACTTCTATATGTTGAGACTCTTTTATTGCTTCCATCTTTTCTTCCAGAGCAGCACCAACACTAGTTCTGACATCAGAAATGGCCAATTTTCTGATGTCTATGCATCTTGATATTTTAGCACACCCTGTAGCGTTTCTAAAGCGTTGCATTTTAAAGTCCATTACTACTGGGTTGTGGTCACTGTTAATGTCGGCACCAGGATAGGTTTTTACTGATTTCACGAATTTCTTCAGCTCTTGCTTCACTAAAATAAAATCGATCTGATTTCTGACAGTCTTTTCTGCATTATCTGCAGGTGAAGTCCATGTGTATAGCATCCTAGGGTGAAGTTTGAAAAAGGTATTAGAAACGAAAACTTCATGTTCTGTGCAAAACTGCACCAATCTGTCTCCCCTTGTGTTTCATTCACCAAGACCATAGCTCCCTACAATATCACCTTCAGCACCGAGGCTAATCTTTGAGTTGAAATCACCCATGGCCAGTGTTATCTCTCCTTTCTTTGTAAGTTTCAGTGCTTCATTCAATGGATCATAGAATGATTCTATCTCTTCATCATCTTTGTCATAGCTGGTGTATGAACCTGGAGGATATTCATAGGTCGGTGTGTCGTGTGCAACCTTACTAACAATACTCCATCACTAATTGGAACAAAATCTAAAACTGATTTTGCAATCATTGATGACACAATAACGCCAACTCCATACCTGGGGTTAATATCATCTCCCCCTGAAAAGTACAAGGATCCTTCCTTCATAATCTGAATCCCTGATCCAGGCCATCTTACTTCACCTAACCCAAGAATGTCAATTTTCAGCCTGCATCTTTCTGCTTCCACATTTGCAAGCTTCCCGGTCATATATAAGTAAAACTATGTATTGATTAGATGGAGAATAAACGAAGGTTTGTAAAAAGTAAGCAAACTGGTGGAGTGGTCGATAGAGAAGCGTAGTGAGCATCATTGTGTTAGAGTAGTGTTTGAGATGTGCTGTGGTCTTGCCGAGTGTGTGGAGCAATTATGTGAGTTGAGTTGGCTGTGCAAGTCTTCTCTGGAGTCGTGTGGTGTGATAGTCAACAGACATGAATTCAAGCCCAGCTACAATGAAATAACCAGCGGTACGAGCAAAGTGAAAGACTCAACAATCAAGATTACAGAAAGATCACCCATTCCAGGTAAATAACTGCGAGCCAGTGGACTAGATGTGGGGACAATTCTTTTTGTTGTAAATAGTCACTAATTCGTGAAGTGCATTGTCAAATACAAGTGTGTATGTACTAACTGGATCATCCTTGTAATCAGATCAATAAAACAGAACCAAAAGTAAAAAGTATGATCGTGACAAATTACTTATATTATTTTAATTTAATAAAAATCCTGAAAGGCAGTGTTTTAGGCTCGCTTGTTTATATCTTCCTGGGTTCTCTTTAGGATGTAAACTGCTTTTATACACTGGCAGAAAACATAACCCCAATATCAAGAATAAGATGGTCACTAGGAGTCACGTGGCTAGATCACATCAGAACCGGTTTCAAAATCACCCTGATACAGGCTGGTATGGGCAAGTGGCCCAAACAGATCCAACATCCACTGCGCAGCAAGCCCTCGCACTAAACCTTGATGGAGAGAGAAACAGTGGAAAGCCAAGAAAACGATGCGAGACACTGCGTACGTGAGGACATGTAGCATGTGAGAGTACAGACTGCTGATGCCATAGAGACAGGATGAAGTGCAGGTGCAGTGTGGCCAGACGGACAAGAAAACACCAAGAAAGGAGGCGGCTTGTAAAGAGATATTAAAATAACAAACTGTCCTTTGAGAAAAGAGGAGTAAGCCTCACAGAGCTGTATGGAACTTGTAAATTCCACACAGATCAGGGGTTATTAACTGACTGTATGAGTTATGGATGTGGCTTTTATTAGTGGAGAAATAACTGATAATTTCTTTCTTAACAGACAAATGGAATAGTAAGTCTATAATCTATAATAAGAGTGTCAGAAATGACATTCAAGAATATAACAAAAAGAAATATCAAGTCAGTGATTCCAAATATATCATTCAAGATACAGACCTAGGGATACTCTGCACTTTACTCTGAAGTTGGCCACAAAAGCATTAGAACTCCAAGAAAGAAACTGAAATAGCCAGAAATTCTGCATACAAATATAAAAGAAGAAATTAAAATTGTACTACACCCCTTTCGCATTGGCAGTGTTGATGAGTTTTCTGAGCAAAGGAAATATTTCATCTTAAAAAAAAAAAATCTTTCATTCATAGAAAACAACTTTGGCAAGTAGATCATGTAACGGCAGCTTGTGCGCAGTTACTTTAAACTCATACCACTAATACATCCATTATTGGCTTTCAAAATGTCTTCTTCCTCTGAAGACAGTTTTGACTTGAAGTGTGCATTCAGCTCTTCACTAGGGTAGGGAGGGGTAAATATGAGAAAATCAAAACATATATTTTTTGGAATACAAAAAAATATATATATATATATATATAAAAATATATAAATTATCCCGTGCGGGGATTTACCGGTTACCTCCATCGGGTGCGTCCCATTGGAATTGGGGAAGCTCGCTGGCTCTGCCGCCAGCAGAGTCAGAGGGTAGTAGGGAAATAAAATACCACCGTGAAAAGAAAACTGGTCCCTCGCCAGGGTTACGGCGAAGACTGGTAAATGACCAGAAGCCAGAAAACATCTTGAGGCAACCTCTAGGGCTAACAACCCTAGTTGTAAAAGGATGGGTACCCGTCCAAAGCAAAGTCAAGTCAAAAAGCATGATGGCACAACATTTCAAGAAACATACCCCAGGGGGTAAATCTTCGGATAAATCCCTCGTCGTGAACGCCACGGCGCACGAGTCTCGTTCGGATTCTGGGAGAGACTCGACATCATGCAAAAGATGAGTCGGAGCGTCTCGGTGTACCCCGAAGAGTCAAAAACTCAGGCCAAAATCTAAAACCTTCCTAGCAACTTTCAACATAAATTCATTTACACAAACTGGCAAGCTGAAAACCCTCACCAAAGCTCTTCACGAAAATCAGATATCCATAATGGCCCTACAGGAAACAATGGAGCTGTGATGCTTGGAACTGCGTTTGCCGTTAGAACCAAGATCCTTAAAACGGTTGCAAATTTCGAACCTGTGAATGACAGATTGTCTATACTCACAATAAAATGCGCGAACAAAACCTACGCCCTAGTTAACACACGTGCTCCTACAAACGATAAGAACAAGTCTGATCCAGACGAAGCTGATAATTTCGGAGACCTACTGGATGAAAAATTAAACAAAATCCCCAAACACCATGTCAAGTTTACTTTCGGTGACTTCAATGCCCAACTAGGTCGTGAACAGAAGTACAAGAAAGTTATAGGAAATTACCCTGCTCACAAAAGAACCAATCCCAACGGCAAAAGACTGGTGTCCATTTGCGAAAATCACAACCTGCAGGTCATGTCGACCCACTTTCGCCATCTACCCAGAAAGCAAATGACTTGGCGTTCTCCGTCCAAGCTCTCGGAGAGTTCCAAATTGATCATGTTGCAATCTCCAGGAGAAACAGCCCTGAGATTATGAATGTCAAGGTAAAGAAAGGCATCAATGTGGCCCCAGATCATTATATGTCTCTTATCAAATTCAAACCAATTCCCGCAAACACAAGGAAGACAACCAAACAGATCACACGCTTCGACAATTATAAACTTCGGCAAAGGGTTGAGGAGTTCCAGGAGAAGGCTAGACCAAATGACTGTGACTTTAACAACGCCAAAAGTCTCCTTGTTGAGGCCGCCAAAGACGTTGCAGAAATCAAGAGAAGCAAAAAGCATGCCTGGTGGAATGGTACCTGCGAATCAGTCCTCCAAGAAAGACTCAATGCGTGGAAACAGTACTACTCTACGAAATCAGAAAATGATTGGGAAACCTACAAAACCCAATGTGCCCAAGCAGCTAGTGTGTTCAGAACTGAGAAACGTAAATACGAAAAATCTCTCATTGAAAAGATAGAACAAAACTTTAGGAAGAATGAAAGCAGAGAGTACTACAGAGCCTTCAAACGCAAACTCACTGGCTATAAACCACCATCTCTATGCTTTGAGCGAAAGGACGGCACACTGGCGACGTCAAATGAAGAAAATTGCAGCATTCTGGCAGATTACTTCAAGAATTTACTTAATTGCTCTAAACCGCAAAGTGCCATTGAGACCAAGGAACCCTTACTCAGGTACCCAGATTCCAGACAACCTGACAGAGATGAAATCAAGCGCCACATTGCCCGTCTCAAAAATAACAAAGCGCCGGGGGAAGACTCAGTAGTAGCAGAACTATGGAAATATGCCCCAGAGGAATCACTTGATATCTTGCAAAAGCAAATAGAAGAAATTTGGAACAAGGAGACCCTACCCGAAGATTGGAAAATAGCTTTGATCCCTCCATTACATAAAAAAGGCAGCATGAAGAACATCAACAACTACAGAGGAATATCTTTGCTACCTGTGACTTACAAAATTCTATCACTTGCCATCCTGGAGCGTTTGGAAGCACAAGTCGAACATCAAATAGGTGAATACCAAGGAGGGTTCAGAAAAGGTCGCTCAACAGCTGAACAGATCCAAAATCTCAAAACGATCATCAGATATTGTACACTAAGGTCCAAGCAGTATGTGTCAGTCTTTGTGGACTTTAAGAAAGCGTACGACTCCATTGACCGGGAAGTCCTGCTAAACATCTTAAATGAATTTGGAGTTGATTTAAAACTGCTGGCATTAATTAGAGCCACCCTGACCGATACAAAATCCAAGGTGAAGTTCCACGGATGTCTCTCGCATTCCTTTGACATCAAAACAGGAGTCCGACAAGGTGATGGGCTATCCCCTATACTCTTCAACTGTGTTCTTGAAAAGATCATCAGAACCTGGAGGGTGAGATTACAGGAAACCAACTACAGTCCATTGAGAATAGGAACCAAATCCAAGGGGATCGCAACAGACTGCTTAGCATTTGCCGATGATATAGCTGTTCTCTCAAACGACATAGAAACCGCTAGAGCTCAAGTTGAAATTTTAAAGGAAATTGCCAAACAAACTCGTTTGCAGATATCGTTTGAGAAAACAGAAGTAATGACTAACATCAAAGAGGCTCCACCAAAACTCCATACAAAATATGGGGACATCACCCGAGTAGACAAATTCAAATACCTGGGTGAGATCATCATGAAAAATGGACTGGACAAAGAAGCACTTCAGGAGCGAGTACGCAAACTGGAAATAGCTTACCAAACATCCCGCACAATCTACAACAAAAAATGCCTTTCCCAAAACACCAAGCTACGTCACTATGAAACAGTTCTGAAGCCAGTAGTTCTATATGCAGCCGAAACCCTGTCTCTAAATGCCAACAAAGGACTCCTTGAAGAACTGGAGAAAAGAGAATGCAAAATTGTGAGAGGAATCTTGGGATCAAAGTACAGAAATGGAATCCATCAAAAGAGATCCAACAAGGAAGTCTACACCAAAATAGAGAAAATTACAGACACAATCAGAAAAAGACGGGTACGATTTTACGGTCATCTGAAAAGAATGGACGGAAGAAAGTTAACTAAAGAAATCTTTCACTTTTTTGATTCAAACCCCAAAACCACAATTCCCTGGTTTAGAAATACCAAAGAAGACCTGCAAATGCTACATATCTCAGCTGAAGACGCCCTTAACAGAGATCTCTTCCGCAAGAAAATATTGACGAACGGGCTAAACGGAGACGAGCAACCCAAGAGAAGACACGGTGCCCCTTGGACAGAGGAGTGTAAGCAGGCCCACTCACAAAGAATGAGGGAAATTTGGGCTCTAAAGAAGGCCAAGTTCAGTGTCAAATGCAACAAGACTTAACGTGGTCCTTGATGGCCCCAGCGAATTATATATATATAAATTATTGTAAGTGATTAAAATGATGTTAAATGGCATGCTGAATTCAATTTTAAAAGCAATTTTGTTCCAATGTATATACTTCTTTGTTAAAGAAAATAAAAGCTTGCGTCTTTTTTTACCCGACAATTGGGGTAAAAAGAAGACACTGTGGGGCAAATAAAAGACAGCATTATATCTCCATACAAAAAAAAAAAAAAAAAAAAACTAGAGCAATAGGAGTGCAAAAATGAGACACAGCATGTTTCTTAAGTGCTAAAAACAAAATGTTCTCCACAATTTTTACAAGAAGTGAATAATTGGCTGATGTGTTTTAGGCACTAATTTATGACAATAAACAGTTCAAGAAAATACTGAAAACACTGTAGATAACCTGCAAACATTATTTTTCAATTACATCAACAGGCTGTGAGAGCCTCCGTGGCTCAGGCGGCAGCGCGCCTATTTGTCACTGCTGGGTTCTGTGGTTCAAATCCCATTCACTCCATGTGAGATTTGTGCTGGGCAAAGCACAGGCAGGACAGGTTTTTCTCCGGGTACTACGGTTTTCCCTGTCATATTTCATTCCAGCAACACTCTCCAATAGCAATTCATCTGTCATTCATTAATCATCGCCCCAGGAGTGCGACCGGCTTCGGCAGCCAGCACAATTCCTATCCTCGCCGCTTTTTGCCTTTCCTGATCTATAATTTGCATACAAATTTGTATTTTTTATTTTTCCATTCCACCTTTTCAATACAATTGATTTTGTGTTGTTAGAAATTCATATTGCTAAAACACCACATTAAAAGGGACATGTTTCGCTCAGTTTCGAGCATCCTCGTCCTTTGTAATTTAACGCCCCGCCTACTGTCTCTTCCCCTACTCGCCCTTCACAACAGCTTCTTCATACATATAACACAAGGGGTAGAAACACGAAAGCAAGCAGTCACCGTAATGTAACAAGTACCGCGAGGCATTGTAGTAGCAGTCGAAGGGGTAAGTGACGCACACCTATACGATCACTGTGAAAGCACAATAACACACAACATTATCATGTAATTTCCTTTGTTACAGACGCACCATCATTTAAATATTGTAAAAAAAAGAAAACATATCAACACTTCAAGATTCTCGGATTGACGTCCCTTTTGACTAAGCTCTCATAAAAACGAACTACTTCCAATGTAAAATCTGCTTGTCAATTCAAGACCAGTTCGAGGAAACTACCAATAAGTTGCATTTTACCGTTTAAAACTAATAAATTACAGAAGTATGCCTCAAACCAATATATGATGCAGAATATTTCCAACGGATTTAAGACTTTAAGCTTTAGACACTATTGAGTTTTAATAGAATTTACGACTCAAATTTTAATACAATAAGTCAACTAACAATTGTTTAAAAAAAACAAAGAACTTGAGAAATTTAGCCAAATCTCATTATTGTGAAGATATTACTGTGTTTTGGACATCAATGTTATTAGAATATCAATGTGTATCCCAATTTTAGCACTGTCATTTTAAATTGTTAAACTGTCCATTGTGTTTACAAATGCCTATATTCAAATATTTTACCACTTAGTTTTTAGAATCATAATTAGTACAAATTAGTTATAAGCAAATTAACAATGACATGTCTTAACCTTGAGATAAATTACAAAGGCTGAGGATGCTTGAAACCGAGCAAAACATGTCCCTTTTAATGTAGTGTTGTAGCAATATGAATTTCTAACAACACAAAATCAACTGTATGGAAAAGGTGGAATAGAAAAATAAAAAATTGTATGCAAATTACAGCAAATTTCAATACGGGTCTAAACATGAGAATAGTTACATGTAATTTCCTGACCTGATCAAATGAGTGGAAAGAGGCTGTGAATTTTCATCAACAGGCTGTGGAAAACAATATTGATCTACAGTTTCAATGACTCTTAGCTGAACTGTCTTTTTCTTCCCCCTCTTGATTGTTTACTTTTTAAACTGAATGAGAAATCTGGAAACAGAACTTTCCACCATTAACTCGGTAGCACTCCTAAGATAAACCAATATAGATGCCTTTCAGCATCAAAACAGAGCAGCCAACTATGCAAATACAAAATAACAAGAGAAGTTTGACAAGCACATTTGAAAGTTTTCCTGCCAAATTTTTTAAAAAAATTAATTGGTGTAAATTTATTAATTCTATTTTATTTTCAGATATGCTTCTATGCATATTAAAGAGTGTTGTGAATCAAATACATTTTTTTCTCCTAGTAAATGGTGCTCATAATAAGCTTGTCTTTTATTTGCCCCACTTTCTGTGTGTCTCATATTTATCCTTCCCTACCCTAATAAAATTCTAAAATGCAGTTACTCTATTTCTTTACAAATTTTTTTAGATAAGATTTTTCAAATGTGATCAAATTTTCATCAAGTTATCAAGATGAATGATTTTTCCCCCCTAATTTTTCTTATATATACAAGGTGAAATCGAGAACACAAGCTGTTCATAGGTTATACCATCTTGAACCAGACAACAGCATAACCTTGAGTCTACTCTTTACTTCATAGTCACCTGTAAGAAGTCCGACTTGAATGAGCTAATGGTACCTGTTCCTCACTTAGCGCCAATCAAGTATCTATATTTAAGTGCTAAGATACCACCTCTAAGCATGAATACAGAATGCAGTGCACCTATACTTATGTCTAAAATAAAACATAAATCAATACACCATGATACTATTACCACATTTCCATGGGGAATTCAAATCTATTTGAATACGCTTTCTGTATCGAATATCTCATGGAAACTGACTCTGAAAGTCAATCCTACTACAAGGTGGGATCGAATCGTACTCAATATGGATAGAGTATCACAGAAATATGGAACGTATTGAAATCAATTTGAAAATGATATGGATGACTGATTGTAGTTTATCATGTGCTTCCTGTAATTTCATTCGTGTTCATTCGATTTAATCTTAATGTTCCTCATATATTGTTACCATATGTAGTATGAATAGAAACTGTGGATGCCGGAGGAGAGTATAACGTTTTTGGAAATAATACAAGAAAAGGAAATGTAGAAGCTCTACGATGGAAAATAATTTGCAATAATTCTATATTCAGCAGATGAAGCTATTTTGTACAAAGCAATTGCAAATTTTTTCCTCAACAGACCTTGATTTGCTCACGAAAAACTTGTTTGATTTGAGGTGTGGTTCAAGATGCAGACATATGAACTTAAATGTCGAAGAACTCATCCTAACGTTGTCCAACCAATCATCTCCTGTGCAGTAGCGTTGTACTATACGGTATTTATTTAATTGTATGGTGATTTTATACAATATATATACAAGGTGAAATCAAACTTTAAAGTCCATCCTTCTCAGGCCATTCAGATAAACCGGGTGTGAGAGCGAACAAATCATCAATAGTGCCAGGATACAAATGAAGAAGACAGCGTTGGACCAGGTGCTCAATCGTCTGTTCTTCCAGGTTACGATCACACATTGGTGAACTGATCCAACCCCACTTGTACCTGAATTAATTGCAACAACAATGTCCAATCCTTAACCTCTTGATACAGCACCAGAGGTTCCTCGGTAGGTCAAAACCGTTTGGCTTCTTTGTGGGATCAAGATGGTGGGCACTTGTTCCCAAGGTTTTTTTTGACCAATGATGCTTCCAGCTTTCATTTAGGTCAAATCCATCTGCAATGAGTTGTCCTACAGTGACACTTGCCGGTCTTCTTGATTGCAGTTGCTACTATGATGGATGCCAGAATTCTTGATGCAGTGGCAAAGAGGGTGATGCAAAGATTTTCTTAGCTTCCCTTAGTAGAGCTTGCTTCCGCCTTAAGTGAGATGAAGGGATGTGACTAAGCACAGGTAACCAGTGACATGGAGTTGATTTGATGGTACCAGTAATGCAACGCATTGCATCGTTCAATTTTGTGTCTTCACATGTACACTTTCCAACCAGACAGGAGCACAGTACTCAGCAGGCGAGTTGACAATCAACAGAGGCTCCCCAAGAGGTACCACAGAGCTTATGCAGTATGTTATTTCTTGCAGCGACTTTAGGAGAAAATTTAGTGATGTGTAATGTTTTACTTCATAAGAACACTGAAATGTCATAGGGTTACTGATTTATTCTTACAAAGAATCATCCTCTGCTACAATAGCATCAAACATCACCATGACTACTATACTATTACTTTCATGGATTCCATATTAAGTAGATAGCAAGAGTATGTTAATGTCCATGGAGGCTCAAACTCCTTAGCTGTGTAGCAAACAGGTACGGTCAATTAGATAATTCTCCACACTCCCCACCTTGAGCCGTATCACGGTTGCTCAACTCCAATGGATGTACCAGTTGAATGGGTCTTCGAAACACTCTCCCCTCTTTGTCAGTCAGCTCACAGGACCTGATCTTCCCATCTCGTCCCATGATGAGTTTGGAGATTCTAGCTATCTTCCAAATTTGCCTTGGTAGTTTATCGTCGCTTAGCAGCGCCAGATCTCCTTGTTGAAGAAGTGGACGATTCTGGTTCCGTTGCTGAACTCCATGGAAACGATTTAGATCCAATAGATACTCGTTCCTCCACTGCTTCCAAAATGTGTTCAGTGCAGACTGTTTTTCTGTCCACATCTGATTCATTTCTTCCTTTGTTTTGTTACTATCTTCAACATTGGTCTTTCTGTCTGGTAGCCTTGTTGTGTTATCACCAATAAGAAAATGTGCTGGTGTCAGTGCACGATGCTGAGGATCGTTTTCCACATACGTCAAGGGTCTACTGTTGATTGTTGCTTCAATTCCGACGAGAACTGTGTAAATTTCTTCATCATCGAACAGCCTGCTTCCTAAGGCTTTCTTCAAACAGCTTTTCACTGTCTGTACCATTCTCTCCCAGAATCCTCCCCACCAAGCAGCGCGTTCGACTATATATTGCCAATGAATATTTTTACCATTCAAAAAATGCACAATGTCTTCTGTTTTCAGATTTTCCCATAATGTGCTAAGTTCTCTTTCAGCTTTCTTAAATGTTCGTGCGTTATCGGACCAAATTGTTCGACATAAACCTCTCGTCCAATAAATCGCTGTAAGGCGTGAATGAATTTCTCCGTATTCATATCTGTCACAAGCTCCAAGTGTACACCGCGCGTGACAGTGCATGTGAACAATGCAATGTATCTTTTCCGTAATATGCTTCCATTCTTGGAATATAACGGACCTGCGAAGTCCACACCAGTGGTCTCAAATGGTCTGCTAGGAGTTACGCGTTCTGTCGGAAAAGGGGGTTCAACTTCCGAAGCTGCCTTTGCTTTCAGTTTTTTGCACGGTAAGCACTGTCTAATGATTTTCTTGATCTGTCGTCCTCGAAGTATCCAAAAGTCTGTCCTTAAAATACTCAACAAAATTCGAGTTCCTACATGAAATTGGGTTTTATGTTCTTCTTCTACTAACAGTTTTGTGAAATGGTGGTCACCATTTAAAATAATGGGATGTTGCTCGTTTTCATCTAAACTGGCAAATTGTAAACGTCCACCAACTCTAAGAATGCCATGTTTGATGAATGGAGAAAAGTTTCTAATTTTGGACTGCTTGGGTAGTTCTGACCTTTTCTGTAGTGCTTCTATTTCTTCTGGGAACGATTCTCTCTGTGAATGTTTAATCCAAAACAGCTTTGTAGTTTGAATTTCGTCTAATTGGAGTGGGCCTAACGTTTTTCCTTGACAGTGTGTATTTCGTGTAAATTGCCAAATCCATGCTGTAATCCTGAGAACTTTGGTTAATCTGCTATATCTTGTAATATCGAAAATCGCTTCTGTCTGTTTAGCTGCGGTAGCATGGGAAACTGTTTTCTTTCGTTCTGTTCCTGTTTTATCAAGTTCTGTTTGTGATATTTCAACTGATTTCGGCCAATACTCTTCTGGTTTTATAAGCCAGTCTGGACCATGCCACCATGAGTTACTTTCATGCAGTTGATTTGCTGTTAGCCCTCGTGTTATATGATCTGCAGGGTTTTCCTTGCCGGGGCAATGACGCCACTGTGTTGGGTGTGACCTTCGATGAATTTCATGTATTCTGTTCGAGACAAACACGTTCCATTCCGACGCGTTTCCTCTTATCCAGTGTAATACAATGGTTGAATCGGTCCAAAATTGGACGTGGTGTAATTCCAAGTGTAGTTCACGTTTGACATAGTCCGAAAGACGAACTGCTATGATAGCTCCCATGAGTTCTAGTCGTGGTAAGGATATTTTCTGAACTGGTGCGAGTCGATTTTTGGCTGTGATTAATTCGATCCTGACATGTTCGTTTATGGTCGCCTTGATGTAAACTGCTGCGCCATATATTCGTTCGCTGGCATCACTGAAAATGTGCAGTTCTCCGGTCTGGTCTTGCTTGATCCAAGATCCTATCCATCGTGGAATTTTAACTGTTTGTAAGCTTTTTAAACCTTCTAGCCAGTGGTTCCACTTCTGAACTAAATCATGTGGCAAAAGCTCATCCCAGTCGAGGTTTCTCAGCCAAGTTTCTTGGAAAATAATCTTTCCTGTAATTGTTGCTGGTGATAGGAGGCCTAATGGATCGTAAATTCTTGCTGCAGTCTTCAGGACAACTCTTTTAGCACAGGGCATGAGTGCTGCTGTACTTACGGTATTCTCGAACGAGAAGTAGAATTCATCTGTATCCGTATCAGTTGGAATGCCTAAAATAGATGTATTTTGGCGGACCACTTCTTTCGTTTCTCGCCACATCTGGTTCATTGTTATTGAGTTTGATAACCATTTGGAAAGTGGAATGCTGATCTCATTGAAACAATTTTTCATCTCTGTATAAATGTCTATCAATTCTTCATCCGTGCTGCTAGATCGTCAACATACACGTTGTCTTCTAGAATTCTTAATGCGTTTGGATATTTGTCTTTCATCACCGTTGCTAGTTGTCTTAAAGTTGCTGCCAGCAAATACGGGCTGCATGTCAGCCCAAATGGGAGTCGACAGAAACGGTATACTGTGGTCTCACTGGTTCTCAGCCACCCTTCTTCTGAACGAATCATTTTAAACCAGAAAAAACGAGTGGAATCTCTGTTTTTCTCATTCAGAATCAACTGTAAAAAGCTCTGTTTCCCGTCTGCTGCAATGTATTTGTTGAACGTTCGTAACCGAAGTAAGGTTGCTGTTGAATCTGGATTCAGATTGGGGCCAGATTCCAAGTTGCTGTTCAAAGACAATTCGCCTTTCTCATGTGAAGAAGCGTCATATACGATCCTCACTTTGGTTGTTTCATGATCATCTCGAATTACTGCATGATGTGGCATGAAGAATGTTTTGCCTCTTTGTGATTCCTCACTACAGAATTCAACTTGTTCGTTCTCAATGTGTTTCTGCATTGCTTGTACATAGAGTTCTTCGTATTTCTTATCTCTTGCAAATCGCTTCTTCAAACTATCGAAACGCTTTAATGCAATATTCCTGTTGTCGTGTAGATTAGGTTCATCCTTTTTCCAAGGTAGGAATATTGTGCACCATCTTTCAGTTATCGCAAATTGTTCATTGGTTGTTGTCAAAATCTTCTGTTCCTTGGCTGTGAATTTGCGAGTTTCATCATCCCTGATTCCGATGCTCTCTAGCTCCCAGAATCTCCTCAATAGGTTGTCTGTTTCTGAGTGAATGAAGTATGAATTTTTTTCTTTTATCGAAATCCCAGTGCGACTTCCAAATAGAATCCAACCAAAAATACTTCTGCGAATGGTGAGCGAGTCTGATAAGTGGATGATGTCATCTTGGAAGATACGTTCATGGTAATCAGCGCCAACTAATATTCCAATAGAGATGTTCTTCGATATTTCATCCGCATCTGCAAATTTTAAACTGCTGAATTGTTGCCTAATATCCATTGGGACTGGTCTCAGAGCTTGAAAAGTATGTGTAGCTTCTAAAGCTTCTATCTTGGTTGCAGTTCCCGTGGCTGCTCCTGTAAGTTGAAATCGTACTCGGTTGCGTATTGTTGCTTTACCGTGATGTTCAAGCGTTGAAATAATTAAGGACTCTTTTCCAAGTTTAGTTTATCTGTTAGATCTTTGACGATATAACTGCGTTCACTTCCGGCATCAAGTAGTATTTTTGTCATATGCTGATTGCCGTTGCGATCAGAAATCCACCCTAATGCTGTGTTCAAAAACATCTCATGCAATTGTGTATTTTTTGTCTCTGCAGTATGGACAGCTGTAACAGTTGTTTCTTTCGCAAGTGACTCCCCTGTGGTTACTGCCGTTACTGTATTCAAGGTGACTTGCAAATGGATTTATGATGTCCTGTGTTATTACAGACTCGACATTTCTGATCTTTCTTTCTACAGTCTTTCATTTTGTGGTTTTTGCCTAAACAGATGAAGCATCGTCCACCTTTCTTTAATTTTTCTGATCTGGCCGCAACTGAGACTATTTTATGGCATTCGTTACTCCAGTGGCCTCTTCTATCGCAAAAGGCACATGTGTTTGGGTTTGTTTTTATTTCATCGCTGTACGTTAGTTTAGGTGGATTATTTTGCTGTTCAGTATGCTTACTCTTTTATATTTCTTTCTTGTATTGACTGGTGTGTAGATTCATTGTTGTAGAGAACTGTTCTCCTAAACTGTCACTGAACTCGTTCAACTTCTCTGATTTTTCTTTGCTGAGTATCCATTTGTCCAGGAAATTCATCAGGGCATCCAAGTTACCATCATCGCCCTGCGTAGTGTACCAGGCGAATTTTGTTTCATCTGGAAAGGCACGTAAAATATCTGCAGATAAAAAGGAACCAAGCATGCAGGCATCAAACCCAAGTCCCTTAAGAGCTGCAATATTCATCTGGCAACTGTTATATATGCTTCTCAACTCGGTAGTAGTTGGATCTGAATTTTTTCTCAAGGTACGGAAGAAATCGATATGTTCCTGTTGCTGTAATTTAATGTTGTCGAAGCGTTCCTTCAGCTTCTGAAGTGCGATCTTGTAATTTTCCTCTGACATTTTCAGCCCACTGATGAGATGTCTGGCTTCTCCTTCTACCAAGTTCCATAGATACAGATGTTTGTCAACTGGCGTAATTGCCGAATTATTATGAATTGCTGATTCAAATTGCTGATAAAATCTTGGCCAGTCTGAAAAGGTGCCCATGAAAGGTTTAATTTCAAGCTTAGGTAAGCGTGGTCTCACGATTGCAGACTGAAGAATAGTTGTGTCATTCTTTGCGTTTGATTGCTGCTGGGGAAACCTAATTTCTTTGATCTTCTTGTTTGCTATTGCAATTAGTTTTCGGTCTTCTATTTGATGGTTTTCACACTCTTCTGCATCCCGTTCGTTCGCATCGTCTTCCTGCAACGCCTGTATCTGTTTCTGAATTTCGCTCAAATCTAGTAGTAGTTCGTGTAATCTTTGCGCTAATATTTCCATTTCGATGTCATCATATCCATCTTCGATCGCTGTTCGTAGTCTTTGAACAAGTCTAGTTTCCGACGATCTGGTTGCTGTTCGAATGCGTCTTTCAGTTTGTAAAATGTTTGCATTTGAAACTGTAAACTGAGCAGTTAATATTCGTATTCGTTTCCCTGAACTGAATTATGCATGAATACCGTTAACGAAAATAACACACACTACGTACATGGACATAACCGTATTCCTGTCTTTAACCTATATCTGTAATGTAATTGGTATTTTACTGCAACCTGAAGTTACACTGCATTCGTAAACAGTCCGGGTTTCCGTATTATGTTTTTACGACGGTTAAACCTTAAGCGTTGGTTTCGTATAGTACTGATCCTGTCAACAGCGGCTTTACACACTTGTAATATACACTAATTGCGACGCACTTTGAAACGTACACTGATGTTTCGTAACACTTCAAGCGAGTCTGTTCGTAATGTACATAATTACGTATATCCCTCCAAATGTATATCTGTTGCTTAAGAAATTGAATGTAAGTAGAGATCTTACTTGCGTTAGCTGGTTTCTCGTTGATACGGCGATGTTGCGTGATGCTGCTTACTGTTGTCCGTCCGCGTCTTTCTAGCCGCTGATCGTTCCATAAACGGGTTTCGGCACCATTATGTAATGTTTTACTTCATAAGAACACTGAAATGTCATAGGGTTACTGATTTATTCTTACAAAGAATCATCCTCTGCTACAACAGCATCAAACATCACCATGACTACTATACTATTACTTTCATGGAGTCCATATTAAGTAGATAGCAAGAGTATGTTAACGTCCATGGAGGCTCACACTCCTTAGCTGTGTAGCGAACAGGTACGGTCAATTAGATAATTCTCCACATGATGTGCTCTTTGTAGCTCAGGGTTCTATCTAAAGTGACTCCAGGATATTTTGGGAAAGGAGTGTATCTCAGCTTTCGTCCGTTGGGCAGAAGTCTTGGCCTTGTAGTTTGCAGCATGATTCGCTAGATGGAAAGAATAGACTTCAGTTTTTGTTCTGCTGGGGAACAATCTCCAGGTTTTAAAGAAAGTTGACATCTTCTTGAGGTCCTCTATAAGAATTTGTTCACTGTCTTCAAAGTTATTACTCTGTGCTACCAGTATGATGTCATCAGCGTATATGAACTTAGTTGATGTTGTGGTTGGTAGATCACGAATATACAAATTGAATAGCAATGGTGCTAAAACAGATCCCTGTGGTTCGCCATAAGACGGTGCGATGTAAAGCAAACAGCAAACAAACAAAGATCCCTGTGGTAGACCGTTATTTAGTTTTGTTTGTGGCTTTTAGTGTTGCCTAGAAACACTTCGAATTGTCTTGCACTAAGCATGCTAGATATTAGATCTACGATTTCTTGACTTGGTACAATTTGCAATAGTCTGTATATCAGTCCCTGTCACCAAACAGTGTCATACCTGTCAAGTCGATGAAAACAGCTGTTGATTTTAGTTGTCCTTGAAAACCAGCTTCAATATGTGCAGTTAGGGCAAGAACTTGACCGGTGCAGCTGCGTCCATGTCTGAATCCAGCTTGTTCAAGAGGAGTAACAGCTTCAATGAACGGAACTATTCTAATTAGGAGAATTCATTCAAGAAGCTTGAATATGCAACTGAGCAGTGCTATTGGTCGATAACTTTCGGGGCTGTCCTCAGGTTTGCCAGGTTTGAGAATGGCTATAACTTTTGACAGTTTGAATTGTCTGGGCAATCTGTTCTTTTGGAGTATGTAAGTGCAGAGGGAAGTGAGCCAATATATATAATGCGGGCCCATGTTCTTAATAAATTCATTATAGGCCTAGACGCTGAGCATATTGTATGTCACCTTTAACGCTGTGACCCAGGGGTCACGTGTAGGGTAATATGAGGTAATACCTATGGACGTGAGTAACGTTACTATACAGTACGCTCCCACCAGTCTTTACTCCTTTCTTTTATAAAATACCATCTTCTCTTCATACGCTTAGCTTAGACTGAAGGAATACCTTAGTCTGTACTTGCAATTGCTGCAGGAAGAACACCATTTCCCTCTGTGGCTCCTATCGTTCATTCTCCCATCTCTCAAATGAATGGATTAAACTTGCAAAAACCTGATACACAGCCTCTGAAACTTCCATTGCTTTCGGTGATTGAACATGAAACAAGTTTGCATCACGGACTTTAAATTCCTTCGGTAATAATGCACAAGGACTTCTTTATTTACTCTACTTTGGTTATGGTTGGCCGTTGCTGTCAAGCACTACATGTCGGATTATTTTCGTATGAGCTTGCGCGATCTTGTACTCTACGAGTGTCAAGACTATCGTATTCAAATCGATCTGATTACGGATTGAATCATACACGGAAACAACTAACGCACGAGTACGGAAAGCGTATTTAAATCAATTTCAATCCCCACGGAAACGTGGTATGTATGTTTATATACAGGTGGGGCCTACCCTGAATTCTGACCACCATTCATATAGTACTAATAATAATAATAACAATGTTATTTGCTTTATATCCCACTAACTACTCTTGTATGGTTTTTGGAGACACCAAGGTGCCGAAAGTTAGTCCCGCAGGAGTTCTTTTATGTGCCAGTAAATCTACAGACATGAGGCTGACGTATTTGAGCAGCTTCAAATACCACCGTATTGAGCCAGGATCAAATCTGCCAACTTGTGCTCAGAAAGCCAGCACCTTGTGTCTGAGCCATCCAGCCTGGCAAGAATTGAAAACACACTATATGGCCTACCATACTGTAGGCCTACTTGCAGAAGGAATCAATGATGAAATGAAAAACTCACTCCTCATTATTGTAACGCATGCACGGGCATTTAGCAGTTCACAAACTGCAAGCGACTCTTAACCTTTGTGCAAACTAGAAGAGACGGTTCAGTGAGAGGTAAATCCTACGCATATCCATCAAAGGTAAGACTAGATATGCAGCTAAAATTTTGACCACGTTTGCTTCTAGAGCATTTGGTGTTTACCCGACAAAACTCAGCCACAGAGATTCGGTTTACTCTGGCATCTAGCAGACGAGTGAGCAGCCAGATGCTTGCACACAGTAGATGAGACAACATGAACAACCCTTCTCACAAATGAACTATGACAAGTTGAAATACAGATCCTTTTTCGACTGGACAAACATCTGTTGACATAACTGAAAGTAGCTGTAACTGAAATAAACCCAGTCTTTAATGATACCATTGTAAATACAACAAAAATTAAAAGAAAAATATTGTAATTGTGAACTTAAATCAGTATTAACAACCACCACTGCACTCTGAGACTACAAGATGTGGGTTGCTTGCCAGGTAAATGTTGCAACACAAATCAGAGTGATTTGAAAATGAAGAAACATCTATGATCAAAGATCAGTTTTCATATTGATGGTCCTCTGCTATTCATACACATTAAAGATGAAATCTTTGCAATACTTTCAACCACCTTGGCATATGTGATAAATCACCTATCAGGATTTAAAACGTAGGTTAATGTTAAAAACGTAAGCATACATTTCAAAGGCACTTTGAGAGATGTAATGCCATACTGTACAAAGATGTATTGGCCTATAATCATAAAAGAATCAGGGGTCCACATAATTCAATGGATTATGCTTCTAAAAATTATTAGAATACTAGCAAGATACCTGTGCTTCATTGCAGTTTTAAATTCAAAGTTACTTTTCAAAGTTTCATATTTTGGAGAGTCTACTGTCAACTGAACCTTAAAAATAGCCTACACCTTAAGTTCATACGTAAATCGGTTTTGGGGGAATGATTATTAATCTTCTTTTCTAATACCCATCTGAACCCCGTACAGACGAATTGGAACGTTTTTAAACCTTATCTTATCAAACATCTAAGATGTATACCTACAGTTATGGGTGCAGTACATCAAACAGTAATGGAAGAATGAATGTTTTTTAGGCGGTGATTGTTTTAAAAATATTTCTTTAACATCTAGGACATAGAAGACCACCCTTCATGTAAAATTTTAAGATCGTGCCTGAAACTGTTTCAAAATAATGGATATTGTATTTCTGAGAGTCAACTACCATCTAAATATCTTAGGGGAGAAACATTTTGAAATAAGATTATATGATATATGTATCCTCATAAAAATAATTCACTCCTTTTTCAGCCCCCACCCACCCAACCAGTTATTTCCCCGAAAATGTGTGTTTATTTATTTTTTAAGGAGATTCCAAATACCAATTTTTATGTCTGTAAGACCTTTAGTCTTTTTTAAATATAACTAGCCTCATACAAAGAATTCAACTAATTTCTCAACACTTTCACCCCCCTTAAGTGGATTTTCCAAAGAAAAAAAGTATTTAGTTTTAGAGGAGACTCCAAACACCAATTTTCAAGTATGTTCAGTTTTTGAGATATTAGTACCCTAATAAAAACAATTCAACTCCCTTTTCAGTCCTTTTAACCCCACTTAAATTGTTGGAGCATGGAATGTTAGAAGTTTGAATCGCTGTGGTATGTTAGAGAATCTGAAAAGGGAGATGGATAGACGTAGTTTGTAGTTTGTATAAGTGAAGTACGTTAGCAGGAAGAGCAGGATTTCTGCGTCAAGTGACTACAGAATCATCAACACAAAATTAAACAGGGGAAATGCAGGAGTAGGTTTAATAACGAATAAGAAAATAGGGAAGCGAGTAAGCTACTATGACCAGCATAACAACAATAGTTAAATATTTTATATTTAATGCCCACCTTTTCAATACAATTTATAAATGATATACATTTATATTAACACTAGCTGATGGACCTGTGCTTCGCTACGGAATCCTACATCGTATACAGAATTGTAGGTTAGGTAGAGGACACACTGTGAGCAAGACTGTATTAATTTGCATACTCTTAACGTTACCCTGGAAACGCGACGGAGAAATCACCAAATGTATTTTCTCATATGAAGACTGCGGCAAAATCAGGTTGGTGAATTGCACTATAATAGCCGACACTCACTTTCCACCTGCCTTTTTACATTCTCAGAAAGACTGTCCTAGGGCCGATTGTATAAACATCACTGACTGGAGATGACCTGAGATCAGACCGGTGTCGTGATCTATGATCAACTATTCGAAGTTCAATTTTGATCCCAGTTCAACAGCGCAAAAACAGTCGAGTGTCACCAGTCGCAATTGAGCATTCGTATTCTGTGTGCCGAGCGAAAGAAAGAAATAAGGAAAAATGACTGAAATATTTGTATTGAACAAGTAAGTAGGGAAATCATACATTAATCCTGTATTATGTTTGTTAAATTTGTCGCCAAGCAATAGGGCTACACTTCTTTATTTCTTCTATTGCAGGCCCCTGCTTCCAAATCAGCTGATCTCCACACCTCGACCTCGAAAACAGCTGATGTGTTACAAGATATTAGAATCATTCCGTATTGACGGTTTTCACTTTACAATGGCGAAAAATGAAAGTATCCTCCAAATCAATACATCATATATTCCGTCATTAGACGGAGTAAACAAGATCAGACATGTTTCGGCTCGTTTGAGCCATCTTCAGTGAAAAAAATTAGGGGGGTTGGAATAATTTACGTAATATGAGTTGAAAAAATGCTAAAAAACATAATGAAAGCGCAAATGAAAAAACAAACAAAAGAGAGCCTATACGGAAACAAAATTAGCACAAATATACAATATTTACATCAATATGCAGAGCAAAAAACAACTTATTGTGACAAAATTCAGTGAAACAGGTGTTAATTTGAAATAATAATAGATACTAAAAACTGCGTTAACCTAAGAAACAAGGGAATGAGAAAACAAATGATGTAGATGGAAATGAATGATAGTAGCACATGGTGAGGTTGTGGACCTCATAGTTTACAAACTATTGGTTTATAAAAATCACAAAACAGTTTGAAATCGCTGTCAAAATCATCTTAGTGGAAATCCATCACATCAAACTGGTCAGGAGGAGAGCGGGAGCAAACATTTTGAGAGAAACCAAGCCTGAATTAACCTGCAGGCGAAAAGCCTGTGATAAGGGGAAAAAAACACCATGAAATTTAAGGCTTTAGAAATAGCAGCATTCTCAATATCTTCTCAATCTAGCGGTCCCTTTCTTCATTATTGTTTCATAATGTTGGCTGGTGTTTTGCCTTATTATAGAGGGGTCGGCTCTTCGGGACCCCTCTATAATAAGGCAAAACACCAGCCAACATTATGAAACAATAATGAAGAAAGGGACCGCTAGATTGAGAAGATATTGAGAATGCTGCTATTTCTAAAGCCTTAAATTTCATGGTGTTTTTTTCCCCTTATCACAGGCTTTTCGCCTGCAGGTTAATTCAGGCTTGGTTTCTCTCAAAATGTTTGCTCCCGCTCTCCTCCTGACCAGTTTGATGTGATGGATTTCCACTAAGATGATTTTGACAGCGATTTCAAACTGTTTTGTGATTTTTATAAACCAATAGTTTGTAAACTATGAGGTCCACAACCTCACCATGTGCTACTATCATTCATTTCCATCTACATCATTTGTTTTCTCATTCCCTTGTTTCTTAGGTTAACGCAGTTTTTAGTATCTATTATTATTTCAAATTAACACCTGTTTCACTGAATTTTGTCACAATAAGTTGTTTTTTGCTCTGCATATTGATGTAAATATTGTATATTTGTGCTAATTTTGTTTCCGTATAGGCTCTCTTTTGTTTGTTTTTTCATTTGCGCTTTCATTATGTTTTTTAGCATTTTTTCAACTCATATTACGTAAATTATTCCAACCCCCCTAATTTTTTTCACTGAAGATGGCTCAAACGAGCCGAAACATGTCTGATCTTGTTTACTCCGTCTAATGACGGAATATATGATGTATTGATTTGGAGGATACTTTCATTTTTCGCCATTGTAAAGTAAACAGCTGATGTGCTCACGAAGTCACGGTCGCCTGGCATAAAATGAAACCGAGACCTTAAAACATGATGAAATTTAAAACATGGAAATTTTAATGAACAGGAGAAAGTTAGGCCTGGACAATAAGGAAGACCGGTTTTAATTGCATAGTACAGTGGCGTTATTAGACGCATATAGTTTTAAAGTACATTATGTTTTTGGCTATTTTTGTTGCAGATAAACTGTTCGTATAATTTAGTTTGAACCACTTTTCGTAATAGCCAACTGTAATTTTTTTGTAAATATTGTTACCTAAATACACTACGGTATTAATAATTGCTGCCCTTATAGCAGTGTTTTCTCTTCCATGAACGTCATTTGCAGCAGGTACTGAAATTTCTTCGAACGCTCTTCTTGCAACGAACACAGCCTCATCTCTTTCAGGGACCTCATCTACTGCATTTACAGCGATATTGTGCAAGACGAATGCTGCAACTATGATTACTGGAACACGAGCTAACTTCACTCTTAGCCCCATACTGAGACAAGGGAACCGTCTTTTCACAACCCCAAATGTTCTTTCTATTGCTGACCTGGTTGCTTTATGGGCTCGATTATAAGCTACGATATTTAGGGACCTGAGCCTAGCATCACAAATAACTTTAATATTTAACGAAAACTACCCATGACGATTCATATAAACTTCTGCGTTATCGCCCCCAGGATATATTATAGGTATGTGGGTACAGTGTATAGCGCCTATAACACCAGGGAAAAAATCACGCATGATTTTCCTCACGTCATTTTGTTCAGAGGGCATTTTGATAAACTCGTGTTTCAGTGCAGCAATGAGATTAGATACGCGATGAATGGCTCTGCAGACTGTCGCTGTGTCTACATGCAGTAAATCACCAACGATTAACTGAAAACTTCCCGTGGCAAAGAATCTCAAAGTTAGTAACATCATGTGCATTTGAGTTAGTAGGTTATAAGTAGAATATCACGCAATCTGAGTTCTAGCTGTTCCACGGTATCTTTTCCCAAGTGATCCCTCAGTTTTAACTTCTTATCACTCAATTCTCTCATTGGATTTCCTCATTCACAGAACACACAAGGAGCCCGACAAAATTAATCATTTTCATCATCAGAATATATATCTGAGAAATCAGAGTAATCAGACATCTGTAAAATACGAACAAGATATATAATAACGTAAGCAATTTATCGAGGTTATGTTATAGAATTATTACATTACACTGCAGTAAAAGAAGCGTAATATTGCCTATATACAGACAACTATAGCTAGCAATGTATGAGGTTAGACTTCAGTGTATTTTTTTTACCATTTATCGTAAAAACACAGGTAATATTTTATTAACAATCAGCTGGTCTTGTATCCCAAGTAGGAAACAACTCCTTGAACTAAGATCAAAGAGTTTGATCGGAGAAATTTCTCCAGTCAAAGTTGATCATAGTTCAGTGCGAATTGATCCCAGAATAACGTTTATACAATACAAATGTACGAGTTTTGCGTGAACCGAGATCAATTTCATCTCTGATCTAAGATCAAACGG
Organism: Anabrus simplex; assembly: GCF_040414725.1. Taxonomy (NCBI): domain Eukaryota; kingdom Metazoa; phylum Arthropoda; class Insecta; order Orthoptera; family Tettigoniidae; genus Anabrus; species Anabrus simplex. The sequence continues at coordinate 131,494,735 of NC_090275.1, read as the reverse complement.
TTTATACAATCGGCCCTTAGTGGTTTCCCAACTGAAATGAACACAGGTCAGTACAATCCGTGAACACTCTTAGTCCTTTTTTCGGAGAGGGATAGATAGATAGATATAAATAAATAAATAAATAAATAAATAAATAAATAATTTGGAATATGGTTCATGTTTGTGGGTTACTGTAGTCACGTCCTAGTTCGTGAACCATGGGCAACGGCTGTGTGGCCTAGTAAGTGGTCCTGAGAGTCGGGATACCAGTTGCTATGGAATGGGAGTGGGCATCTCGGACATATTCTGAGTCGTGGCCCTCCTTGTGCTCAGGCGGCTAGGACTACACAATTCACCGGTGGTCCATAACCCGTTAGAGGAGAGATCCTCACTTGGACTATGTGCAAGTAGGGCAGCATCCTGCTTCATGAATTTACCGAGCTCAGAACACTTTAAGCAAGCCTCGGACCTATGGGAGTAATGGAGTCCCACTCCCATTTGACAGGCGAAGGACTCCTTGGAAACAACTTGGCGAACGAAATGGAATTCGATGGGGAGCTATCAATATTAATGGGGCTTATGGAAGAAAGAAGGTAGAACTTGCTGAGTCAGCAAAGAGGATGCATCTGGATGTGCTAGGAGTAAGTGATATTCGGGTAAGGGGAGATAAGGAGGAAGAGATAGGAGATTATAAAGTGTACTTGACGGGTGTTAGAAAGGGAAGGGCAGAGTCTGGGGTAGGGCTCTTTATCAGGAATACCATTGCACGCAACATAGTTTCTGTTAGGCACGTAAGTGAGCGAATGATGTGGGTAGATTTGTCAGTGGGAGGAATTAGGACAAGAATTGTGTCCGTGTATTCACCATGTGAGGGTGCAGATGAGGATGAAGTTGACAAGTTTTATGAAGCATTGAGTGACATCGTGGTCAGGGTCAACAACAATGATAGAATAGTGCTAATGGGCGATTTCAATGCGAGAGTTGGGAATAGAACTGAAGGATACAAAAGGGTGATTGGTAAATGTGGGGAAGATATGGAAGCTAATGGGAATGGGAAGCGTTTGCTGGACTTCTGTGCTAGTATGGGTTTAGCTGTTACGAATACATTCTTCAAGCATAAGGCTATTCACCGCTACACATGGGAGGCTAGGGGTACCAGATCCATAATAGACTATATCTTAACAGACTTTGAATTCAGGAAATCTTTTAGGAATGTACGAGTTTTTCGGGGATTTTTCGATGATACAGACCATTATCTGATCTGTAGTGAACTAAGTATCTCTAGGCCTAGGGTAGAGAAAGTGAAATCTGTCTGCAAACGAATAAGGGTAGAAAATCTCCAGGACAAGGAAATTAGACAGAAGTACATGGATATGATTAGTGAGAAGTTTCGAACAGTAGACAGTAAGCAGGTTCAGGATATAGAAAGTGAATGGGTGGCATACAGGGATGCTGTAGCAGAAACAGCAAGGGAATGCCTAGGAACAACTGTGTGTAAAGATGGGAAAAGGCGAACATCTTGGTGGAATGATGAAGTGAGAGCAGCCTGTAAACGTAAAAAGAAGGCTTATCAGAAATGGCTCCAAACAAGGGCCGAGGCAGACAGGGATTTGTACGTAGATGAAAGAAACAGAGCGAAACAAAAAGTTGTTGAATCCAAAAAGAAGTCATGGGAAGATTTTGGTAATAACCTGTTGCAAACAGACAAGCTCATGGGGAGGAGGAAAATGATGTTGGTGAAATTATGCTTGAGGAAGTGGAAAGGATAGTAAATAAACTCCATTGTCATAAGGCAGCAGGAATAGATGAAATTAGACCTGGAATGGTGAAGTATAGTGGGAAGGCAGGGATGAAATGGCTTCATAGAGTAGTCAAATTAGCGTGGAGTGTTGGTAAGGTACCTTCAGATTGGACAAAAGCAGTAATTGCACCTATCTATAAGCAAGGGAACAGGAAGGATTGCAACAACTATCGAGGTATCTCATTGATTAGTAGGCCTATACCAGGCAAAGTATTCACAGGCATCTTGGAAGGGAGGGTGCGATCAGTCGTTGAGAGGAAGTTGGATGAAAACCAGTGTGGTTTCAGACCACAGAGAGGCTGTCAGGATCAGATTTTCAGTATGCGCCAGGTAACTGAAAAATGCTACGAGAGGAATAGGCAGTTGTGTTTATGTTTCGTAGATCTAGAGAAAGCATATGACAGGGTACCGAGGGAAAAGATGTTCGCTATACTGGGGGACTATGGAATTAAAGGTAGGTTATTAAAATCAATCAAAGGCATTTATGTTGACAATTGGGCTTCAGTGAGAATTGATGGTAGAATGAGTTCTTGGTTCAGGGTACTTACAGGAGTTAGACAAGGCTGTAATCTTTCACCTTTGCTGTTTGTAGTTTACATGGATCATCTGCTGAAAGGTATAAAATGGCAGGGAGGGATTCAGTTAGGTGGAAATGTACTAAGCAGCCTGGCCTATGCTGATGACTTGGTCTTAATGGCAAACTGTGCCGAAAGCCTGCAGTCTAACATCTTGGAACTTGAAAATAAGTGCAATGAGTATGGTATGAAAATTAGCCTCTCAAAGACTAAACTGATGTCAGTAGGTAAGAAATCCAACAGAATTGAATGTCAGATGGGTGATACAAAGCTAGAACAGGTCGATAATTTCAAGTATTTAGGTTGTGTGTTTTCCCAGGATGGTAATATAGTAAGTGAGATTGAATCAAGGTGTAGTAAAGCTAATGCAGTGAGCTCGCAGTTGCGATCAGCAGTATTCTGTAAGAAGGAAGTCAGCTCCCAGACGAAACTATCTTTACATCGGTCTGTTTTCAGACCAACTTTGCTTTATGGGAGCGAAAGCTGGGTGGACTCAGGATATCTTATTCATAAGTTAGAAGTAACAGACATGAAAGTAGCAAGAATGATTGCTGGTACAAACAGGTGGGAACAATGGCAGGAGGGAACTCAGAATGAGGAGATAAAGGCTAATTTAGGAATGAACTCGATGGATGAAGCTGTACGCATAAACCGGCTTCGGTGGTGGGGTCATGTGAGGCGAATGGAGGAGGATAGGTTACCTAGGAGAATAATGGACTCTGTTATAGAGGGTAAGAGAAGTAGAGGGAGACCAAGACGACGATGGTTAGACTCTGTTTCTAACGATTTAAAGATAAGAGGTATAGAACTAAATGAGGCCACAACACTAGTTGCAAATCGAGGATTGTGGCGACGTTTAGTAAATTCTCAGAGGCTTGCAGACTGAACGCTGAAAGGCATAACAGTCTATAATGATAATGTATGTATGTATGTTAATTTGGAATATTCCAAAATTGTAATTCTAGACCAGGTCATTCTACTACTACTACTAGTACTACTAAGTGAACTCTGCCTTAAGAGCGCACACTGCTCATTCAAAACAGCACATCAGAGTAGGGATCGAATAGTTGGAATACTATGATGAACCAGTGAGTTTTGTACCAGAGGTATGGTATCAGAAAATGTATGAACCAGAGGAATGACATGCTAAAGAAGTAAGTTTTCTAACTCCCCAGCTATTTCCAGCCAATATTCAGTCAGGCTGTTATACTCGGTACACAGCAGTAATCCAATTTATCAGAGTTGAGAGGCAACATAAGACAAAGAACATCACCACAAACAATGGTCAGTGTAATGTTATTGTTGATCAATGTTATGCGCTTTCAATATTGTAGGCTTTCACATTTAATTTCCTTCCGACTATGAAATACCACTCTTATCATAGTCGGTACGGTAAAATTGAATAAAACATAAATGGCCGGAAATTGTATTCTCTATAACTTTCGTTACGTAGTACTTTTCGATAACACCAATAACATAGGTATTTAAAAATTAAATTTTAGGCCCCTTCCTCTAAACTACAACTTCATACAGGGCGAATAAAATTGTTTATAACTTAGACTGTAGTTTCCTATTCCGCGACTTTATATACCGACTTTCATTAAATTCTGTTAACCCATTTTCTCGTGGCTCGGCGTTAATATGGACTTGGCAACAAAAATACAAATTAATGAATATCTGTGTTATCAAAGCCGGTACGGTAAGAATGTACGACATAAATGATTGGAAATTTAATTCTATATAACTTTAGTTATGTAGTATTTATAGACAGGACCACTAATAATATAAATATTTGAGAATTCAATTTTAGGCCTTCCCCTAAATTACCATTTCACTCAGCGTGAGTAAAATAATTTATAGCCTAGATTGTAGTGGCTCATCCCCCGACTTCACATACCAATTTTCATTAAATTCTCTTCAGCCATTTTCTCGTGATGCGTGTACAATAGGGTGTCCCTTAAAAGGGGAATTTTTTTTTTTTTTTTTTCATTTATTGAAACGCATACCCTGTTATTGTGTTTATTAGTCTATTAGGTACCCAAATACAGAATTTCAACTTTCTACATTAATTTTAACCCATGCCGACGGGGCCTAAAAGTTTTAGAAAATAGCTGCTTAAAGGGTCTGTTAAATGTAGTTGTAGATGATCACTCAAAACAATTATTTTAGAGAAATACAAATGAAAATAGAAATTTATGTAATGCTCTTCTTGTAAGTAACAAATTTTTTTTATAGTTATTCATTTGGATATTTCCTCTTCAAAGTCCTTTTTTACAGTCTGGGTAAATTTTATGTTCTTGCACACAATGTAATAAGAACTGCTTCTGTTCTTCATCTGCGGTAATCAAACCATGAAAGTCTGTCATTAGTTTAACAGCTCTTTCAGCTGTGTCATTAACTGCTTTTAAGGTAGAAACCTTCTTTTTAGCTTCCACAAACACCACGTTGTCTTTCCATGAAGATACAATTTCTTGAAGGAAACCACTGTCAAGTGAAAGTAAATCTTTACTCTTGACAGAAACAAAATCACTCAAAGATTTCCCTGAAAAAAAAAAAAAAAAAAAAAAAAAATACTTGTAGTGCCTATAAATAAAACAAATAAGTTCTAAATGAAATACCAGATTAAACACTACTGGGGCCTATTCCACAAAAGTATGGTCTTGTACATTACAAGTTACAGTGTGGGTTCTTGTAATGTATGGAGTTGTACATTTCTGTTCCACAAAAGATTGATAGTCTCTTGTATATTACCAGTGAATTGTTACAAGTTTTACAAGTGACGACATATCAATAAACATACTACGTCATAGCATGAATCAGCTGTTTATCTTCGTATTCCATTCGTTGAATTAGGTTATGCTTGCCTCATTTATCGTAATATCGTATTTTACTGTAACTTACGCAGCAAAGATTGAAAGAACTAATATTCCTGTGAATTTTTTAATGCTGCGATGTTATTTTTCAGTTTATTTCTTTGATGATAGGAAATTACTCCGTTATTGTCACCCATTCTGTTCTTCCGCGATCCTCGCGTATGTTCTACGAGAGTCTAACATGCCTACCTTGGTCTGTCATTAGGAATCAGATGCCGCTAATACCGATATTCGGCCGCCAAACTTAATTGTTACGAAATTGCAAACTCTGCATGAATTGTTAAAATGATGTCAAGAGAAACAAAGTTATTCATTTTGAAGGAAATAGAAGGTAGGAAAGATATTTGTTTCGGTGGATTTAGCGAGAGTCTGAAAAAACAAGACAAAATAAATGGTTGGATGGAAATATTTGACTTGGGAAAAGCTCATGGAGCTTTTGAGGGGAAAAGTTGGACGTATGTAAGAGATATTCTGCTCATTAATGATTCCAGGAATGTCCTTCTTGGAATATGTTTTTTTCAGTATTTTCAGGCCAACAAACAATTTGAGGAAATTTTATATCATTTATTGCAGCTACCACAGACCGAAGATTTTGCCATCCCAAGCCAATGTAATGTAGTTAGTAAATGATGTTTAGCAGAGAGAGATTTATTTCTGTTCGTAGGATATTTTAAGCTATAGCCAATATCTATCAAAAGTTCTTCCACTTGTACTGTGTTTAACCTAAAACGTTCATTTTATTCAAATACAGTGTTAAACTGGAAGTTTATTCTTTCCCTGTACAGACGATAGTTTTCATTTTCATCACCATCACTATCACTACTGCTAGACCACATATTTATCAAAATGTATCCAAAATAAGCGTATTTAAATAGCACTAGTACATTTATATATTATTGTCCTTTCACTGGTAGAGAATTCTTCTCAATTCGCTAGTAAGTTACAAGTACTAGTACTTTTGTGGAACACGCCTATAAAAATTCACTAGTAATTTGTAAGTATGGAGTAGTAAAGTACAACTGTAGATAATTCTTTTGAGAATTTACTTGTAATGTACAAGACCATACTTTTGTGGAACAGGCCCCTGGTCTACTACGTACCATATAGAGAGCCAGACATCTCTTCTTTTGATGGAACTTATCTCTTTCCGGAATCACCAAAGCTTTCTTTTTTTAAGTTTTCTACAATGTTTCCTTTGGTCTGCTCATCAACTTCATTATCAAAAATTGAAAGGATGGCTATTTCCTCTGACAAGTACCACAAGTGTTGACTGAACTTGTTTAAAGCCACATTGGAAATCAACTTGTCAACTTTCTCGTAATCTTTTAAGCTCTTTAAAAAACAAAAATCTTGATTCGGCGCTTTTATCGCCAAACTACATTCAAGCCAGGGCTTCACATAAACTTCCACAATGAATAAACAAACATCTTGTAAAAAACAAACATTTTAAACTGGGACTTCAGTAAACACATTTTTAAGGAGTAAATAGCTCTTGCCATCCATCGTCCTTGATGCATTGCACCAGGTCTGATTTTTATTTTATTTTTAATGTCTCCACCCAGAAAAACAATAGAGAGCACAATGAGCTCGCGATAATCATCTCGTACAGTCGATTTTGCCAGTTCATTGTTACGAAATGTCACCAATTTAATAATATTTGCCTCACAGAGATGTTGTTGGACAAAATCAGTGCACGGTTCGATGGCACTAGGATTAATATTCTTCCCGTTGTCTCTAAACGTTTTAAACAGCGGAATATCAGGACTGCTAGTGATTTGTTAGATCTTTGATTCAAACACACTTTTGAGCACCAGTTCGTAAATATGATGGCGGCAAGGAAAGAGTAATAACTCTCTTTCTAGTTTTTGCTCTAAAAGCACACAAGCTCCGTTCAAGCGTCCTGTATTAGATGCTGTTGTATCACAGCACATTATTTGTACCTTATCATCCAGCTTTCAGTCATGAAGGGCGTTTGACACTGCTTTCGCTTGCTCTTTGCCGGAAGATTTGTCTAACTCCGGCACAGCAAGAAGTTGTTATTTCTCGTTGTATGAAATAATAATTGGTAGGCGTTCTTCTTTAGAACTTCTTACATCCAGAGCAGGTAACAATTTTCCATCCCAATGAACAGTAACTACTTCGGGCACGTTATTCTGAAAATTGGATTTAATGGATCTCGCTCTATCTTTTCTTATTTGTGTTTGAATGTGTTGAATAGAAGATTTGTTGATCAGGTAATTGTCAGAACTAAGATCAAGTGCTTCTACTACAAACTGAATTATATAAACAGAATCTCTGATGCTTAGTTGACATCTGTCTAAAGTTGCAACTAATTTAGATGTGATAAAATCTTTTCTTGCTCTTCTTGTCGATGAAGCTAAAGAATTACAAGTTAAAAAGGTCCCAAACCTTGACCTAAAGGTTGTTTACAGGCTGAAGATGCCCAAAATAATGGGTGAAACATGTACCTGACCAAATAAGTCTACATAAAATCATGTAGATAATAACCACATTAAACGTGGAAAGTATTGAATAGGTGGTTTTTTATTAAATTATCCTTGATATCTATGCCTAAGCTAAAGAACTTACAAATTGAGATGTGGATGGCAGAGATTCTTCCAGGCTTTCTTCAGAGCTTGTAGATTGTTCTTCTATGTCTTCATGTGTATCAAAGGTCTGTAAACTTGCAGATTCCAATGATCTCGCGGAAGGTATTTGCTTTAGTCTCTTTTTATCTTCTGCGAGTTTTCTCAGCCTGGCCCTTTCTTCAATTTCAGCCAACCTTTGTCAACACCCACTAGGCACCCTGGCTCTTTGCTTTTGCAAAAATATTTTATCTTCTTCGATTTTTATTCTTTCAAGAGCATCAGCATGTGCGATATCGAATAAATTATCTAATTCAAGTTGAAAGTTCTCTTCACGGCGCCTATGTAAATCCTGAATCTTCTTGCTATTTTTTTGCAGTTCTCGCCAGACCTGATAAAGATCCACTAACTTCTTAACACAATTAGGCACAGCTCTGGTAGGTATTCTAGCCTTAACCAGAATATATTGCACTCCCGAATGACAAGATTTGCACTTTCACTAACAGTCAACTTAACCTCACGTACGTTGAAAAATATAACTGCGAGAACTTGATGATTAGACGGTAATTTTGCGCCTGTTATTTGGTGATTTACTTCACCAACCAAGAAAATGGTTTCTTTATTGCTCCTTAGTTCCACTGACATCTTCGAAATATAAAACAATCCGTGCTAGCTACCCGATAAGCGAAAACTAAGTGGCAATAACAATGAGAGCACACCACTCTTGTGACGCAACTTGTATGGACATGTTTGTGCGCGAGTCGGCATGGGTTGCACTGTTCCAAATAACGAAAAAAATTGTTTTCGGGTGTTTTAGGCCCAAATGAATAAAACAACAACCTATGCATTGCAAAATTAAAACTTTGAAATATAAGGGACACCCTAGTATACATACATACGGACAGACAGAAATTACGGAAAAGTAAAAAGTGCATTTCCTTATTATTATGGACATGACCGATACAGAAATACCATTCTTTTCAAATTCTGAGCAATGTACAGACAAAACTCTTAGATTCATCAAAACATTTTGATATCTTAGGAGGACACCTTGGCTTTGGATCACTTGAACTTTGAATGTACTGCGGCTTATATGGAAAGCCAACTTCAATCGCATTTCTATGCGTGAACCGCGACCAGCATTTTATCTATGAAAAACAACTTTTTAACAAAGAGCAGCAATACAGCATTTTAGGAACCTCTATTAAAAGGATCTCTTTAATGTAGTGCAACAAAAATCTTGAACATTACCTTATTTCTCACTAGCTGATGCACCCGAGCTTCGCTATGGAATTCTACATTGAATACAGAATTCTAGGTTAGGTAGTGTACACGCTGTGAGCAAGATTGTATTAAATTTCATAGCTCTTAACGTTACCCCAGAAACGTGACAGGGAAGTCATCAAATATCTTCTCATATATAAAGACTGGGTTAGAGAATTTTCATTGTAATGGTAGGCCCACTTGCCACCTGCCATTTTACATTTCCCAACTGAAATGAACATAGGTCTTTACAGTGACGTCTGTAGCAAAGGCAAGATTAAAAGCAATGCTTTCATATGAAATACTCGATCAAATGAAAAAAAATGCATTTTCTCACTTTTGATGAACAGTACTATGCTGCCAATCTAACAGACCAAAGTTACAGAGCTGGAATGACCAAGCCACAGACAGCTGTGAACCGTAAACACTCTTCGTCTTTTTTTGGAAGGAGGTTTGAATAGTGAGGAGTCCCAGGGCAAAAACTATCACCTTCTACTAATGTTTCCTAGGAGTACCCGATGAGTCAGAAGATCTCAACTCACTACACCGGTGGCGGAAATATCTATCTGACTTGGAGGCAAATTTTTCTCCAAGCCACATGAGAAACCCCCTCTTCACTCCTAACTAGTCTAATACTAAGTGAGCCTCTGCCTTAAGTGTGCACACTGCTCATTCAAAACAGCATGTCAGAGTAGGGATCAAATAGCTGGAATACTATGATGAACCAGTGTGTTACGTACCAGCGGTATCACAAAATGTATGACATAATGAAGAAGAAAGTTTTCCTCCCCAGCTATTTCCCGCCAATATTCAGTCAGGCTGTTATACTCGGTACGCAGCCGTAATCCCATCTATCGGAGTTGAGTGGCAGCATAAGAGACAAATAACATCACAACAAACAATGGTCAATGTAACGTTATTGTTGATCGATGTTATGCACTTTCGATATTGTGGGCCTTCACATTTTCTTCAGACTCTGAAACACCACTCTTATCATATTCGGTACGGTAAAAGTGAATAAAATATAAATGATCGGAAATTGCATTCTATATAACTTTTGTTATGTACTTAGTACTTTTTGATAGGACCAATAACACAGGTAGGGCCTATTTAAAAATTATATTTTAGGCACATTCCCCTAAACTACAATTTATCCAGGGTGAATAACATTGTTTACAGCTTAGACTGTAGTTTCTTATTCCCCGACTTTATATACCGATTTTCATTAAAATCGGTTAACCCATTTTCTCGTGGCTCGGCGTTGATATGGACTTAGCAACAAAAAATAGAAATTCATGAATAATATCTGTGTTATCATAGCCAGTACAGTAAACATGTATAACACAAATGATCGGAAATGTAATTCTATTGGCCTATAACTGAGTTATATAGTATTTAATGATAGGACCACTAATAATATAAATATTTGAGAATTAAATTTTAGGGCTTCCCCTAAACTACCGTACTTTTTCACTCAGCGTAAATAAAATGATTTATAGCCTAGACTGTGGTGGGTCATCCCCTGACTTTACATACCAATTTTCATTAAATTCTCTTCAGCCGTTTTCTCGTGATGCGTGTACATACATACAGAAGTTATGGAAAAGTAAAAAGTGAATTTATTGTTACTACGGTCATGACTGATACAGAAATACAATTCTTTTCAAATTCTGAGCAATGTACAGACAAAACTCTTATTTGATATATATAGGCTAGATATGGTATGTACATAGCATTTTTAATATTACTGATACTACACTGTGTCTTCCATTGCTTAAAGTTTTTACAGACATTATTTTATTCAACCAGCCTTAATTTAAAGTTCTATTGATTGTACGTACAGTTTTTTAAGACCATTGTGTCGTTACACTCTTTTATTCGATACATTTGTGTAATTTGCTTCATGCCTGATGACCTACGATTTAGGTCAAAACTAGTCCCCGAATGTTAATATTATTAATGTATATCATTTATAATTTGTATTGAAAAGGTGGACATTAAATATAAAATATTTAACTATTATTGTAATTCCCAGTTCCATACGGACCAACAATCATGAAATTCTTATCTTTTGATTATGACCAGCATAGTGAAAGGTTTATTGTAGTCAAGATAGACGGCAAGCCAATGCCCACCACAATAGTGCAAGTCTATATGCCTACTAATTCAGAAGATGATAAAGAAATTGAAAGAATATATGAAGAAATAGAAGATTTAATACAGTATGTAAAAGGTGATGAGAATCTAATTGTGATGGGAGACTGGAATGCAGTGTTAGGCCAAGGAAGAGAAGGTAATACAGAAGGAGAATTCGGATTGAGACAACGGAATGAAAAAGGAAGCCGGCTGGTTGAATTCTGCACTGATCACAATTTTGTCGTGGATAACACTTGGTTCAAACACCTCAAGCGACGGCTGCATACATGAACGAGACCTGGAGACACTGGAAGTTATTAAATAGACTTCATTATGATTAGGTAGAGATTTAGAAACCAGATGTTAGATTGCAAGACTTTCCCAGGAGCAGACGTGGACTCTGACTACAACCTATTGGTCATGAAATGCCATCTGAAGTTGAAGAAATTGAAGAAAGGAAAGAATGCAAAAAGATGGGATCTAGACAAGTTGAAAGAATAGAGTGTGAGGGATTATTTCCAGGAACATGCAACATAGAGGAAGATGAAGAATGTGATCAGTAAGGCTGCTGAAGAACAGTTAGGAAGAAAGGAAAGATCACCTAAAAAACAATGGATAACTGAAGAGATACTAGACCTGACTGATGAACAACGAAAGTACAAGAATGCAAAATAAAATGAGGAGCGCAGAAAAGAATACAGGCGAATAAAGAATGAAGTAGATAGAAAGTGCGGGACAGCTAAGGAAGAATGTCTGGAAGAGAAGTGAAAGGATGTTGAAGGTTGTATGGCCCTAGGAAAGGTAGATGCTGCATACAGGAAAATCAAAGAAACCTTTGGAGAAAGGAAAAGTAGGTGTATGAATATTAAAAGCTCAAATGGAAAACCACCTCTAGGGAAAGAAGACAAGTCAGAAAGATGGCAGGAACATAACCAACAGTTGTATCGAGGTAAAGAAGTACATGATAGTGTTCTGGAACAAGAAGAGGCTGTTGATGCTGATGACATGGGAGATACAATTTTGAGGTCAAATTCGACAGAGCTTTGAGAGACCTAACTAGGAGCAAGGCACTGGGAATTGATGACAAACCCTGAGAATTACTGACTGCCTTAAGAGAAGTCTGCTTGGAGAGGTTGTTCCGTATAGTGTGTAAGATGTATGATACAGGAGAGGTGCCATCTGATTTTCGGCAGAATGTTGGTATACGTGCAGCCGGCCCCGTGGTGTAGGGGTAGCGTGCCTGCCTCTTACCCGGAGGCCCCGGGTTCAATTCCCAGCCAGGTCAGGGATTTTTACCTGGACCTGAGGGCTGGTTCGAGGTCCACTCAGCCTACGTGATTAGAATTGAGGAGCTATCTGACGGTGAGATGGCGGCCCCGGTCTAGAAAGCCAAGAATAACGGCCGAGAGGATTCGTCGTGCTGACCACACGACACCTCGTAATCTGCAGGCCTTCGGGCTGAGCAGCGGTCGCTTGGTAGGCCAAGACCCTTCAAGGGCTGTGGTGCCATGGGGTTTGGTTTGGTTTTTGTTGGTATACGTGTTCCCAAGAAAGTCGGTGTTGACAAGTGTGAAAACTACCGTACCATCAGTTTAGTATCTCACGCCTGCAAAATTTAGCACATTATTTACAGGAGAATGAAAAGGCAAGTTGAACCTGAGTTGGGAGATGACCTATTTGGTTTCAGAAGAAATGTGAGAACACATGAAGCAATCCTGACTTTACGTATGATCTTAGAGGACCGAATTAAGAAAGACAAGCCTATGTACATAGCGTTCATAGAACTAGAAAAGGAATTCAATAATGTTGATTGGACCAAGGTGTTTGAGATTCTGAAAGTGATCAGGATCAAATGCCGAGAAAGGAGAATTATCTACAATCTATTCAAAAATCAGTCTGCAGTGATAAGAATCGAGGGCTTTGAAAAAAAAAAAGGCAGCAATCCAGAAAGGAGTGAGGCAAGGCTGCAGTTTGTCCCCTCCTTTTCAATGTTTACATAGAACAGGCAATAAAGGAAAACAAAGAGGAATTTGGAAAGGGTTTCAAAGTTCAAGGAGAGAAAATCAAAACCCTGATAACTGCCGAGGATATTGTTATTTTATCTGACTGCACAAGATCTGAAGAAATTGCCGAATTGTATGGACAGAGTCTTGGGGAAAGAATACAAGATGAAAATAAGTCCAAAACCAAAGTAATGAAGTGTGGTCGAACAAGCTCAGGTGATGCAGGAAATATTAGATTAGGAAATGAAGTCTTAAAGGAAGTAGATGACTATTGTTACTTGGGTAGCAAAATAACTAACGATGGCAGAAGTAAGGACATAAAATGCAGACTAGCACAAACAAGGAAGAGCTTTCTTAAGAAAAGAAATTTGCTCACCTCGAACATTGACATAGGAATTAGAAAGATGTTTTTGAAGACTTTTGTCTGGAGCGTGACAATGTATGGAAGTGAAACATGGACGATAACTAGCTCAGAAAGAGAATAGAAGTTTTTGAAATGTGGTTTTACAGAAGAATCCTGAAGGTGAAATGGGTAAACAAAACCACGAATGAGGAGATACTGAATCCAATAGGTGATAGGAGATCAATTTGGCTTAATTTGATCAGAAGAAGAGATAGAATGATAGAGCACATCTTAAGACACCCAGGTCTTGTACAGTTGGTTTTGGAGGGAAGTGTAGGTGGTAAGAACGGTAGGGGTAGACCAAGGTATGAATATGAGAAGCAGATTAGAGCAAATATAGGATGTAGTAGTTATGTAGAAATGAAAAGGTTAGCACAGGATAGGGTGACATGGAGGGCTGTATCAAACCAGTCTATGGACTGATGACTCAACACCACCTTTATCCAGGAAATTTTCAAATGAGGACTTTCCTTACTGTAGCAAAACAACTTAAGTCAGCTCTTGGCTGTAGTCAATAAGCTGCTGCAAGCCATAAAATTAAATTCTAATATAAGGACTGATTATCAAATTTTCTGCAATTACCATTTTTTTCAACCAACGATAGCCCTGAATTTCACACAAAAAGATGAATGCTTCAATGTTCACAGAAACTTTTACCATTCTTTAAACACACTAAAATTAAATTTTCTTTATCACTAAAAGAACCACAAGAAAAATAAATGACAACCTCAACCACTTACAACCCTAAAACAATCCATCTCATCTAAAACGAAGATTATTTTAAAGAAACTACTATGTATTAATACTTTCTCCCAAAACTAGCATAAACATGCTGTTATACAAACTTACATAGATACCAAAGTACTAGACAAAATTAATGCCCAATAACTACTTTCCTCTTTCAACCAATACCTCCTGAAAGTTATTAATAAAACAACACTAAACATTATACTTATTTATATCCCACTAATTCCTCATAATCTCATTATTAACAAAAAGTTACAACTAGGGCCTTGACTACCAAAAGTTGAGACTCACCATTCGAAGACTTAAGATCTCGATGTATAAGTGAAATTGGTGCCCCATTATGTAAATAGTTCATCCCTTTGGCAATCTGTATAGCCCAATCTACCAACACATCAGGACGAATCTTGCGACCTGCAAGCACTCGATTAAGTGATCCACCACGTGCATATTCCATCACTAGACAAAGGTTTGGCATCTGCAAACACACGCCTTCCAATGACACAATATTTTCATGCTTAAGTAACCAAAACAATTTTGCTTCTTGACGCACGTTCTCCAAGGTTACACTGATATCTTCATCAGGATCCTGCCGGGCTGCTTTCACTGCCACTTCCTGATTCTTCCAAAAACCACGATACACTTTACCAAAACCACCAACACCTATCACTTCTTCAAGATCCAACTCTGAGAAGTCGATTTCTACTGGTTGGACATCACTTATCACACTAGTCACTTGATCAATGATATCTTCCTCAGCTACAAAGTTAGCAGGAAAGATTCCCACCTTATCCTCAATTTTACCCGTCCACCAACCCTCGTCCCCGGAAATTTTAGAGTCCATAGACAGAACTTCAACAATCTCACCTCGTTTAAGGCTAAGTTCATCCTCTCCTTGGGCCTCATAGTCATAGAGAGCAGTCCACAGGGAGGGACTATCCTTCTTGGGAGAGGAATCATTTTTCCTGAAAAACGCACCGGCCTTAGGTTTGATAGGGCTGCTATCATTGCTTGTCTGCTGAGCGGTACTGATGGTATTCGGGCTCGGAGACGCTGAACGACTGATACTCTGTTCTCGGCCATTACTGTTCCCATAAGCCGTCTTGGTGTGTTCCATGGACGTCAATAGTGGAGGCATTCGTTGCTTCTGGGATGGATTCGGGATCCTCCCACGAATATCAAACACTCTGACGACGTTATTTCTTCAGCCGCGGCTTCATAGAACGCAAGACGCTGTTCTATGGTGTGACACTTGCCGTCGTCTTGTGGCCCTCGTCTCGCCACCGAAACAATCAAACTACTAAGAGATGGCCCACTTATCATGGCCTACATTCACTGAAAATTAATAAACAAAAATAAAACTTAACTTAATTCCACACATGTTTCGAACCAGCACGACAATATTGTATTTTAACGCGAATTGTTTACAGTAACCTTCACAAAACTTCAATAAACCAAGAGCGATCATAATATCCCATAACTAGCCTCCGCCATGTTTAAAGACATTGACAAATCTGCATCTAGATATTGACACTTGGCGTCTCTGATGTAAGCTTCAACCTTAGTTCATACAAATCGTCAGAAGAGGGCATAACAACTCACGAGAACAAGACCGCTAGAGTGTTGCCTGCCTTGTATTCACATACTGGGAGATAGAGATGGCTGAAAAATAACGTACCAGATACTTTGTCACAGTTATATGCGTGTCACTGTTACAAATGTATCAAGGACAAAAATAACAGGTTACCGCGTAGGGGCAACAGAATATCGTACCAGTGCAAACCACCGCCGTCTCGATCCTCCTATACTGCCTGCTCTATGCGAGCCTTTTTGCGACTACGCTGCGACAAAATTTCTCCGCTAGATGGCAGACATAGACGCACAATGGTCTAAACTTATTCTAATGACGACAGCCTACAAAACACTATGCAGTATGGTCATATGTTCACTGAAGCTCGTAAAATACATCAGTAATATTAAATATCGGCAATATTACCTGCACGAAGTCGCAGTTGGCCTCTTCATGCACAATTTAAAGATTTTCCTGGACGAAGGCTTGGAGTGGTACCGTACTTTTTGTGTTCTTGCCAACGCAATATCAAATAATAGAGGTCTTACGAACTTGGTTAGGATAATATCACTAACATCTTGCTGATGTTCTTTGACCTCACACTGTAACAAAACACGTTCTGAAAGATTTTTAATATTTGTTTTACGTCGCACCGATACAGATGGGTCTTATGGCGATGATGGGATAGTAAATGCCTAGGAATGGGAAGGAAGCGGCCGTGGTCTTAATTAAGGTACAGCCCAGAATTTGCCTGGTGTGAAAATGGGAAACCACGGAAAACCAACTTCAGGGCTGCAAACCGTGGGGTTCGAACCCACTATCTCCCGGATGCAAGCTCATAGCTGCGCGCTCCTAACCGCACGGCCAACTCGCCCGGTATTCTGAAAGGGAAGACGTCGCAAGTCCTCGTATTACGCTCATGCGCTTGAAGGACTTCGACAATAGGGCACATCAGTTTAAACGAACTCCTGGAGATGCTTCACCAGAGCAACAAAACTAGGTTTTGGGTATCGAACTCCTCCTCTGTCCTGATGTATAATCAGTTCCATTTAGAGGTGTCGAAGCTCTAGGCAGTGAGATGTTGCTGACACAAATGCCACACTCCATCCTCTCTTCAACAACACGAACCTAGTACCCGCAAGCTAGGATTTGATTTCCTGTTTCTAGTTTGATTGGAATATTATCGTCTGGATATCTGAGGTTGTCCAAAATTTCTAAACATGAGGAGTTTAGTGATTGTCCGTCACAATTTTTATCGCAAGGAATCCACTGTCCACCACGGCTTTAATCACCTTCTGGACAAAAAATCCGCAGCCTCTTTCCAGTCATTCGACCGGGCCAGGAAGGAATGAATGAAGCCCCCCATCTAGCAGGGAGGATAGGAATTGTGCCGGTTGGCGAAGCCTGTCGCATCCCTCCGGGGCAATGATTAATGAATGACAGATGAAAGGAAATTATATTCAAGAGTGTTTCTAGAATTAAATATCACAGGGAAAATCGGAGTATTCGGAGAAAAACCTGTCCCGCCTCCGCTTTGTACAGCACACATCTCACATGGAATGACCGGTATTTGAAACACAGAACGCAGCGGTGAGAGGCCGGCGTCTACCGCCTGAGCCGCGGAGGCTCCATCAAATTCTGAAATAAGGTGTAAAGGCACAGATGCGAGAGTAATCTGAGGATATCCAATTACTTCCTTCATTAGGTCTTTGCCTAGATAAAGCCGACAGCCGCTTTTCTCTCAATTCTCTCCTAGACTGTATTTCATGGAGTCGTATATTTTCTGGCTGCGAACAACCTTGCTGAGATTGGCAACATGGTATACAACAGTTGAATATTTCGGGGAAAGAATCTGAAGTTTCAGTTCTACGAAAAATATACCTTGCACGAACGGAAAGAAACAAGTACCAACACCTTAAAATCACTTTTGAAATATCTATAAACATAACATGATTAATTCATTTCACAGTTCTATTCAAAATATATCTTGTACGAACGAAAGTGACCAGACACGTTTACTCATTATACAAAATAACTCAGGTTTTCACACACATTCATGCACCAATAATACAGTGCTACACCCACACTGACAGCGAAGATTGTGCGTCTACTGCTGCACTCTTACGGCGATTTGGAGAACTGTTGGTAGTCGCGCCTTCCTGTGTTAAACTAATGGTATAGAGCAGGCAGTATAAGAGGATCGAGACGGCGGTGGTGCAAACATAACTGGGAAGTGGGAACTGTCACTAGCAGCAGCTTACAGACCACTGCCTGCTCGATCTGCATCGGATGGCAGCTCATTACAACATTTTAACATGGCACTAAATGAAACAAGCAAGGAGAACTAACTATTTAAAAATGCACAAATGTGCGCATTTGTTATATTATTATTATTATTATTATTATTATTATTATTATTATTATTATTATTATTATTATTATTATTATTATTATTATTATTATTATTATTATTATTATTATTAAATGAAACACTCAGTTTACAAATACCCACAGCAGGTGGCAGCACCAACCGGTTCCAGACCTGTCGGAAAGAAATAGCGAGAAATATTACCCTGCAACTAACAAAAGAACCTGCGCAAAGCACACTTCTCTGCGAGTGGACGTCTGACATCATAGGGAGTAGTGGAGGGGGTCACATGCTGCCTGGCCACCGTACTGTGCACACTGTGAAGCGCGGTTACACAAGAGTTTCGCCGTCACTTCTGTATCCGTTTTAGCGCTCTTGTTGTTTTGTCAGTTTTATTCGCATTTCTTTCTTTAGTTGTATTAATTATAGTCCTATAATTCCTTCGCGTGTAGCGTGTACTGTATTGGTAAATGTTTGTATGTATATAGTGTTGAACAGTGTTACCTAGCGAACTTCAAGTGTCATTACTCATTACGGAGCACATTAACCAGGTGAATAAACTAAATTCTTGACTGTGTAAAAAACAGAATTAGAAGTATCGGCAGTTGCTCAACTGGTATGCCAACACACACACACATCTAAAGCCGCTCAGCAGCGAAATAATTGACGGCAGCCCAGTCTTTCAGCTATATAGTGTTGTGTACCATGTTATTCTAGTGAGAGTGTCATTTAAATGTACAGTAGTTATGGCTGCTACTTCGAATTCGGGTAGCAAATCTGGACAGCCTGTAAGGGGACAAGCCAGAGAAATAGTATATAACGTAGCTGCTCACTTACGAGAACAGAAAACACTTCGTAAACTGAATTATAATGTAGTGGCTTCAACAAGTGAAGCAACAGGGGTTTCAAAGTCACTGGTGAAACGTATTTTAGCGGAAGGGAAGACGTCTATGGCCAAGGGTCGTTTGCATTTTTCTACACCTGATGGCAAGAAAACAGTCCACAAGAAAAGGATCGAAACAGACGACTTCACAAAAGATGTGATACGTCGGAAAATAAGCGAATTTTACGTGATGAAAAAACTGTACCTTCACTGGACAAATTGAAGCGTGTGTTAAAATCGGAAAAAAATACTTTACTGTAGCAGAGAGTATCTTCGACGGTTATTTTGTGTTGTTCATGTTATGTCCTCTATGCGTACGCTTATTGGAACAGTATACTTTTATTTTTTATTTTTTAAAATATGGTTTACAGCTTGGGTATTGTAAGTAGTTCCATTTAACTCAATGCTTAATACTTTTGGCCACTTTACATTTACTTTCGTTCTTTTAATTGCATTGCGTTTCCGGCTTTAATGAAAGGATAACCTCAATCGAAGAGCCTGACTGCAGCTACTTTTAGTATGTGTTAACGCCAGCTTGACAGCCGGCATGTCTGTCAGCCAGTTGCGCGTGTGCTTGTCCGTGATTCGTCGGGTAACACCGGGATGAACCGGAACAAGCTGCGCGAACCGAAGTAGCCGAGGTTTCTTTTGTTTGTTGTCGGTTAATAGGGCAGTACTGTACTTGTTTTTAGTGAAAATGGTGTACTGCTGCATGCCTTTCTGCAAATCAAAGAAAGGGAAACCAGAATGCCCTTATCCAGCTTATAAACAACCGCTTTATGTCAGGTTCTCTTTCCAGTCGACTCTCCGTTTACGGATACAGAGGTAGGCCTAAATACTAGTAACAACGAACCGTGTGACGTTCGTTGTTTAAGTTGATATGTTGGATGACAGCAGCATGGAAAATCTAAAGGGAACAAATAAAAGACTTCGTGTTGCGCTATTCAGAATGAGGAAGAAAATAGTACATTTGCAAGAAAAATTACAGCGATCAAGTAAACAGCTGTAAGATTGTAATACGCAACTCAAACCACTGAACATTATAAAGAAAGCTGCAGGTGAGGGTGTTGAAAAGGCCATTTATCTTCAAGATGAAGTGAATAACTTTCAGAAACTGCGCCCAGTATGATCTGAAAAAACTATACGGCACTGTATTTGTTCCTAATGTAAAACTCATCGCGCCTGACGGCAAGAGTCGATTTTTCGGAGGCTGGACCTACCATACAATTTATGAAATCTGTGTATAAATTCTTCAGTGACACCAGCGATAAAACACAGCACTTCAGACTCCTTCCGGTCCCATCGTCGCCATGAGACCTGCCTGTGTCGGTGCGACGTAAAGCAACTTGCGAAAAAAGAAAGAAGGGACTTAACAAAGAAACACATCGAGCTATTATTTCTACTGCTTTATCTACTTATTCGTGCTTTGTTCATCTTCTACAGAATAGATTTTTTATGTGCTGACACGGGCCTTTTCTGGAGATCCGGTTGAAGGCATGTTAGTGCTATAAGAATGGGAGGAGGCTGCAATGACAAGACTGACTTCCGGGCTGCTCAAAATTCCATAAAGAGAATTCTGAAATCCGGTATTTCAATGTCTACCGATGATGTTAACGTTATCCACAAGCAAAATTCAAACTTTTCTGCCTCTGTATTCTTTCCCGGACTTGACGAAACAGAACTAGTGTTGCTCCCTGAGTATGTACTTTATTTACTGGAAGATGTTCGTGAGCCCCCTGACTCAGTGTATGTCACTTTGGAAACTGCTTCCCGGGCATTAGTGTGCGGTTATTTAGTGCGTGTAATCGAAGAAACAACAGAATGCAGCACCTGCTTGAATAACGTTTCCACCTCAGTTAATGCATCCCCATTGATGAACTTAATCAGACAGTCGGATAGAGGAGACCGGCGCTATCCCAAGCAACGATTTATTGGCCTAATTAAGGGGCTACAGAAATTTGTTGAGGCTGCTCTACCGTACTGCAAGAAATCTGCAAGTCTGCTCTAGACTATAAAAAACTGTTCTACCTTCTTTGTGCCAGTGTAACATTTTAAAGTGTTTTTGTAACAATAAGCACCAGGAACTTGTATCAGAAACTGTGGTGGCCAAATTCGTGAAACCTCTACTTAATAATCCAGGGAAGTATCATACAGACAAAGTTTCCAGGTTTTCTTGTTCGTCGAAACCTCTTTCTCGAAAAGTCCTGAAGCTATAACTCTCTAGAGCACCACTTTATATGTAAAATTCTTTAACTTTCTGTTACTTCAGATTTTAAATTTTGCTTGTATGCTTATCTAGTTGTATTCATGCGATAACTGGGTACGTCTGGTGCTGCCATCTAGCGGCAGATTGTTTGTAAGTCGTGTTACACGTTTGAATATGGAATGAGCAGGCAGTATAAACAGATATCGGATGCAGATCGAGCAGGCAGTGTTACAGACACAGAATGTGACGTTCAGAGTTCAGATAGTACGCATGTCTTCCAAGCGAGAGCGCTTTCGTAGGAGATTGCTATAAGTCAAATTAATACACTATAGTGTATAGAATACTCTATAGTGTTTAAGTTGCTGCTGTGATCTAAGTTTCATCAGTATAATTTTTCTTGTACCATAAATAAATTAATATGCTAATTTTCCATATTGATATTATAAATAGCATATTATATACACCGGTAACATAACATTACTTCATTTTACTTAATCGATCCTCTTGTATCGGTCTTGTCTTCTATCAAATACAGTAGAGACAATACGCGACACTTACCGATTTAGCCTTGCTAAAATGGGAGACAATTCGACGGTGGCGCTCCTAGTAACTTGACCTGAAAAAATCGCACTGAATTCAAATATCAATCGAAATGTATATACGGAAATTGATAAATAAATTACGTCTAGAAAGAAAGTGTTATTGAGATATTAACTTCGAAGTTGCTAAAGCAATTCTGGATAAATGAATGAAGAATTATTTAAAAGGTTATTATTCAAAGACTGAAATTAGACATATAAAAACAAGATGTGAAATGGACTGCTGTGATATGGCTCGAACTTTCGTTTATGCATTACTTTTTTAGCTTTAGCATTCCTGCCTGAACTTTTACGGTTAGATTTGTCTTTTTTCTCATTTAAAAACATTGTATCATCACATTAAGACACTTGTCAATAAAAATATCGGCACATTCCTTACACATATGATGCAATGAATTAACATTTAATAGTTGGGCAATTTTTGCTCCTAGCATGAAGCCTACTAACAGAAAGAAAATCTATAAAATCCCGGCTTTAATCTGAGAAAAGAGATAAAAGAAAGAAAAGTATGAAAATGTCGATAGTAATGCTTTGAGGAATACTTACGTACAATTAGAGTAAAAATGTAACATACCCCTGGCTGTATAGTCGAGGATTTTTAAAGTCGCTGGTCCGGAAATGATCTGAACAGATCTTATAATTCGTACAGAAGCGTAACGTCCCTTCTTTCTTGTACACCTTATCCAAATCCAAATCACTTCTGTGACATTTCAGAACCCACAGAACACACCTACAACACCACATCGGTATCGAAGGTTAACTGCTGCACTATACAATTAAATATGCGTATTACATTTTAAGCCAGTTAAAATATGGGTCGAGCAGGTCAGAAGATTATGAAGTACTATAAAAATCTCTGTCACTGGAAGAATATATATGCAAAAAAAATATTACTTATATTTTCTTGTCACGAGGGAACCTGAAAAACGACCGCGCATTCTTCTCTACTTCATAGTTACTGCAGCCAAACACAGCACATACCTTTCCCCTCATGTTGAGAGGAGATATCAAGGAATGACACACGCTACTATTTAATTATGTCAACTCACTGAAAACGCATAAATAACACCATAAACTTCACACAAAAATACACGTGCTCTTATGACAGAATCAGTAGTTTTCAGGTCTACTCGCTGGAGAGAGCTCCAATAGCTGTCCCTCGATATCTCGCTCAATGTCGCGTATTGTCTCTACTGTATTTGCTTCTATCCTTGATCGGGACATTGTCAAACTCACTCTTCTAGATATCAGAAAAGAAGATATGTTGTGCTCTCATTTCATCCGTTGTCTGCCTCTCGTTAACTTTATAACAAATAGGAATGCGTGCTTTGCTGCACCGACTTTTAACAGTGTACTCAAACAACAACAGCGTAGTGATGCGTGAAGCGTGCGCGCATGTGTGGTGAACTAATGGGACTTTGCAGCACAGCTGTTTAGAAGACAAGCTTGAACCCGTGACCAGGATGTGACCAATAAAAGGCGAGTAACGTTGTGCGTTATTTTAACTGCTACTTTTCACAGTTACTTTATCGTAACACTGGCAGTTCTACCAGTTACACAAAAAAACCGTTTGCCACACTTCTACTTGGAGATGTCGCGTATGGTAATAACAAAAGTTTAGTTCACAAACATACCACACGGATCGCCCTGTTGCAACATAAATCAAACACCATGAAGAATGAGATCAGAACATCATCCGCCGCCATTTTAGAGACCACGGAATTTATTTTTGTAAAGATTTATTGCAGCCAATGGCCATATAATAATACAGTGTTTAGTGACACATTGAACTATTGACGTCAGAAAAGTTGGATGGCGCAGCCACGCGGTAGAATGTTGAAGCTGCAACATAGTGACTAGTGAGGTTTATTTACATGGCGAGCATTGACATCGTGATGGAAACAGAAAAAAATTGTCAAATTTGAGGAGGTACTGCTCTGTATACGGTTGCAAATCGTATAAAACGGATGTGAAATCTCTTCACTACTTTCCTGTACAAAAAGTTCAGAGAGAAAGATGGGCTTCCGCGCTGTCAATTGGAAAACGCGTTACGCCATACATAACAATGTGCAGTCTGCATTCTCGTGAAAACGACTTCTTTCCACAGTGTAGGTACCGGTACTGTTTATTGTACTCATTGATAGTTATGGTCTCTAATTTGTATTCACAAAGATTTAGCTACATCAAAAATACTGATTAACTTGTAGCCTAATACTTCTGTGCCGCACATAGAATGTAATCCGCTCTTTGTAAACTTCTTCATATGTGTAACAGCAGACAGAAAAATTAACTACCTACGTGTGAGTAATATCTTTAACTGGTAGTAATTAAGCACTGCATTTAAATTGCCTATAAAATACTTCTATCAATGAAAGAAAATATGTAGTATTTTGCCATCATAAATTAGCTTTTTTGCTATTTATTTTACGTCACACCGACACAGTTAGGTCTTATGGCGACGATGGGAAGGAAGCGGCCGTGGCCTTGATTAAGGTACAGTCCCAGCATTAGGGGAACCACGGAAAACCATCTTCAGGGCTGCCGACAGTGGGGTTCGAACGCACTATCTCCCGGATGCGAGCTCACAGCTGCACGCTCCTAACCGCACGACCAACTCGTCCAGTCATCATAAATTAGAAGCCATAATCTAATTGTTTGGTAGAATTGGACAAACCAAGTATTCTTCAACCCCAAACAGCTGTGACTGTAGAGGTTATAGTACTCTTAAATTATAATTTTCAAACTTTGCTCTGCATATTCTGTAGGTAGTTATAATTTTTATGCTTATTATTGTCGGTTCTAAGTTCTAACTCTTGTGCTGATGGTAAAAATGGAAGAATATTAAGATTAGTATGTGGGCTGTGCCAACACAAGCCTGTATATAGCCTAGGATTTATTTGCTTTACAACATTTACTTAGTAGAATTATTATTTTATTTCTTTCCCAAGATTACAGTTTACAAGACAGGTAACTCCCCCGCCACCTGGCTAAGGTTTTGGCATGGACCAAATCAACAAGAAATCACTCCATAACCTCTAATAGTGGAAAATTACAGTAGCTTAACTGTTAAGGTGAATTAGTGTGTCAACGGTAACATTTCTCTGACAAACCCGCTTCACATGTACAGTTGTACTTCACATTTTCATTCCCTTTGTTCAAGACAACATTAACTTTGTGGGGTTTTGAATCGATGTGGGATGATTGTAAACAGAACGCTACAACACCAGTTTCATCTTCTGTTTCAAACTTTTTACCTACACATATCAAGTAATTACGCTTGAATATTTCTTCCCCTTCCACTAATCGACGCGTGAAATCTCCGACAACTCTCAACAGTTGTGCATACGACACCAAAGACATTTTGAACACTTAATAAATCCTACAGACCCACACCCGATCACTGTCGTGTTTATTTCCCGTCACTATCTCGCCGCCATATTGGAAAGAGCTGACCGTAAGCTCCTCCCTCGTTTCGGACGTCAATACCGTTGCCTACGCTATAATACAAGGCCTTGAAATGCACTAATGAAAATGGGCAGCATCATAGTCCATCATTCAGCCGCTAGGATCGCGTTCTTGCCACCTTGCCTTCGTATGGCCGTATATGACAATAGGTAAATTATATCCCAAATAAAGAGATCTGAATATTTTTGTGAATATTTACAGTATCTTATTTATAGAGCGGTGCCGCATTGGCTAGGATAGGTCATTAAGTTTCAAAATCTTCCTGCTGAGGTGATACTTATCAAGTTTCAAAACTTTCTCTGGCCTTCAAGAAGTTTTTAAAAACTGAACATTTGGGATGAAAAAATATATTCGACAAAACCCAGGAAAAAAACAGTAAATATTGTTTTTCGCAAAGGAGGCAAAGCCGAAGACAAGATGATATAAGGAACAAAACAAATATTTATTTATTTATTTATTTATTTATTTATTTATTTATTTATTTATTTATTTATTTATTTATTTATTTATTTATTTATTTATTTATTTATTTATTTACACAATTCACCGGGGGTCCATAAGCCGTTAGAGGAGAGATCCTCACTTGGACTATGTGCAAGTAGGGTAGCATCCTGCTTCATGAATTTACCGAGCTCAGAACATTTTAAGCAAACCTCGGACCTATGGGAGTAATGGAGTCCCACCCCCATTTGACAGGCGAGGGACTCCTTGGAAACAACTTGGCGAACGAAATGGAATTCGATAGGGAGCTATCAATATTAATGGGGCTTATTGAAGAAAGAAGGTAGAACTGGCTGAGTCAACAAAGAGGATGCATCTGGATGTGCTAGGAGTAAGTGATAATCGGGTAAGGGGAGATAACGAGGAAGAGATAGGAGATTATAAAGTGTACTTGACGGGTGTTAGAAAGGGAAGGGCAGAGTCTGGAGTAGGGCTCTTTATCAGAAATACCATTGCACGCAACATACTTTCTGTTAGGCACGTAAATGAGCGAATGATTTGGGTTGATTTGTCAGTTGGAGGAATTAGGACAAAATTGTGTCCGTGTATTCGCCATGTGAGGGTGCAGATGAGGATGAAGTTGACAAGTTTTATGAAGCATTGAGTGACATCGTGGTCAGGGTCAACAGCAATGATAGAATAGTGCTAATGGGCGATTTCAATGCGAGAGTTGGGAATAGAACTGAAGGATACAAAAGGGTGATTGGTAAATGTGGGGAAGATATGGAAGCTAATGGGAATGGGAAGCGTTTGCTGGACTTCTGTGCTAGTATGGGTTTAGCTGCCACGAATACATTCTTCAAGCATAAGGCTATTCAACGCTACACATGTGTGGCTAGGGGTACCTGATCCATAATATACTATATCTTAACAGACTTTGAATTCAGGAAATCTGTTAGGAATGTACGAGTTTTTCGCGGATTTTTCGATTTTACAGGCGACTATCTGATCTGTAGTGAACTAAGTATATCGAGGCCTAGGGTAGAGAAAGCGAAATTTGTCTGCAAACGAATAAGGGTAGAAAATCTCCAGGATGAGAAAATTAGACAGAAGTACATGGATACGATTAGTGAGCAGTTTCGAACAGTAGACAGTAAGCAGGTTCACGATATAGAAAGTGAATGGATGGCATACAGGGATGCTGTAGTAGAAACAGCAAGGGAATGCCTAAGAACAACTGTGTGTAAAGATGGGAAAAGGCGAACATCTTGGTGGAATGACGACGTGAGAGCAGCTTGTAAACGTAAAAAGAAAGCTTATCAGAAATGGTTCCAAACAAGGACCGAGGCAGACAGGGATTTGTACATAGATGAAAGAAACAGAGCGAAACAAATAGTTGTTGAATCCAAAAAGAAGTCGTAGGAAGGTTTTGGTAATAACCGGGAAAAGCTAGGTCAAGCAGCAGGGAAACCTTTCTGGACAGTAATAAAGAATCTTAGGAAGGGAGAGAAAAACGAAATGAACAGTGTTTTGAGTAATCCAGGTGAACTCATAATACATCCCACGGAATCATTGGAGAGGTGAAGGGAATATCTTGAACATCTTCTCAATGTAAAAGGAAATCATCCTGGTGGTGGTGAAAACAGCCAAGCTCATGGGGAGGAGGAAAATGATGTTGGTGAAATTATGCTTGAGGAAGTGGAAAGGATGGTAAATAAACTCCATTGTCATAAGGCAGCAGAATAGATGAAATTAAACCTGAAATGGTGAAGTATAGTGGGAAGGCAGGGATGAAATGGCTTCATAGAGTAGTAAAATTAGCGTGGAGTGTTGGTAAGGTACCTTCAGATTGGACAAAAGCAGTAATTGCACCTATCTATAAGCAAGGGAACAGGAAGGATTGCAACAGCTATCGAGGTATCTCATTGTTTAGCATACCATGCAAAGTATTCACTGGTATCTTGGAATGGAGGGTGCGATCAGTCGTTGAGAGGAAGTTGGATGAAAACCAGTGTGGTTTCAGACCTCAGAGAGACTGTCAGGATCAGATTTTCAGTATGCACAAGGTAATTGAAAATGCTACGAGAGGAATAGGCAGTTGTGTTTATGTTTCGTAGATCTAGAGAAAGCATATGACATTGTACCGAGGGAAACGATGTTCAATATACTGGTGGACTACAGAATTAAATGTAGATTATTAACATCAATCAAAGGCATTTATGTTGACAATTGGGCTTCAGTGAGAATTGATAGTAGAATGAGTTCTTCGTTCAGGGTACTTACAGGAGTTAGACAAGGCTGTAATCTTTCACCTTTGCTGTTTGTAGTTTACATGGATCATATGCTGAAAGGTATAAAATGGCAGGGAGGGATTCAGTTAGGTGGAAATGTAGTAAGCAGCCTGGCCTATGCTGACGACTTGGTCTTAATGGCAGACTGTGCCGAAAGCCTGCAGTCTAACATCTTGGAACTTGAAAATAAGTGCAATGAGTATGGTATGAAAATTAGCCTCTCGAAGACTAAATTGATGTCAGTAGGTAAGAAATTCAACAGAATTGAATGTCAGATTGGTGATACAAAGCTAGAACAGGTCGATAATTTCAAGTATTTAGGTTGTGTGTTCTCCCAGGATGGTAATATAGTAAGTGAGATTGAACCAAGGTGTAGTAAAGCTAACTCAGTGAGCTCGCAGTTGCAATCAGCAGTATTCTGTAAGAAGGAAGTCAGCTTCCAGACGAAACTATCTTTACATCGGTCTGTTTTCAGACCAACTTTGCTTTACGGGAGCGAAAGCTGGGTGGACTCAGGATATCTTATTCATGAGTTAGAAATAATCGACATGAAAGTAGCAAGAATGATTGCTGGTACAAACAGGTGGGAACAATGGCAGGAGGGTACTCGGAATGAGGAGACATAGGCTAATTTGGGAATGAAGTCTATGGATGAAGCTGTACGCATAAACCGGCTTCGGTGGTGGGGTCATGTGAGGCGAATGGAGGAGTATAGGTTACCTAGGAGAATAATGGACTCTGCTATGGAGGGTAAGAGAAGTAGAGGTAGACCAAGACGACGATGGTTAGACTCTGTTTCTAACGATTTAAAGATAAGAGGTATAGAACTAAATGAGGCCACAACTCTAGTTGCAAATCGAGGATTGTGGCGAAGTATAGTAAATTCACAGAGGCTTGCAGACTGAACGCTGAAAGGCATAACAGTCTATAATGGTAATGTATGTGTGTTTATTTATTTATTTATTTATTTATTTTTATTTATTTATTTATTTATTTATTTATTTATTTATTTATTTATTTAATTATTTATTTATTTATTTATAGAATGCCCCAGTGAGCTAGTGGCTCAAGGAGGGGCTGCTCTTTGCAATCACAGCTTGGCAGCTTTCAGTTTCAGTTAAGAGATAAGGTATACATATAACAAGGAATGTTTTAGAAATATTGATTTACATCATAATATCATTATTTTACATGGAAAAAGAAGATATTCAAAGTAAACTAAACGTAGGTGGTAAAATACACTGTAGTTATCGATTTATTCACCAACATATTGTTCAAGAAAGTGCCTGCGTACTTCTTTTTTAAATCTGTACAATTTAATGATTTGTTTCAATTTTGAAGGTAGATTGTTGTTGAATAAGAAATGCTCTTAACACCATATTTTGAAGTGTTTGTGGAATCTTTGTAAAACTGGTTTGCTGATCTTGTGTTTTGGGTGTGAATATCTTTGCTGTATCGTAGTTCTGTATTAACAGAAATCGTATTATTTTTATACCTGAACATAAATATTGAGAGTATTTAATCTGGCATTTTACTGGTAATATGTTTGTTTTCTGAAAAACTTCCACAGATGGTTTTAGTAAATCATATCCATACATAATTTTTAAATTTCTCTTTTTGAGTATTTCTAATTCCTTTACAGCTTCCTGTGTACAATTTTCCCATGTTATGTTCATGTATATAAGGTGTGAATGAATGAGGGAGGCATATATGTTTCTTAAGTGTTGGTTGTTTATTCCATAGTCCTTCAATCTTTTTAGTACTCTAATTACACTAATAATTTTTTCTTTACATTTGAGATATGCTCATTCCAACTTTATTGTCTAAAGCTAGGCCTAAATATGAAAACTGCTTTACTATTTCGATGGGCTCATTACCAATTTTACTGCATTACAGGTACTGATAATTTGTATTGGTTTATGGAATATCACGTATTTTGTTATTACAATTATTACTAAATTATTTTTGTTCAGCCAGGATGTTAGTATGTCCAGATCTTTATGCATATACTTCATAATCTTTTGTTCGCAACTGATGTCATAAAATATAAACATATCATCTCCAAATAGGAATATATTACCAGTAAACTCTAGATAACCTATATCATTAATAAATATTAGAAACAGTAATGGTCCCAGCACTGACCCTTGTGGGAGACCATGTTAACATTGTAGATGGGCCCTTTAGTTTCATTTATATTAACATATTGCTTCCTACCAGTTAATTCATTTTCAAACCACTCAAAGGCTATTCCTCTAATTCCTTCCTTTGCTAGTTTATGAAGTAGTAGAATATGGTTAATTGTGTCGAATGCCTTTGAAAGATCTATGAAAAGTACAGCTGCTATTTTATTATTATCTAATGTATTCTGTATAAGGAACACTATTTCAGAAGCAACTGAAGGTGTACTGTTTTTGGGTAGGAAGCCATACTGAAATTTGAAGAAGAAATGTCTTTTGTTAAGAAATTCAAGACTTGTTTTTTATTACTACTTCAAGTATTATCGGCACACTTTATCTTGATGCATTTGTGTACGGTGGTGAGGCGTAAGGGGGGAGCTGTCCTGGTTCCGGTAGTGCTGCCAACTGAGTGAAAATGAAATCTGAATTGAATCGAGAATATGATCGATAGATATGAAGTTTCTAAACCGTTATTATCTTACGCCAATAAACTGTGTCACATACACATTATATAACATTTCTCGATGCGAATCTTTTTTATTAGGGTTGTTTATAGTCGCTTTAACTCCAAGGTCTTATCGCGACTCTTACAGATGATTACATAATAATAATAATAATAATAATAATAATAATAATAATAATAATAATAATAATAATAATAATATTGTAATTATAAAAATGTAAAGATAAAATAAGTATAATGTAATTACATTTTGGAGTGCGAGCCAGTGTCTTTGAAGAAGTTGATGACTTGATGACTCAGTGCTGGGGAAGACAGTGTCAGTTCCAATTCCTTAGGTATGTTGTGGTGTTGGCGCCAATGGTCATACAGTTGACATTCTGAGATGATATGCTTGACAGTGAGAGAGCAGTTACACTTGCTGCAGGTGGGAGGTTGTTTCTTTTCTAGGAGATAGTTGTGGGTGATCTTCGTATGTCCTATCCTTAGTCGGGAGATTAAGACTTGTTCATGTCTGGTGAGGTTTTTGGAGAGGATATGTTCTCGTAGATATCATTTTAATTTTTTGGAGGTTGCTAGTGGAAGTTTTAAGCCAGTTAATTTTTCATTCTTAGTGTAGTTTGATTTTGATATAAGCGATTATATCAGAATGTGGCGTGGCAATTTGACGGTCGTTGATTGGAAGACTAGTAGCTTCTTTTGCTGCTTGATCAGCTGATTCGTTGTCTGGTATTCCTCTGTGAGATGGTATCCACATAAAAATAACATTTTTTTCCTGCAATCTTGATCTTGTGGTACAGCATTTGAATTTCTTTAACAAGGAGGTGTGTTGTTGATGGATTTTGTATTGAAGTTAATGCACTTTTGGAATCAGAGAATATTATGAATGAGTTATTGTAGCTTGCTTTTGAAATATGAATCATGGTCTGTTTAAGAGCATACAGTTCACTTGTAAAAACTGTGAAAAGATCTGGTAATCTGTATAGCTTACTATAGTCTTTATATTTCACTGCACAACCATTTCTCTAATTGAATTTTGATCTATCAGTATAAATTGTACTATATGATGAGTATCTATTACAAATTTCATTAAATAACTGTTGGAATTCTGCTGTGTCAGTTTGAGCTTTAAGATTGTTGTTCAATTCCCAGTTGACTGGAGGCAAATGAGTTTTCCATGGAAGGGTATCTAGTGAGTTGTGTGGAAACAAAATGGGTGGAAGGCTGAGGTTTATTTCTTTGAGAAGATTGGATATTCTGATGTTAAAGGGTTGGGTTGAGATCCAGTTAGTTTTCCCTAATGTCTCTTTGAAATTAGGTGTTTTTTCAAGTGTTGGTTACTTGTACCAGCTATCTTGAGTGCGTATGTCAAACTCAGCTGTTTACGTCTGATTTCAAGTGGTGGTTCGTTGGCTTCAATCTCTATACTAGCTATGGGGCTGGTGCGGTGGGCTCCTAGGGCAATTCGAAGAGCTGAAGATTGGATGATATCAAGGATCTTAAGAGTAGATGGTCTGGCAGAACAATATACTATACTGCCATAATCCAGTTTGGCACTGATTGTGGCTCTGTATGTGTTCATTAGGACATGGTAGTCTGCTCCAGAGTTTTTGCTGAGAGAATTTTCATGATATTCATTCTTCTTTGACACTCGTCTTTAAGATTTTTAAGGTATGGGGTCCAGGTGAGCTTGTTATCAATAGAATTTTAATAGTTTTAACTGATTCAGTTTTATGGTCTTCCATATATAATTCAGGGTTAGCGATGATATATTTATTTTTGGAGAAGAGAATACATTTGGTTTTAGTTTTAGAAAATTTGAATCCTGTGGTTTTAGTTCAGTTTTGAATATTTACAATTGATTCTTGTAATAGGAGTTGAGTCGTCGTAATGTTTTTCCCAGGGCAGAAGATTATCAAATCGTCAGCAAAAAGGCAACACTTAACTGGTGAGTGGATGTTACATACTATACATTACTATACATTAATTGCCACAAGAAACAGTGTTACACTGATTGTGATGTGAAAATGGGAACTAATATTTACTGGACATAACTGAATTATAACATCAAAGCATCTAAGAGTATTTATTTATTCATCTGTCATGTCGACTTGTGTATCCAGCCGTTATCTATATTATCGGCCATTGTTGGAACTGTTACCTAACTGTGGAGGTTACCGGACCAATTTAATTCAAGGTTTCTTATCCATTATTGTCACGCATTTGACTGGACTATGTGATGCGCTGAATTATCATTTGTAACTTATGCGCACCTTCGCGGTGCACGCGTTGAATTGTGGGACTGGCTACTCACCCAGGTCAGAGTGTGAGCTCAGTAGTCTGCAGTAGTCTGGTCACCGCTACACTCCAAGATGGCTGTGTTGTGTGAAGCTCCCAAGTGGACGGCTTGGCAAGAAGGGAAAACGATTACAATGGATCCAGACTCCGGTGGTTAAATAATCATGTTAGGGCTAGGCCCTGTTATTCTTTTGAAAGTTATCCAGTGTGCTCCAACCTTAATATTTTCTTAATGTAACATGTAAACTTGGTGCTGTGAGTTAACCGTTATCGGTATGAAAAGTTTTAAGTGTCTTGTAAGTTGGATATCTTAACTCCAAGTAAGTACTGAAAATTATAATTTATTGAAGGGATCCCATTCGTTCAGACACTAGAGTGAGTAATTTCATCGTGGACATGACCAACATCATAAACGCAACTTTTGGTATAGTGTAACCTTGTAAGCAAAATTTGATATATATTTGAACTGAATCGGTCGGAAAAAGAAAATTAATGTAATGTAGGGAAATCGGGATCGCTAGTTATGCGTCTATGAGGTGGTATTTTGTGTAAGTGATTTTATCTTATGCTTTTGTCGGTGTGCATTATTGCCAACTGTTTTTCTTGATGTTCATAATGATGTTGAATATTTTTTTTTGATTCGTTGTGCCCAGCTGTGGAGCGCGTTTGAACTTATTTTGCACAATGTTTCTTCTTCTTTTCTTCCCAATATCTCTTCATTTTTTCACTGTGTTCCTTTCTGCGTGTTTCTGTCCAGCCTGTATTTTTTCTTGTTGGTTTCTCTGCAAATTTATGTTTGTTTACTAAGCTTCTAAATTTCATTCTATCTTGAATGGTTTCGTCCTCAATACCCATTTCTTGTAGATCTTCATGTATTTCTGCTAACCAATTGTTGCGGATTTTCAGGGTTAGAGCTAGATTTAGAATTTTCTTTGTCAGCCTGTTGTTATCCATTCTGTGTAGGTGTCCGTAGAATTTTAGTCGTCTCTTTCTGATGGTATCTGTGATTTTTTCTGTGAATTGAAAAATTTCGTGTGGTTTCTTTTTCATCCAAATTCCATTTTCGAACTTTGGTCCTAGGATTTTTCTGAGAATTTTCCTCTCTTGTTTCTCAATGCTTTTCATTTGTGACCTGCCGCCAATGATCAGTGTTTCAGATGCATAAAGTGCCTCTGGTTTGATGACTGTATTGTAGTGTCGTAATTTTGCATTTTTTGATATACATCTTTTGTTGTATCTGTTCCATGTGATTTTGTAAGCCCTTTGCAGTTTAGCAGTTCTTTCTTTGTTAGCTTCCTGATTTAACCCTGCTGGCTGAATAATTTCACCTAGATACTTGAATTTGTCTACTTGGGAAATTATTCCACAATTGGTGATTAATGGTAGATTGTCGAATCTTGATTTAGTTCCTTCCATAAACTGCGTCTTTTCAAATGAAATTTGAAGTCCGGTTTTTGCGGCTATTTCATTCAATTTTTCTATGGATTGGATTGCTTCTTGTCTGTTGTTCGAAAGGATCGCAAGGTCATCTGCGAAAGCTAAGCAGTCAAGGTGAATTTTGTCTTTAAGAAGTCTGCCAGAAAACATCTTGAGGCAACCTCTGAGGCTCAATACCTTAGTTGTAACTATGAGATTGACAAAGATCAATCTCCCCATTATCTTCAACTTACTAGCATGATGGCAACGTCAGTTAATGATGTTGAATATTATTATTATTATTATTATTATTATTATTATTATTATTATTATTATTATTATTATTACTATTACTTTTATTCTTTTAGTAATTCATTTCGGTGCGTGTTTTCTCCCTTAATTTTTCCCTGGTTGGTGGTATTTGCTGTCTGATTTTGTCCTATTGCCTTCGTGGCTGATTATTTGCACGGGATTATTATTGCATTGTTACGGGAGTTAACTAATGACACCTCATATTCGCATCGTAGCGCAATCCAGGGCCCCCCTGTTCTAAAGTATGTAAACCGCAGGTATATTGGTTAAGTAAAGCTAATGTAAACTGGTACTATCACCTCTTGGATAAATAAAAATAATAATTATTATTATTATTTTTAATAACTTAACATCTTAAAATTGAAATTTGCTGGTCGAAATTAAGTTTAATATGGGAGTCTTCTTTCGTTGTCTTATAACATGTCTCCCATTGTTTGTGTTCCTTGCTTTTGTCTTTATTACGTCATGTCATCCCTTCTTATCTAATCTGAAGATACGCTGTTTTTTGGGGTGGCTTTGATGATTATTATGGGATCTTGGCTTCGCGTCGGTAACGGGTAGCTCCTGTTGGGTGCTTCAGTGTTCTATTATTATTATTATGTGCGCACCGTTAATTGTAAATTTCCTTTAATATACTTCATTTTGTTGGGGTTGCTGTGCGCTATTATTTTATTGTGTTTCATCTAGCTCGTTTCTTTGGTGTAATGTTAATTCGCGGTTGGAGCCACTAATTTTTTTCTTTTTCGTGTGTCCTTGTGTGCGTCTTATAATTTAGCATTTTAGTAGTGTAGCAAATTTCAATTTTAAAGAGATTTTATATCGCGGGCCCGCATATCGGTTGCAACCAATTTTTAAATAAATTTTAATTTTCTGCATTTAAGGTAATGAGTTATTAATGAATTTTCAAACCTTAATTTTGGCGGAAGCCTATGTTAATGTGAGCTTCATTTCACCTTAATTTCAACTTTATTTTAAAATACTGTTTCTCTCATTTAGTTTAATTGCATTTTTAAATTTTAGAAAAAGAAATATATATTTTTATTGTTCTTATTTTATACCATTTTCAAATTACATTTACTTAGTAAATTTTCTTCATTTTAAATTTATCTCGTGTGTCATTTAGTAGCTAGCAATATTTACCTGGCAACCTGTCAAAGTTATGTAAGACCCTGGCCTTTTTATTCTCGCTTTTGCCCTCCACGCTTCATATTTTATGCTACTTCCCTTCGGTTTTTTAAGTTCGTGTGGCTATTTCTAGCCGAGTGCAGCCCTTGTAAGGCAGACCCTCCGATGAGGGTGGGCGGCATCTGCCATGTGTAGGTAACTGCGTGTTATTGTGGTGGAGGATAGTGATGTGTGTGGTGTGTGAGTTGCAGGGATGTTGGGAACAGCACAAACACCCAGCCCCCGGGCCATTGGAATTAACCAATGAAGGTTAAAATCCCCGACCCGGCCGGGAATCGAACCCGGGACCCTCTGAACCGAAGGCCAGTACGCTGACCATTCAGCCAACGAGTCGGACTGCCCTTCGGTAAGTATTGTGCTTGTTTTCTTCTTGATGTTTGTGCTTTTCATTTGGATGTTTTGTTTACTAATTGGTAAGGTTGCGGTAGTGTTTGGTAGCAGAGAGTGCTACTTCGTTTCGGCCGTTCGAGTGATTAGTTATGTGCCATGCCACGACGCCATTAATGCCTGTGTTGTGTATTTCGACCTGCAAAATTATTTACGGTCTTTAGAACATTATTCTGTGCTCCCACATATTATGTTGCAGTTTGTTTTGCGCGCGCTTTTCCAGCCATCAACTATTTTAAGAGAGCAAGAATGTGTGATAGCTATGGTTGCCTACTACACTCTGTACTGGTATGATAATCTTACTGTGTCATGTGCTGTCAACTTGTGTTGTGTGATGAGACGCTGGCCACGTTGCATCCCATTCTGTTCACACTCAACATGTAATCTGCTAGTATTGTGTGAAGGTCAACATTCCTGCAACCAAGTAAGACCATTCGTTGTTATTTGAACCTGAAAAAAAATTTGGTGTGTCTCTTCCTGTATCCAACGTATGAAGATTTGTTTGGACGTTGAAATTATACCTATGGCATGCTATCCATTGTTTTGGGCTTGCGCCTCCCCTGGGTTCTGGCTTCGGGAGGGGAGGACTGTGATGTGAAAATGGGAACTAATATTTACTGGACATAACTGAATTATAACATCAAAGCATCTAAGAGTATTTATTTATTCATCTGTCATGTCGACTTGTGTATCCAGCCGTTATCTATATTATCGGCCATTGTTGGAACTGTTACCTAACTGTGGAGGTTACCAGACCAATTTAATTCAAAGTTTCTTATCCATTATTGTCACGCATTTGACTGGACTATGTGATGCGCTGAATTATCATTTGTAACTTATGCGCACCTTCGCGGTGCACGCGTTGAATTGTGGGACTGGCTACTCACCCAGGTCAGAGTGTGAGCTCAGTAGTCTGCAGTAGTCTGGTCGCCGCTACAGTCCAAGATGGCTGTGTTGTGTGAAGCTCCCAAGTGGACGGCTTGGCAAGAAGGGAAAAAGATTACAATGGATCCAGACTCCGGTGGTTAAATAATCATGTTAGGGCTAGGCCCTGTTATTCTTTTGAAAGTTATCCAGTGTGCTCCAACCTTAATATTTTCTTAATGTAACATGTAAACTTGGTGCTGTGAGTTAACCGTTATCGGTATGAAAAGTTTTAAGTGTCTTGTAAGTTGGATATCTTAACTCCAAGTAAGTACTGAAAATTATAATTTATTGAAGGGATCCCATTCGTTCAGACACTAGAGTGAGTAATTTCATCGTGGACATGACCAACATCATAAACGCAACTTTTGGTA
This sequence comes from Anabrus simplex, assembly GCF_040414725.1. Classification (NCBI taxonomy): domain Eukaryota; kingdom Metazoa; phylum Arthropoda; class Insecta; order Orthoptera; family Tettigoniidae; genus Anabrus; species Anabrus simplex. Next base: position 131,457,014 of record NC_090275.1, on the reverse strand, counting down.
TAGTGTAACCTTGTAAGCAAAATTTGATATATATTTGAACTGAATCGGTCGGAAAAAGAAAATTAATGTAATGTAGGGAAATCGGGATCGCTAGTTATGCGTCTATGAGGTGGTATTTTGTGTAAGTGATTTTATCTTATGCTTTTGTCGGTGTGCATTATTGCCAACTGTTTTTCTTGATGTTCATAATGATGTTGAATATTATTATTATTATTATTATTATTATTATTATTATTATTATTATGACTTTTATTCTTTTAGTAATTCATTTCGGTGCGTGTTTTCTCCCTTAATTTTTCCCTGGTTGGTGGTATTTGCTGTCTGATTTTGTCCTATTGCCTTCGTGGCTGATTATTTGTACGGGATTATTATTGCATTGTTACGGGAGTTAATTAATGACACCTCATATTCGCATCGTAGCGCAATCCAGGGCCCCCCTGTTCTAAAGTATGTAAACCGCAGGTGAATTGGTTAAGTAAAGCTAATGTAAACTGGTACTATCACCTCTTGGATAAATAATAATAATAATTATTATTATTATTTTTAATAACTTAACATCTTAAAATTGAAATTTGCTGGTCGAAATTAAGTTTAATATGGGAGTCTTCTTTCGTTGTCTTATAACATGTCTCCCATTGTTTGTGTTCCTTGCTTTTGTCTTTATTACGTCATGTCATCCCTTCTTATCTAATCTGAAGATACGCTGTTTTTTGGGGTGGCTTTGATGATTATTATGGGATCTTGGCTTCGCGTCGGTAACGGGTAGCTCCTGTTGGGTGCTTCAGTGTTCTATTATTATCATTATTAATATGTGCGCACCGTTAATTGTAAATTTCCTTTAATATACTTCATTTTGTTGGGGTTGCTGTGCGCTATTATTTTATTGTGTTTCATCTAGCTCGTTTCTTTGGTGTAACGTTAATTCGCGGTTGGAGCCACTAATTTTTTTCTTTTTCGTGTGTCCTTGTGTGCGTCTTATAATTTAGCATTTTAGTAGTGTAGCAAATTTCAGTTTTAAAGAGATTTTATATCGCGGGCCCGCATATCGGTTGCAACCAATATTTAAATAAATTTTAATTTTCTGCATGTAAGGTAATGAGTTATTAATGAATTTTCAAACCTTAATTTTGGCGGAAGCCTATGTTAATGTGAGCTTCATTTCACCTTAATTTCAACTTTATTTTAAAATACTGTTTCTCTCATTTAGTTTAATTGCATTTTTAAATTTTAGAAAAAGAAATATATATTTTTATTGTTCTTATTTTATACCATTTTCAAATTACATTTACTTAGTAAATTTTCTTCATTTTAAATTTATCTCGTGTGTCATTTAGTAGCTAGCAATATTTACCTGGCAACCTGTCAAAGTTATGTAAGACCCTGGCCTTTTTATTCTCGCTTTTGCCCTCCACGCTTCATATTTTATGCTACTGCCCTTCGGTAAGTATTGTGCTTGTTTTCTTCTTGATGTTTGTGCTTTTCATTTGGATGTTTTGTTTACTAATTGGTAAGGTTGCAGTAGTGTTTGGTAGCAGAGAGTGCTACTTCGTTTCGGCCATTCGAGTGATTAGTTATGTGCCATGCCACGACGCCATTAATGCCTGTGTTGTGTATTTCGACCTGCAAAATTATTTACGGTCTTTAGAACATTATTCTGTGCTCCCACATATTATGTTGCAGTTTGTTTTGCGCGCGCTTTTCCAGCCATTAACTATTTTAAGAGAGCAAGAATGTGTGATAGCTATGGTTGCCTACTACACTCTGTACTGGTATGATAATCTTACTGTGTCATGTGCTGTCAACTTGTGTGGTGTGTGATGAGACGCTGGCCACGTTGCATCCCATTCTGTTCACACTCAACATGTAATCTGCTAGTATTGTGTGAAGGTCAACATTCCTGCAACCAAGTAAGACCATTTCTTGTTATTTGAACCTGAAAAAAAATTTGGTGTGTCTCTTCCTGTATCCAACGTATGAAGATTTGTTTGGACGTTGAAATTATACCTATGGCATGCTATCCATTGTTTTGGGCTTGCGCCTCCCCTGGGTTCTGGCTTCGGGAGGGGAGGACTGTGATGTGAAAATGGGAACTAATATTTACTGGACATAACTGAATTATAACATCAAAGCATCTAAGAGTATTTATTTATTCATCTGTCATGTCGACTTGTGTATCCAGCCGTTATCTATATTATCGGCCATTGTTGGAACTGTTACCTAACTGTGGAGGTTACCAGACCAATTTAATTCAAAGTTTCTTATCCATTATTGTCACGCATTTGACTGGACTATGTGATGCGCTGAATTATCATTTGTAAATTATGCGCACCTTCGCGGTGCACGCGTTGAATTGTGGGACTGGCTACTCACCAAGGTCAGAGTGTGAGCTCAGTAGTCTGCAGTAGTCTGGTCGCCGCTACACTCCAAGATGGCTGTGTTGTGTGAAGCTCCCAAGTGGACGGCTTGGCTAGGCCCTGTTATTCTTTTGAAAGTTATCCAGTGTGCTCCAACCTTAATATTTTCTTAATGTAACATGTAAACTTGGTGCTGTGAGTTAACCGTTATCGGTATGAAAAGTTTTAAGTGTCTTGTAAGTTGGATATCTTAACTCCAAGTAAGTACTGAAAATTATAATTTATTGAAGGGATCCCATTCGTTCAGACACTAGAGTGAGTAATTTCATCGTGGACATGACCAACATCATAAACGCAACTTTTGTTATAGTGTAAACTTGTAAGCAAAATTTGATATATATTTGAACTGAATCGGTCGGAAAAAGAAAATTAATGTAATGTAGGGAAATCGGGATCGCTAGTTATGCGTCTATGAGGTGGTATTTTGTGTAAGTGATTTTATCTTATGCTTTTGTCGGTGTGCATTATTGCCAACTGTTTTTCTTGATGTTCATAATGATGTTGATTATTATTATTATTATTATTATTATTATTATTATTATTATTATGACTTTTATTCTTTTAGTAATTCATTTCGGTGCGTGTTTTCTCCCTTAATTTTTCCCTGGTTGGTGGTATTTGCTGTCTGATTTTGTCCTATTGCCTTCGTGGCTGATTATTTGTACGGGATTATTATTGCATTGTTACGGGAGTTAATTAATGACACCTCATATTCGCATCGTAGCGCAATCCAGGGCCCCCCTGTTCTAAAGTATGTAAACCGCAGGTGAATTGGTTAAGTAAAGCTAATGTAAACTGGTACTATCACCTCTTGGATAAATAATAATAATAATTATTATTATTATTTTTAATAACTTAACATCTTAAAATTGAAATTTGCTGGTCGAAATTAAGTTTAATATGGGAGTCTTCTTTCGTTGTCTTATAACATGTCTCCCATTGTTTGTGTTCCTTGCTTTTGTCTTTATTACGTCATGTCATCCCTTCTTATCTAATCTGAAGATACGCTGTTTTTTGGGGTGGCTTTGATGATTATTATGGGATCTTGGCTTCGCGTCGGTAACGGGTAGCTCCTGTTGGGTGCTTCAGTGTTCTATTATTATTATTATGTGCGCACCGTTAATTGTAAATTTCCTTTCATATACTTCATTTTGTTGGGGTTGCTGTGCGCTATTATTTTATTGTGTTTCATCTAGCTCGTTTCTTTGGTGTAACGTTCATTCGCGGTTGGAGCCACTAATTTTTTTCTGTTTCGTGTGTCCTTGTGTGCGTCTTATAATTTAGCATTTTAGTAGTGTAGCAAATTTCAGTTTTAAAGAGATTTTATATCGCGGGCCCGCATATCGGTTGCAACCAATATTTAAATAAATTTTAATTTTCTGCATGTAAGGTAATGAGTTATTAATGAATTTTCAAACCTTAATTTTGGCGGAAGCCTATGTTAATGTGAGCTTCATTTCACCTTAATTTCAACTTTATTTTAAAATACTGTTTCTCTCATTTAGTTTAATTGCATTTTTAAATTTTAGAAAAAGAAATATATATTTTTATTGTTCTTATTTTATACCATTTTCAAATTACATTTACTTAGTAAATTTTCTTCATTTTAAATTTATCTCGTGTGTCATTTAGTAGCTAGCAATATTTACCTGGCAACCTGTCAAAGTTATGTAAGACCCTGGCCTTTTTATTCTCGCTTTTGCCCTCCACGCTTCATATTTTATGCTACTGCCCTTCGGTAAGTATTGTGCTTGTTTTCTTCTTGATGTTTGTGCTTTTCATTTGGATGTTTTGTTTACTAATTGGTAAGGTTGCAGTAGTGTTTGGTAGCAGAGAGTGCTACTTCGTTTCGGCCATTCGAGTGATTAGTTATGTGCCATGCCACGACGCCATTAATGCCTGTGTTGTGTATTTCGACCTGCAAAATTATTTACGGTCTTTAGAACATTATTCTGTGCTCCCACATATTATGTTGCAGTTTGTTTTGCGCGCGCTTTTCCAGCCATTAACTATTTTAAGAGAGCAAGAATGTGTGATAGCTATGGTTGCCTACTACACTCTGTACTGGTATGATAATCTTACTGTGTCATGTGCTGTCAACTTGTGTGGTGTGTGATGAGACGCTGGCCACGTTGCATCCCATTCTGTTCACACTCAACATGTAATCTGCTAGTATTGTGTGAAGGTCAACATTCCTGCAACCAAGTAAGACCATTTCTTGTTATTTGAACCTGAAAAAAAATTTGGTGTGCCTCTTCCTGTATCCAACGTATGAAGATTTGTTTGGACGTTGAAATTATACCTATGGCATGCTATCCATTGTTTTGGGCTTGCGCCTCCCCTGGGTTCTGGCTTCGGGAGGGGAGGACTGTGATGTGAAAATGGGAACTAATATTTACTGGACATAACTGAATTATAACATCAAAGCATCTAAGAGTATTTATTTATTCATCTGTCATGTCGACTTGTGTATCCAGCCGTTATCTATATTATCGGCCATTGTTGGAACTGTTACCAAACTGTGGAGGTTACCAGACCAATTTAATTCAAAGTTTCTTATCCATTATTGTCACGCATTTGACTGGACTATGTGATGCGCTGAATTATCATTTGTAACTTATGCGCACCTTCGCGGTGCACGCGTTGAATTGTGGGACTGGCTACTCACCCAGGTCAGAGTGTGAGCTCAGTAGTCTGCAGTAGTCTGGTCGCCGCTACACTCCAAGATGGCTGTGTTGTGTGAAGCTCCCAAGTGGACGGCTTGGCTAGGCCCTGTTATTCTTTTGAAAGTTATCCAGTGTGCTCCAACCTTAATATTTTCTTAATGTAACATGTAAACTTGGTGCTGTGAGTTAACCGTTATCGGTATGAAAAGTTTTAAGTGTCTTGTAAGTTGGATATCTTAACTCCAAGTAAGTACTGAAAATTATAATTTATTGAAGGGATCCCATTCGTTCAGACACTAGAGTGAGTAATTTCATCGTGGACATGACCAACATCATAAACGCAACTTTTGGTATAGTGTAACCTTGTAAGCAAAATTTGATATATATTTGAACTGAATCGGTCGGAAAAAGAAAATTAATGTAATGTAGGGAAATCGGGATCGCTAGTTATGCGTCTATGAGGTGGTATTTTGTGTAAGTGATTTTATCTTATGCTTTTGTCGGTGTGCATTATTGCCAACTGTTTTTCTTGATGTTCATAATGATGTTGATTATTATTATTATTATTATTATTATTATTATTATTATTATTATTATTATTATTATTATTATGACTTTTATTCTTTTAGTAATTCATTTCGGTGCGTGTTTTCTCCCTTAATTTTTCCCTGGTTGGTGGTATTTGCTGTCTGATTTTGTCCTATTGCCTTCGTGGCTGATTATTTGTACGGGATTATTATTGCATTGTTACGGGAGTTAATTAATGACACCTCATATTCGCATCGTAGCGCAATCCAGGGCCCCCCTGTTCTAAAGTATGTAAACCGCAGGTGAATTGGTTAAGTAAAGCTAATGTAAACTGGTACTATCACCTCTTGGATAAATAATAATAATAATAATTATTATTATTTTTAATAACTTAACATCTTAAAATTGAAATTTGCTGGTCGAAATTAAGTTTAATATGGGAGTCTTCTTTCGTTGTCTTATAACATGTCTCCCATTGTTTGTGTTCCTTGCTTTTGTCTTTATTACGTCATGTCATCCCTTCTTATCTAATCTGAAGATACGCTGTTTTTTGGGGTGGCTTTGATGATTATTATGGGATCTTGGCTTCGCGTCGGTAACGGGTAGCTCCTGTTGGGTGCTTCAGTGTTCTATTATTATTATTATGTGCGCACCGTTAATTGTAAATTTCCTTTAATATACTTCATTTTGTTGGGGTTGCTGTGCGCTATTATTTTATTGTGTTTCATCTAGCTCGTTTCTTTGGTGTAACGTTAATTCGCGGTTGGAGCCACTAATTTTTTTCTTTTTCGTGTGTCCTTGTGTGCGTCTTATAATTTAGCATTTTAGTAGTGTAGCAAATTTCAGTTTTAAAGAGATTTTATATCGCGGGCCCGCATATCGGTTGCAACCAATATTTAAATAAATTTTAATTTTCTGCATGTAAGGTAATGAGTTATTAATGAATTTTCAAACCTTAATTTTGGCGGAAGCCTATGTTAATGTGAGCTTCATTTCACCTTAATTTCAACTTTATTTTAAAATACTGTTTCTCTCATTTAGTTTAATTGCATTTTTAAATTTTAGAAAAAGAAATATATATTTTTATTGTTCTTATTTTATACCATTTTCAAATTACATTTACTTAGTAAATTTTCTTCATTTTAAATTTATCTCGTGTGTCATTTAGTAGCTAGCAATATTTACCTGGCAACCTGTCAAAGTTATGTAAGACCCTGGCCTTTTTATTCTCGCTTTTGCCCTCCACGCTTCATATTTTATGCTACTGCCCTTCGGTAAGTATTGTGCTTGTTTTCTTCTTGATGTTTGTGCTTTTCATTTGGATGTTTTGTTTACTAATTGGTAAGGTTGCAGTAGTGTTTGGTAGCAGAGAGTGCTACTTCGTTTCGGCCATTCGAGTGATTAGTTATGTGCCATGCCACGACGCCATTAATGCCTGTGTTGTGTATTTCGACCTGCAAAATTATTTACGGTCTTTAGAACATTATTCTGTGCTCCCACATATTATGTTGCAGTTTGTTTTGCGCGCGCTATTCCAGCCATTAACTATTTTAAGAGAGCAAGAATGTGTGATAGCTATGGTTGCCTACTACACTCTGTACTGGTATGATAATCTTACTGTGTCATGTGCTGTCAACTTGTGTGGTGTGTGATGAGACGCTGGCCACGTTGCATCCCATTCTGTTCACACTCAACATGTAATCTGCTAGTATTGTGTGAAGGTCAACATTCCTGCAACCAAGTAAGACCATTTCTTGTTATTTGAACCTGAAAAAAAATTTGGTGTGCCTCTTCCTGTATCCAACGTATGAAGATTTGTTTGGACGTTGAAATTATACCTATGGCATGCTATCCATTGTTTTGGGCTTGCGCCTCCCCTGGGTTCTGGCTTCGGGAGGGGAGGACTGTGATGTGAAAATGGGAACTAATATTTACTGGACATAACTGAATTATAACATCAAAGCATCTAAGAGTATTTATTTATTCATCTGTCATGTCGACTTGTGTATCCAGCCGTTATCTATATTATCGGCCATTGTTGGAACTGTTACCAAACTGTGGAGGTTACCAGACCAATTTAATTCAAAGTTTCTTATCCATTATTGTCACGCATTTGACTGGACTATGTGATGCGCTGAATTATCATTTGTAACTTATGCGCACCTTCGCGGTGCACGCGTTGAATTGTGGGACTGGCTACTCACCCAGGTCAGAGTGTGAGCTCAGTAGTCTGCAGTAGTCTGGTCGCCGCTACACTCCAAGATGGCTGTGTTGTGTGAAGCTCCCAAGTGGACGGCTTGGCTAGGCCCTGTTATTCTTTTGAAAGTTATCCAGTGTGCTCCAACCTTAATATTTTCTTAATGTAACATGTAAACTTGGTGCTGTGAGTTAACCGTTATCGGTATGAAAAGTTTTAAGTGTCTTGTAAGTTGGATATCTTAACTCCAAGTAAGTACTGAAAATTATAATTTATTGAAGGGATCCCATTCGTTCAGACACTAGAGTGAGTAATTTCATCGTGGACATGACCAACATCATAAACGCAACTTTTGGTATAGTGTAACCTTGTAAGCAAAATTTGATATATATTTGAACTGAATCGGTCGGAAAAAGAAAATTAATGTAATGTAGGGAAATCGGGATCGCTAGTTATGCGTCTATGAGGTGGTATTTTGTGTAAGTGATTTTATCTTATGCTTTTGTCGGTGTGCATTATTGCCAACTGTTTTTCTTGATGTTCATAATGATGTTGAATATTATTATTATTATTATTATTATTATTATTATTATTATTATGACTTTTATTCTTTTAGTAATTCATTTCGGTGCGTGTTTTCTCCCTTAATTTTTCCCTGGTTGGTGGTATTTGCTGTCTGATTTTGTCCTATTGCCTTCGTGGCTGATTATTTGTACGGGATTATTATTGCATTGTTACGGGAGTTAATTAATGACACCTCATATTCGCATCGTAGCGCAATCCAGGGCCCCCCTGTTCTAAAGTATGTAAACCGCAGGTGAATTGGTTAAGTAAAGCTAATGTAAACTGGTACTATCACCTCTTGGATAAATAATAATAATAATTATTATTATTATTTTTAATAACTTAACATCTTAAAATTGAAATTTGCTGGTCGAAATTAAGTTTAATATGGGAGTCTTCTTTCGTTGTCTTATAACATGTCTCCCATTGTTTGTGTTCCTTGCTTTTGTCTTTATTACGTCATGTCATCCCTTCTTATCTAATCTGAAGATACGCTGTTTTTTGGGGTGGCTTTGATGATTATTATGGGATCTTGGCTTCGCGTCGGTAACGGGTAGCTCCTGTTGGGTGCTTCAGTGTTCTATTATTATTATTATGTGCGCACCGTTAATTGTAAATTTCCTTTCATATACTTCATTTTGTTGGGGTTGCTGTGCGCTATTATTTTATTGTGTTTCATCTAGCTCGTTTCTTTGGTGTAACGTTAATTCGCGGTTGGAGCCACTAATTTTTTTCTTTTTCGTGTGTCCTTGTGTGCGTCTTATAATTTAGCATTTTAGTAGTGTAGCAAATTTCAGTTTTAAAGAGATTTTATATCGCGGGCCCGCATATCGGTTGCAACCAATATTTAAATAAATTTTAATTTTCTGCATGTAAGGTAATGAGTTATTAATGAATTTTCAAACCTTTATTTTGGCGGAAGCCTATGTTAATGTGAGCTTCATTTCACCTTAATTTCAACTTTATTTTAAAATACTGTTTCTCTCATTTAGTTTAATTGCATTTTTAAATTTTAGAAAAAGAAATATATATTTTTATTGTTCTTATTTTATACCATTTTCAAATTACATTTACTTAGTAAATTTTCTTCATTTTAAATTTATCTCGTGTGTCATTTAGTAGCTAGCAATATTTACCTGGCAACCTGTCAAAGTTATGTAAGACCCTGGCCTTTTTATTCTCGCTTTTGCCCTCCACGCTTCATATTTTATGCTACTGCCCTTCGGTAAGTATTGTGCTTGTTTTCTTCTTGATGTTTGTGCTTTTCATTTGGATGTTTTGTTTACTAATTGGTAAGGTTGCAGTAGTGTTTGGTAGCAGAGAGTGCTACTTCGTTTCGGCCATTCGAGTGATTAGTTATGTGCCATGCCACGACGCCATTAATGCCTGTGTTGTGTATTTCGACCTGCAAAATTATTTACGGTCTTTAGAACATTATTCTGTGCTCCCACATATTATGTTGCAGTTTGTTTTGCGCGCGCTTTTCCAGCCATTAACTATTTTAAGAGAGCAAGAATGTGTGATAGCTATGGTTGCCTACTACACTCTGTACTGGTATGATAATCTTACTGTGTCATGTGCTGTCAACTTGTGTGGTGTGTGATGAGACGCTGGCCACGTTGCATCCCATTCTGTTCACACTCAACATGTAATCTGCTAGTATTGTGTGAAGGTCAACATTCCTGCAACCAAGTAAGACCATTTCTTGTTATTTGAACCTGAAAAAAAATTTGGTGTGCCTCTTCCTGTATCCAACGTATGAAGATTTGTTTGGACGTTGAAATTATACCTATGGCATGCTATCCATTGTTTTGGGCTTGCGCCTCCCCTGGGTTCTGGCTTCGGGAGGGGAGGACTGTGATGTGAAAATGGGAACTAATATTTACTGGACATAACTGAATTATAACATCAAAGCATCTAAGAGTATTTATTTATTCATCTGTCATGTCGACTTGTGTATCCAGCCGTTATCTATATTATCGGCCATTGTTGGAACTGTTACCAAACTGTGGAGGTTACCAGACCAATTTAATTCAAAGTTTCTTATCCATTATTGTCACGCATTTGACTGGACTATGTGATGCGCTGAATTATCATTTGTAACTTATGCGCACCTTCGCGGTGCACGCGTTGAATTGTGGGACTGGCTACTCACCCAGGTCAGAGTGTGAGCTCAGTAGTCTGCAGTAGTCTGGTCGCCGCTACACTCCAAGATGGCTGTGTTGTGTGAAGCTCCCAAGTGGACGGCTTGGCTAGGCCCTGTTATTCTTTTGAAAGTTATCCAGTGTGCTCCAACCTTAATATTTTCTTAATGTAACATGTAAACTTGGTGCTGTGAGTTAACCGTTATCGGTATGAAAAGTTTTAAGTGTCTTGTAAGTTGGATATCTTAACTCCAAGTAAGTACTGAAAATTATAATTTATTGAAGGGATCCCATTCGTTCAGACACTAGAGTGAGTAATTTCATCGTGGACATGACCAACATCATAAACGCAACTTTTGGTATAGTGTAACCTTGTAAGCAAAATTTGATATATATTTGAACTGAATCGGTCGGAAAAAGAAAATTAATGTAATGTAGGGAAATCGGGATCGCTAGTTATGCGTCTATGAGGTGGTATTTTGTGTAAGTGATTTTATCTTATGCTTTTGTCGGTGTGCATTATTGCCAACTGTTTTTCTTGATGTTCATAATGATGTTGAATATTATTATTATTATTATTATTATTATTATTATTATTATGACTTTTATTCTTTTAGTAATTCATTTCGGTGCGTGTTTTCTCCCTTAATTTTTCCCTGGTTGGTGGTATTTGCTGTCTGATTTTGTCCTATTGCCTTCGTGGCTGATTATTTGTACGGGATTATTATTGCATTGTTACGGGAGTTAATTAATGACACCTCATATTCGCATCGTAGCGCAATCCAGGGCCCCCCTGTTCTAAAGTATGTAAACCGCAGGTGAATTGGTTAAGTAAAGCTAATGTAAACTGGTACTATCACCTCTTGGATAAATAATAATAATAATTATTATTATTATTTTTAATAACTTAACATCTTAAAATTGAAATTTGCTGGTCGAAATTAAGTTTAATATGGGAGTCTTCTTTCGTTGTCTTATAACATGTCTCCCATTGTTTGTGTTCCTTGCTTTTGTCTTTATTACGTCATGTCATCCCTTCTTATCTAATCTGAAGATACGCTGTTTTTTGGGGTGGCTTTGATGATTATTATGGGATCTTGGCTTCGCGTCGGTAACGGGTAGCTCCTGTTGGGTGCTTCAGTGTTCTATTATTATTATTATGTGCGCACCGTTAATTGTAAATTTCCTTTCATATACTTCATTTTGTTGGGGTTGCTGTGCGCTATTATTTTATTGTGTTTCATCTAGCTCGTTTCTTTGGTGTAACGTTAATTCGCGGTTGGAGCCACTAATTTTTTTCTTTTTCGTGTGTCCTTGTGTGCGTCTTATAATTTAGCATTTTAGTAGTGTAGCAAATTTCAGTTTTAAAGAGATTTTATATCGCGGGCCCGCATATCGGTTGCAACCAATATTTAAATAAATTTTAATTTTCTGCATGTAAGGTAATGAGTTATTAATGAATTTTCAAACCTTAATTTTGGCGGAAGCCTATGTTAATGTGAGCTTCATTTCACCTTAATTTCAACTTTATTTTAAAATACTGTTTCTCTCATTTAGTTTAATTGCATTTTTAAATTTTAGAAAAAGAAATATATATTTTTATTGTTCTTATTTTATACCATTTTCAAATTACATTTACTTAGTAAATTTTCTTCATTTTAAATTTATCTCGTGTGTCATTTAGTAGCTAGCAATATTTACCTGGCAACCTGTCAAAGTTATGTAAGACCCTGGCCTTTTTATTCTCGCTTTTGCCCTCCACGCTTCATATTTTATGCTACTGCCCTTCGGTAAGTATTGTGCTTGTTTTCTTCTTGATGTTTGTGCTTTTCATTTGGATGTTTTGTTTACTAATTGGTAAGGTTGCAGTAGTGTTTGGTAGCAGAGAGTGCTACTTCGTTTCGGCCATTCGAGTGATTAGTTATGTGCCATGCCACGACGCCATTAATGCCTGTGTTGTGTATTTCGACCTGCAAAATTATTTACGGTCTTTAGAACATTATTCTGTGCTCCCACATATTATGTTGCAGTTTGTTTTGCGCGCGCTTTTCCAGCCATTAACTATTTTAAGAGAGCAAGAATGTGTGATAGCTATGGTTGCCTACTACACTCTGTACTGGTATGATAATCTTACTGTGTCATGTGCTGTCAACTTGTGTGGTGTGTGATGAGACGCTGGCCACGTTGCATCCCATTCTGTTCACACTCAACATGTAATCTGCTAGTATTGTGTGAAGGTCAACATTCCTGCAACCAAGTAAGACCATTTCTTGTTATTTGAACCTGAAAAAAAATTTGGTGTGCCTCTTCCTGTATCCAACGTATGAAGATTTGTTTGGACGTTGAAATTATACCTATGGCATGCTATCCATTGTTTTGGGCTTGCGCCTCCCCTGGGTTCTGGCTTCGGGAGGGGAGGACTGTGATGTGAAAATGGGAACTAATATTTACTGGACATAACTGAATTATAACATCAAAGCATCTAAGAGTATTTATTTATTCATCTGTCATGTCGACTTGTGTATCCAGCCGTTATCTATATTATCGGCCATTGTTGGAACTGTTACCAAACTGTGGAGGTTACCAGACCAATTTAATTCAAAGTTTCTTATCCATTATTGTCACGCATTTGACTGGACTATGTGATGCGCTGAATTATCATTTGTAACTTATGCGCACCTTCGCGGTGCACGCGTTGAATTGTGGGACTGGCTACTCACCCAGGTCAGAGTGTGAGCTCAGTAGTCTGCAGTAGTCTGGTCGCCGCTACACTCCAAGATGGCTGTGTTGTGTGAAGCTCCCAAGTGGACGGCTTGGCTAGGCCCTGTTATTCTTTTGAAAGTTATCCAGTGTGCTCCAACCTTAATATTTTCTTAATGTAACATGTAAACTTGGTGCTGTGAGTTAACCGTTATCGGTATGAAAAGTTTTAAGTGTCTTGTAAGTTGGATATCTTAACTCCAAGTAAGTACTGAAAATTATAATTTATTGAAGGGATCCCATTCGTTCAGACACTAGAGTGAGTAATTTCATCGTGGACATGACCAACATCATAAACGCAACTTTTGGTATAGTGTAACCTTGTAAGCAAAATTTGATATATATTTGAACTGAATCGGTCGGAAAAAGAAAATTAATGTAATGTAGGGAAATCGGGATCGCTAGTTATGCGTCTATGAGGTGGTATTTTGTGTAAGTGATTTTATCTTATGCTTTTGTCGGTGTGCATTATTGCCAACTGTTTTTCTTGATGTTCATAATGATGTTGAATATTATTATTATTATTATTATTATTATTATTATTATTATTATTATGACTTTTATTCTTTTAGTAATTCATTTCGGTGCGTGTTTTCTCCCTTAATTTTTCCCTGGTTGGTGGTATTTGCTGTCTGATTTTGTCCTATTGCCTTCGTGGCTGATTATTTGTACGGGATTATTATTGCATTGTTACGGGAGTTAATTAATGACACCTCATATTCGCATCGTAGCGCAATCCAGGGCCCCCCTGTTCTAAAGTATGTAAACCGCAGGTGAATTGGTTAAGTAAAGCTAATGTAAACTGGTACTATCACCTCTTGGATAAATAATAATAATAATAATTATTATTTTTAATAACTTAACATCTTAAAATTGAAATTTGCTGGTCGAAATTAAGTTTAATATGGGAGTCTTCTTTCGTTGTCTTATAACATGTCTCCCATTGTTTGTGTTCCTTGCTTTTGTCTTTATTACGTCATGTCATCCCTTCTTATCTAATCTGAAGATACGCTGTTTTTTGGGGTGGCTTTGATGATTATTATGGGATCTTGGCTTCGCGTCGGTAACGGGTAGCTCCTGTTGGGTGCTTCAGTGTTCTATTATTATTATTATGTGCGCACCGTTAATTGTAAATTTCCTTTAATATACTTCATTTTGTTGGGGTTGCTGTGCGCTATTATTTTATTGTGTTTCATCTAGCTCGTTTCTTTGGTGTAACGTTAATTCGCGGTTGGAGCCACTAATTTTTTTCTTTTTCGTGTGTCCTTGTGTGCGTCTTATAATTTAGCATTTTAGTAGTGTAGCAAATTTCAGTTTTAAAGAGATTTTATATCGCGGGCCCGCATATCGGTTGCAACCAATATTTAAATAAATTTTAATTTTCTGCATGTAAGGTAATGAGTTATTAATGAATTTTCAAACCTTAATTTTGGCGGAAGCCTATGTTAATGTGAGCTTCATTTCACCTTAATTTCAACTTTATTTTAAAATACTGTTTCTCTCATTTAGTTTAATTGCATTTTTAAATTTTAGAAAAAGAAATATATATTTTTATTGTTCTTATTTTATACCATTTTCAAATTACATTTACTTAGTAAATTTTCTTCATTTTAAATTTATCTCGTGTGTCATTTAGTAGCTAGCAATATTTACCTGGCAACCTGTCAAAGTTATGTAAGACCCTGGCCTTTTTATTCTCGCTTTTGCCCTCCACGCTTCATATTTTATGCTACTGCCCTTCGGTAAGTATTGTGCTTGTTTTCTTCTTGATGTTTGTGCTTTTCATTTGGATGTTTTGTTTACTAATTGGTAAGGTTGCAGTAGTGTTTGGTAGCAGAGAGTGCTACTTCGTTTCGGCCATTCGAGTGATTAGTTATGTGCCATGCCACGACGCCATTAATGCCTGTGTTGTGTATTTCGACCTGCAAAATTATTTACGGTCTTTAGAACATTATTCTGTGCTCCCACATATTATGTTGCAGTTTGTTTTGCGCGCGCTTTTCCAGCCATTAACTATTTTAAGAGAGCAAGAATGTGTGATAGCTATGGTTGCCTACTACACTCTGTACTGGTATGATAATCTTACTGTGTCATGTGCTGTCAACTTGTGTGGTGTGTGATGAGACGCTGGCCACGTTGCATCCCATTCTGTTCACACTCAACATGTAATCTGCTAGTATTGTGTGAAGGTCAACATTCCTGCAACCAAGTAAGACCATTTCTTGTTATTTGAACCTGAAAAAAAATTTGGTGTGCCTCTTCCTGTATCCAACGTATGAAGATTTGTTTGGACGTTGAAATTATACCTATGGCATGCTATCCATTGTTTTGGGCTTGCGCCTCCCCTGG
Organism: Anabrus simplex; assembly: GCF_040414725.1. Classification (NCBI taxonomy): domain Eukaryota; kingdom Metazoa; phylum Arthropoda; class Insecta; order Orthoptera; family Tettigoniidae; genus Anabrus; species Anabrus simplex. Next base: position 131,441,392 of record NC_090275.1, on the reverse strand, counting down.
GTTCTGGCTTCGGGAAGGGAGGACTGTGATGTGAAAATGGGAACTAATATTTACTGGACATAACTGAATTATAACATCAAAGCATCTAAGAGTATTTATTTATTCATCTGTCATGTCGACTTGTGTATCCAGCCGTTATCTATATTATCGGCCATTGTTGGAACTGTTACCAAACTGTGGAGGTTACCAGACCAATTTAATTCAAAGTTTCTTATCCATTATTGTCACGCATTTGACTGGACTATGTGATGCGCTGAATTATCATTTGTAACTTATGCGCACCTTCGCGGTGCACGCGTTGAATTGTGGGACTGGCTACTCACCCAGGTCAGAGTGTGAGCTCAGTAGTCTGCAGTAGTCTGGTCGCCGCTACACTCCAAGATGGCTGTGTTGTGTGAAGCTCCCAAGTGGACGGCTTGGCTAGGCCCTGTTATTCTTTTGAAAGTTATCCAGTGTGCTCCAACCTTAATATTTTCTTAATGTAACATGTAAACTTGGTGCTGTGAGTTAACCGTTATCGGTATGAAAAGTTTTAAGTGTCTTGTAAGTTGGATATCTTAACTCCAAGTAAGTACTGAAAATTATAATTTATTGAAGGGATCCCATTCGTTCAGACACTAGAGTGAGTAATTTCATCGTGGACATGACCAACATCATAAACGCAACTTTTGGTATAGTGTAACCTTGTAAGCAAAATTTGATATATATTTGAACTGAATCGGTCGGAAAAAGAAAATTAATGTAATGTAGGGAAATCGGGATCGCTAGTTATGCGTCTATGAGGTGGTATTTTGTGTAAGTGATTTTATCTTATGCTTTTGTCGGTGTGCATTATTGCCAACTGTTTTTCTTGATGTTCATAATGATGTTGAATATTATTATTATTATTATTATTATTATTATTATTATTATTATTATTATTATTATGACTTTTATTCTTTTAGTAATTCATTTCGGTGCGTGTTTTCTCCCTTAATTTTTCCCTGGTTGGTGGTATTTGCTGTCTGATTTTGTCCTATTGCCTTCGTGGCTGATTATTTGTACGGGATTATTATTGCATTGTTACGGGAGTTAATTAATGACACCTCATATTCGCATCGTAGCGCAATCCAGGGCCCCCCTGTTCTAAAGTATGTAAACCGCAGGTGAATTGGTTAAGTAAAGCTAATGTAAACTGGTACTATCACCTCTTGGATAAATAATAATAATAATTATTATTATTATTTTTAATAACTTAACATCTTAAAATTGAAATTTGCTGGTCGAAATTAAGTTTAATATGGGAGTCTTCTTTCGTTGTCTTATAACATGTCTCCCATTGTTTGTGTTCCTTGCTTTTGTCTTTATTACGTCATGTCATCCCTTCTTATCTAATCTGAAGATACGCTGTTTTTTGGGGTGGCTTTGATGATTATTATGGGATCTTGGCTTCGCGTCGGTAACGGGTAGCTCCTGTTGGGTGCTTCAGTGTTCTATTATTATTATTATGTGCGCACCGTTAATTGTAAATTTCCTTTAATATACTTCATTTTGTTGGGGTTGCTGTGCGCTATTATTTTATTGTGTTTCATCTAGCTCGTTTCTTTGGTGTAACGTTAATTCGCGGTTGGAGCCACTAATTTTTTTCTTTTTCGTGTGTCCTTGTGTGCGTCTTATAATTTAGCATTTTAGTAGTGTAGCAAATTTCAGTTTTAAAGAGATTTTATATCGCGGGCCCGCATATCGGTTGCAACCAATATTTAAATAAATTTTAATTTTCTGCATGTAAGGTAATGAGTTATTAATGAATTTTCAAACCTTAATTTTGGCGGAAGCCTATGTTAATGTGAGCTTCATTTCACCTTAATTTCAACTTTATTTTAAAATACTGTTTCTCTCATTTAGTTTAATTGCATTTTTAAATTTTAGAAAAAGAAATATATATTTTTATTGTTCTTATTTTATACCATTTTCAAATTACATTTACTTAGTAAATTTTCTTCATTTTAAATTTATCTCGTGTGTCATTTAGTAGCTAGCAATATTTACCTGGCAACCTGTCAAAGTTATGTAAGACCCTGGCCTTTTTATTCTCGCTTTTGCCCTCCACGCTTCATATTTTATGCTACTGCCCTTCGGTAAGAATTGTGCTTGTTTTCTTCTTGATGTTTGTGCTTCTCATTTGGATGTTTTGTTTACTAATTGGTAAGGTTGCAGTAGTGTTTGGTAGCAGAGAGTGCTACTTCGTTTCGGCCATTCGAGTGATTAGTTATGTGCCATGCCACGACGCCATTAATGCCTGTGTTGTGTATTTCGACCTGCAAAATTATTTACGGTCTTTAGAACATTATTCTGTGCTCCCACATATTATGTTGCAGTTTGTTTTGCGCGCGCTTTTCCAGCCATTAACTATTTTAAGAGAGCAAGAATGTGTGATAGCTATGGTTGCCTACTACACTCTGTACTGGTATGATAATCTTACTGTGTCATGTGCTGTCAACTTGTGTGGTGTGTGATGAGACGCTGGCCACGTTGCATCCCATTCTGTTCACACTCAACATGTAATCTGCTAGTATTGTGTGAAGGTCAACATTCCTGCAACCAAGTAAGACCATTTCTTGTTATTTGAACCTGAAAAAAAATTTGGTGTGTCTCTTCCTGTATCCAACGTATGAAGATTTGTTTGGACGTTGAAATTATACCTATGGCATGCTATCCATTGTTTTGGGCTTGCGCCTCCCCTGGGTTCTGGCTTCGGGAGGGGAGGACTGTGATGTGAAAATGGGAACTAATATTTACTGGACATAACTGAATTATAACATCAAAGCATCTAAGAGTATTTATTTATTCATCTGTCATGTCGACTTGTGTATCCAGCCGTTATCTATATTATCGGCCATTGTTGGAACTGTTACCAAACTGTGGAGGTTACCAGACCAATTTAATTCAAAGTTTCTTATCCATTATTGTCACGCATTTGACTGGACTATGTGATGCGCTGAATTATCATTTGTAACTTATGCGCACCTTCGCGGTGCACGCGTTGAATTGTGGGACTGGCTACTCACCCAGGTCAGAGTGTGAGCTCAGTAGTCTGCAGTAGTCTGGTCGCCGCTACACTCCAAGATGGCTGTGTTGTGTGAAGCTCCCAAGTGGACGGCTTGGCAAGAAGGGAAAACGATTACAATGGATCCAGACTCCGGTGGTTAAATAATCATGTTAGGCCTAGGCCCTGTTATTCTTTTGAAAGTTATCCAGTGTGCTCCAACCTTAATATTTTTTTAATGTAACATGTAAACTTGGTGCTGTGAGTTAACCGTTATCGGTATGAAATGTTTTAAGTGTCTTGTAAGCTGGATATCTTAACTGCAAGTAAGTACTGAAAATTATAATTTATTGAAGGGATCCCATTCGTTCAGACACTAGAGTGAGTAATTTCATCGTGGACATGAACAACATCATAAACGCAACTTTTGGTATAGTGTAACCTTGTAAGCAAAATTTGATATATATTTGAACTGAATCGGTCGGAAAAAGAAAATTAATGTAATGTAGGGAAATCGGGATCGCTAGTTATGCGTCTATGAGGTGGTATTTTGTGTAAGTGATTTTATCTTATGCTTTTGTCGGTGTGCATTATTGCCAACTGTTTTTCTTGATGTTCATAATGATGTTGAATATTATTATTATTATTATTATTATTATTATTATTATTATTATTATTATTATTATTATTATTATTATGACTTTTATTCTTTTAGTAATTCATTTCGGTGCGTGTTTTCTCCCTTAATTTTTCCCTGGTTGGTGGTATTTGCTGTCTGATTTTGTCCTATTGCCTTCGTGGCTGATTATTTGTACGGGATTATTATTGCATTGCTACGGGAGTTAATTAATGACACCTCATATTCGCATCGTAGCGCAATCCAGGGCCCCCCTGTTCTAAAGTATGTAAACCGCAGGTGAATTGGTTAAGTAAAGCTAATGTAAACTGGTACTATCACCTCTTGGATAAATAATAATAATAATAATTATTATTATTTTTAATAACTTAACATCTTAAAATTGAAATTTGCTGGTCGAAATTAAGTTTAATATGGGAGTCTTCTTTCGTTGTCTTATAACATGTCTCCCATTGTTTGTGTTCCTTGCTTTTGTCTTTATTACGTCATGTCATCCCTTCTTATCTAATCTGAAGATACGCTGTTTTTTGGGGTGGCTTTGATGTTTATTATTGGATCTTGGCTTCGCGTCGGTAACGGGTAGCTCCTGTTGGGTGCTTCAGTGTTCTATTATTATCATTATTATTATGTGCGCACCGTTAATTGTAAATTTCCTTTAATATACTTCATTTTGTTGGGGTTGCTGTGCGCTATTATTTTATTGTGTTTCATCTAGCTCGTTTCTTTGGTGTAATGTTAATTCGCGGTTGGAGCCACTAATTTTTTTTCTTTTTCGTGTGTCCTTGTGTGCGTCTTATAATTTAGCATTTTAGTAGTGTAGCAAATTTCAATTTTAAAGAGATTTTATATCGTGGGCCCGCATATCGGTTGCAACCAATTTTAAATATATTTTAATTTTCTGCATGTAATGTAATGAGTTATTAATGAATTTTCAAACCTTAATTTTGGCGGAAGCCTATGTTAATGTGAGCTTCATTTCACCTTAATTTCAACTTTATTTTAAAATACTGTTTCTCTCATTTAGTTTAATTGCATTTTTAAATTTTAGAAAAAGAAATATATATTTTTATTGTTCTTATTTTATACCATTTTCAAATTACATTTACTTAGTAAATTTTCGTCATTTTAAATATATCTCGTGTGTCATTTAGTAGCTAGCAATATTTACCTGGCAACCTGTCAAAGTTATGTAAGACCCTGGCCTTTTTATTCTCGCTTTTGCCCTCCACGCTTCATATTTTATGCTACTGCCCTTCGGTAAGTATTGTGCTTGTTTTCTTCTTGATGTTTGTGCTTTTCATTTGGATGTTTTGTTTACTAATTGGTAAGGTTGCAGTAGTGTTTGGTAGCAGAGAGTGCTACTTCGTTTCGGCCGTTCGAGTGATTAGTTATGTGCCATGCCACGACGCCATTAATGCCTGTGTTGTGTATTTCGACCTGCAAAATTATTTACGGTCTTTAGAACATTATTCTGTGCTCCCGCATATTATGTTGCAGTTTGTTTACGCGCGCGTTTCCAGCCATGCAACTATTTTAAGAGAGCAAGAATGTGTGATAGCTATGGTTGCCTACTACACTCTGTACTGGTATGATAATCTTACTGTGTCATGTGCTGTCAACTTATGTGGTGTGTGATGAGACGCTGGCCACGTTGCATCCCATTCTGTTCACACTCAACATGTAATCTGCTAGTATTGTGTGAAGGTCAACATTCCTGCAACCAAGTAAGACCATTCCTTGTTATTTGAACCTGAAAAAGAAAATTTTTGTGTCTCTTCCTGTATCCAGCGTATGAAGATTTGTTTGGACGTTGAGATTATACCTATGGCATGCTATCCATTGTTTTGGGCTTGCGCCTCCCCTGGGTTCTGGCTTCGGGAGGGGAGGACTGTGATGTGAAAATGGGAACTAATATTTACTGGACATAACTGAATTATAACATCAAAGCATCTAAGAGTATTTATTTATTCATCTGTCATGTCGACTTGTGTATCCAGCCGTTATCTATATTATCGGCCATTGTTGGAACTGTTACCTAACTGTGGAGGTTACCAGACCAATTTAATTCAAAGTTTCTTATAAATTATTGTCACGCATTTGACTGGACTATGTGATGCGCTGAATTATCATTTGTAACTTATGCGCACCTTCGCGGTGCACGCGTTGAATTGTGGGACTGGCTACTCACCCAGGTCAGAGTGTGAGCTCAGTAGTCTGCAGTAGTCTGGTCGCCGCTACAGTCCAAGATGGCTGTGTTGTGTGAAGCTCCCAAGTGGACGGCTTGGCAAGAAGGGAAAACGATTACAATGGATCCAGACTCCGGTGGTTAAATAATCATGTTAGGCCTAGGCCCTGTTATTCTTTTGAAAGTTATCCAGTGTGCTCCAACCTTAATATTTTCTTAATGTAACATGTAAACTTGGTGCCGTGAGTTAACCGTTATCGGTATGAAAAGTTTTAAGTGTCTTGTAAGTTATATATCTTAACTCCAAGTAAGTACTGAAAATTACAATTTATTGAAGGGATCCCATTCGTTCAGACACTAGAGTGAGTAATTTCATCGTGGACATGAACAACATCATAAACGCAACTTTTGGTATAGTGTAACCTTGTAAGCAAAATTTGATATATATTTGAACTGAATCGGTCGGAAAAAGAAAATTAATGTAATGTAGGGAAATCGGGATCGCTAGTTATGCGTCTATGAGGTGGTATTTTGTGTAAGTGATTTTATCTTATGCTTTTGTCGGTGTGCATTATTGCCAACTGTTTTTCTTGATGTTCATAATGATGTTGAATATTATTATTATTATTATTATTACATTTATTCTTTTAGTAATTCATTTCGGTGCGTGTTTTCTCCCTTAATTTTTCCCTGGTTGGTGGTATTTGCTGTCTGATTTTGTCCTATTGCCTTCGTGGCTGATTATTTGTACGGGATTTTTATTGCATTGTTACGGGATTTAATTAATGACACCTCATATTCGCATCGTAGCGCAATCCAGGGCCCCCCTGTTCTAAAGTATGTAAACCGCAGGTGAATTGGTTAAGTAAAGCTAATGTAAACTGGTACTATCACCTCTTGGATAAATAATAATAATAATTATTATTATTATTTTTAATAACTTAACATCTTAAAATTGAAATTTGCTGGTCGAAATTAAGTTTAATATGGGAGTCTTCTTTCGTTGTCTTATAAAATGTCTCCCATTGTTTGTGTTCCATGCTTTTGTCTTTATTACGTCATGTCATCCCTTCTTATCTAATCTGAAGATACGCTGTTTTTGGGGGTGGCTTTGATGATTATTATGGGATCTTGGCTTCGCGTCGGTAACGGGTAGCTCCTGTTGGGTGCTTCAGTGTTCTATTATTATCATTATTATTATGTGCGCACCGTTAATTGTAAATTTCCTTTAATATACTTCATTTTGTTGGGGTTGCTGTGCGCTATTATTTTATTGTGTTTCATCTAGCTCGTTTCTTTGGTGTAATGTTAATTCGCGGTTGGAGCCACTATTTTTTTTTCTTTTTCGTGTGTCCTTGTGTGCGTATTATAATTTAGCATTTTAGTAGTGTAGCAAATTTCAATATTAAAGAGATTTTATATCGCGGGCCCGCATATCGGTTGCAACCAATTTTTAAATAAATTTTAATTTTCTGCATGTAAGGTAATGAGTTATTAATGAATTTTCAAACCTTAATTTTGGCGGAAGCCTATGTTAATGTGAGCTTCATTTCATCTTAATTTCAACTTTATTTTAAAATACTGTTTCTCTCATTTAGTTTAATTGCATTTTTAAATTTTAGAAAAAGAAATATATATTTTTATTGTTCTTATTTTATACCATTTTCAAATTACATTTACTTAGTAAATTGTCTTCATTTTAAATGTATCTCGTGTGTCATTTAGTAGCTAGCAATATTTACCTGGCAACCTGTCAAAGTTATGTAAGACCCTGGCCTTTTTATTCTCGCTTTTGCCCTCCACGCTTCATATTTTATGCTACTGCCCTTCGGTAAGTATTGTGCTTGTTTTCTTCTTGATGTTTGTGCTTTTCATTTGGATGTTTTGTTTACTAATTGGTAAGGTTGCAGTAGTGTTTGGTAGCAGAGAGTGCTACTTCGTTTCGGCCGTTCGAGTGATTAGTTATGTGCCATGCCACGACGCCATTAATGCCTGTGTTGTGTATTTCGACCTGCAAAATTATTTACGGTCTTTAGAACATTATTCTGTGCTCCCGCATATTATGTTGCAGTTTGTTTACGCGCGCGTTTCCAGCCATGCAACTATTTTAAGAGAGCAAGAATGTGTGATAGCTATGGTTGCCTACTACACTCTGTACTGGTATGATAATCTTACTGTGTCATGTGCTGTCAACTTATGTGGTGTGTGATGAGACGCTGGCCACGTTGCATCCCATTCTGTTCACACTCAACATGTAATCTGCTAGTATTGTGTGAAGGTCAACATTCCTGCAACCAAGTAAGACCATTCCTTGTTATTTGAACCTGAAAAAGAAAATTTTTGTGTCTCTTCCTGTATCCAGCGTATGAAGATTTGTTTGGACGTTGAAATTATACCTATGGCATGCTATCCATTGTTTTGGGCTTGCGCCTCCCCTGGGTTCTGGCTTCGGGAGGGGAGGACTGTGATGTGAAAATGGGAACTAATATTTACTGGACATAACTGAATTATAACATCAAAGCATCTAAGAGTATTTATTTATTCATCTGTCATGTCGACTTGTGTATCCAGCCGTTATCTATATTATCGGCCATTGTTGGAACTGTTACCTAACTGTGAAGGTTACCAGACCAATTTAATTCAAAGTTTCTTATAAATTATTGTCACGCATTTGACTGGACTATGTGATGCGCTGAATTATCATTTGTAACTTATGCGCACCTTCGCGGTGCACGCGTTGAATTGTGGGACTGGCTACTCACCCAGGTCAGAGTGTGAGCTCAGTAGTCTGCAGTAGTCTGGTCGCCGCTACAGTCCAAGATGGCTGTGTTGTGTGAAGCTCCCAAGTGGACGGCTTGGCAAGAAGGGAAAACGATTACAATGGATCCAGACTCCGGTGGTTAAATAATCATGTTAGGCCTAGGCCCTGTTATTCTTTTGAAAGTTATCCAGTGTGCTCCTACCTTAATATTTTCTTAATGTAACATGTAAACTTGGTGCCGTGAGTTAACCGTTATCGGTATGAAAAGTTTTAAGTGTCTTGTAAGTTATATATCTTAACTCCAAGTAAGTACTGAAAATTATAATTTATTGAAGGGATCCCATTCGTTCAGACACTAGAGTGAGTAATTTCATCGTGGACATGAACAACATCATAAACGCAACTTTTGGTATAGTGTAACCTTGTAAGCAAAATTTGATATATATTTGAACTGAATCGGTCGGAAAAAGAAAATTAATGTAATGTAGGGAAATCGGGATCGCTAGTTATGCGTCTATGAGGTGGTATTTTGTGTAAGTGATTTTATCTTATGCTTTTGTCGGTGTGCATTATTGCCAACTGTTTTTCTTGATGTTCATAATGATGTTGAATATTATTATTATTATTATTATTATTATTATTATTATTATTATGACTTTTATTCTTTTAGTAATTCATTTCGGTGCGTGTTTTCTCCCTTAATTTTTCCCTGGTTGGTGGTATTTGCTGTCTGATTTTGTCCTATTGCCTTCGTGGCTGATTATTTGTACGTGATTATTATTGCATTGCTACGGGAGTTAATTAATGACACCTCATATTCGCATCGTAGCGCAATCCAGGGCCCCCCTGTTCTAAAGTATGTAAACCGCAGGTGAATTGGTTAAGTAAAGCTAATGTAAACTGGTACTATCACCTCTTGGATAAATAATAATAATAATAATTATTATTATTTTTAATAACTTAACATCTTAAAATTGAAATTTGCTGGTCGAAATTAAGTTTAATATGGGAGTCTTCTTTCGTTGTCTTATAACATGTCTCCCATTGTTTGTGTTCCTTGCTTTTGTCTTTATTACGTCATGTCATCCCTTCTTATCTAATCTGAAGATACGCTGTTTTTTGGGGTGGCTTTGATGTTTATTATGGGATCTTGGCTTCGCGTCGGTAACGGGTAGCTCCTGTTGGGTGCTTCAGTGTTCTATTATTACTATTATGTGCGCACCGTTAATTGTAAATTACCTTTAATATACTTCATTTTGTTGGGGTTGCTGTGCGCTATTATTTTATTGTGTTTCATCTAGCTCGTTTCTTTGGTGTAATGTTAATTCGCGGTTGGAGCCACTAATTTTTTTTCTTTTTCGTGTGCCCTTGTGTGCGTCTTATAATTTAGCATTTTAGTAGTGTAGCAAATTTCAATTTTAAAGAGATTTTATATCGTGGGCCCGCATATCGGTTGCAACCAATTTTAAATATATTTTAATTTTCTGCATGTAATGTAATGAGTTATTAATTTTGGCGGAAGCCTATGTTAATGTGAGCTTCATTTCACCTTAATTTCAACTTTATTTTAAAATACTGTTTCTCTCATTTAGTTTAATTGCATTTTTAAATTTTAGAAAAAGAAATATTTATTTTTATTGTTCTTATTTTATACCATTTTCAAATTACATTTACTTAGTAAATTTTCGTCATTTTAAATTTATCTCGTGTGTCATTTAGTAGCTAGCAATATTTACCTGGCAACCTGTCAAAGTTATGTAAGACCCTGGCCTTTTTATTCTCGCTTTTGCCCTCCACGCTTCATATTTTATGCTACTGCCCTTCGGTAAGTATTGTGCTTGTTTTCTTCTTGATGTTTGTGCTTTTCATTTGGATGTTTTGTTTACTAATTGGTAAGGTTACAGTAGTGTTTGGTAGCAGAGAGTGCTACTTCGTTTCGGCCGTTCGAGTGATTAGTTATGTGCCATGCCACGACGCCATTAATGCCTGTGTTGTGTATTTCGACCTGCAAAATTATTTACGGTCTTTAGAACATTATTCTGTGCTTCCACATATTATGTTGCAGTTTGTTTTGCGCGCGCTTTTCCAGCCATCAACTATTTTAAGAGAGCAAGAATGTGTGATAGCTATGGTTGCCTACTACACTCTGTACTGGTATGATAATCCTACTCTGTGTCATGTGCTGTCAACTTGTGTGGTGTGTGATGAGACGCTGGCCACGTTGCATCCCATTCTGTTCACACTCAACATGTAATCTGCTAGTATTGTGTGAAGGTCAACATTCCTGCAACCAAGTAAGACCATTCCTTGTTATTTGAACCTGAAAAAGAAAATTTTTGTGTCTCTTCCTGTATCCAGCGTATGAAGATTTGTTTGGACGTTGAAATTATACCTATGGCATGCTATCCATTGTTTTGGGCTTGCGCCTCCCCTGGGTTCTGGCTTCGGGAGGGGAGGACTGTGATGTGAAAATGGGAACTAATATTTACTGGACATAACTGAATTATAACATCAAAGCATCTAAGAGTATTTATTTATTCATCTGTCATGTCGACTTGTGTATCCAGCCGTTATCTATATTATCGGCCATTGTTGGAACTGTTACCTAACTGTGGAGGTTACCAGACCAATTTAATTCAAAGTTTCTTATAAATTATTGTCACGCATTTGACTGGACTATGTGATGCGCTGAATTATCATTTGTAACTTATGCGCACCTTCGCGGTGCACGCGTTGAATTGTGGGACTGGCTACTCACCCAGGTCAGAGTGTGAGCTCAGTAGTCTGCAGTAGTCTGGTCGCCGCTACAGTCCAAGATGGCTGTGTTGTGGGAAGCTCCCAAGTGGACGGCTTGGCAAGAAGGGAAACGATTACAATGGATCCAGACTCCGGTGGTTAAATAATCATGTTAGGCCTAGGCCCTGTTATTCTTTTGAAAGTTATCCAGTGTGCTCCAACCTTAATATTTTCTTAATGTAACATGTAAACTTGGTGCCGTGAGTTAACCGTTATCGGTATGAAAAGTTTTAAGTGTCTTGTAAGTTATATATCTTAACTCGAAGTAAGTACTGAAAATTATAATTTATTGAAGGGATCCCATTCGTTCAGACACTAGAGTGAGTAATTTCATCGTGGACATGAACAACATCATAAACGCAACTTTTGGTATAGTGTAACCTTGTAAGCAAAATTTGATATATATTTGAACTGAATCGGTCGGAAAAAGAAAATTAATGTAATGTAGGGGAATCGGGATCGCTAGTTATGCGTCTATGAGGTGGTATTTTGTGTAAGTGATTTTATCTTATGCTTTTGTCGGTGTGCATTATTGCCAACTGTTTTTCTTGATGTTCATAATGATGTTGAATATTATTATTATTATTATTACTTTTATTCTTTTAGTAATTCATTTCGGTGCGTGTTTTCTCCCTTAATTTTTCCCTGGTTGGTGGTATTTGCTGTCTGATTTTGTCCTATTGCCTTCGTGGCTGATTATTTGTACGGGATTATTATTGCATTGTTACGGGAGTTAATTAATGACACCTCATATTCGCATCGTAGCGCAATCCAGGGCCCCCCTGTTCTAAAGTATGTAAACCGCAGGTGAATTGGTTAAGTAAAGCTAATGTAAACTGGTACTATCACCTCTTGGATAAATAATAATAATTATTATTATTATTATTTTTAATAACTTAACATCTTAAAATTGAAATTTGCTGGTCGAAA